>NC_141551.1:71295000-71895000 GCF_021556685.1 Rattus norvegicus | reverse complement strand
AAAAGGACTTGTACAAACTGAGTATGGTGATACAGGGAGGGCTATGATCTCAGCCCTCAGGTGGCTAAGGGAGGAGGATTACAAGTTCAAGGCTAACTTCAGCAAAACTCGCTGGTGGATGGGGACTGGTAGTATAATGGTATTGTGGGGAGCACTGACAGCTTCCACAATTTATAGACAGACAGACAGACAGACAGACAGACACACACACACACACACACACACACACACACACAGAGGAAAAAAAAAAGGGCAAACGCTGCTAATAAGATTCTAGAACTTTCCTTAGCAATACAGCAGATCCAGTGATCAGCTGGGGGAGTTGGAAGGCAATAAAGAAAACAATCAGAATGTGACAGGAGCTGTTAAACTGTCAACAGGGGCTGACTAATAAAACATACAAGCACCAAATGTATCAAAGCTTCATCTGACAAAAAGGCAGACATATAAAACCCCATCAGATACATGATAACCTTCATACCCCTAGCAAGAAGCAAAGGGTACCTTTGGGCCTGTTGTATTCCTACCCTACCATAAAGTATACTCTAGGGAAGCCAACTGTGTGATGCCATGTGGTACAGTCTCTTCCTAGCACAGAGAACATGATCAATTCAACCTCTGGAAGGGAAAGGTACCACAGAAGTGACACCAGAGCAGAAGTCTCAAGACGAATAGCCCATAGGCTAAGAGTCCACCACGTCTTAAGTCACAAAGGATTTTTGGAGCTAATGGCTAGAGTATGAATATAGGAACATGAGAGCAGTTAAAGACAAGTTGGCTTTGTGCTTATCAAAACAACTGTTAAATCAGTCATTTTAGAAACAATTTACATGTCCTAATTAATGTCCAACTGGGTGTGGGCATTTATGATTCAAAGGTTCTGCTTCCTGGTCTGGCAGGCAGTTATGCACAGGTGTATCCAAGACCATCGGGCCCCAGGGAACAGCATTCCAGAGCCGGGCCCCAGAATCAGTGACACATGCTGTTAGACTAGGAGGTTGTGCTAGTCACACAGCAGAGGGCCACATAAAATACAGTAGAGCCAGGGAGGTCAGAAAGGGCAGGTGGACAGGGGACCAAGCTTAGCAGATACAACTGCAGGCCAGTCACCCTCAAGACTTGCCTCAAGGCCATCAGCCTGCTGTGGTACTGAGAATCTAATCTTTCAGGACAAATCATCTTCTTGGGTTAGTGACCGATCTGTGTGTCTGGGAAAACTGTTAGAAAAAGAAAAGTTCCTGTACTTTGTGAAGTGAAAACTTCTGGTTTCTTTGGAAAGTTATGTCAAATGATGTTTTGCTGGGGCACAAAAGTAAAAGGATGTCTTGCTGAAGCAAACACATGAAAGACTGCTTTCCTAAAACAGACACAGGTGAGAGGATGTTTTGATATAACAAACACGTGAAAGGACCCAGGATGGAGGAATATAAATATGACCCCACAGACAGTGGGAGACAAGGTACTGAGTGTTGGTCTGGTTTGCTCCACCTCGCTATTCTTTGCTAACGACACACATGTTCCCCTTATATAGTGTTGTTGAGCTCAACTTGTGATAACACAGCCACTGAGAGAAACTTGCCCAAGAACTGCTCATGGGGTTCCACAGCAGCTCGCTGCTTCTGCCACCTCTCCTCAGGCCAGCTGGTGAGTCTCAGCTTCTTCAGGACTGAAACACAGCTGCTGGTTCGTGCCCAGTGTCTGCCTGCCTGGAGAACTGGCCTGCAGATGCTGAGGCGTATCTGGGGTCTACTATGGGACTGAACTGCTGCCAAAGATCAACTCACCCCTAAAGAACTAATAATGTCGGACAGGTCCACTTCCCCACATCCTAATAACTTTTCTCTTCCACAGCTTCTGCTTGGTGGTGGGACAGAAGACATGTTGAACCCTTATTAAAGTAGGTTGCAAAAAATTTGTGCCTACAACTTTGGGTTCAAATATTCCAGTCACAAAACTTTAGCCAAAAAAAATAAATAAAATTAAACTTGCTTGACCATCAGCGAAACCTTCAAGAGATTCTCCTTAGCATCAGAACGATCCCAGCAGACTCTCACTCTTGGGGTAAAGATATGAAATGAAAACACCTTAAATTTAAACCTGTTTTGGCTTATCTGAATCACATGATCTGTGCTGTCATATATCAGTGTCCCTTATCATGTCAGATCAATTATGACGAATCTGGAACCAAGCAAACACTTAGTTACCAGCAGTAACTTTCCCTATCACGGTAACCAGGCTGGCCAACCCTCTCTGGATGATTTTTACATTATGTCATAACATTTTAAGCAATATTACTTACAATATTGAATAGTCATTTATTGTATTTTAAAAGTATTCAGCCACTGTTTGAGATGCAAATGTATTGAAAATAAAATGACAAGACATGGCAATTTGTTCCAAGTTAACTACAAATTGGACAAAAATAAAACTCACCTTCTAATCTTACCACACAAATGTGAATGTGTCATTTACAGAACACAAAGTTTCTCTCCAACAGTGTGTCAGGCAGCAAGCTCCCTGACACTGAGAGGTTTTTTATTTTGTTTGCTAGCATCTGCAAGAACTAAGTTCAGATGCTGTTTCTAATTCCTGAAATAAATGATACTAACATAATGCGGATTTTTAAAGGATAGACAGACAGCCTTGATGCCAAAGACAGTTTAAAAACTATCTTAGTAAAACTAAGAGTCCAAGATTACTCACTGGAAAGTTTCGATTAGGTAAAGTCTGACTACCCTGAGTTTCTAGCGAAGTCTTCTAATTATTAATAATTCCCTCCTAACGTTAGCAAACACCATATCGATATACGGTTCCTCTTTTATGCATTCTTTAACCACTGTTCTTTTTTTAAACCACATTTGATGTAGATGATACCCAAAAATATACATTCTTAAAAAAACAACAAGAAAATTTAACAAAACAACGAAAAAACTCTCCCCAAATGACTAGGGTGGTTTTTCATGCTCTGATGTTATCTTCTGGAATGTACAGGCTCCACGTAAAAGTGCAGGGATTTCTGAAGACTGCATCTGTGTGTGAGCATGTGGTATTGTATCTGTGTGTGAGCATGTGGTATTGTATCCGTGTGTGAGCATGTGGTATTGTATCTGTGTGTGAGCATGTGGTGTTGTATCTGTGTGTGAGCATGTGGTGTTGTATCTGTGTGTGAGCATGTGGTGTTGTATCTGTGTGTGAGCATGTGGTGTTGTATCTGTGTGTGAGCATGTGGTATTGTATCTGTGTGTGAACATGTGGTATTGTATCTGTGTGTGAACATGTGGTATTGTATCTGTGTGTGAGCATGTGGTATTGTATCTGTGTGTGAACATGTGGTACTGTATCTGTGTGTGAACATGTGGTATTGTATCTGTGTGTGAACATGTGGTATTGTATCTGTGTGTGAACATGTGGTATTGTATCTGTGTGTGAACATGTGGGACTTGCAGTTATTTGGACTGGATGGATAGTGATCAACGTGTGTGAATTTTTTCCACGAAGCTCTCATACATTTTGCTAAATTTACTTATTCCTCCAAGCATCATCGTTATCAAGATGAATGTTTAAAAAAAGAAAAAAAGTAAGGTTTTGAGAATCTGTCACTGTAGGCAGAGCAGGTTTAACGTGTGCAAGCAGCCCCAGAACATACACTTTATATTAAATACTACTCTCGACCCATTATGAAATGTCAGGATTGTGTAATAATCAAATATAAAGCATGCCCAACATAGTTAACAAGCTCTAAACATTTTTCTAACCCCATTCCCTCCAGATTTTTCTCAGGAACAACTATCCTGTCTGCCATCAGTCACTTATGGAATCTGTTACATCGTATAGCCAAAGTTTTTTTCACACTTTATAAGCTTATGATGAACCTCACACTGGCCAACTGGTTTTCTTCCCTCACTGTTGAAACTATCTGTGCTAGCCTATATACAGAGATCTATTCCTCACTCACACGCTCCCTCACTCCATGCATGACCCAAGCCCCATGGTGACTCTCCTCTTTGCAGGTGCTTGAGTTCCAGTCCCCGCTCTCAGGAGCCCTGCAGACAGTCTGGTACACATGCTTTCCTACACTCCACGAATGCTGTCCTGCAGAAAGCACTTGGAAACTAACCGAGAGCCCCATGGCAAACACACTCCACACTGCAACCTAATGTGCACATAACTCCTTGGAGACCGTTCCTCGTGTGCTATGCCCTGCCGTTTTTTCTAATGAACCATGACTGAGAAGGAGAATCAAAGGAGCAAATCCTGAGACCTACCAATTTTAAAAAATCAAAAGGAAAAAGACAGGTGTAACAGGTTTTGATTCTGTTTGTAACATTTTAAAAACATAGTAAAGCAATCACCTTGAAATACACTATCTGCAAGGAGAAATGGTACGGAGAACACAAATGTACTTGCACCAACTGCCAATCTTCCAGAAATCAAGAGCCTTTTAAATTATTACTACTACATGACATTGTCTGAACTTTCTAATTTTAGTTGTAGGACAGGTTTCATATACAGGGGTTGTGATAAGGACTTTGGGGACATCTGCCACTGCTGACTAGGATTCTATTCCTAGTAACTCTTAGTTCATATTCACTGTCTTTTCTCTTAATTCACACCAATCTCATATGTCTTCAGTCAGATGTACCAGCCAACTGTTTTAAGTGTTATTTAGTGGTACACACCACTTCTACCTTTAAGATCATCCCACGTGGTTTACCTTGTATTGTCCAACACATTTAACATTTCACCTCTAGTAGCCTGTTTTGAATGGGTTTACACATATAGTGTCCTCCTCTACACACTGTTGCTAGGCTTTTTGGTTTTCCTTTGGTAAACCTGAGGCAAATACCACTGTACCTTAAACACTAAAGCTACATGCTATGCCCAGGTATCTGCTTGGTTCCTACTTGCCTCTCAAGATGCCCTCAGCTGCTACGTCAGCCATCAGGCTGCTTGCAGCTGTCACCGCTCCACTCCATCCCATGATGGTTCAAGACCAGCCTAACACAACCCATGCTTCCCTTTAAAACTACATGAACTAAAAAAAAAGTCTCATGAGACTAGCTAGGTAAGGAAAATGGAACGTAATAGGTAAGAAATAAACAAATACTAACTGTAAAAAACTTAAAAACTATTACCTCTAGACCGGCTGTGGGGAAGCTAAGCAACACCACGCTAATTCACCAAGTTCTACTACAGCTGGGAGTCAGGAGGGAGGAGATAAAACCGACAGGGCTGTGAGAACTGACCCTAGGGATTCCATCCTTAAAGGTAACTCCCAAGCTCTCTCTAGGTAACTGCTTCTCTGACTCACTGTTCTGGAGGGTAAAACAGAAGCCCTGACCAGAGAATGGTTAGGTACCACTGTGAACAGAGTAAATGCACATGAGTACACACTAAAGACACTCCCAAGCCCTGCCCCATTGGCTTCTGCCTCTTAAAGATGTACCTTAATGGTCAGAGTCTTAAGACTCTTCAAGAGAATATCAACCAACCTCAGAGAAGACATACACATACCAATCCTGAGGGCTTACCAACAGCCCACTCAGCTCCCTCATCCAGGAAACTTGAAGGGGACAAGCTTCCCCCACATCTCCAGTTTGTGTCAGCTTTTTTGTCCCTTCTTAGTAAAGCAATCACCAACTATCTAAAGAAAAAAGGCAAATAAAACAGAGAAGGGAGCCTCTAGAAAACTGAGACGACATGGAAGAGAGCAAAAGTCGATCACCAAGACAGAGAGCAGTTAAGACAGCAACACTGAAGCAAGAGCAGCAAGTGCTCAGAGGGTGAAGGAGAGAATAAGACATCTAGGTGTAAAGGCAAAGACTGGGAAACAGAAAAATCACACACGCGCGCACACAAGCATCCACACGCATACACACACACACAAACACACCGGGCGATAGACTGAGTAGAAGAAAAACACATGAAAAATCCCCAATGGTATTAGCAAAAAGAGCAGAAAGGTGAGGAAAACAGGAGGGGCTGAGGCCCAAGATCCAAACAGGAGTTCCAGACAGACAGTGGAGGTGATGGAGAGGAAGGGCGCCAAAGATGCCAAGGAAGCCACCTGGAACCAACTGCAGCACACAAATAGTCCACACGCACCTGACCCCACAGCTGGTGACACGAAAAAGTCACAATGCCAAGGACAAAGCATAAAGTTAAGGGGGAAAGAAGCCACACAGATAAAAGGATCTGAATGGCTCTGGTGTTCTCAAGGCAGCACAGAGTTAACTGACCAATTACGGCCAACCTGAATTTCTCTTGTCCCAGCAATAAAGCAGCTCTCACGCTGGTTTGCTTTGGTGGTGGTCAGTGCTGTGCTGTGTATGCTCAAATGCCTCTGCCCACTGGCACAGCTTCAAGGACTGTCCACTTGAGTCCTTCACCCATCTTCTAGGGTTTTTTGTTCTAAAATTCTTCAAAATACTCTGAATAGAAAACCTTTATAAGATATACGATTTCCGGGGTTAGGGATTTAGCTCAGTGGTAGAGCGCTTGCCTAGGAAGCGCAAGGCCCTGGGTTCGGTCCCCAGCTCCGAAAAAAAAGAAAAAAGAAAAAAAAAAAAGATATATGATTTCCAACTATAATCTCATTTTGAGAATTATCTTACATTTTCTTTTCTTTGATGCACAAACACTTTTAACTTTCATAAAGTCCAACTTACCTTTTCCATTTGTGCATTCACAGAACCATGGCCGAAGCCCCTGGTGTGACGAGGGCTCGGCTCTGCTCTGGTCATTCTTTCCCTTCAGCCGCCTGTGCATCTGGAGGGATTCTTTGTAATTACTGTTATGGTATGGGGTATCAAAAATACCAAGAGAGTCTACATTCATGTTTTGTCCCTATGCCTTCAGAGTCCTTATCACAATTCAGACTAAACATTTTAAGAGCTGCCGAGCAACACATAGCTAAAGGCCCCCCCACCAGACTGAAGAGCTCCAAAATATGGAAGAAACCAGTAATAAAAGCAACATTTCTGGAAAGTAAAGCTCCAGGTAGGAGGTAAGAGGGAAATTACTTTGTACTTCAATTTCCTATTTTGTTGCTTTTGAATTTTGTACTATATGCATAACTATTGCCTATGCAAAAAGATAATTAAATTACCTTTCCTTCAGGCAGATAGTCTTGGCCTACTACTGTAAATCTGAAAGACACTGCTTGTCCAGGTTTGGTGAGGGTCAAAGGCATCAGCACTGCAGCACTATTTCTAATACCCGTGACTAAAGTGACTTCAATGTCCACCAACAAGAGTTCTGGTGAAACATAAGAATATAACACACTCTCAGGGTAAAGGCACTTGCCACCAAGCCTGGTGACCTGAGTTAATCCCTAAAACTCTATGTAGGAGAACCAACTTCTCCTGTACTGTCCAGAAGCATGTAACATACATGTGCATGCACAAGTGGGATGTGAATACAACATGCACACAATGCTCAAATGTCCACATAACAAAGCAAAAGGCATTCATATGAACAGCCATAGGGCAGCCTGCACATGAACTTTCGAGAACAGCCAGCCATATCTGCTAAGGCAGTACTCGTCCAAGTGTGCTTAGAGGGGACACAGCATGGTGAGCACTACTCAGCTTTGCCGAGGCAGATGAGTTTCTGATTTCCAGGACAGACTGACACACTTATTTACATGCCACAGTTAGCTATGGTTGTACTTTCTTTTACATGTACTCTGCTTCACCTTCCTGTGACATTAAAATCCAGCTGAAAACTAGTGCTCCTAGCTCCTCTCTAGGCAGGCCATCTCCCAGAAGCGGACTGTTTCAGGAACACCAGAAGAAGCTTTACCTTTGACCTACTTTTTCTATCATCTCTCCCTTTCATCAACTCACATTAGAAACTATTTTATCGGGGTTGGGGATTTAGCTCAGTGGTAGAGCGCTTGCCTAGCAAGCAGAAGGCCCTGGGTTCGGTCCCCAGCTCCGAAAAAAAGAAAAAAGAAAAAAAAAAAAAAAAAAAAGAAACTATTTTATCTGACATGTCTGTTTGCAGTGGGAGAAAGGAGCCGAACCTGTGTCTGTTCCTGCAATTTGTTTATGTCACCACAAGAAATCTACATTACATATGACCACATCAGAGCACTACAGGCTGACTCAGAAAGATTTCGGGTTCCTATCCTGGGCTACACGGGGAGACCATGTCTGGGGAAAGTATACAAGCGCACAGCATTTGCATGAAGTAGCCCATTCAGGCCCACAGCCATGAAAGCAGCACAGCCCAATGAGAAAATACCTAGAAACTTGACATTCACCCTAGAGAGTAAGAGACCTGACAAAAGGGACTGTGGGAGAAAGGCTTCTTCCTTTCCTCTGGCAGCAGCCAACAGGTAAGCCAAGATGGGTGCATACAAATACATCCAGGAGCTATGGAGGAAGGAGCGACAGGATGCACTTTCTTCTGAGAGTCTACTGCTGGCAATACCTCCAGCTCTCTGCACTGCACAGGGCTCCCCACCCCACCAGGCCTGATAAAGCTCACAAGCTGGGCTACAAGACTAAGCAAGGATATGTTATTTACAGAATTCGTGTCCCCCATGGTGGTCGAAAATGCCCAGTTCCTAAGGGTGCAACTTACGGCAAGCCTGTCCACCAAGGTGCTAACCAGCTGAAATCTGCCCGAAGCCTTCAGTCTGTTGCTGAGGAGAGAGCTGGGTACCATTGTGGGGCTTTGAGAGTCCTGAATTCCTACTGGGTTGGTGAAGATTCCACATGTAAATGTTTTGAGGTTGTCCTCATTGATCCATTCCATAAAGCTATCAAAAGAAACCCTAACACCCAGTGGATCACTAAACCAGTCCACAAGCACAGGGAGATGACATCTGCTGGCCACAAGAGCCATGGCCTTGGAAAGGGCCACAAGCTCTACCACACTATTGGTGGATCTCACATGCAGCCTAGAGAAGGTGCCAATACTCACCAGCTCACCGTTACCGTAATACACGTAATATTTGTAAAACTCATATCCACTAAACAACTCAGGATGGGGGGCGGGGGGGACGGACAGACAGACACGAATCTGGCAAGTAAAATACTTGGCAAAAGTTAAAATGGAGAAGAGAAGCAGGTAGTAAATACAGAAAGCAAATAGGGCTGACTGAAGAGGTGTCTCAATGGTAGAGCATTTGGCTAACATGAAATTCTAGGTACAGTCCCAGGTACAAAGAGAGAGAGAAACCAAATATAAATTGTCCTTTCTAAAACTACAAAAGGAGGAGGAATGTCAGTATCTTTAAATGGCAGAGGAAAACGAAGTATCTCTCAACACATACATGAATTTTTACTTCAATAGAGTCTGGAGGTGGGGATGGCTCAGTGGGTAGGAGCCCCTGCAGCACAAGCATGAGGGCCTGAGTCTGAGTCCCCTGCACCTATGTAAAAAGGAATGAAGGGTATGAGACAAGATTTCAGGTTCAACGGAGGAAACACGAGAGAGATGGGTTGAGGAAGACACCTGATGTCCTTGAGGCTGTGGCCTGTGAGGAAGACACACACACACACACACACACACACACACACACACACACAACTAAACTGAGGGGGTTGCTGATGCAAGCTAAATGACCTTATCTCTTCCTACAGAACCTACAAAAGGTGGACAAGAAGCAATTCCAGAGCCAATCATGTTCTGACACCTTACTGTTCAGAACACTTACATGTTCTCACTCCCAACCCATACACACAATAAATAAAATAGCAACGCTAAAGAGAATCTCAAAGGTAAATATGTCAACCACAACCAAAAAAAAAAATGAAAAGGCAGTGATGAATGCCTTACAGAATACCCAAAGCTCCAATGGAAATACTGTAAACATCACTGCTTTAGACTGCTGGAAATAGATGTTCAAACACATCACACTAAGCAGAGAAAAAAAATAGCCAATAATCTGAAATTTCATGTGGTAGCCAAAGAAATCACTGATAATGAAGGCAGTAATAAGGATTTTAAAAACTAAAATGTAAAGCTCAGTGGGAGTGTTTGCTTAGTAGATTCAATCACTACCACTAACCCCCTCCCCATTAAAATATGTATTTTAACAAACTGAAAACCAGATTTCTCAATTCTCTCACTAATAAGGTTCTTTCCAAAGTTTTAGATTAGTAAAGGACAATGCCAAATGGGAACCCAAGTCAGTCCCATGAAGGATGGTGGGTAATATGGCTTTTAACTAAGCAGAAACATTCATATGTGCAATCTCATGGACTGTTATAAGCAAATGTGGGTCTGGCCTCACTTAACTGTCCACCTCACTTAAGGGGTGAGCTCTATGTAGACAGATGTTCCATTTAATTCAGTGACCCGCCTCCTGACACAGAGAGCACGGTGTAGACAACTTGCTCCATGCTGGCCCAATTCACACCTTTACTAGGCTGCACGGAAGCTGCAACTTTATCATCAGCTCACAAGCATTCAGCTTCCCCAGATCATAAATGTGCACTAACACAAGACTGCACAGGCCCAAATGCAAGTCAGCAGAGTGCCATGCATTCCTAATGGGCTTCCCGGTTTCCAGGTTGGTCTTGTCTTACTCCTGACCTAGTGCCACATCAAACATGTGGTAAGGGCTGGCAGGCTGCAAACTCAACTACGCATTCTGTAAAGCACTGGTGCCAACAGAGCTTTCTACAATGGTGAAAACAGTCTTTACCTGTGATGCCTTATACAGCAGCCAATACTTGTAATATAGCCAACTAAAGTTAAAGTTAACTAAAATAATATAAAATTTTTAACTTCAGTACCTCAGCCTCATCATCTGTACTTCAAGTGCTAAACAGGCACCATAGCACACAGACACAGGTACACAAGCTGACAGACACAGGTACACAGGTTTTATTTTGAATCTTTGCACAGAATATCCATCTTTCCTGAGTACATTAAACCTACAACTGTTCCACATGAGAAAGGAAAAGCTGAGCTTTGCACACAACACAAAGAAACACAGCCTTCCTTCAGAGGCAGCTTCTCCTCACTACTGCTTTACAGACTTGTAGCCAATGAAATCCCATTTAAAAAAAAAAGTCAATCTAGAAGTCAGTAACAATCACACATTAAGTTTCAAATTTTAACAACAAATTGAGAATCTGCTCAGAATATTGTCATGGGTACAACAACCATGAAGGCAGAATGTCTGTAGAGGCCAGGAAGCCAGACAGGAAATGAAGAGGACGGGGAGGTAGTGGGGGTGGGGGGCTAACAGAACTAATGATGTGTAAGAGTTATATGGAAACCTACTATTTTAAAAGTCAATTTACCTTCCCATGAGTTATCAGGGAGATCCCAACCCCCTGCAAAACAACAAAACAAAAACAATCCAAGCAACTGCCATTTGTCTTGGGTGACCACCAGAATGAGATGATTATTGCCAAAGACATCACAAATTTATTTCAGCACAAAAAGATCTCAAGCTATAAGCTGAGCCAGAGGCTTCCCCGATAGATAGTTTTTATAGTACCAAAAGGAAGAGAAAATTCACCAACTGTCTGACCTAGCTATCACCCTGCCTGGCAAGATGTACCTACAGGTGCAACAGTGGCATGCATGGCTGTTTCGGGGATGACCAACTGTAAGTCTGGTCAAAAGCCCATGACTAGAGGTCACAGGCCGTAAGGAAGAACCTACTACTTGTGTTTTGCTAAATGGGGAAACGCTCACCAAATTCTTACAAACGAGCTTCTTCAATGGGTCAGGGTGATGGTTGATGTGGAGATCATAACCTGTCAAAGTGCTCAGAATAAGAGATCTGCTGAGTATTCAGCCCTAAACAGGACATCTATTTCACCTTCCTCCAAGGCTCAGACAACATCAATGGATGAGGAGTGAAAAAACAACAGAGTCAGAAGATGGGACAGAATGATGTGGAAAAGGGTTTTGGTGGGAGGTGGAGAAGAATGAGAAAGGATAACCAGGGGGATATTTTCAAAGAACACTACACTTGAATAAAACCGTAAAAGAATATTTTTAAAAACGAATATAAAAACACACCAAAGGACCAGGCAACTGTCCTAAGAGAAGATTCAGTTATAACTAAACAAAACCAACGGAGCTACAGAAAGAACCACTCACACTGTAGGATGTGAGGCAGGTATGCAGATCACAAAACCACTCTAACATGTCTAGCTATGTGACCAAACTAGAGGCAATGTCTAAATCCAACTGACTTACTAAAATTATATTTTTATTGTATCAAACTACTGAAGTGACTTAGAACCATATTTAATGACATAAATCTAGAATCATAACTGAAGGCATCACCACAACATGTAGAGAAATGACCAAAATTGATCAGTGATAGTACGACTAGTTTCTTTAATACAGCGGCAAGGCTGGCTTCCTTGTTAGGTCACCAACAATTACCAGATAGAGAATGAAAATAACCCTGAGGTAGAAAGGAGGATCCAAATAATCAAAGTCATCTGGCATGGCTTACACTTGTAATCTTAGCATTTAGTAGTCTAAATCACTGAGTTCAAGGCCATGCTGATCTACATAGAAAGTCTGATTTACAGAGAGAGACCAGGTCTCAGTAAGTAATTTTTTTCCAAAATCAAAGCTAGTAATATGAAGAAACAAGAAACCCTGACGAGAGTTGGGTGAATTGTTCACATCGCTCTATCCAGGAAATGTTTAGCATACCATCTCTTAAAGCCTGAGTGAAATCTTTCACCTGACACCAGCAGGCTAACAGAAAGGATGGCCTCCTGTCAAGTGTGATCCAGTGCTCTAAGGTCACCTGTCTTGAGTGCTGGGTAGCAGAAAGACTTTTCAGTCTGAAATCAGGGCTCTCTTAGACAAGATGCTGTGGGTCTTTCATGAAATCCCTGGCTACAGCACAGTGCTCTACAACTCATTTGCTAACCATCCTGAATAGTCATCTAAGCATATCAAGTAGATAATAAGGTCTTAAAAAGGTTTTCCCAAACCAAATTTAAGCTAACTGGTGAACATTCACTGTTAGGCTTTCAGGTCTGGTCCTGCTCTGAATGATCATGCATGCCTGTCAAGAGATGGGTACTTGTTTTGTGCCTTGAAGATTCTCTGTTCACCTCTCCAGGCTGTTACCTGCTTTCTCTTAATAAGGGACAGAAAGCTTCAAGTTCCCCACCATCCTACCTACTCCTCACCACACCCCATTAAGCTTCCCACACTACCCAAAATCTACTAGTTTCAATCTACTGTGGACTTAGATGCCAGGTAACTCTGTTAAAAACATTTTAAATAAATACCACCAGGTTTTAACTAAAACCTGAAAGGATCCCCCTATGCTTTAAGGTACAGACTTGGATAATCAGGCTGAAGGCCTGGTTACTGAGTGCCTATTATGAGGTCAGGGACAGTGGTGCTGGCAAAGCATCTGCATTAAGAAGAGCCCAGGTAACTAAAGAGCAAGAACTTTAACCTGAGACTCCGTCTCCGAGACTGTTCTCCATCTTCTAACTTATGGTTTAACAACCTTAAGTGGTTAAAGCTGCTTTTTCCACTTTTAGTAAAAAACTACTAAGACTTGGAAGTTTGATTTACCCAATACCATAATGAAGAAACCTAGGAGTAGCCTAGGGCTTTGATTCCAACTCTGTCATGTGACTCACTGCCCAGTCTGTATTCTTGGCTTAACTATTTGCATACAATACTCCTTTCACTGGAACCCAAATGACTCAAGTTCCTTCTCTTTCCTTAACCACTCTCTTTAACTACAGGCAATGGTTAATCAGATTGAGACCAAATTAAGCTCAGCAACTGTACATCTGCTCAACAAGCATGCTTCTGAAAGATTAGCTCCATCTTCAGTTTGAATTAACTGCAAAAAGTGCCAGGCATTTCCCCCACCCCAACCTGGACATCGGACATCGTTCTTAGTGTCATAGGAGCTAACACAGCCCATCCGTCCCTCCTAGTGCCGTCCTTTACACCTGACAGAGAGCAATGCAAATAGCTTCAGGAAGTGGCTCTGGATGAATTATGAGTGCTCAAGCTCAGCTTATGCTCTGACATAATTAACCTCCTTACTTTGGGGCCTTTGGCCAGAAGACACAGGATTTTTATTTTCCTAATTCCACTGAGAAGTGTTGTGACTAGCCACAGAAAGTTTATTGTGTAAGTACGTATTACTTGTCCAATAAAGTGATACTGAATTCTTTATAGTCAGTTTCTGATACACCTTTGCAATACTTAGTAGAAAACTTCTTTGCACTCACAGAAACCAAGGGCCTAAAAATGTCTCTTCTGCTTTTACCCAGACAAAGCATCTAAAAAGATATGCCTCTCTCCACCCTCTAAAAAGGATTCTTGTCCCAAGAATATGAATAAACCTCCATCTGCCAGACTACACTATATACAGCTCCTGCATGCATTACAAAAGCACCTGGATAAAAAGGCTGCTGCAAACGTGGTTTCTGGAGTCCAAAGTATTCAGCCAACAGCATCCAAACCAAGCACGAAGGGAAACGGTTAGGCCCACAAGTCAAATCTAAAAACCCAAAAGGTCCTTAAGCACCAGTTCATGCAGCTAAACTACTTACGTTTGCCTGTGTGTTCACTCAGCCTCCCTAATGATAGTACTGACTACTGCAGCATCATCCTATATGTATACACAAAGGAAAGGGCTATACAGAAAACCATCCCCAACAGTCCTAATATGAGTTAAACCACACAACCAAGCCCAACGGGAAGTTACTCTGCAGTTTCTCCCAACACTGACTTTATGAGCCACACAGGGTGCATAGCTATTTACTGACAAGTACCTCAGAACCCCAAAGACCAAATTTTGCAGAACACCCTCAATATGAAATCACTTCAGGTGTACCTACAAAATTGCAACCAACAGTATTAGAGTAGTGTCTTGCTAAGGAACACAAGGAGGTTTATAATCCTAGTCCAGTGATTAAGCCTGGCCAGGGAGGACCCTAAACGTAGGTAAGTCAACTATTTTGTAACATTAAGCATGTACCTGGGCACTCAGTTTAAAAATGTCCTAAGACCACAACAAATTCTCTTACCTCCACAGGTAAGTTTATGCCAAAATAATTTTTAAAAATAACATCGATGTTACTTTATGAATTCAACATAAACATTTGCTAAATGACCTAATGAATTAGAAAAAAATCTCTTTATGACTAAATGGGAGAGGGATAAAAACCTTAAAACTATAATACATTTTGCTTCTCTCATGTCTGGATTCCATCTGCTTCACTAACTCATGGATTGAAACTATTCCAACTTCGTTTTAACTACTTAACACTTCTTTGTAAAGGGGGAAATTGCTTTTTACAGGAACCAAAGTAAACTAATAGGAAAGATATTCCCAGCATGGCAGCAAATGTATTTGTGTTAGGCTCAAGAGAAAAATCCTTTCTATTAGCGGTATGGGGTTAAGTCATGGAATTAGAAATAAGAGATTTTGGAAACTGACATTCCAGGGTGCCATTTTTGTAAAGATAACCTTCAGGTTACATTTATTTACATATGTCATTTCATTAGTTAAGAACACCGCCGTTTAGAATTCCCCAACAAGGCATAACAATAAGGTGGAATGCTGCTGAACTATTTCACATGTTTTGTTTTGTTTTTAAATTGGTGTGACAACAAACAGGTAGCGTTTGCCTTTAAGTGTAAAAGAAATGAATAACAAAACCAACCTCGATTTTTATTTTTCTTTTGTTTAGATTCACAAGGAAACCCTAACCTGCAAGGGTAAGAGGACAAAAGTACCTGGGGCCCAAGGACAGTATTCCTAGAAGAAAATAATCCAAGCACCGACTGTGAAAACCAAGTCTGAAATAAGTGCACTCAATTAGCATGCTTCCTAAAGGCGTGTGATTAGAAACTAATAGGCAGTACCCACGGAGCAACTTTCCCAAGTGCGTGGAGGATGAGCCCGGCAGCCTCAGCCACGAGCGTGTTTCTGAGTGCACACTATGATTCGGAACCCACGACTGTTACGGTTAACAAAGGCCACAGGAAAGAAGAAAAAAAAAAAAAAAGGAAAAAGTAGAAGCAAAGTACCACACGCCCCTAACTCGGCTCCGGAGCCATTCTGCAACGCAAAGCGAGAGCGGCCGCGAGCCGGGACAGAAGCGGGCCGCAGCCAGGCTGGGCGGGGCGGGGGCTCGGGGCCCTGCCCACGGCGCCGACCCCGGCCCGCGCGCCACGGCCCGCCACACCCCACACGGGCAGCCACGTGACCCGGCCCCGCACACCCCTGCCCGGTCCCCCGGGCGCCCCGGCTTTACCTGCACCCAGCGCCTGGTCCCGGCCCGTCCGAGCCGGGCCCCGGACCTTTTGTTCCTTCCTCTTCCGACGGGCTCCGCGCTGCCGGAGGAGTGGGCGCGCGCAGGCGGAACTGCGCCGCGGGCCCCCGCCCCGCCCCCAGGCCCGCGCTCACCGCGGCCGGCTGGGGAGGGAGCCGCCTGCTCCACTCGGCGCGGCCCCGCGGCCCGGCACTGCCTGCACCCCGCGCCGCCGCCGCCCTCCGCCCCGGCCGCCGCGCACCTACCTTCGGGCGGCTCGCTCAGCGCTCGCGAGCTGCAGGCGAGCGAGCTGCTCCTCCACCGCCGCGCGCGGTAGCCCCGCCTCCCTCCCCGAGCCGCGGGCCCCGCCGATTCGCCGGCGCAGCCCCGGGCTGGCACCCTGCCGCCCGCTGATTGGCGCCCGCGGCCGCCCGTTAGGCGTGAGGCACGCCGGCCGAGCGGGCGCGCACGGAAGACGGAGGGAGCACGGCAGGGACGGAAGGAGGCCGGGCGCCGCGGGCAGGGCCGGGGGCCGAGCGGGGCGCGGGCAGGCGCGGGCCGCCGCCTCCCGCCTCCGGCCCGACCGGCGGCACGCGCAACCAATCAGCGAACGGGGAGCCCGGGGTGTGAGCACCGCGTCGGGGGCCTGGAATCGGAAGGGAAACGTCGCTCGCTGATTGGTTCCGCCTTCCCCGTCGAGCGTGAGGCGAGGCGAGGCCGGGTTGGGTGGCACGCCCGCGGTTGCGCTTGAGTTCGTGTCCGGCGCGCTCCCACCGGGCTCCGGGAGGATCGCGGAAGGCCGCGCAGCGTGCCACGCCCGCAGACCCCCGCCCTGGCGCCTCTGGGTGGAGCGCCGCGGCTAAGCCCTCGCCCACCTCCGTCGTGAGGCCGGAATGGACACGTGCTCGGGCCTGGGCCCGCCCCCAGCCGGGTCTGAGTCGCTGGACTGGCAAAGCTCTGGAGAAGCCAGGGTGCTGGCCGCTGAGGGGCGCGCCCTATGCAAATAAGTGGGCGGGGCCGCGCCCTGGGGGCGGGTGGCGAAAACTGCGGAGCTAGGGTTCTTGTCCGTGGGGTTGGTGTTAGGGCTGGGCCCCTCCTTGGGTGTGTTTCTCCAACCCGAGCCGTAGGTTCTTCTGAAGTAGAACTATTAGTGATAGCTGGTTCGAATGCTCATTGTGAAGCATGAGCAACTATGAGTGCTCCTTGATTTGCTGGCTTCTCCCTAGCTCATGTCCCTAACTGTGCCCCTGTTCCTAGACCCGTACTTCTCACCAAGTTCCCAAATTTAGGACTACCCGCAGTTTGATTTTGACTCAACCCTGGCAGATGAAAGACTGTGTTAGGATAATAAACCTAAATTTGAAATGCCTCTTTCAGGTTGCTAGTGGTAAAGAAAATACCAGAACGCAGTTTGCTTGGCTGTTGGTCATGCCCATCTATACTTAGCTACCTCTTCATAGGATTCCTGGGAGAGGCAAGTTAGTCCAGCAAGCCTCATGAGCACGACAGAGGAGTGCAGGAGTAACAACACAGTGTGCGAAGCAGTTAGGAGTGGAGCATGCTCTCTCCTCAGATGTGAGGGCATCCAGAGCAGGGGCCTTTATGTGGTCCTTGAGTTGTTTGCCCTTCCCTCCAGACTTAACAGGTTTTTAGATAGGCTTTCAAAATCTCCACCACTCTTCTCATGGGAAAGATGTAGCTCGCCCCAGATGCAAGCCAGTCATAGTTTCAAATGCAGCTCTACTCCAAATCCAAAGCCTTTGCCATCATAATACCAACTCACATGTTATAAATGAAAACTTAAATGTTATAGATGTCATCGTTATTAAAGAAATCATGAATGCAAACATGAACAGGACTTTGAAATTAAAGGAAAGATAAAGACCATTGACTTACCTTTGCTTATGAATAATATTTACACCAACACGAACTTAGCAGGACGTCACCTTCAAAGGGTAGTTTCTTCTGTTAACAGTTTTAGAGAAAGGCCACATAATTCCCATGTTAATGGGCAGAGGATGTGCTTCACTGGGAGAGCATTTGTCTGGCCCACCCTAGGCTCTGCTTTTAACCCCAGCACTACCATCAGTTAAAAATCAGTAAAGGAGCTTCCTTGTCTGGGGCTTCCAAAGCCTCCTGGGAATGAGGTGGAGGCAAATGATGCTCGAATCGGAAGAAGGAAGACTGGTTCTGACTTGCAACCCTTCTGTAAACTGATAGAAATCAACACCTTTAATACCGAATGTCCTGTTAAAGGCGGTCTTGAATTGTACAAAAAAAGTACAATTCCTGTGTGGCTTTGGGTGTCCACGTGAGGAGTTGGAGTGGGGAGAGGGAAGCAAGGCTGGATAGATTCTAAAAAAAATATGCTTCTTGAGTTAAACCATTTCTCCAATGTGTCAGACTTTGAGAGCATAACTCCTCCATTTGTACAGCTTTCCAAGAACTGGACTCTAGGGTAGTGGTTTCTTAACCTTCCTAATGTCCAGACCCCATGTTGTGGTGACCCCCAACCATAAAATTATTTGCATTGCTACTTCATAACTATAATTTGGCTACTGTTATGAGTTGTAACGTAAATACATTTTTGGAGTTAGAGGATTGTTGAAGGGGTCGCAGCCCACAGGTTGAGAACCGCTGTGCTATAGGTTCTAAAAGACTGAAGAAGGGAATCTGGCTACTAATGCAGTCTCTAGGGGCGTTGAAATGGGAGCATGCCTGCTATCCCCTCGGTTACAAATGCATCTAAACCAAAGTGGGTCAAGACGAGCTGAAGGCACATGGAGCAATGGTTGCCATGGCAACAATCGGCTTGGAAATCCACTAGGGTACCTGAAGATCTATAAGTAGGTCCCTATTGTATAAGTTATATTGAATGGGTCTGGTCTTTTTATATGAATGGACAGCAAGTTTAACCCTTCATTACCTATGCCACTCCAGAATCAATTAAACCTAAATCAACTCAGAGTGCATTTAAAAGACATAAGAAAAATGACAGCTATTTCAAAAGCCAACGAGTCAGTGATTAAAAATCCTTTCATTTCATTGTCAAGTTTTCTATAGTTTGATTTTTAAGAAAACAATTTATGCTTTAGTTTTCAAGAGACCCAACTCAAGTTCATCTTCTCTTTGTCAATCTATAAATCTCTTCTGGTCTCCTCAGCCCAAAGTTACATCATTACCTGTGTTCTTTCTTTGTTACTGCAGCTTCGCACACATGGGATGATTACTTGGATTGGTCTTTTGACCAGTGGTTTACTCATTCAGTGATGGGAGTTTCTTCACCTCTCGTATGTGCTTTCTTTGTCTCCATCCAAACCATGAACTCCTGAATATCAAGACAGCTGCTTCCCAGTTTCCTCCTCACACCCTTACCAACATGCCAAGAAGTGACACAAGGTCAAATACACTGTTTCTGTGAGTGCCTGTGAGTCTCAGGCTGCATCCTCCAACAAGGACATCACCCTTGGTAGTTTTCTATGTAACTGTTGGGCTCTTCTCAAGACTTAGCTCACTTAGGGCCGGTGAAACTAAGTAGCAGTGAACACTGTCATATAAGGAAGGATCTTTCTTTGAAACTGAAACATTATTGGCGGAGATAACCTGAGCAAAAGTTATGAAGAACAATTAATTGCATGTGGTTGCTTATATTAAAAAATATGAGGATATACAACACCAGCTAGATTTGTATATCAATAGAAGGAATCTTCATGCTTTAAATAGGTTTGTATTGGTGTTGACACATACCTACATACACCAGAGAGAAGTTAAATTCAACTAACAGGTATCCATCGGGCACTTGTTATGCACCTAGCATAAAAACATTGGTTGAATATTCTCATTCTTTTGACGCACTCCCTCTCTGAGGGGGAGGGGACCGAGGTAAAGTTTTTGAAAATTAGTACTTAGAAGACATACTGACTTTTGTTGAAATGAGAAAGCTGGTGCCTACCTATAGCCTTCATCTTTACAGACTGGTGTTCATGGTTCTGGAAAGTACACTGCATACTACCAAAGGAGAAATGTAGACGCCTGCAAGGTATGGTGGTGCAAGCTTGTGGGACTGACCAACCAATGTCTGATTTACTCCACAAGACCCACTCCACAAGATGGAACCTATACCCAATGATGACCCTGGGTGACCAAGAATCAGACTAGATTACCCAGGGACCTAGGAGAAAACAAATACTACTGTTCTGCTAAAGGATGTAGTGACTCCTACTGACATTCTGCTAAACTCAGATCAGTGCCTTGCTCAGCCATCCTCAGAGAAGCTTCCTCAAAGATTCCTCCTGCAGCCTATGGGAACAGAGAGCCATAGCCAGGAAATAGGCAGAGTCAGAGACCTTGGAACACTCAGCCCTAAACAAGATGTCTCCCTTTGGGGCTCAACACCCAAGGAAAGAGAGGCAGAGAGAGTGAATAGCCAGAGGAGACAGATGACACCAAAGAACCAAGAGCCCCTAAGTACAGCAGGATTGATGTACAGGAACTCACAGATGCCAAGGCAGCGTGCACAGATCCGCACCAGATGTGCTCCTACAGCTGGCACATGGGCTCACAGATGCCTAGGCAGAGTGCACAGGTCTGCATGGGTCTGCACCAGATAAGGTCCTAGAGCAAAAAGGAGAAGTGGTCACGGGCCTCACTTAGAAATGAAAATTTCATTTTCTCCAAAGGAGTCTCACTGAGAAAACAAACGACTCGTAAGGGTAGACCATATAGCCAGCAGTAGATGGCCCAAGAAAGCAAACCTGATGGCATTTGGGGAGTTTCCTTGTCTCCTGACTGCCATGTCAGGGATAGTTGTTTTTTGTTTATGTGTTTGTT
Source organism: Rattus norvegicus (assembly GCF_021556685.1). Lineage (NCBI taxonomy): Eukaryota > Metazoa > Chordata > Mammalia > Rodentia > Muridae > Rattus > Rattus norvegicus. The sequence continues at coordinate 71,873,935 of NC_141551.1, read as the reverse complement.
TTGTTTATTTTTATTTTTTTAATTTCATCTCTCTTCCTCTCCCCATCTCTTTTCTTTCACTTGGGCTTGGCTCCTCCCGTCCATTTGTTTTGTCCTATTCCAATTTGTTTGTTTTTGTTTGATCTATTTTATTTTACTTTTATCCCTTAGAAGCCTCTTTGTTTTCTTCTAATGAGAGACAGAAAGGGGGCGGATCCAGACGGGAGAGGAGGTGGAGAGGAACTGGGAGGAGTAGGGGGAGGGGAGACCTTGATCTGGATATAGTTATGTGAAAAAAAAAATCTATTTTCAATGAAATGAAAAAAGTGAGATCTAGAGGTAGGGTTTTTGAGAATTAGAGATTATAAGACTCTGGTTGGGAGAAGACTGGTATAAAACAAGCTGTAGTTCTCATGCCTATTTTTTTTTTTTTTTGGTTCTTTTTTTTTCAGAGCTGGGGACGGAACCCAGGGCCTTGTGCTTCCTAGTCTCATGCCTATTTACATTGTAAACCCACAAAGAATCATTAGATTAATTGGTCATTAGATAACTCAAATGATTGTTGAATTGATACTTGGAAAATTGCAGTACAGTTACAGTACATTCCTGTCATCAAGGCATTTGAACATTATCAAAGATTTACATGTTTGGAAAAAGCTAAACAAAAGCCAAGTCTAAATCGTGGGAGAACAATATACAGATTGTTTAAAGTTCTTTGTGAAGGAAAATAATATGCTAGTCAGATGTCAACAATAGGGCCTTATGCCTCAATTATAATGGTCTGTGTGACCATATTGGCTGAGCCAGGCTGCACTTAGGCAGGATAAGTGTGTGACACTTGGCGAGTCAATCATCTTGGTCTAATTGCTCTGATGAAGATGGTTGACTGTAGCTGACAGTGCCTACATAATCAGTGACCTAATGACTGAATTAATGAGCCTCAATTGCCCTTATGATAAACAGTCCTTAGCTAGGACAAAGACATTTTGCTGGAGGAACTGTGTATTATCTGATGGAGGGACAAACTGATAATGTTTTTACCCCAACTGTGTGTATCTTTGATCAGTTCCCTAGAAAACAGAACACGAGACAAGATGTAAGTCCTGGTGCTTTCTTTAGAAGGTATGGGTCCAAGACATCAGTACTGAGATGAGAAACCAAGGAAGAACAGTGCATCCTGATAGCGGTTTGTACTAACAAAGATCCAGGACCAGCCTTGAAGAAAGTACAGCCTTCCTCTCCTAGGACATCGCCAAGTGATCAGGATGGAGAAGTCAAGCTTTGGGACATTGAAGAAAGAAGGAACTTTACACTCAGTTGGCCAAAGTTGATCCCATGGTGAATTAACTTCCCCTTAGGTTATAGATGTACTATTCCAAAGTTTTCAAGAGCAGCTTAGAAACCCAGGTCCCATGCCCTAGTGTCTAGAAAGAAAGTCGGTGCATAAAGCTGGTTTGTCTCAGCAAGTGAGGTATAAAAGACTTAAATAAGTCTTGTGTGGCATATGGGATGGAGCAAAATATTATTTCCTAAAAGTTCTGAGAACGTATCTGATGATACTGATGGACAGTGTCTTAGTGAGGGTTTTACTGTTGGGAACAGACACCATTACGAAGGCAACTCTTATAAGGACAGCATTTAATTGGGGCTGGCTTACAGGTTCAGAGGTTCAGTCCATTATCATCAAGGCAGGAGCATGGCAGCATCCAGGCAGGCATGGTGCAGGAGGAGCTGAGAGTTCTACATCTTCATCTGAAGGCTGCTAGTGGAAGACTGACTTACAGGCAGCTAGGGTGAGGGTCTTAAAGCCCACAGTGACACACCTACCAGGCCACACCTCCAAATAGTGCCACTCCCTGGGCCAAGAATATTCAAACAGCCATTGGTGCTGCAGCAAGGGTAGGCCAGCTTCACTTTGTCTGGGGCATCAGAGCCAGGCCCTACCAGAATAAGCACTAGGTAACTGTCAAGTAAGCATATGCATAAATAACATCACCACTCACTGTACATAGAACAGAATCCTTAGAGTCATCTGTGAGCTGCCTCCTGCGTATCATGAAAGTTCTACTACCCTGGTGTCTCTCAGACCCACCCAGCACCTCCTCTCCAGGCTGTTTGCTTTGGTCCCCGCTGTCACCATGGAGTAGAAATACTGTTGTAGCTCCTTAACTTCCTGACACTGATCTCACCCCAGTCCAACCTCACGCTTGCTGCCAGGCTTTCTAACAGAGTAGTATCGTCTAAACGCAAAGCAGACATTACTACCTTATCTTCCAGGACAGAGCTACAACTCCTTATCACAATCTGGAAGATCTCTTATAGTGTGTAAGCAGACCCATCAGACTGACCAACCGTGTGTGGGCTGTAAGGTGTGCTCTGCTTCGTAGGAAGGGTTGGGAAGGTGAGGAGCTGACGTTTAAAGGTTTCTGTTTTGTAATTGGGATCTGCTTTTCTCTGGAATGTTTAAGGAACTCTACAAAGAAACGAAATACAGTACCAGAGAGTGTGCCAGTGAGAAAAGTCTACCATGTTTGCTTTTCATCCGGGCAACAAAACACATCAGAAAGTCATCCAAGGAGGAAAGAGTTGGTTTTGTTAAAGATGCCAGGGGTTTTAGTTCATGTCATTTGACCCCATTCTGAGTTCCTGGCAAGGCCGAGTATCAAATGGGGGAACACTTGAAGCAAAGCTGCTCACAATATGGCAGCCAGAAAGCAAAGAAAAGGGGAGCAACTAGAGAGAGAAGGGGCAGGGACAAGATCTCACCTTCATGAGTACACCTTCAAAGAGTGCAGTGACCTTCATCCAGCGAGGTCCTAGTCTCCATCCTCTCAGTGGCCTCCATCTACACTTCAAACCACACCTGAAGTGTCCATCACACCCGAAGTGTCCATCATCCAGACGGTCTATTACTTATGACCACATCATTGCACTATCCACAAGAGTGGGAGCCGCCATGACGAATCTCTTCCCCCACAAAAGCCCCGCCTCCAAATATGGCGGCTGCTGCACCAGGGATCGAGCCTTGCAACACATAAGCTTTGGGTCAGCATCACGGACCCAACGCATAGCATCCAGCTTGTTCTCAAAGGCACTCAGCAAGTAAGCTGGACATCTCCCGGTGCCAGGTTGTCTTTGAGGCACAAAGGATACGACGAGAATATGTCATACTTACTGGCACGGCTGGGATCTCAAAGACAGAGAATCAAATGTTATTAAGGACGTGGAGAAATTGCAACCCTCACAGACTGTTGATGGGAATGTGAAATAGTGCAGTCACCATTGAAAGAAATCTGGCAATTGCCTGATAATTAAACAAAATTAATATGAAACCCAGAAGTTTTATTTCTAGGCATACATTCATGAAAAATGGCAATGTACGTCCACACTGTACAGTGTCTACAGTGGCAATATTATTTTTTTTTTTAGTTATTTACTTGTTATATATACAGCGTTATACCTACATACATGCCTGCAGGTCAGAAGAGGGCACCAGATCTCATTATAAATGGTTGTGAGCCACCATGTGGTTACTGGGAATTGAATTCGGGACCTCTGGAAGAGCAGACAGTACTCTTAATCTCTGAGCCATCTCTCCAGTCCATTTTTTTATTAAAAAAAATTTACTTATTTTATGTATGTAAGTACACTGTCACTCTTTTCAAACACAGCAGAAGAGGACTTGGGATCCCATTACAGATGGTTGTGAGTCATGATGTGGTTGCCAGGAATTGAACTCAGGACCTCTGGAAAAGAAGTCAGTGCCCTTAACCATTGAGCCGTCTCTCCAGCCCAGTAACAATATTGTAAGAGTCAATAAATAAGTGCATAAGCACAAATGGCTTATCCACCAAAAGCAATAAAGGATCTGAGACATGTTATACTATGAATGGATCTTAAAACTTGTGGAGGTTTGAATGTGCTTGGTCCATGAGAAGTGGCACTTTTAGGAGAAGTAGCTTGTTGGAGGAGGTGTGTCACTGTGTAGGTAGGCTTTGAAATTTTGGTGCTCAAGCTCTGCCCAGTGTGGAAGTGTCACTCCTCCTGGCTGCCTCTGAATAAAGGTATAGAATTCTTGGCTCCTCCAGCACCATATCTGCCTGCACAGTGCCCCGATGATAATGGACTGAACCTCTGAAACTGTAAGCCAACGCTAATTGAATATTTGTTTTTATAAAGAGTTGCCTTGGGGTTGGGGATTTAGCTCAGTGGTAGAGCGCTTGCCTAGGAAGCGCAAGGCCCTGGGTTCGGTCCCCAGCTCTGGAAAAAAAAAAGAAAAGAAAAAAAAAAAAGAGTTGCCTCGGTTCTAGTGTCTCTTCATGAGAGTGAACCAGACAAAGTCGGCATCAGGCTTTTCTGAGACTTCCTTTGTCAACACGATTAATCTGAAACTCTTCACCTTAGCCTCAGGCAGACTCTTCAGACAAGGGCAAAAAGTGGCCATATTCTTCACCAAAACATCCTAAGTATGGTCTCTAGGCAACATACTAAAATTCTTCTCCTCTGAAACCTCTTGAGCCAGACCCTCAGTGTTCAAATCACCCTCAGCAAATCCTACTGGCATGTACCAACGGTCTCCAGGGAATCCTACACCTTGATCCAGAGGCAGCCAGGAGGAGACTGTCATCTGAAGGGTCCCTTCCACACTTGGTGGGGCTTGAGCACCAAAATCTCAAAGCTCGCCTCCACAGTGACATACTTCCTGCAACAAGGCCATACCTCCTAATAGTGCCACTTCTCACGGGCCAAGCATATTCAAACCACCACAACACTTGAAACCTTATTCTAACTGAAAGAAGCAAGTCGCAAAGGCATCATACCGTCTGAATCCATTCACATTAATCAGTTCAAACCATGCAAATCTACACACACAATAGATTAACCCCTGCAAGATCTGGAAGGGAGGGAGCAGGAGAGACCTTGACTATTCCTGGCTACCGAATTTCTTCGATAATGAAATTAGATTGTAATTGTTACAGTTTGGACCTAAAATGTAGCCCACAGGCTCATGTATTTCAGCACTTGGTCACCAGCTAGTAGCACTACTTAGAGGCTGGAGACCCTTTTGGATGTGGAGCCTAGCTGTTAGGACACAGGGGAGACCCCGAGTTCTGCAGTCAAGCCTCCCTATGACTTGGATCTCTTTTTGTAGATCTGCTGAAATGTAACAAGCCACACTACAAGCTCCCACCACTACATACACAACCCCAGCCATCATGTTCTCTGTGTAACTGAGGACTGTGTCTCCCAAACTGTGAGCCAAAGCCTCTCCTCCCTTAAGTTTCTTCCTTCCTTCCTTCCTTCCTTCCTTCCTTCCTTCCTTCCTTCCTTCCTCTCTCTTCCTTCCTTTCTTTCATATTCTCTCTCTCTCTCTCTCTCTCTCTCTCTCTCTCTCTCTCTCTCTCTCTCTCCTCTCTCTGAGATTTGGTCCCTGAAGAAAAGTAAGTAATCTAGTGGTTGTGGCTGTGTCCTTGGTGAATGCATTATGGACTTGTACTGCAATAAAGTGACTGCATGCAGGCAGCAAGATATTGACATGGAAATAACACAGTCCCAGGTTCCCCACCCCTTCCTTTCCTATTCCTCCAGATGGCTGAGGGCCTTTCCCCATCATAGTCCTCTTTATCCATGTGTGTTTCTTTTCTTCCCTCTTTCGTCTCTCCCTCAAGAGTGGGAGCTCCAAGATGGAGTGCTCCGTCTTTGAACTTTGCTTCACCAGGCTTAGGACCAGTAGGTAGACAGTGGCTGGAATGTGAACAAAGATGAGAACAGAACCGGAATCTCACCCCAAGCGCCAGCTCAGACTCTGCCCGCCACATGTGACTACTACGAGACTAGAGATGTAGGCTTTCTACCTGGGGCAGCCGGCCAAAGAGAAGTACCACCTAAGATACCAAGTCTCTCAAGGGTGCTCTCCTCGTGTCCACATCCATTACCGAACTCTTGCTGTCTTAACTGCGCTGCATCCTTCGATCCCTCTTTTCACTCACCTCACTTGCAGCTTCCTCCCGAGTTCATCACCACACAGAATCACTATTGCTGGCGTCTTCAGCATCCTTCAATACTGACCTCTTGGCATTGACCAAGGCTTTCTATTCTGTTTATATAAGGTTTCAAAGACCTGGGCTTTAGAGACATAGTTTATCAATTACTAGTAAGCACAACTTAAAATCATCTAAAAATATTTTCCACAGCATAGTCAGATCTTTTGTGACAAATAGTCTCTACGGCTTCCCCTTTGTGTGGAGAGCTGAGGTAGCCTTGAGTGAATGGCTGTGTGTTGTTGACATGGCACAACCATATCAAGGACTCTACAACCCCTGACCTATGGGAAAATGGCAAAGCCCCGTGCCCCTGGGAACAGGTCAGAGAGATGGCAAAGCCTTCCTCTGATCTGGGTGCAGTTTAAATATGTGTACACAAATGTCTACCACAGCTCTCTCCTGCTGAATGTTTACAGCCTGCAGACTGGTCCCTACAGGGCCTGCTCCTAGTTAGTTAGACCTGCTTCCTTGATCCAGCTCTGCACCATAAGCCCTGCCTCCTTGTTCATCAGTCCATAATGACCCTACCCTCTTGTTCAGCTGTGTACAATAATCCGCCTTTCTGTTTAACTGCGTATAATAAACACCCTGAGCTTCCAGGGTGCAAGAGTTTCTCCATTAGAGATCTGGTCCACCTGATCCCAGCTTCTCTGTTCATGTGTCCGTGTGTCTCTCTTTTCTTCATTTGCTCACCACCCCGCCCCGCCCACCCCAGTCAGGCTAATCCCTGGAGCCAGGCAAAGGACACAGTGGCTTTGGTTTGCTTTGCTTCAGGTGAAGCAGGGTCTTGCAGTGTTAGTCAGGCATCAGCTACTGTTTCCTGGGATTACAGATGTCTACCATATGCCTAGCTTCTACAGTTTTTAAACAACAGTTTTATTGATATTTATTTCACTTGCCATACAACTTAATCATTTAAAATGTCTAATTCTCTGAATTCTCATGCATCGCAGAGCTGTCCCCCTGACAATTTTATATTTTCATTAAACCCATTGATCCTCTACTTGGCCAGCTGTCTGCTTTTCACATCTATTCCAAATGAGTTGTAGAAATGGGGGCCATGGTATGAGGGTGGGTGGGTGTATACGGCCTCTTTCACTTGGGAGAGTATTTTCAAGGTCCACTCTTCTTACAGTGTGTGCAAATTTTTTGATTACCAAGATGCCGAATTTTACAGAGCCATCATGACTTTTGGGGCCTTTCCACTTTTTGCTTCTTAGGAAAAATGCTGCCGCGAGCATTCCTCTATGTTCTCCACTGACTTTCGTTTTCTTTTCCGCACTAAAGATCAAATTCAAGGCCCACGCTAGACAAACACCATACTTCAGAGCTTTGTTGCCAATCTTCTGCCGCTTTTAAAACGGTAATTTTGCCAGGAAGTGCTCCCGCTCTTCCAATTCTCTGTCTCTTCAGTATGATGTCCATGACACCGCCGCCGCCGCCGCCATCATCATCATCATCATCGTCGTCGTCGTCGTCGTCGTCGTCGTCATCATCATTGACTAAGTATGGAGATCAGTAGTTACATGCACACACTGGTTCACCAAACTAATGTCTGGTTAAATTTACCCAATGGTTGTCTGGTGAATGGCATTTCAATGACTCAGATTAAAAGATGCCAAGGAGCCCTGTTGTCCTCCTGCGCTTGCTTAGTTAGCAAATATCCTTAACTGCCCACTCCGTATCTCGATGAGCACTCTATGGGGAAGTCAAAGAGAGGGCATGGTCTCTGGTGCTTGTGGGTGTGCCATTCTCTAGAAGAGACAGTTCACCTTGGCGTCAGGACGGGAAACGGCAGCTCACAATATTAAAGTTGGCCAAGGAGAGAGCCAGATAAACACAAAGGCGCAGACATGATAGGAGGAGACGGAGCTGAACAGAGAGGGACCCCACTGTCGAGGGGTTGACTGCCCTTTTAGAAAATTCCTCTGCTGGGGGTTGGGGATTTAGCTCAGTGGTAGAGCGCTTGCCTAGCAATCGCAAGGCCCTGGGTTCGGTCCCCAGCTCCGAAAAAAAAAAAAAGAAAGAAAAAAAAAAGAAAATTCCTCTGCTTAAGGCACAACCAAACATTCACTGAGTGCTTGGGCCTCGGAGACAGAGAGAGGGGTTTGTGGGTTGCTTACCTCACAGTTTTTCTACCAGAACCAAGTATGTGTGTCTCTTAATCATAGCTTTCATTTGGTTCCAACTTAACTTCGATTTTTGGGTTTTGAGACAGGGATCCTCAGTATAGCCCTGGCTGTCCTGGAACTTACTCTGTAGACCAGGCTGGGCTTGAATGCATGGATATCCGCCCGTCTCTGCCTCCTCAGTGCTGGGACTAAAGACATGCGCCACCACACTCAACTTCCTATTGTTTTAAAGATCTATTTACTTTTATTCTATGTGCATTAGTGTTTTGCCAGCCTGCATGTCTGTGTGAGAAAGCCAGTTCTCTCTAGAAGTGGAGTTACAGACAGTTGTGAGCTGCCACGTGAATGCTGGGAATCGAACCTGGGCCCTCAGGAAGAGCAACCGGTGCCCTCCCTTAACCACTGAGCCATCTCTCCAGCTCTTTAATGATTTAACTTTGTTATTGAACAAATAGATGAATGAAAGTCCTTTGATCTCTGAGGCCACAGAATGTTACTCGTGCTTAGTTCTTCACTTGCAAGGATTAAATCGGAAAGTCGGTGAGATACAGACAAAGGAGGGGGAAATCAGTATTTTATATATATATATATATATATATATATATATACACACACATATATATATATATATATGACAGCTTTAATGAATTACTTCTTCCAAAGAATAGGTACCAAAAATAAATAAATAAATAACTCTAAGTCTCAGCGCTGGTGTCTGTCATTAGCATGCTACTCTCTATACGATATGCTATCTGTACTGTGTTTATACTACATGGGATGGATACTGTAGCATCATATACTTTTAAAACAATGCTGCTTTACCACATATATAATATGTATACTATAGTACTATATAACATTTTGTACTATGTGTATTTTTACCATATATATATATATATATATATATATATATATTGTGATGCTAGGGACCAAATCAAGGGCCTCTTATACACTACCTAAGCACTCTACCATTGAGCTAACCTTCAGCCCTTACCACTATATTGATTAAGAGTGCTAACTTAAGGACACTTCAACCAAGAAGGTCCTTAACTGCTTTTGCTTTGGAAATCTTTCTGTCTCCTCCTTGAGCTCAGTAAAGAACCATGGAAGTATGAAAAGTAAGGTTCTATGGGGCTAGGAAGAAGGCTCAGTGGGTAAGAGTGCTTTCTATGGATGCATGAAGACCTGAGTTCAAATCCCAGCATCTGCACATAAAGCTGGGTGTGGCTACATGTGCCTGAAACCCCAACACTGGGAGGCTGAGACCAGCATCCCCGAAGCTTGCTGGCCAGGTTGCCTAAACAAAGTGGCAAGTTTCAGGTTGGGTGAGAGAGTCTGTCTCAAGGGAAGAGGGGAGAGGGAGCAAGGGAAAGAGGGAAGGGGAGAGGGAGAGGGAGCAAGGGAAAGAGGGAAGGGGAGAGGGAGAGGGAGAGAATGCAGAGAGTGAGTGTGTGTGGGTACATGCACCCACATTTACACGATAAGCGATGTGCCATGCAATGCATGATGAACACAAAGCAGTGTAAGGTACTGTGCCCTTGACGAACTTCCAGCTCAACTGGCAATATAGGCAGTGCCAGGGAGGAAGGCTAGAAGAGGAAAATGGCCACCCTCTGTCACCTGCTGTTAATGTTCACTCCTCTATGCACTTGTGTTGAAATTGGTTCTAATGCTTTGACTCATGGGAATCTGCATGTCCAGACACTGAAGGTCCTTGTCCCCTATTGGTTTTTGATCGATCAATAAAGATGTCAATGGCCAATGGCTGGACACGGGGTGGAGCACTTAGAGGATACAGAGGAACAAGAATTTCTCCATAACTCAGGGAAGAAGGATGGGATGCAATAGCAGCAGAGAAAAAGCCAACCATCCAGGTGAGATTTGCATAAGTGGCCACTTCCCAGATGGTTGGGAGTAGCAGGGGAAGGTTTAGGAGTGCCCAGCCTTTGAGGTAGTGAAGGCATTTAAAAATAAGCTAATGTGTGTCTTTCATCTAAAGATAGTTCCTGGGTGGTTATGCTCATGGGATCGCCTCTCCTGGGAACGGTTACACATTTGCCAAAAGTTCTTTTTTAAATTGCTACATATTATTGTATTGTATGAACAGGTTACAGTTTGTTTGTTTGCCCAATCATCAATGTGTAAAGTGTTTCTTTTTCTTTCTTTCTTTTTTCAAATAAAGCATCTATGAACATTTACAAGGACAAAGGTTCCTCCATAAAAGTGACCATATTGGCCTTCCCTATCTTAGCTCGCCTTGACATTTTCAATACCAATGCACATTAGTTCCTTCTGTCGATCCACAGTTTTCACCCTGAGAGTTTCCTGTTGGTCTGTAGTCATTCCAAGTATACATATTCTGACATGGATTATATGTTTTCCCTTCTGGATAAACACGAAATAGAGCATTAAGGGGTCCAAGACACTAGCTCAATTGTCACATTTAGTTTTCTAAAAGTCCCACAAAGAACCTATTCTTCTCCTGAACCACAAAAGTCCCCAGAGGGCAAGTAATTTGCCCAAGATCAGCAAACATTTCTGATGAGAGTGAAGACAGATATACACACCGAGTGAAGACATGTGAGCAGTCACCCAGTTCGGCTAAGCAGCGGTGGGTCGGAGCCTCTGACACCTGACTTTCATGGGTCTTTTCTGCATATCCACTGTGGCTCTGCAGAAGCTGATGCAAAGCCCTGCTGAGACCAAGTATGGCTGGAGACATCTGGTCACTTCTGCACTCACACGTCAAGTGGGAGGTGTTGCCTATTGGCCAGCACAACATCTATACAGAATCTTCCAATGCTATTTTGTAAAGGGAAATAGGACAATCCAGTGAAGGGAAATAAAGCAATAAATAAGATTAATTTGTTCATTTTAAGTGTGCTTGTGTGTGTGTGTGTGTGTGTGTGTGTATGTGTGTTATGCACACATGTGGGCATGCACTACAGGGTACAAGTAGACTTCAGGGGACAACACTGTGGAGTTGGTTCTCTCATTCCACCTCTATGTGCTCCCCAGGGGAGGGACCCCAGTTGGTTTTCACGACAGGTGCCTTTACTCACAGACCTGCCTCAGCTTCCCTGAGGGGAGACTTTATAATAATAATACGGAACATACAAGATGTTGTAGGAGAAGGTGTGTACACTGCAGAGATGCTGTCCTGAAGTGAAGGAGTGGGAACCAATGCCTGACAGACAAAGAACAACACTGATGGTCCAGTGCCACATGTGTTCTCAATGAGAGCAACACTGGGTTTTCTTTATCTCGCGCACAGAGAACATACGCATGTAGTCTATCAACAGAATCTAAAAATCTAAAAACTGTAATGGTCATTTCTGTCATCTGCAACAACAATAAAATGACTAATAAAGAAATTCAAGTCTCACCCTGTGGCCCCAGAAATCTAATGCAAGATTCAGATATGAGGCTCTCTCAGATGCAGAGAAGCATGAAGGACTGAGGGCGTTAAAGAACATCTTTAAGATGAATGCCTGAGGGGTTGGGGATTTAGCTCAGTGGTAGAGCGCTTGCCTAGGAAGCACAAGGCCCTGGGTTCGGTCCCCAGCTCCAAAAAAAAAAAAAAAAAAAAAGATGAATGCCTGAATTTACCTGAACTCTGTCCTTTGCCAGCCGGTGGGCACTGTGACTGAGGGCTTCCTCAGGAGAATCTCTGGTCCTCGCCTTGCTCACTGAGGTTGTAGCAAAGGTGCTGAGGACATCATCCATGAAAAGAAGGCAACGTGCTGAGCTGAAAGGACTTGAGAAGGAAGAGAGTACATGGGACGTTAGGTGTTCAGAATTCTTGTGACAAATGTGGATCCTCTCTTCTTGAAGCATTTATTGGCTCTTTGAAAGGAGCAGGAAGCATAAATATGAGAAGGAAGTCTGTAAGTTTAATAAGAGATAAGGGAACATGAAATTGATTTAACTAAAAACAAACTTACCTAAGATTCAGTAGTTGGTGGTGGACATTTTAATGTGAGACTAGTCAGAAGGTCTGGAAGCATTGTACCTGAGAGGAACCTTCAGCAGTGACAGGTGGAGTGTTCTATGTGCATACAGCTTGGTGTTCCCTTCCTTCCCTGACTGGATTTCTATGCCTCCTGGGCTCTCACACACACACACACAGACACACACACAGAGACACACACACACAGACACACACCTAGACACACACACTCACACACACACAGACACACACACAGACACACACACAGACACACACACACACACACACACACACACACACACGAACAATTACACTCAAACCTTTGTCTCAAGGTCAACTGTGGGGCAATCAAACCAGGACAGTGATGGACCACAGCTTCTACCCAAGGCAAGGAGAGGATGAAGCTCATGATGTACTAGTGAAAAGCAACAGAATCTGTGGATCAGAGTGCACAGAAAAGCCCAAGAATGTGTAGTTAGGGTCCTGGGAACAGCGACTAGGACTCTACACTCTGGGAGTATGCTACTGATGCATACATGAAGTACCATGGGGCCTACTAACAGAGGTCAGTGCAGGGGAGGACCAAGGAACAGAGTCAAGGGACAAACCTGCCATTAGAAGGATTTTTTTTTTCTCTTTAGCCATCTGTGTTGTCCCACAGAGGGAAAGCAGGTATGGAACACAAAGTTAGAGGTGAAGACGAGAAAGGAAGAAGGCCCTGGAGGTATGACAGTCAGGAGTCTCCACAGCCAGATTACTACTTCCTCCCCAGCTGTTCCATTTGGTTTTTTGTTCTGTTCTGTTTTCCTTTTCCTTTTCCTTTTCCTTTTTTTTTTTTTTTTTTTTTTTTTTTTTAGAGCAGGTAATTTGTTAATCCACACCCCTCTCCTTCCTCCAGCTGGTAATGACTAATAAGGAAATTCACCTCTCACCCTGTGGTCCCAGGAATCTAATCCAAGGTTCAGAAGGCTCTCTCAGATGCACAAGAGGATGTAGTTCTGAGAGAGTTAAAGAGCATCTCCTTAAGATGAACGCCCGAGTTTACCTGAACTCTGCCCTTTCCCAGGACACTGTGTCTGAGGGCTTCCTCAGGAGGACCTCTGACTCTTGCCTTGCTCACGGAGGTCAAAGGTGCTGAAGGCATCTTCTACCTCACCTCCCTTTGTCCCTCGCTGAGACATTGCACATGGTTGGAGAATTGTATGGTAGAATTTCCTGCCCCAAAAGCTTACTCCTGGGCTTAGTGGTTAAGAGCATATGCTGTGGGGCTGGGGATTTAGCTCAGTGGTAGAGCGCTTACCTAGGAAGCGCAAGGCCCTGGGTTCGGTCCCCAGCTCTGAAAAAAAGAACCAAAAAAAAAAAAAAAAAAAAAAAGAGCATATGCTGCTCTTGCAGAAGATCTGAGTTTGGTTCCCAGCACTCACATTGGGCGACTCACAACAGCCTGTAATTCCAGTTCCAGGGATCCAGAACTTTCTTTGGGTCCTCACTTGTCCACATGGATACACACAATTAACAATGAAATCCTAGGTTTACTTACCTTAAAGAAGTGGGAAGGGTTATCATTGTGAGAAGAACTACGTAGCCAATCATTTATTCATTCTGGTTGCCTGGAAGCTCATGGGTAAACACAGAGACCATAGGCTAGTTTGTTTTATCATCAACTTGACACAATTTAGCCCTTGAGGAGACTTCAACTGAAGAATTACCTCAGTCAGATTGAGCAATTCTCAATGTGTGAGTCACAACCCCCTTGGGGGTCGCCTATCTGCTGCAATTATGATTCATAACAGTAGCAAAATTACAGTTACGAAGTAGCAACGAAATAATTTTATGGTTAGAGGTCACCTACATTAGGAAGGTTGAGAAACCACTGAATAGAGCTTCATGTCGGTTGATGACTAAGGTAGGAAGGTCTAGCCCACTTTGGGTGGCACTATCCCTAGGCAGATGGTTTGGGGCTGAGTAAGAAAGCCACTGAGCCTAAGGGAGAAAGCTGGTGACTAAGGAGAGCTCCTGCATGGGTTCTGCTTCAGTTCCTGCCTCCAGGTCACCACTTAGAGTCCCTGTCCTGAATTTCGTTAATGTTGGAGGTATGAACTGAAAGTCAAAAGCTGAAATAAAACCTTTCCTCCCTGTGTTGCTTTTGGTCACGGTTTTTATCACAGCAACAGAAAAGCAAACGAGTGCAGACCAACATGTGGAACCCTATACTCTGCATACATGAATATGGAACTTTATATTTTTTAGATTCTAATATTTATATTTTGCCATTTAGTATCTTACTTATATTTACTGTTTTATTATATGTATATATGTATATGTATAAACATGGCTTCGTTTAAGCAATATAGCAAAGTTTACATCCTAATATTCGATCTGAGGAACATCTCTCTGGAACATCATCCTTCACCGTAAAAATATGGAATTAAAATTTTTGCTATGGAATTGAAATTTTTGCTTTGTCTGGGGCTTGGTGAGACAGAAGGTAAGGTCAGTGGAGGTGAGGGGTTAAGGGTCTGAGATGACAAGGTCAAGGGTAAACCTAGCACTGGAAGAGGGATCAGTATTCCCGAGGGTTGGCTAAAGAGAAAGGCCCTTCTTCATCCTTTGATTGATGGATGCAGAGTGACCTGATCCAGTGACCAGTGGATCTCTCAGGCTGCAGCTTGCAGTTCTTCACGGCCATATCTCTGTGTTGTTCCAGGGGAGATAGTAAGTTCTGAAGCACTGCCTTTATCTTAAAGCACGGCCATAGTGGACGATGACAAAAATGAAACTAACGTAGCTTCAAAAACAAAATCAAAAGCTCCCTGACCCAGAAACAGAACACAGAGCTCAAGTAGTACATAGGGCAATAGTATGGCTGCCTGGGTTCCTGGATTCCAGGCAGCATCCATAGTGATTTCAGCTCCTGCAGGGTATCGGGGCCAAATGGCCGCATGTTGGGCGATGTGTTAAGGTAAGAATATTTTACCTGAATGTGAAAAGATGCTTAAGGAGAAGTTGTTATTGAATTAGGTGTAAGACTGCTGATTTGATAAACTGGGAAACTGAGGAAGGAGAGAGCTGGGAGCACAGCCAACAGTCAGGAACTCCAGAACGCCACTGGCCCTGCCCCTCCATCTGAAGCACCGGAAGCATGCTTAGACCGCAGCAGGAACGCTGGCTGATTCCATAGGAACTGCTGGGTACAGGCGGAGAGAAACCCACAGACCTGCTGAGCAGTAAACAGAGATGAACCAAAAGCTACATAAACAGACATCCGTCGAAATGAGCTTACAAGCTGAAATGAAATGGTAGAAAGCAACGTTAACCCCAAAAAAGGGGCACCGCGTCAGGATCAGCAACTGAAATGTGAAATTACTTCTTTAGGAAGGCATTGCAGAGCCAAGCTGGGAAAGATCGAAAAGAGCACATCACAACCGGAAGAGCCTTACTGCAGTGCATGATGGGCCCTCCACTCTACTCTGTGCCTCTATATGAGCAACCCCCACCCCCGACCCCCAGTTCTGCCTTTTACTCTGTATTTTGGAACAGGGTCTCACCAAGAGGTCCAAGTTCACCTTGAAGTTATGAGCTTCCTGCTTCGGCCCTCCCAAGCAAAGCCTAAGGCTACAGGGCCCGGCTTAAAATCTATTTAAAAAGACAAATTTCAAAACAAATTTCGGTGTAGTCAGAAGTAAGAACCATACGCATGACAAACATTTATTAAAAATATGGCTATAAAAATGTGAACGTTGATGATAAATATTTAGTAGGTCATAAGCAGAGATTGCTGTGTGAGCTGTCATTCAGAATATAGTGCAAAATGCGTTTTAAAAATTTAAAGAGGGGCTGGGGATTTAGCTCAGTGGTAGAGCGCTTACCTAGGAAGCGCAAGGCCCTGGGTTCGGTCCCCAGCTCCGAAAAAAAGAACCAAAAAAAAAAAAAATTTAAAGAATAATGAAGGCGAGGATTATGAATAGGTGAGATTCAGTGAGATACATATCTCGTAAGTATCTCATAAGAGTTCCAGAAGAAAATGTCAAATAAATAATAGTAATGAATTCAAATGTTAACTGAAAATTTCCACAACTAAACAGGATACAAGACCGTGGTTTGAAGGGACACGGCAAATGATAAGGAGGAAAAACCAGATGAAATCCGCACTTACTTTTCAGTTAAAAAAAAAAAAAATGCTGGAGAAAAGATGTATCGCTTAAAATGAAAGGCAATAAAAAACAAAAGGAAACCGATTTACAAGGATAAATTGACACACTTACGGTCCCTATCTGAAACATTTTCCTGCCTGTTTATTGTTTGCTTGTTCGTTTGTTTGTTTAATGGATTTTCAAAACAGGGTTTCTCTGTATAGCCCTGGCATCCTGGAACTCTCAGTGATCTTTCTTTCTTTGCCTCCCAAAGAAAGAATTAGAGGATTAGAGGTGTCCGCCGCCATCACCTGGTTTACCCGCATCTTTTAGAAACTGCTGTGTAAACTAGAATGGATATAGAAAATTTGAGTAACAGTCCGAGGAACTTGGACATTAACAGGATCGTAGGGGACATTAGAGCAAATTCCAAACACTTTGAGGTAGTTTTGACAGCTAAGCCCAAACCTCCCAAGAACAGGAGCCTAGAGGTGCCCCAGGATAGGACAAGACTCACTGGAGAAGGGACAGTTCAAAATAAAAGTCCCCTGCTGGCCTGAGCCACATTAAGCTGAGTTGAGTTACCTCAGGGGTTCTTGCAGGGTCTTCTATTGAAGGAGTCAGCTGATGTCCAGAAGGGACTTAACCGAGAACGTAGCATGCGGCACTTCCTGCTCTGTGCAAAGCATGATAGATGTAGAAGTTACAAAGACAGTGACGTACAGGCTGCCTTAAAAGTGGCAAGATGGTGGCTCCTGCTGACACCAGTTCTCCAGGGACTGCTTCATTCCACAGCTATGTAAGCAGATGCTTTTGGAATCAGAAATACAGGGTCCTCAACCCAAACTATGTTATTTTCTTTTCTCCTTTGCTTTATTAAACTAGGATAACACCAGGCCTTTATCAAGTGAGGTTACTGAGAGAAATAACTGGGCTGACACCTTAAACATGGTGCGGCACATGTGAGAATACTCAGGAAATCGGCAAGAACACTGCTTAGCACCTGTTAAGTGCTAAAACCACGGCAATCAGTAAGGTGAACGAGAATAAAATAGTATAAGGCAGGCGTGCACCTCCACACTTTCAATCCCAATTCCCAGGGGTGGGCAGAGGCAGGCAGAGTTCTATGATCCAAGGCCAGTCTGATCTGTATAGCGAGTTCCACGCCAACCAAGGCTTCATCATGAGATCCTGCCTAAAGTCAAATGCAAATACGTAAGCATTTATTTCTGAGCAAATAATCTGGTCAGAATATGTATTCTTGTATACCCTAGTCCACAGTGACTGCAGGGAAATTCTGCTTGATTAGTAGAAAAGCGTTAGTCTTCCCCTTAGGGTTACATCTTTCATGTGACCTGGGATTGTTTAATTCAATAACTCCTGGTTTAATCCTTCCACAACAATGGCCACATCACCGTTCTCTGACAGTAGACAACTGGTGGGAGCACAAAGACTGCAGCTAGGGGTCCCTTCAGAGTGAACAACCGATAGGAAGTACCCGCCCTTTTCTGATGGCGAAAGTCACGTTACTGAGCAAAGTCTAAGGTTAGCCTTGATTTTCTCGTACAGCTCGTTGTAGTTCCTACATTACGAATTCATTCATTCATTTTACTCTCTGGGTTCCACAACGCCTTCGTGGGCTCTAGATGTTTGCTATTTTGACATATCATTTATGTTTGATTGCAGAAGAGTGGACGAAAATAAAGAGTTGGAGTATGCATGATAAGGTATCCATCTAGTTAGCGGTGGGGTCGTGACTTGCCTGTCCAAATTCATTAAGCTAGGTCTCTTCCCAGTGGAAACAGCACAGGTCAAAGTATCCTACATGAATGGTACAGATGTCCAGAAATGCAGCTCAATCAAACCTATACTCAGGCTAAGTGTTTAGTGAACTGGTGTAGCCTTGTACTGTTTGCTAAAAGTATAATGATGTCCAAATCTACCTATGCTCTGAGAATGTACAAAACCTGAGTGATGAGGGCTGGAGAGATGGCTCAGTGGTTAAGAGCACTGACTGCTCTTCCAGAGGTCATGAGTTCAATTCCCAGCAACCACATGGTGGCTCACAACCATCTGTAATGGGATTCGATGCCCTCTTCTGGTGTGTCTGAGGGCAGCTACAGGGTACTCAAATACATATGTATATGTATGTGTAAGTGTGTGTGTATATGTATGTATTATGTATAATGTATATGTATATGATATATATATATCAAACAAGTCTAAAAAGCGAGTTGTTACCCTATCAGAGTTTCAGTTCAGCAAGTAATTCTTCTGAATGAAAAAGGAAATGAATCTGACTCCCTAAGCAGGGAGTGAAATGTTCAGGTAGCAGTTTGCATGCTCAACATGTCTGTTTTCTGGTCCCAGCTCCTTTCTAAAAGGAGGGATTCGGAAGAGATGCTAATATTCTTAAATAACCTTCCCTTATAGGTGTTTGATCTAGGGGGTGGGATCTTTGACCAACCAAATCTAAATGTCCCAGCCCAGGTCCACCCAATGATACTTTTGGGAAACTTAGAAAATGGGCCCTTCGTCATAAGGCCAATCCATGGGGCGATGGTTGACTACTGAGTTTGTGGTACAGTGGCGTCCTGGAGTCTGAGCAGTAGCTGCAACAGCAGGGCCTTTGAAGTGTATATTAGGACACGAAGAGCAAGCAGTGCCTCTAGAATTGAGTACAGTTCACTTTAGGATAGACACCCGCTCTGACGCATGGAAAGGGGAGGCTGCATCAAGACCGATGTAAGGCAGTATGCGGGAAGAAGCAAAAACGAGCAAGAGAGAACGATACCATCACGTTTGGAGCCAACGCTCCAACCATCCTGGAGAGCCAGCAGTGTCAGGATGTTCAAATTCGTTTTTGCCCACCAAGCTGAAATATCCCTGGTTTTGCTTATGCAAAAATCACATGGCATTCTTTTTGTTATTCCAAGCTAATGCAGCTGTGAATTTAATTTCACTAATTTCTGCATCCCCCCCAATTTTACAAGCAAACCAGGGAGGGCACATTAGCTTTAATCTCAACCTGATCTAGTATGGGTTTTACACAAAGGGAAACAGTTCTGTTCCTCTCCTTTCCGACGCAGTATGTCACTTCTTATTCTCTGTCCGTGCCTAAAACGAAAATTACACGTTGGCTGCCCACTTTAATTGTTTGTAATCACTGAAATTTGCAGTCCCATCCTGTGGTGTGTTCTGAGACCTCTCTCTATGGGGCACCATTGAGTGTGTATTGTTGGCAGTGGCTGTGGCAATTAGGAAATTGGGGGGATGTATAAAATCCAGGGGGATAGCTATCTTGGCATTTCTTTCCTTTAGCTGGTGTTGTTAGAAGTGCATGGGGCTTAAGGAAAAAGAAATTCAACAGAACCATGGGCTCTGCTCCTGACGTACAGCATCCAGTCTGTTCCAAGCACTATTCTCTATCCTCACTGATGACTACATCTCTCAGAGAATCAGGATCCAATGCTCATCTTCCTGGAGGCAGTCGGGAAGGGTCCTTCTTGTCTATGTTCAGAGGCCAGAGTCTTTCCAACCTTATCTTCTTCCCAAATGCTCAAGGCTTTTTCTTAACCTTCTCTTCATGGTTCCAGGCATAAACGCAGAGCAGAAACGTGGAACCTCCTTTGTGCGTGTGCGTGCACCCTGTCCCTGCTGTCAAAGGTAACCGTTAGAAGACTAACTTAAGAGAACATAGAGAACAGAGACCCAGCTTAACCCCCATCGTCAGCATGCTTCCAAGTGTACTTCCCCTTTGGAAGTAGGAAGGAGCCATTTGAATCACATTACCTGGGAAAAGGGGTGGAATCAAGCTGCAGGAGGTAATTTGCAGTGAGAGAAAGCACTATTAACTTGTAAGACTGGTTTCCTATGTGGCCCAAAAACTGCCTCCAGAAACAATCTCCAAAGGGACTTAGCAGAGAACTTTCCAGCAATGGAAGCTTCCTTGGGCTCATTGCCAATCTTCCAAAGCCATTGCTCAGAAGGGAAACCGCTCTTTAGATGTGAGAGGTTAGTGTCCTTGCCAGTCAAGGAAAGAACAAAGCGACTCGGTCTCCTTGCACTCGGGGATGTACTAATTCCTCGACAGTCGTCAAGGATTCTGGGAAAGTAGCACCCCAGAACTAATCAAGCGTTTACTGTCATAACCATTCTAAAATAAATCCCCAGTTTATGAAAGGGGGGGGAAGTAAACCAAAGAGCGGTAGCAATATCAAAATGTGATAGAAAAGACGACAAACATGTGATAGAGCCTCGGAGTTTATCCTCCGAGTATGAAAGAAATGAGATTGTAAGAATGGGCAGTCTGCATAAAACACAGCCTGAGAATACAAACATTTACAGAAGAAAGGTATGTTGAGTCTGGGTGTGGCAGTGCATGCCTTTAGTCCCAGCACTTGGGAGGCAGAAGCAGGAGAATTTGTGAGTTAGAGGCCAGCCTGATTTACAGACTGAATTCCAGGACAGCCAGGGAGAAACCCTGCCTTGAAAAAAATAAACAACCAAGAAACACACAAGCAAGCAAAAGAGGTATGCGGGATGCCAAGAATAGATAGCCTTCCGGCACACAGAACTACCACAAGTCTGCAAGAAAAGGTGACATATAGGCATGGCGCAGAAATGTTTATTTTCTTTTCCTCCATCTTTATTAAATTGGGTATTTCTTATTTACATTTCAATTGTTATTCCCTTTCCTGGTTTCCAGGCCAACATCCCCCTAACCCCTTCTATATCAGTGTTCCCTCCCCCCAACAATCACATTCACTGGGGGTTCAGTCTTAGCAGGACCAAGGGCTTCCCCTTCCACTGGTGCTCTTTTTTTTTTTTTTTTTTTTGGTTCTTTTTTTTTCGGAGCTGGGGACCGAACCCAGGGCCTTGCGCTTCCTAGGCAAGCGCTCTACCACTGAGCTAAATCCCCAACCCCCCCACTGGTGCTCTTACTAGACTATTCATTGCTATCTATGAGGTTGGAGCCAAGGGTCAGTCCATGTATAGTCTTTGGGTAGTGGCTTAGTCCCTGGAAGCTCTGGTTGGTTGGCATTGTTGTTCAAGAACTGTTTACTCTTATTTCTCCTAAAAATATACAGAAAAGTTACGGTAAGGTATTGTAAGTAGACTGATACTGAGTTTCGTTCTGTGTGTTGGCTTTACCTTCGTCTGCCTATGAAATTAGAGAGGAGTTGGTGGTATGGGGGAGGTGACAGACAGGACAGATAAGACACCTTACACAAACCAAAAGAAAGAGCCCATAATTTGCTTTTGATATCCACAATAGGGTTTCATAGCATGGGAAAAGACTGGGAGAGACAGATTTAATCAGGTGAAGGAAGACAGCTCAGTTCCCGAAGCCCTGTGTTAGGCCTGGTTCAGGATGACTCAGAGCCTGCGGCCCCTCAATGTGTGGAGGTGCCTCTGCCTACGGTAGTGGAACTTCGGGGACCACCAACTCAAAAGGGAGGTGTCACAGTGGCAGAGTAGAGCGACTGTGCTCCCATGGGAAGAATAAGGGAAACGACTGAGTAGGCCCCCCACTTTTCTCACATCATAGGCCAGAAAAGACTTTTCAGCATTCAGAGAAGTTTTGGGGAAGCCCAGTGGGACCAGAGATCACTTTCCTGAAAAGGCAATAAGAGAAACCCTACTTTGGGGGCGCTTTGAGCCCAGAGACTGAGGCAGGTTTGGCAAGAGATGGACAGTTGCATAAGGCATGTGCTTCTGGTTCTCTGTGGCTTCCCTGTACCTAGCAAAAATTCCACATAAGCCAAGTGTCCAGTGCTGAGGTCAGGAGCCCAGCACAAGCAAGTGGGATCCCGGCAAGCAAGCATCCCGGCAAGCAGAGGATGCTCAACAATGATCACCAACACAGTCAGTCTGAAAAGGCCAGGTGCTCTCCAAACGTTTTTAGATTGGGATGTTATGGTGCCGAGAGAGAGAGATAGAGAGAGAGAGAGAGAGAGAGAGAGAGAGAGAGAGAGAGAGAGAGACAGACAGAGACAGACAGAGACAGAGAGACAGACAGAGACAGACAGAGACAGAGACAGACAGAGAGACAGAGACAGACAGAGAGACAGAGAGACAGACAGAGACAGACAGAGAGAGAGACAGAGAGAAACAGAGAGACAGAGACAGAGAGACAGACAGAGAGAGAGACAGAGACAGAGAGACAGGAGAGAGAGACAAAGAGAGAGAGACAGAGACAGAGAGACAGACAGAGACAGACAGAGAGAGAGACAGAGAGACAGAGAGAAACAGAGAGACAGAGAGAGACAGAGAGATAGAGACAGAGAGACAGAGAGACAGAGAGAGACAGAGAGACAGAGAGACAGACAGAGAGAGAGACAGAGAGAGAGACAAAGAGAGAGCGCGCGCACATGCATGCCTGCTCTTGCTCAGCTGGCTGCTGAGCCAGTGATTAGCATTTGCAGGGAAGGAGAGACAGGGACAGGGGTGCTGTCTACAGAGAAGTTCCAGGCCCCTCCACTGTCCAGTCTGAAAGGCCTCCTGAGGATATGTTGATGGATATCCTGATCCACATTTAATCAGCTCAATACTACTCCCCCTCGATACTACATTTTCTTAATATAGCAAAGTGCAGCTTGGATAGTTTGAAACCTTACTGACAGCTTCCCCTCTGTCTCCCTTCTTCCCTCCTCTTGCCTTCCTCAGGGTCCAAGTGCTCAGATTAACCCAGCTCTTCTTTCTTTT
Organism: Rattus norvegicus; assembly: GCF_021556685.1. Taxonomy (NCBI): domain Eukaryota; kingdom Metazoa; phylum Chordata; class Mammalia; order Rodentia; family Muridae; genus Rattus; species Rattus norvegicus. The sequence goes on along the minus strand of NC_141551.1, from coordinate 71,850,990 downwards.
CTCTTTTATTTTTATATTTATTTTTATTTATTTATTTATTTTACTTTTTGGTTTTATTTTTGAGACAGGGACACATCCACAGCTTGCCATCAAACTTGTGATCCTCCTGTCTCAGCTTTCAAAGTGCTGGTATTACAAGTGTGTGCCACCACACCCAGCATCTCATAGATCTTACTTTTGCTATTATACTGTCCTGTGTTTTCCATTACAAGTATATAAAATTATCTGTGTATAAAAGCATGCACTGCCTTTGCAATAAAAGACACAATAAATAGTTTTATTAGGTAAGATCAGAAGGATTAGCATCGTGGTTAAAGCTATTTTCTGTAAAATGAAGTGTACCATAAAAATTCCAGACATGTATATTTCATCATTTTAAAACACAAAAACCAGTCATCTTCTGCACGGGTTTCAATTATCTGTGCGTGGAAGTCCAACACACCCTTGCCTAATTAAGCATATGCTGACTGGGATTAGCGCCCCTGAGATTTACGGCCCTGCGTGGCTCTCTCCTGTCCCTGGCGCCATCTGTGCATGTGCGGTGAGAGGATCCTATGAGTCACTGGAACCCAGTAAAGAGGTTGGCGAGGCTCCCTCAACAAACAGGATATGGTGATTCTCGCGAGGCTTCGCCCACCTCTGCTCTGGATTCCTTGACACACTCTCTGCTTCCCCTGGCAGCCTTCAATGGGTTTATTGCTCCGTGGTGGTGGTTGGTGTGTGCGAGCATCCCGGGCAGGCAGAAAGAAAACAGTGAGTGTGTGAGCAAGTTGCTTCTGTGTGAGGCTCGGCGAGGGGAGAAACGCGCATTTTTGCCTAAAGTCATTGCTAGCTGATAGCGCGAGGACGACAAAACCCAGCATCGAACTGCTCGCCCGCAGTTCTAGAACATTCGAGGAAAACACAGCCCTACGTAATAGAACAGCACTCGTTACCACCAACAGTTATTATGACCCCACTTTCATCGTTATAATCCACTTGCTAATCTAATCTCTCTTGGGATTCACCTCAAACAATTTCTAAACTGGGTCAGGGTTGAGTTATGCTTAAATGCGAGCTTTCTTCTCCAGGAGACACTCAGAGGCTTTTTAGGGCCTCCGTGCACCAGCCCTTAACTGGGGTTTTTCAATAAGGCAGGTAGGTTTATCATCATCATCATCATTGTCGTCGTTGTCATCACCATTGTCATCATTATCATCTTATTAGGTAATGCAAACACATTACATGAAATGCGTAATGCGTGTGTGGCAATAATTAAAAAAAAAAAGAGGTCATGAATTTGAAAGAGAGTAACATAAGGGGAACCCCCACAAAACAATTCTTACACACTCAACTGTTCAGTTTCCATTCCCAGACAAAGGTAAATTTTGATAACCCTCATGAATTTACAAATACATATAATTATATGAGTATATGTCATTTTGAAAAATGGGTGGGTCATGCTACTATACTATATACTATACTGAATACTATATACTACACTGTTGTCCTGGCTTTACATGCCTTCTTGACATCCATTTGCATGCCATGGGGATACACGGTGTCAATCCATTCTGTGCTGCTGTCATGACACGACAGACGGAGTAATTGATAAAGCGATAGGGATTTGTTTGGTTCCTGATTCCGGGAAGTCCAAGAGCATAGTACCAGCATTCGTTTGGCTTCTGGTAAGGGCCTTCTCGTCGCAACATACCATGGCTCAAGGTTTCCCATGGCTGAAAGAAACTGAAAGGTAGAATTTGTGGCCTCAAGCTCTGTAATCATGGCGCTAATCCTTCCATGAGGGCTCCACCCTCATGACCTAAACCCCTCCCATTAAGCCCCACCTCCACTTAAATCCCTCCCATTAAGCCCCGCCTCCAACTAAACCCCTCCCATTAAGCCCCCCTTCCAGCACAGTTGCGTTGTGGATGGTTTGTAGCATATGCTTCAGGTCAGGAGAAGACATATTCAAACCATAGCAATAATATTCTATAATATTCTAATAATAAAGCAGAATTCTGTTACCCTCCAAGGCATATTTCCTTCCTTTGTCACATCCTAGTCTTTTCCAGAACAGCCAATGGTTCCGTTCAGCCTGTAAGGTGAAGAGCTATGCGTCAAACTCCAGAAGACCAGGGAGCAATTGCAGATGGGCAACTCAAAACAAAAATAAATAACACGGAGCCTTGGATGTCACCCCGAAGTGAGACAAGACTGAAGCTGGGGACTCCTAGAGTCTGTGACTTGAGCAACAGCATTGTACCAGGGTTAACTGTCTGGGTTGGATCATGTACTGTGGTTATGCAAACTGTTAGGGAAAGGCTGGCGATGGCAGGTCAAGACATCTTTGTCCCTCACACATCTACATGCTGCTGCTGCCTCCTCTTCCTCCTCCTCCTCTTCATCTTTCATTGGAGCTGGCCACCCATACAGGAGACAGCTCACCCTTTATAGCATATACCAGATCCTCTCCTGTTACACAGTTCAGCGGCTTTCCCTACTGCATTTCAGATGCAATGGGAAGCCCCGTTTGAGCCTCCAGAACCAGCAGTCTCCCCACTTCCTGTTTGTGACCCCTCATTGTCTCACTAGGATGGGCAGTTTCGGCCACACTCGGCCTTGTTTCTCCAACACGACAAGCCTTTCTGCTTCAGAATTTTGGCTTTTGTTGTTTCCTTTAAATGGATCACCCTCTCCTGATTCCTCTCATCTTTGAAGGCTTAAGTACTGCATCCTTAGGAAACCCTCTCCTGAAACTACCTAAAATGATCTTTCACCCTACCCACCACCTCCAGTCTTTCCTAAAAACGTCTTCGCTGTGATGTCATCCACTACCACAAAGCCCACTTAGCGGCAATGTGTGAGAGCAGTGGCGTTCGGCAGTGGCGTTCGGCGTATCCACGGAGTGGTGAGGAGTCACCATGATTAATGTTAGAAGTTTTCATCCTCTCCATTAGCCTTCAATCTCCTGCCTCAGTCAGCCCTTGGACCTAGAGAGATAATCAGCAACCGACACTCTATCTCTATACATTTGACTGTCCTATTTTATATAAATTGAATCACACAATGTAGAATCATTACAGGCAAGCTCTCTTCACTTCATGGGCCCTCAAGGGTTGTCCACGTTGTAGCTTGTAGCATTACTTCATCCCTTTTTTTTTTTTTTTTTTTTTTTTTTTTTTTGGTTCTTTTTTTCGGAGCTGGGGACCGAACCCAGGGCCTTGCGCTTCCTAGGTAAGCGCTCTACCACTGAGCTAAATCCCCAGCCCCTACTTCATCCCTTTTAATGGTTAAGTAATATTCCATCATGTGGGTATACTATATTTTACTTATCTACCCATCATCCAATGGGAATTATTAGGCTTTTGTACATAGGGACTTGTTATATCAAGTGCCTGTACAGATGCTTTTTGTACAGACACAACATTTCATTTTTTTCGTGCCTTCTGCCACTATTAATTCCTCTAAAACAAAGATTAGTTAACTTTTACAGCACAGGGCAAGATGGCAGATATTCTTGGGCCGTTTGGAACAGATGAGCTCTGTAGAAATGGCCAAACTTTGCTCCCACAGTGCAAAGCAGACAGACAAGCCCCAGAAGCCAATAGGATTCGATCTATGGACGCTGAGATTTGAAACCTCACCTAATGTGCACAGGTTGTGAAATGATATTCATCTTCTTCCTCCAACAATGTAAAAACTATAAAGATCATTGTCAGTCTCCAGGACAAACAAAAAGAAGAGGTAAATCAGACACAGCCCTGGTCTATGTATATCTCATTAACCCTTGCTCTGAGTACACCACACTCATTCCTCTCAGGGCATGCGCTAAAAGCCTTGTGGGTTCCTGGGAGTTAGTGGCTTTACAGTCCTCACGGGAGAGCTCACGCTACATCAGATGACAGGCCATCCACATTTGGTTGGGTTACTAACTATACTCACTATACTCGAATTTGTCTCAGTGATGCCATACCAACACATTTTTTTAAAAAGTTGGGTTCATTTTTGTGAAACTACAGAAATGGTGTCAGGCTCCTGCCGATGAGTGTAAATGTTTTTTTAAGTTTAATGGCTCTAATAAGCCTTCTTCCTAAAGAGTTAGGCTCACGGCAGACGTGATGTGCCCTCTCCCCACGCCCAGGTGGACACTGGCTATTGTCCAGGAGACAAAAGAACAGGTGAGAATGAGGTTTATACATGTGGCATCGTGCGGGCTTTAAAAAAATGAGTGAGTTCTTAGTTTAAACAGAAATGGAAGTTAATGTCTTACATTTTGAGTGTGTTGCAAGGAAGATTACTTTGCAAATTACACTTTTTAAAAAAGTTATCTTGGATACAAGTTTTCCTCGGGGCATTTTCAGACATTCTTTGTTTTTAGTTGGCCTCTTCCCCCTCCTCCCCCTCCTCCCCGTCCTCCCCCTCTTCCCTATCCTCCCTGTCCTCCCCCTCCTCCCCTTCTCCTCTTCCCTCTCCTGCCCTCCTCCCCTCCTCCCCCTTCTCCTCTTCCCTCTCCTCCCCTCCTCCTTGTCTTCCTCCTCCTCCCCTTCCCTCTCCTCCCCTCCTCGTCTTCCCCCTCCTCCCCTTCCCTCTCCTCCCTCTCCTCCCTGTCCTCCCCCTACTCTCTCTTCCCCCTCCTCCCCCTTCTCCTCTTCTCCCTCCTCCCCCTTCTCCTCTTCCCTCTCCTCCCCCTCCTCCCTCTCCTCCCCATCCTCAGCCAGACCCTTTCAGTTCCTGTGCATCTCTTACCACTTTCCTATCACACATGCTCTATACCTTCCCGCGTTTTCCCCTCAAGGACTCCCCTTTTCTCCTTTGATGGGGCCATCTCTAGTGTCCTGGCCTCTATACACACACATTTACTCCCATGTAAATACAAATATATGAAAATGTGATACTAAAACCCAGGTATGAGAGAGAATGCACAGTGTTTACGTTTCTGAGCCAGAGGTTCCTCAGTTGAGCTAGTGTTGCCTGGTTCCATCCAGTTCCCTGCAGATTTCACCATTTCTTTTTTTTTTTTTTCCTTTATGGATGAATGAAGTTCCTTCGTTCACAGGAGCCACATTTCCATTATCAGTTGATTGACATCTAGGCTGTCCTGTTTCGGCAGCAGTGAACAGGTATGAACAGGAATCTCTGCAGTAGCATGTAGGGTTCTTTGGGTGTATGCCCGGGTAGTGGATCTGTATCATATCTGATTTTAGCTTTCCACAGTGGTTGCACCAGTTTATTCTCCCACATCCAGTCAGGGCTCCTCCTTCCAGCACCCTTGCCAACAATTGTAGTAATTTACTCTCTTGATAATGGGCATCCTGACAGGGGTGAGATGGGCTCTCAGTGCAGTTCTGATTGGCATTTCCCTGATACCCAATAAACGACAATTTATTGGCCAGTCCCTTCCCCCCCCCCTCCTCTTTGTGTATTCCGGAGTTGGTCGCCAGTGAGGGATGCAGTTTGCAAAGAGTTCCTGCTCCCTAGGCTGCCTTCACTCGGCTAATACTTTCCTTTGATCTACAGAATGCGTTTACTTTTGTGAGGCCTTGTTTGTTACGTGTTATTTCCTGAGTGTATGGAATTTTATTCGGAAAGTCCTCACCTGTTCTCAAGTCTCCAAGCATTTCCCTCATTGTTTTCCTCTAGGAGTTTGAGTTTGGTGTCTTACATTAGGGTCTTCGGCCTATTGGCAGTTGATATTTTAATATGCAGGGAGAAATATTCAATTTTCTTCCAACATGCAAATGTCGATTTTCTCCAGCATCATTTGTTAAAGAAGCTGTCTTTTCTCCAGCGAGTGATTTTTAGGCGTCTGTATTGGTTACTTTTCTATTGCCGTGATAAAATACCATACCCAAAAGTAACTTGGGGAAGAAAGCATTTTAGTTCGCAATTCCAGAGGCATTCAGTTCATCATAGTAGCGAAGGCATGGCAACGAACAGTCGGGGAAGCACGGGAAAGGAGCCGGAAGCTGACTTGATCGCATTTCATCTGCATACCGGAAGCAGAGAGAGAACAGGAATGGGGTCAGGATATAAAGCTCTCCCAAGTGACGTACTTCCTCCAGCATGGCGCCACCTCCTCTCGGTTACATAACCTTCCCAAACACTGCCACCCCATTCGTTAAGAAGCAAGTGGTTCTAGCTACGTAGGTTATGTCTGAATCTTCTAGACTGTGCTATCAATCTACGTGTCTGTTTTGTGTCAGTGCCTGCTGTACTTATTACAATGACTCTGTAGTGTAACCTGAAATTGTGGTGCAGAAGAGATGGCTTGGCATTTATTGCTCTCGCATAGGACCTGAGTTCTGTTCCCTGTATCCACATCAGGTGACTCACAGTTGTAACTCTGGCTCCAGGGGCTCCGACACCATCTTCTGGCCTCCTCGGGCACTGCATGCACATAAACTGGCAGGCAAACACACAGACATAAATACAAACAAGCGAACAATAAATGCATTTAACTTGATACCAGGCAAGAGACACATCCAACATTACTTTTTTGGTAAGGGTTCCCTTGGCTATGTGAGGCCTTTGTGCTTCTGAATAAACTTTAAGACTCCCACCCCTTTCTGTGGAGATTATTGGTATTTTAATGGGGAAGCACTAAATTGACGAGGATTGCTTTTTTGTGGGCTCTCCATTTTCACCGTATTGATTCTTCCAACCCACGAGCCTGGGAAGGTCTTTTCATTTTCTATTGTCGCCTTTGACTCTTCTTTGGAGTGTTTTCAAGTCTTTTACTTCCTTGGTTATGTTTATTTTAAGTTTTGGGAGGAGGGGTGTGGGGATGGAGTGGACAGTTATGAATAAAATCTTTTCCTTGATTTCTTCCACAGTACATTGATTGTTGGCATACAGGAAGGACATTTTTGTGTCCTGCCACTTTGCAGAAAGGGTTTATAAGTTCTAGGAGTTTTCTGGTGGAGACCTTAGGGTCTCTTATATAGAGAATCATGTCACCTGCAAGGAAGGGTTCTTTGACTCCTTCCTTTCCTTTTTGTATTACTTTGGTTTTCTTGTTACTCTTCTAAGACTTCCCGGCTCTGTGTTAAGAGTGGAGACAGCAGACACCCTTGTCTCCTCCCTGATTCCAGGGGACATGCTGGAAGTTTAGTGTAATCTGAACTGTACGTTTGCAGTATGTAGCCTTTACTCTGCTCAGATGTGATACTCAGCTCCTTAGGACTTTTATCGTGAAGGGATTTGGACCTTGTCAAAAGTCTTTTTTTGCTTCTATTAAAATGATCATGAGTTTGAGAGTGTGTTGACCAAATGGAGAAATTCTTGTTTCAAAAAAAAAAAAAAAAAAGGCAGAGCAGGAGGCTGGGAACATGACTCCGTGGATAAGAGCACTTGCTATGCAAGTATGAGGACCTGAGTTCAAATCCCCAGTACTCACGTAAAAACCTGACTGGTGTGGCTGGAGAGATGGCTCAGAAGTCGAGAGCGCAAACTGTTCTTTTCTCACCACCATTAAATTCAAAAGTATTTCTAAAGCAAATACGAAACAAACCCCTGGTCAGGGAACAGGCAGATTAGAACACACAGTAGGCCATCAAGTGGCATGGGCCAGGAGTTCGTTTTTGAGCTTGGTTTTACCATATGCCTGATTCAGCAGTGAACTATCCACCATAGACTTCTGATAGCTTCGGCAGGAAGTGGAGTAATATATAAACCATTCTCATTTTACCCCAGCTCAAAGTGTCCCTGGACTGTGTACAGAGGCACACGTGTGTCCACTTCACTCAGCAACTTTTAGCATCACTCCCGTGCTGGCTGTGTGGACAAAAAGTGTTCCTTACTTTGTGATGTCCCAGAACATTTGAGAGTACCACCATGAGTCCTTTTCTTGAAGAAAATCACCCACAAAACTCTCCAGACATAGAGCTTTGACAATTCTCTTGTTCCATTTATCTTGTTGCTTTTATTCTTGCTGTGGCTAATTTGAGTTTGCCTTTTTTTTTTTAAACACACACACACACACACACACACACACACACACACACATATATATATATAATTTTGAGTAATTTGTAGTTTCTTAGAAAACCGGCTTTTGATGTTACTACTTAAACTGCCTGATTTTAGTTAGAAGCTGTAGTCAGTTCAGTTGCTTCTTGTTCTTCCTTGAAACGGGGTCTCGTATCTTTCAAGCAGGGGGGCCCTGAAATCTCCATGGAGCTGAGGATGCCCTTAAATTTCTGATCCTCCTGCCTCAATCTCCCAAGTGCTGGGATTGCAGGCACATAGGGCCCTGCTCCATTACTCTTGCTGGAACGTACGTGGGTTTTCAGGCTGATCAGTTTAGTAAGGGTTCTCCAAGTGTTTTGGGCAGGATATGTAGGAATTAAGATGCTATGCAGGTAGGGCTGAAGTTCAGATCTAGTACTAACTGGTGAACTTGGGAAAATCACTTGATGCCACTGTGTATCACATGGAAACGGTATCCAAGTACATCCTGGGTTTCTGAAGCTAGGTCTCTTAGGGGTTGCTTTATCGGGCACACTCCAGGCCTGTTTTTCTATTCCAGTTTCTTTGTTCAAGAATGCTGTTCATGGGTCATCCTGAAGTGTGCTCTCTCCCTTCCCCTTCTTTCTCCCCCTCCCCCTCCCCTTTTAGTTCCCCCTCCCCTCCCCTTCCTCCCTTTCTCCCCCTCCCCCTCCCTTTCTTCATCTTCCCCTCCCCACTTCTCTCTCTCAGCCATTTAAAATGTTGAGTTCAAAGGTGAGTTACTAACATAGTATGTGTGCCCGGAGGAGACATGGGCAGGGGGCAGCCCCGGCACTTCCTGAGAAGTAGCAGGAGCATCTGTCCTTTCATCCTAGGTAAGAGGAATTCTCTTGGCTTAGTAGTCCCCCACCTTGACAGCACCAGGGCATCCTCCGGGTTCATTCAGACTGAAGAAATCAGAGTGAAATAGAAAGAAGACACCTCGGGAGCCCTCCTTCTAGTCATTCTTTGTCATGAAAATGGAGCCCCAGTGATGGAGCCCCAGCTGCCTTTCCCCTCGGTGTTCTGCTCATAGTCTCTTCCTCCATGTCTATGGCAAGGATCCACTACAGTCAAAGGTTTGAGTGTTTCTAAGGCAACCCTTAAGTAGGATAGTTCTCTTATAACCACACTGTTAAAGGGTCTCACTGGGCTGCACCCGAAGCCCTGGGCAGGAAATTCCCAGCACAGAGCTCTGCTTGTGTTGGGGGTTGGGGACAGTGCTGCTTCCCCAGTAGCAATGCCTGATGGGGGCTGACACACAGGCTCTGATGGGGCTAAGCTTGCCCCAGGCTTAGCACACACCCTTTATTAGAGTCCTGTCACTGAACAGGCATGGCTGATTCCGTGGCTGGCTTCAGTCTCCAGTCCTTCTGGACAGGGAGCAGATACCACAGGACCCAAATGCTCAGCTCCCACTATCTGGAGTGGCCCAGGGCTCCCAGACAAACAAAAACATTCCTATCAGGCCTGGCATTCCAAGGGCTTTAGAGCTTCCCTCTCACTAGTAGACCAAAGACCAGCCCTATCTTAGGCAGGGTTAAATTCTTCACTACAGAGCCCCTAAGAACAGTAAGTCACATTGCTGACCCTCCTATCAACTAGAGGAAATGACATTAGCCCTTGGTACTCCTCTTCCTTTGGGCTCAGTTTCCTTTCTAGCTGACAGCCAGAGCTCCTGGGATTTAGAATAGTGCTGGTTTCTACCAGGCACCCAGCACGCATGTCGGGTGGTGCATATACACATGTATGAATGGATGAATGAATGAGATGGGTTTTTTTGTTGTTTTACTGTATGGTGTAGGACAGTGGTCATTTCCTGTGATGTTGTAGTTGACAATTTACTTTATCCTGATGGGTTTCAGAAAATAGAGATGCCATTCTTTTGGGAGACAGCCTTCTTAGCTCACAGACAAAGGAGGAAGCTCAAGAAGACAGAGTCACCAAAGCCAACTCCAGCATGGGTGACAGCTCACAAAGTTGAAATCCTGGAGCACACTGCTGCACAGCCTGCAGACAGCTCAGCAGGTTGGAGAGTGATCTTTCCAGGTGACTCTGTTGATCTAACCTCTTCCAGACAGCTTGACTGAATTTTGTTTCTTTTAGACAGTTTCACTGGTCTCTGCTGCTTCTGGGCTGGTTGGCTGGTCTCAGAGTCTTCTTGGTAGTTTGGCTTGCCTGAGCATGAGGCTGAGCAGTCTTAACTGTTTTCTCTTGGGGAGGGAGGGACTAGTGAATCTAGTCTGTTTCAGGGACTTCCTGAAGCTACTTTGAATTTGTTCAGCTCCTGTTCTTCTGCTAAGTTTCATCTTCCCCTTAGGCCACTGTCTTATCAATTTCCTGAAAACATCCTGCTTTAAGACGTCTCCCTCTAGAATTGAAGATTTTAATCTATGTGTGGGGGTGGGGGTGGGGAGGGGATGATGATTAGGATAACAGCTACACAACACTTTCTTCTTTCATTTCTTCTCTCTCTCTCTCTCTCTCTCTCTCTCTCTCTCTCTCTCTCTCTCTCTCTTTCTGTGGGACAGGGAGATGGGAGCCTAGAGACAAAACCCTATTGCTTATTGTACATGTTAAATGCTACATTTCTTTTTCTTTGAGGAAGTGCAGTGGCTTTGTACACACGAACCAACTGTGGGTGGGAGGGTTGGCTGGACCAGATGTCAGTAGACTCAGCTTATCTTGTAAAGGGGTAGCTCCTCCCCTCCCCTCCAGGTATCACCAGCTAGAGACCAGTCAGCTAACTCAGGTTTCGATGTCACCCGCAAACTTAGCCCTGGCTATTGGAAGAATTCAGTGTCTTGTAGTTGTAGATCTGAGAGCTTAGAAGCCCCATGTCCTCACTGCCCACTGTCCTCTGTGTATGGACGTATTATGGTGGTAGCAGCTTTCCCAGGGCTAGTAATGGATGGTCCTGTGAAAAGATCTCCTAACGAAGGTAGGTCTGTCCCAGAGAGTTTGCTTAGTCTCTCCTCATGTCAAGCTTATATTCGAAAAATCTTTTCCTCTCTGCCTTGTCTCTGAGCCATACACTCACAGGGCACAGATCTGACAGGGATCTTCGGGGCCATCCTTGTGTAACACTGCCTTGGAAAATGTCTCTAAAGAGTTAGGGGAGGGAGAGTTTCCACTCTCTTTCCTATACAGCAGCAGATAGAAGCCGCTCCCCTCCTCACCCTTCCACCTCACTATGACCACCAAGAGTCACCCAGGCCTGCTGGGATTTCTTATTTTAGAAACCTTTCACATCCTCCCTGCCCCCATCCCAGGTCTTTAGGTTCTTACCCATTGTGATTACATCTCAAGTCCTGTGTCCTTCTTAGTCACTTAGGGATGGTGCCGGGGAGGTAAGGGTGTCACTGAGACCTTCCTAAGAGCTGTCCTACTTCCATCACATCACTGAGCTAACCTCACAGCGTCACTGTGAGCCTGGTGCCAGGTGAAATTGGGCGGTAGCTGGGGCAGCAATGCCTGTGTTAGGGAATGAAGTCACAGGCCAGTTCTTTCTGGGGGCAGGGAGAGGACTGTGTGTGTTGTTTGATAAGACCGATGCTAAGGAGAAAGGCAGGGAGCCACACCATCCCAGCAATCACAAGGGATGGAAAATTCCCCACAGTGAGGCAGTATGAGCAGAGGCGTGGTAGAGTTGGCCAATGGTTAAGGCCGGGCAAGCATCCTTGACCTTTGAAGCCCCCCCCACCCCCCCCCACCCCCCCCCCCCGCTCTGCAAGCCTAGCCCTGTGCCTCTGGGCTCCCAGCACACAGCTTCTCTCACGCTCAGCCACACAGAGAGTGGTTTTAGACTCAAGGGGTGGAAGGAGCTTTTGAATCTCTCTCAGTTCTTCACCCTTTCATCCATCTAACTAATATTTATTTAAAGCCGAAAAGAAAAGGTTGTTTCTGTCTTGGGGACACTGACAACATTCAAAGTATTCCTCATGAGTATGGTGGGTAAGACACAAAGCAAACAATGGGATAATACAGGGGGTGGGGCTTAGTTCAGTGTTGCCTGTCATTCATTTCTGGAAGGCCTGTACTCCTGGAATCCCACCCTGCAACTGCTCCCAACAGCCAGACCAGGTATGAGGTGGAAGAGCTTGTATCTCTCAAAGCTTGGCAAATCTGCTGCAAAGGGAGGGAAGCCTTGTTGCCCTCACTGTGGGAATGGATGCATTTCATTTTGTTTTGTTTTGTTTTTCCACATCAAAGGTAAAAACCCAGGGCTTGTGCTCGGAGGCCCTGACTCTTTAACCACTGATATACAACCCCAGTCTAAAGGATATTACTTTGTAATCCACATTATAAGAAGAAACAAGAAGAGAAAGAGACAAGAGGAGGAGAGAGTGAGAAGCCATGGCAGGTGATGTTAAGATTCTGCTCTGTGTATCTACAGGTTATTATCAATGTTCCTAAGGGATGGATGGTATCGGGCTTTGTATGTTTAAGTGGGCAATTATATCTTACCAATTGGGTCAAAGAAGAAGAAGAAGAAGAAGAAGAAGAAGAAGAAGAAGAAGAAGAAGAAGAAGGAGAAGGAGAAGGAGAAGGAGAAGGAGAAGGAGAAGGAGAAGGAGAAGGAGAAGGAGAAGGAGAAGGAGAAGGAGAAGGAGAAGGAGAAGGAGAAGGAGAAGGAGAAGGAGAAGGAGAAGGAGAAGGAGAAGGAAAGAAGAAGAAGAAGAAGAAGAAGAAGAAGAAGAAGAAGAAGAAGAAGAAGAAGAAGAAGAAGAAGAAGAAGAAGAAGAGGGGCTGGGGATTTAGCTCAGTGGTAGAGTGCTTACCTAGGAAGCGCAAGGCCCTGGGTTCGGTCCCCAGCTCTGAAAAAAAGAACCAAAAAAAAAAAAAAAAAAAAAAAAGAAGAAGAAGAAGAAGAAACAAGAAAAGAACATACAAGTGGTAATTTACAGTAGGCCTGTAAAGAAAGACCCCTGGCCGTAGACCTGTGCTAAAAGGGCACTCAGTCCCTGGAATGCAAGGCCAGTGTGTCACCATGGCCACTGTATCTGCACAGGCCTCCTTTAAGTCAAAATTTAAATCTCACATCTCCCTGGAAATTCAGAAATAAATAGTTCTTAAGTGGGGGCTAGCCCTCAAGGAAGAAACACCGTTTTTAGTGTCATCTCAGAAGCCGAGACTTTGTTCATCCTGTCAGAACGGAGACTCAGGACAAGTTACCGTTGGGTGTGCTGCTCGAATCCACATCCTACAACACAGCCTTCCTCAACACTCCCGCCACTTTCCAGGCAAGCATTCTGACCCTGAACCTCACCGCAGCTCACCTCCCTTCCCCTTGACTGAAGGCTGTGCTTTCTGGGCTTCAGCTGAGTGCGTATTTCTCTGCTTTCTGTCCTTACTGTGGGGATTTCTAGGTAGAAGAATAAATAGATGGGGAGAGGAGGGGAGAAGCTGAACAGCAGGGAGACTTGTGTAAAAATGAAAACATTTGATTCTGCTCCATACTGAAATCCCATCAGCGTGCCAGTGAAGGGGGTTTTTAAAGGCGCAAACCCACATCAGTAGGGAAAGCTGGAGAGGAGAGAACAGCAGTAAAACTGGAAACCCACGATGCAACCAGATAAGGGGTAATTTACTACGCAGACCCAGAAAATGGAGAGAAAATTGGATCCTAAGCCAATAGTGCAGAATGTGGGAAACCGGCTCAATTTGTAAGCCAGAATCCCCAGAAGGCTCCAGAGTTGGCAGCTCCAGGCCTTTCTAGACGTGGAGGTGAGGGTAGGAGATAGAATTAGAAGGGTTGGCTGAAGGCTTGTGAGCAAAGCAGTCTCCATATTCCTCTTCTATATCTGTAACAGGATGGTTATCTGTATGGGGTTGAGAGAGGGCAGCACTGAAGAGCTGAGAACCTGGGACAGACAAGGACTCCAGAAGATGGGGTGGGGAGTGAGGGGTGGGGGTGGGGGTGGGGGTGGGGGGTGGGGGATGTTGTGGTCCCCAGGCTCCATCCCTCTCATCCTCTGGCAGTCCGCTAGTGAGCCAGCCGCTCTTCAGGTAGGAACTTGGTATGGTTCCCTCTGATGGCTCCAAAGGAAAGACTTAAAGACATTTTTCCACCAGGAAAATGGCCAGACTCAGAAGAGCCCCACAGCCCTGAGCTTGCTGTGAGTTTCTTTGTCTCCTGTACTTAAGTACCATGTTCGCTATTGTCACCCTCTTAGAGTGTGTGACCGCATCGCTGCTGTACAGCTGCTGTACAGGATTTTTCTTTTTTAAATCATACTTGTAAAGTGAAAAACGCCACATGCGGGGGTACACATTAGGATATAATGGGTTTTGCTCTTGGTAGCTACATAGGGTTGGTGAGGTAGCTAAGTCAGTAGGACAACTTTGTCGCAAGTGTGAGGACCTTAGCTCAATCCTCAGCATGCACATAAAAATACGCTGGGGAGGCAGAGGCAGGGGGATACCTGGGGCTAGACAGTATAACCTGATTGGAGAGAGACTCTGCCTCAAAGAAAGTAGACCACATTCCTGAGGATGACATCAGAAGTCCTCTCAATCCCACACGTGCACACACATGTGCACATGCACTCCCACAATGAACATAAATCCCGTGTGTGCGTGCACACACATATGTATATAAAAGTTTTAGAGATAAATAAACAAGATTTATCAGACATCTAAGACAACCTATTGACATGAACTATAGAGACCAGAACAAACAGAAAATGGACTATTCCGGGGACTTTGTAACTTAGAACAAAGAATATCGCCACGCTAAACCCACAATCTATGTTAACATAGCTAGAGACATGGAAGATACGTTTGTGTGTACATGCATAACTGCATAAAGAATTCTTGGCATTTAAAATTCAGAGAGTCGATACTGCGGGCCCTGAGGACCCTCACCTAACCGGTGCAGCAAAAAGAAGCAAGTAGGTGGTGGAGAGCCGGGAGTGAAGCCAAGTTGTTTGTACGCTATGAGGAGAGGCAGAATGGAAATGCCTGTGGCGAGGAACGGCCTGATGTGAGTGAGAACCCTGAGCGGCCACCTGAGGCCATGCTGATGCCCGAGGCGCAGCTGCCACCGGAGGGCCATGTCTGGCTCCGCCATCCTGTGGCAGCCAGGGTCTGTGTTGAGGTCAGTGGCACATGTTTCCACTGAAGGCTATGAAGGTGCGGGAGATAAGTACCGCAGCCGGAAGTTGATGTCTGAGGGCCACACTGAGCTGGCTCTGATCCGCACCAACCATCACATGCTTGTGCTAGCAGTGATGTGGGTGAGAGGAAGAGGTGGCCCAGATTTAACGGATGTGGGAAAGCTGATGCCAGAGTCTTGGGCAGAGAAGAGCAGGAAAGCTGGCTCCACCCCTCACCTGGCCAACGGGAGTGCCAGCTCTCTGGTGGTGTGGGTGCAGAAAAGCAGACAGGCTGACAAACTTAACTACCCCCCAGGCCTAGAGCTGGCTCACCCTAACATCTTCCTCATCTATGGACTGCTGGAGTGTGTGAAGTATATCCGCAGCCACAGTATCCTCATGAGTCAGGGAAGTAACAGGGTGTCCGGGAGTCTTTTTGAGGGTCTGGTATTTATGTTGTAGCAGAAGCTAGAGGCCTTGAACTAGCCTAATGACTCATTACAAGTAAAGCTGCTTGGGACTTTGGGGCAAAGGGGTATACTGCATGCATAGCATAACTCAACTTCCAATGCCACCACAAATAAATGCGTGATGGAGACGTGGGAAAGACGGAGGAGCAGAGTGGCGCATGCGCAGAACCCCGTGGTTGATAGAGAATTCTTTTCTGTCTTTATTTCTTTATTTAGTTTTGGGGGGAGGCTACAAGGGCGGATGGTGAATATGCAAATGTAGAAATTACATTAATCCCAGCCCGAGGTTTCTATTCCACCTTAGTTAATTAAGTTCCTGGATGAACGACACACACAGTCTTTATATTTACAATAAACTTTAAGCAGCGCAAGAGCTGGGCAGATACCTAGGCTGCACGCTATTAGAATTATCTTTCCTATCGGTAATCCCGAATTATTACTTACTACTTACTGGGTTTCATCTGGGCTGCTCTCAACTCCAATTGGCCAGCCCTCAGGGCCACGTTTTCTTTACTCCTAACTCACGGTGGCTTCTCCTTCCTCTCCTAACTCATGGTGGCTTCTCCTCCGACCCCAAGCCCGAGAACCTCAATCCCGCCTATGTCTCTTCTGCTCAGAAGAACATATTGGCTGCTGGCATCTTGATTTACCAATAAGAAATAACGGGGGGGTAGGGTCACTCAGTGGCTACTCTGTGTGGACTCTGGGGCAACCAGGCTTGGGACCCCCAAATTAGCATTAGAATACAGGCAGCATTAGGCTAACCCACTACATAGAGGGTCTGGGAAAACTAGAAGCAGAGTGCATGGCGTGAAATTCCTAAAGATTAAATAAAAAATATGTTTAAGAGGAGTAACACGTACAAATGAAAATAAAAATAGGGTAAATCCAACAACCCTGTTAGTTAAAACCGGAGATCTCTCCCAGAAAACAAAGTAAAAAGTTATTTAAAAAAAATCTTTAAAAAAATTGAGCAGAGTAAAGATAAGATGACCCAACCAGTGCAGGATTTCTGAGAAGACAGTATAGATACTGCAGGAAGTAAGAAAAAAGGAAGAGCATAAGGAGAGGAAGCCAGTGAAATGATGCTGCCAAGGGTTGGAGATATAGCTCAGTGGTTAGACACTTGCTGCTGTTTGAGACGACTGGAGTTTAGTTCCAAGCACCCACATTGGGCAGCTCATGATCTCTAGTAACTCTCTAGATTCAGGAAATCCCAAACCCTCTTCTGGCTTCTGAGCGGCTCCCTTAGTTAGTCTTAGTTAGGGCTTCCATTGCTGTGAAAAGACACTATGACCAAAGCAAGTCTTATAAAAGCAAACATATAATTAGAGCTGGCTTACAGTTTCAGAGGTTCAGTCCGTTATCATCATGGCAGGGGGCATGGCAGTGTGCAGGCAGACATGGTGCCGGAGGAGCCGAGAATTCTATGTCTTGACCTCTCAGCCAGAAGTAGACTCTCTTTTCTGTACTGAGAGGAGCTTGAGCACCTCAAAGGTCACCCACACAGTGACGCACTTCTTCCAAAAAGGCCACACCTCCCAATGGTGCCACTTCCCATGGGCTAAGCACATTCAAACCACAACAGCGGATATCCACATTCACGTACACAGACACACATACACATAAATAAAACTAGTAAAATAAATCTTTTGTCAAGGGGCTGGGGAGATGGTTCAGGGGTTAAGAGCACTGACTGCTCTTCCAGAGGTCCTGAGCTCAATTCCCAGCAACCACATGGTGGCTCACAACCATCTGTAATGGGATCTGACACCCTCTTCTGGCGTATGTGAACACAGTGACAGTGTACTCATATAAATAAAATAAATAAATCTTTTTAAAAAAAATCTTTTGTCAAAAGTTCTGTAAAATTCCCATACCCAACACTCTTTCTGTCCTAGGGAGCCCACAAGTGTCCTACACAGAGGCATACAAATAGAAATTTAAGAACATTAGATTCACGTAGATCTTGTCATTACCAGGGAAAAGTAAGAGATCAGATACACTGTGATCAAGAATCAGAAGGCAGGAGACTGCCTGATGACAGACAGTACTGGAAGTAAGAAGTTAAGACGTTCAGAATTCTAGAGGAAGATACTCTCCAGACACGGCCCAGCTGTGCAAGTAACCGTGACATTCTCTTATAATCAAAGCCTGAAAACATTATCCCTCCTACATGATTTTCTGAGGGATATGCGTCACCAAAATCAGGGGGTACACCTAGGAGAGGGCATTGGGAAGGCAGGAACCCAAACCACAGTCTGAACCGGTGTGGAGAGAGCAGGGGGCCAGATAATATGAAGAAAGCAGCCTAGAGTAAGGGCAGAGAATGGAACCAGTTCAACCTGGGGGAACCCAGGGGGCTCTACGGAGGGCTTTCTTTTTCTTTTAAAGTTTCTTTCCTGTATTTTCTTTCTTTTTTTTATTCATTTATTATATAAGTACACTGTAGCCGTCTCCAGACACACCAGAAGAGGGCATCGGATCTCCCCACAGATGTCTGTGAGCCACCATGTGGCCGCCGGGAATCGAACTCAGGACCTCCGGAAGAGCAGTCGGATGCTTTTTTTTTTTTTTTTTTTTTTTTTTTGGTTCTTTTTTTTCGGAGCTGGGGACTGAACCCAGGACCTTGCGCTTCCTAGGCAAGCGCTCTACCACTGAGCTAAATCCCCAACCCCCAGTCGGGTGCTCTTAACCACCGAGCCATCTCTCCAGCCCTATGGAGGGCTTTCTTACAAAGATTAAATTGCTAGGACTGTGATCTTCTTGAGAGAAGACAGACAGCTACAGAGAGAATTGGGGTTGGATGACAGAGAGGTGGATAGTCGCATAGAAAAAGAAAACGAGATAGCAATTCTAGTGAAAATGAAAAGGAGAGGAATGAGAAAGCACAGAGAATAATCACCTCGCTGTAATGACGTAATGACGTAATGACGCGATGACGTGGAGCTTCCACTGGGATCTGACTAGGCAGGGAGCAGGACAGCATAGAGGAGAGAGCACTGAGGATCGCCCACCACAGGAAGTCAACAGTTCACAAGAGGAGGATGTTACCCAGAGACAAATATGTAAATCCAGAAGCAATCAGTAACTAAAAGGGGTTACATATCGAAAAAGAGGAATTTGAGGTAGTGGACAGTGGGCTCTGTTAGCCAGAAGAAAATTGGGAAATAGTTGGTTTTACAAAAAAAAGTAAATGTAATTTATATTAATAATATAAGCGTGTGTAAACATTGTAAATTGCATGTATGTTTGTAGATCTTAATAAAAACAGAACTTGAAAGAATCAATTTTGTCAACTTGATTAGATCAGAGAGCACCTAGGATACCAGTTAAACACATCCCTAAATGTGTTGGTTGGAAGGTTTCCAGAGAGAAGCACCTGAAGCAGCAGACTCCTAAGTGTGGGCACTGTCCATGGGCTGGGGTACCAGACAAGAAGAGGGGGTAGAGGTTTGAGAAATGGTTCAGAGGCTAAATTCTGCTCTTATAGGAAACCTATGTTCAGTTCCCAGCACCCACTCTGGATGGCTTCTAACAGCCTGTGACTCCAGATCCAGGAGATGAGACAGGGTCTTCTGTTCTCTGCAGGCACTAGCTATGCCCACAGGCCCAAATCCATACACAATTAAAAGAATGAAAATAAAATATAAAAAAGGAGAGACTTGGGGGATGGCTCAGTGGGTTACTGACTTACTGCATGAAGGACCCTAGTCTAGATCCCGGCTCTCATGTAAGAGTCTGGGTGAAATACTTTGCCTGCAACGTCAGTGTTGGGGACGCCAGGGGAGGTGGGTTGCCGGGTTGTGTAGGCGAGCCGGGCTGCAAAAGCAGGAGCTCAAGGTTCAGTGGGAGGTCCTGTCTGAAAACCTGAGGTGAGAGAAATAGCGGTAGATACTGGGCATCTGCCCCTGACCTCCACAAGTGCACACATGGATGAGCACCCAAACACATATGCACACGTGCATGTACATACACACACATACACACACACACACACACACACATACAGGAGAGGGGGGAGAAGGGGAGAAGGGGAGAAGGGGGAGGGAGAGAAAGGGGAGGGGGAAAGGAGAAGGGGAGGGAGAGAAGGGGGAGGGGGAAGGAGAAGGGGAGGGGGTGTAGAAGAGGAGAGGAGGGGGAGGAGGGAAGGGGGAGAAGGAGGGAAGGACAAGGCAGACTGAGTGTCACTTTTCTCTGTCTCTGCTTTTCGATCCACCTAGATATGAGCAAGCAGTTTTCCTCTGCTGCAGATAAAAAGTCGCACGCCATGATGGACTCTGCCCCCCCTCAACTGTGAGTCGCAACAAACATTTACTTTCTCAGCTTGCTTTTTGTCGGCTATTTAACCACAGAAACAAAGGTAAGTGACTAACACAAGCACAAAACAGGTGCTTTCCCATTTCTTCTCCTTTCTCTTCCACCGCCCCAAACCTTGCCTTGTCCCTGGCCTCTTTGCATTTGGTGTGTGAAAAAGGTGTGTCCCTGCACAGGAAGGATGCACATCCTGTTCTTTCCCTTCCTGACCTAGACACCAGTACATACAGTGGGAAACCAGTCTAAAAGCTCACGCAGGGGCCCCTGGATGCTTTTGGAAAGCCACCAACGGCATGGCACGGCACAGCTCCTCGCCTGAGCTCCTGTAACTCTTTCATCACCATCCTCGACACTGGACGCTGTATCAAGAGATTAACCCTGATTTTGTTTGCGTGTTAACCACGTTAACCACTGTGGTTCAGGCTTGTTGCCTTTGAGTGGATGGGAAGTCATCAAGGGCACAGACCCACCCTTACTCCTCCATGCCCCTACTGCAGAGCTGGACATGTGGGTCTGGATCAGTAACAACATCGGAAAGGATTCCAAAGGTACTTCTGGAGGAAGAGACACTTGCTACTAACCTTGTTTTGCTTGTTTGTTTTTCCCTCCAGCATCCAGCTAAATGGTTCTCATCTTGGGAAGTGGGGCATGACCCCATACCTTTCCAAGGGGTTGCATATCAGATATTTACATTGCAATTCATAACAGTAGCAGAATACAGTAAAGAAGTAGCAATGAAATAATCTTGTGTTTGGGGGTCACCGCAACATGAGGTACTGTACTTACGGGTTGCAGCATTAGGAAGGCTGAGAACCGCTGACCCAGATGGTCTGCCACAGTAGATTCTCAATTTTTGCTGGATGAATGAATGCACTTAAAAGAAAGGCGGGGAGGGGATTTGATGGCTAGAAACACCGACACGTTTGAAAGCCCAAAGAAGGAGCCGTTGTTGTTACCTTCTATTCTTAGTGAGGGGCTGGAAAAGCCACTTCTTCATCCTTGTTAGAATTCCTCAAGGTCAGAGTAAACAGTACAGTTGTCTTGGGGTAGGGGCTTACCTAGATATTTAAAGCTCGTGATTCTGCATTTCCAACACTTTCTAGTCTCAAGAGCCTTTCCCTAAAGATGCATAGCCCTGTAAATGCAAAATAATGACCGAGAACTTTACTGAACCCTTTTTCACCTTTTTAAAGAGTCTTGTCCCCCTATCCAGACCTACCCTGAGCTCAAGATGTTCCTGCTTCTGCCCCCCAAATACTGGGCTGTTGATTGTTATAATAGAAAAACTAGAAACAAGCGCCTTACCTGTCTGATTCTAAGGTGCTGGGCCCAGGAAAAATATTTGCTTAGCGTTGCTTCACAGGAAAAGGAAGACAAAATCTTTTGTCATATGAAGCTATTTATGTATGCTTGGAAAGATTTACACTCACATATACATGTAACCCACGCATAGTAAGATGTTGGGAGGATATACAAAGAATGATAGTGGGAAGAATTAAAAGTTTAGTGTTTGGGGCTGGAACATGGCAGTTAAGGGCCTTCTCTGTTAAAAGCACTTGCGGCTCTTGTAGAGGATCTGAGTTTGGCTCCCGGCCCTCACAGTTACCTGGAACTCCAGCTCTAGGGGATCCGTTGCTCGCTTTCAACCTCTGGCAGCACCTACATATAGATCCACATAGTGAAAAATAAAAGAGTATTTCACTTAAAAGGCTACGTTTTCACTTTTCCCCCTGCGTACTTTTCTGCATTTTTAATGTTTGCGTTTGCTCTGTATTTAAGAGGAAGATCTCTTTTGCTCCTTTGAATGACATCATGACTACACCTGCTACCCAAATATTGTAGATAATGACATTGTGAACACACCTGAAGACACTGGAGGCCCTCCGGAAGGCTCACTGGCCACACCCACCGAAAGGCAAGTGGTGCTCACACTGGCCACGCCCACCGAGAGGTAAGAGGGAGGAGCTCACTCTGGCCACGCCCATTGCGAGATAAGTGGTGTTTCATTCTGGGTGTACTTAAAAGGCAAGTGTGATGCTGAATGATGCTCCAATTAACTTCGGTGTGTAACTCGTCCATGGGGAATATCAATGTTAAAAGTGATGGGTGGAAAACCAAGTGAGAGTTTAGGAAAAGTGGTTGTTTTTAATGGTTGTGGGGATGGAACCGGAGCAGTGGCTGCCGGAAGAAGGAGCGAATTGAAAACCCAAGCCCTGTAGAGTCAGACATATCATTAAACTTTTACCAAGGCCCACTCCATGGCAGGTGCTCTGAGAGGGATTAGAGACGCAAAAGACGGTTTACAGTCTAATTGGAAAGGCAAGCCTAGCACTTATAAAGCCATTAAAGACAAGGGCCAGACTGGGTCGTTTATAATTAGCATCAAAGAGTGCGATTCAGATGAGTGCTCTGATAATAGTCCCGATTTTTAAATATTTTAAGATGCTCTCAAGATTGATATTTGCATATCCATGTGTATGTTTATAAGTGCACTTTTAAAAAGCAAACTTTTATTGGGTTTAACGGGTTAAAAGTTAGCAAGGATTTGACATTGGTGTAAGATTGCAAATATCTATATGATCTTGCAATTGTCTCTCCATAGCCACAGGTTCTGTATCTACTGGTCGACTAGCCACGGGGCAAAAATATTGAAAAAAAAAGGCCAATAGGAAAGAATAATTAATAAAAATTAATGCAAATAAAAATGCAACTCATTTTATAAAAGAATATTAACATTGTATTAGGTATTTTTCCTAAAACTAGAGATGGATTAATGTGCCGTGAGAGAACAGGCTACTTGTAAATACCACAAGAAGAGGTCTGAATGTCCATGGATTTTTTTGGTACAGGTGAGGTCACCCAATCCATTCCCCTCTATACCGAGGGTGGACTAGATACATAACCTCTTAGTAAGGATGTTCAGGCGCTCCCTGGCTGAGACAGAAGAGATTGGCAGACAATGGAGCTGAGGCTTCTTTTCTCCTAGGACAGACCTGATGGACAGGCAAGATCTATAAGGCCTGGGGCTTCAAGGTTCCAAGGCAGTTAGTTAATGGATTTCCCTGAGAGTGAGGGAGGGAGGGAAAGAGAGAGAAACTCCTGGAGTTTTATGGAGGTTGTACTTGACAGACATTGATACATCTTATGAGGGCACAGGCTGAGCTGCTGCAGTCTGGGATCTTGGACCTGGAATGGTGGTACAGTGAGTTCATGCCCGTCTAGGGACCCTCCCTGTCTCCAGACCGTACATAGACCCAACCTGACAACAAGACCACTGCTTGCACAGGAATTAAAGCGAGTGGATTAGGATCCACCCCTCCCACCCCTCCCACCCCCCACGAGACCAAAACAATACTGTTCACCGGTTAGCAAGTCCGCAGTCTGAGGAGGAAATAAAAATCACCCGTGTGTTTCCTACAGCCAGGGTTGACAGATTGAACAAAGAAAAGCAGAACTCAACTCCTAGGGGGTCCGCAGACTAAAGCACGGTTTCCTGGTTGTCTGACACCGGCTCCCAGGCTGACCCTATCTTATCTAGAAGCCTTCAGGGCAACCACTGCAGTCTACAATTCTCTCACCCTGACTGTCCTTTATTATTAGGTTCGTGCCTCAAATCAAACACCATTCTAGACTTTTTAGATTATACTTTGCTCCAGACTCCTGGCGGGGCTTGGCTGGGGGGGCGTGGGGGGAGGTGCGGCGAGGGAGGTGCATGAAGGCACTGGGCACCTTGCACCAGCTCCTAGATACTGCCTTTGCTCAGACACTTGACAAAGTGCATTTAGGGTGTATTCGACAGCCCCAGCATGGGCTGTCCCGGCCCACTCACTCCCTAAAGCTGTCTGAATTCACTCAGACAGGACCAGCCCGCCTCCGGCCCCTCGCCCTCCGCCCCCTCCCCGCCTCCCCCACCCCCCCCTCCCAACCTATACCTGATTCAATTCTCTCCTGCTGGACCTCAGCCTCTAACAGGCTGTCAGACTGATTTCCAAGTTCTGTGACCAGCCCTCACACTACCCAAACTGTGAAAGTACCCGGATGAACCCAGCAACAGTTGCCTAGGCCCTGCACACTGCAACTCCCCTCGCCGGGTTCCTAGTCTTCCATCATTTAGGACCACCGTCCTGGTGTCTCTCCGGTCTCCACAAACTTCCTTCACTCTAATTTCTGTAGCCCGGGGTCCTCCGTGCCCTCCTCTTGGTATCATTTGGTGTGCATAAGAGCTGTCTTTAAGAAAGGAGGGGTTATTGTCCCATCTGAGAGGTGAGGTGAGTAAGGGGATAGGACAGAAAAGAGGGGAGAGGCCACCAGAGTCAACTCCTTCTATCTTCCAAGCTGAGGCAAGCTGTATCTGTTTGCTTTTAGATTTGGGTCACTCTAGAGTGATTTTGTGGCAATTCTACTTTCACGACGTTGATATACGCGGGCATGCAAGTGAACTGGAGCCGTTTCCTGCTGAATTACTTGGGAACTCACTTAAATAATTACCTGATTTCACAGAAATATCCCATCAACTTCAATCCCCGCTTCAATTCCGAACACGCTGGGCACTGGAGGGAATATTCGTTAACATAATTACTTAATCCTCCTTAATCTGCACCACCACCTCATTTGACAGCCGAGATGGAAAAATCAATCCTTGCTACTCAGCTGCCAATGCCGAGCAAAGAGCACTCCTCCCCTCCCCCGCCCCCAGACCCCAGGAGATAGGGAACTCGGAGAGTGGGGCTCAAAGCCCCAGGGAGGTTGCATCCAGCACAGAGAAGCAAAATAAGAAAAGAAAAAAAAATGGATCCACATATTTGTGTTTTATGACTCCTTTTATTCTTTCCCCTTGTCATTTTAAAAACATTCAAATGACACACTTGCCCTTTGTTTGAAACAACAAACCTTTTAATGGTACAGAGATACAAGGAGCAACTAGCACAGTCCTTCAGTTTGAAAAGGAAAAGAAAGGGAGCCGTTTTTTCCTGGTGCTCGGGGTCCTTGGACTCAAGGCTATACAGCTGACGAGGCTAATGTGCAGATGTCCCAACATATCAACAAGGTAGCAAGAGCTGGGGCTCCGAGGCTCCAAGAGGAAAGTTAGCCGCGCCCCTGACATGTCTTGAGTTGAGTTGTTGCCGTTTTTTAACTAAAAGTTACTATAACGGCCTTTGAGGACACCTGGAGGAGGCAGACAATGAGGAGAGCGGAAGCTTCCTTTCAAGGTCAAAGACCAAAGGGTCATGATAAACAAGACACAGCTAAGCACCCAGCTTACTCTAGCTACCCTCAGAAGGCTCCTCCCGACTGGACAGGGATGTGCCTGGGAGAGCCAGGTCCTCCCATCCCACCACTGCCTAGCTGTAGCGTTCACAAAAATTATTTAATTGGGGGCGGGGGGGGGCTTCAGTTGCATGATGTGTCCAGCACAGAAGTTAAATATTTTCTCTTGCTGAAAGCAGGGGCTTATTGAAAATTCCACGCAGGGTGCCTAGCATTGTGGTTTCCCCTCCATCCTACTACCAGTCTAGATGGGTCACTGCTGAGTACACAGGCGATGTGGAAGCTTCCTGTAGCTTCACTTGCAGGATCTGCCATGCTGCCACTCCATCTAGACATAGGGCTTCCCTTATGGTCTTAGCCAACGTGACAGTGGGAGTCATACCAATAGGCACGGTTGCAGGCAGACTCTGGTGGCTGCTGCCTGGACAGGAAGTAAATTCCCAGTGATGTGGGTAGTACTTTCTCTGTCATTTATTCAACCTAAAGACCCGGCCTTCCCACAATGCCAGCTACATGGAGCAGGCTGGATATCTGCTCCTGTTCACTTGCCCTTAGGCCTCTCACCAGTCTATTACGCTGGTCCACAATCCAGAGTCCGCAGCATTCCTGCTGGTCAGTGATAGTCTTTTGGACACCCCCAACGGGCTGGCTCCTGTTCCCCACCTCTCTCTTCCATTCTCCTCCTGTCCCTTCTCTTTTCCCTTCCTCTGACCTGACATCATTGAACCCCCAAACTTGCCTTTTCGTCTGTAGATGGATCAGGCTGCCCTCCTTTAGTGACTCTTCTCTGTTCTGCTCTTCTACGACGGGAACTTAAAGCTTGTCATTTTTGAGCGTTCAGGGGTCAGCTGAAGCCTCTCTATCTCCTAGTTGCCATTTTTATTTCATTTCGGAGTTTGACAACAGCCTGCAGCTGACCCAGAGAACGGTCGACTCCCTGGTGTCGCAGGAGGGCTAAACACTCAGAAGGGAAGGCTAAACACCCAGGAGAGGTTCTCGTGCTTGGGTGGGCATGGGATCGGCTGAGAAGCTTGCTGAAAACACAGGTTGCTGGGGCTGGACAGATGGCTCAGTGATGAGAGCACTGGATGCTCCTCCAGAGGTCCCAGGCTGTATCCCTAGCTTCCACGCAGTAGCTCTCACTTCTGCTTCTTCACTCACGACTGCTTGTAAACCTGACGCCCTCTTCTGGCCTCCTTGGGTATCAGGTATGCACATGGCACAAAAGCATACATGTGGGCAAAACACCCATATACATTAAACATACAAACAATACAGATTGCTGTGCCCATGAGGAAGTCTGACTCTGTGGGGCTGGCTTAAGACTAAGTCTGGGTTTCTTATAAGTTCCAAATGCCTGTGTTCCAGGGACTTACTTTGAGAATCACCAATCTCAGCCCTCCGGTTCCAAAGAAACCTGAGGCCGTTTGATGTCTTTACCAATCTTGTGGAGCTGAGGGATTCCCTGCAGAAAGATGGGCTCCTCAGCAAGTGCTGTCCTTGAGAGGAAGAACATGGGCTGCCTTCTGTGCCCTGCCCACCCCTCTGTTTCTTTCTCCTCTTGTTTAACCCAGTTTTCTTTTCTCTCCTGCATGCTACTGTGTCTGAATCTTTGGGACTCCCCGGCCATGAGCTGGCATTAGGTCTGTAGAACGTGCTCACAGCCATCTGGAGAAGCTGGGCCACCCTGACTGACATATGCTAAAATCCAGGCAGCAGAAAGAGTCTGGGCAGGGAAACCAGTTTGTTAATTTAATTGAGTCACAAACAATCGGGAAGCCAACAGAGTCTGGAGGGAGCTGATCAGGTGTTATCCAATCAGACTCTAGGCTGGCTTGAACTGTGGGCTTGCCTTGAGGGGTGGGGCATGCAGCCATCAGGGCCTCCGGGCTGTGTGGGATGCAACAGAGAGATGCTGCACTGGCCTTTGCCTGTCCAGTGAATACAACCAGATGCCCACCCTTTGCCTTCCAAATCCCTTTTCTGGGCTGGTGTGTATTTGCCTTCCCTAGAGCCCAGCCCTGGATGGACCAGCACCAACTGGTCTTGGCTCCTTTATGCTAAGGAACAGTGCAAAGACATTAACTTGCTGGCTTGGAGTTGAAAAGCTAGATCCCCAATAATGATGTATACTACATGTTGAGGGGTTTTGGTTTCAAGGAGCGTGGTTGGTTGCCCTGTCGCTAGCTACCCTGTGGTGGCAAGTCCACGTGATGCCGTCTACCCTCCAAAGCCCCCGTGGATCAAGCTGAGATTTCAGTTGAGCTAAGACACATTCCACACTCCACATTTTGCAGGAGCTCCTTCCTAGGCCGGCCTATGCTTCATGTTCCTGTGTGCACTTTCCCAGCAGTCCAGCACACTGAATCTTTACCTCAGGTTCTGCTTCTAGCACGCTCAGTCTAAGAACCCGTTCCAATCCTATCCACCACTGTGATCAAACAAGTAGGAAGGGGATTCTTCATCACTGCTTATGATTCTGCAGATAAAGACCATCCCAGGGATTGAAGGTTGAGTATGCACCACATACTCGATGCTGCCCTGAGCTCTGTGAGGGAAGAAAATGAGCAGGATACAGGCCCTGGCCTTCTACGTAACTCTACTGACAGACATTTTGCACAAACTTACAAGGCACTCCAGGTATGAGTTCTCGTTCCTGGGGTGGGGGTGAAGGTAGGAGTCTGTGGTGGGGCTCTGTTGGGTCCAGGGTTATGCAGAATAAAAAGAAGACAGCAAGACAGTTGGGATGCTAATTCAGGCAGAGAGGGGATGTGTCCTGGAGAGGAGGAAGAAGGGAATTCAGCCTGGTGATCTTGCTCCCGAGCTGAGAAGCCCGAGATGCATTCTGGGTAGTAGATTCCTGCAAATTGGTCCTTTGTGTTGATTCGAACTGCTCTGAAGGCTGAAAGCATCACCATCTCTCCTAGGGTGTGGGTAGGGGGTACAGGATGCTAGTGAGGAGGCCCAGTCTGTCACATAGAACCACATAGAATGTGAGGCTTTCTCTCTTCCAGCCAGAACCTGCCCTCCCCCTCCTCGGCTGTCCCTACAGAAAAGAGGCTTTCAAAATCAAAACCTACAGCCTTGTTAGGTATTTGTCGTGAAACAGGTGTTGGATTAGATGGCTGCCTGCCTTCCTTAGAGAAGAACCAATAGGTTGGGCGAGTACTGACGGGGATGGATTGCAAGGAAGTTGTTCTGGTGATTATGGATGTTGGCAAGCCCGAACTCAGTGGGAGGTTGCTGATATTTAACCTGCTCTAGAACCAGGAGGAAATGTTACAGGTAACATTCCAAAGCTGTCTGCTGGAGAGCCCTCTGTTGCTGAATAAGGCTGGACTTTTGTTCTATCCAGTCTCTGACTGATTGGATAAAACCCATTTACAAGAGCGAGATCCATTTCCATGGACTAGAGCACAATGCTTTATTCAAAGTTAACTGATTGAAATCTGCCTCCAAATCCTCACAGAAACACTCAGAATGTTTGACAAGGATTTGGACACCATGGTCCAAATTTATTTGCCTAGCCGACATATAGAATTAACAATTGTACTGACAGCCCACATGTCACATGCTTCCTGATTTTTTTCTCACCCAGCTTCATGAGGAGTCGTTTCAACCTTCATTTTGAACAAAGCATTTAGAGCCCTTGCCTAGTGTTCTGCTGTCGTGCTACCTGTCATGGGGGCAGGAGTGAAATCAAAGTTGTTGGGACCCCAGATACTAGTAAGCTTCTTCCTTCCTTCCTTCCTTCCTTCCTTCCTTCCTTCCTTCCTTCTTTCCTTTTCTCTTTTCTTTTTTCTCCTCTTCTTTCTTTCTTTTCTTTTCTTTTTTTTTTATAAGAACCCTTTCCAGGATGATAAAAATGCTTCAGGCCTGTCTGTTTTTAATCCCCAGCAAAAACAACTTCATTCAATCTCCTGGGGAAAAATATTCTCAAATGGAAATCAAGCAACTCATTACTGGAAACACCCTTGCCTTTTTAGTCACAGGAATGTGTCTGGGCTGATTGAGGAGGAAAGAGTTTTCAGATATTTCACCCAGTGAGGGAAGTGAAGCAGGCTGTGTTTCATGTTCCCCAGCTCTGGTACCTTCTAGAAAGTGTCTCGGACAAGTCAGCTGACACCCAGAAAAGGCCACAGCAGATGCACACTGTAATGGTAGCATCACTACTACCCGAGGCTCCCATGGCTGATGACCCTGGCTCTTTATCCTGTCTAATGTTTTTTCTTCAAGACTCTGGATGTGCCTTTCCCTAGAGGAAAAGCATCAGTAGCCTAGCTTATTACTAAACTTGACCTGATGCTTCTGGGCGAAGGCAGTAAAAAGAAAGGGGGAAGAGGGTGTTGGGGATTTAGCTCAGTGGTAGAGCGCTTGCCTAGCAAGTGCAAGGCCCTGGGTTCGGTCCCCAGCTCCGAAAAAAAGAAAAAAGAAGAAAAAAAAAAAAAAAGAAAGGGGGAAGGGGAGAGGAAGAGGCAGAAATGGTGGGTAAAGGAGGGAGAAAAGAGAGAAGGACGAAAAGTGTGTCTGAAGAAAAGAGAAGGAGCATTGAGGGACAAGAAGGTGGTTGGTTAAGAATGTGTGAGATGGGTGACTGTTCAAAACAAAAACAAAACAAACAGACAGACAAAAAAACCCCCAAATAAACCGTGCATTAACAGGACCACAGTGGTGGACAACAGGAAGTGGGGGCAGGCTGATGGAGGATGGACCAGCACAGGTGAGATGGACTGGGAATTCGGGGAGTTTGTGAGAGCGAAGTGATGTGGTTAATGGAATGGAGGATGGTCCTGCAGACATCTCCAAGGCAACGTAGGGCTTTCCTGGTATTAATTTCTTTCTCCTGCAGGAGGCAAGAGCTCAGGTTTTTTTTTTTTGTTTGTTTTTTTTGTTTTTTTTTTTGAAATTCAGTTAAACAATAATGTCATTCCAATACCTCATTGAGATTTGTTTACTTTCTTGGTTTGGAGATAAGGTCTCCTGTGTAGCCCAGGCTGGCCTTGAACTTGAGATAATTCTCTTTCCGTAACCTCCTGAGTCCTGGGCCATCCCATCCCCCGTCTTGTTTTCTGAGATGTGATCTATGTTGCCCAGGCTGCTCTTGAGCTCCTGCATGTGATCCCTGCAACTTCCCAATGGGAATACAGGCGTGTCCTGCACCTTGCTTTATAGGGGTGTGTGTGTGTGTGTGTGTGTGTGTGTGTGTGTGTGTGTGTGTGTTAGATAACAATGTTCCAGTCAATGAAAGGCTAAATGTTCAATAGTGGTCCTGTTAGAGTAGAATTAAGGCTGGTGACATCATCTCTACGGTGATATCATAGCGTGAGGAATAGTGCTAACACACAGTAATATCCATGCAAGCAAATGTACTGAATTGCCAGTCACAGAGGACAGCACATGCGATTGCATGGGGCATGCAACACTAGATAATACAGCCAGCAGCAGTGCTACCCAGTCAGAGGTCACCACATTATACTTTGTATCCTTATTTCAGAGTGTGAAATACACTTACAGAACAGGATGGGAAAACAACCCGAAAACAATAAAAATAGTTTCCAGCAAACCTTGGGCCACCGCACATAAGGCAACACCCTCTGACATCTTCCATTGATTGCAATTCTTGGTTGTTGTATCAAGAGGCCACCAGGAGTGACTGGCTATTCCCATCCAGAAGTATGTAGGTTAGCGCTATGATGCCGAATCGGTGACCAATTATGGACTAGCCGACTCTTCTCTAACAATGTATCACATCATGAAATGGCAGAAGGCTGCATTTATCTCTGTGCTCTTTCATTGGGTGGTCTTGATGGAGAGAGGATACTATTTATCATTTCTCCCAAGATTTAGGAGAAAGGGAGTTGGGGATTTAGCTCAGTGGTAGAGCGGTTGCCTAGGAAGCACAAGGCCCTGGGTTCAGTCCCCAGCTCCGAAAAAAAGAACCAAAAAAAAAAAAAAAAAAAAAAAGATTTAGGAGAAAGCAGAGGAACATGGGCTTCCAGACTCGGAGCTGGCTGGCTCTTGCCCTCTCTGGCTCGTCCTGAGTGTAGGTTTGCCACTGCTGATGTCAGTCACTGGTTCACACATGTTATTTTCTCCCTCTGGTGAGACCAAAAACTTCAAAGGCAAAGACTAGGTCACCGAAGACGGGGAGGGAAGGAGGAGAACAAGAAGATTGTAGGCACAGTTGTGGCGCTACCATGACTGTGATCTTGGACAAGTTCTTTCTCTGCTGGAGCTCAGGGTTTTTTTCTCACCTGTCCAATGGTGAGAAAAGCAGCTGCCAGGCAGGGAGGGAGGCTGTGAGCGTTATGAAAAAGGGAGGCCCGCATCTGTCTCAACAAGCTCTGGACAAATGACTACCTACAGAGCCTACGTCCCAGAGCTAGGCTGGCAGCAGAGCTCAACAGATCTTCCTGGAGCCCAGGCTGAGCAAGCTTTTCAATTGCCAGGGAAGTTCTGGATTTGTAAACCTATAAGCTAAATGTATAGGGGAAGTGGCTCTAAGGACAGAGCACCCAGGGACAAGGAGGCCAAGTCTCTGGCCTTCATGTGTCTAGAGAAAGGTGCAGGTGCGCCTTCTCTGGTTCGTGTGATGTCTCATGCAGACAGCAGGCATTGACCAGCTCCCAGCCTCATGTTTCCAAGGACAGACTTTGGTTCAGTCTTCCCCTCCTTCTGTGACTTTGGAACGCTAAGATCTGGGGAGACACAAAACCCATTTGTCAGATTCCCCAAGGATGACAGGGACTTAACGAATGCCTCTCTAATTAGGTCTTGTTACCAGTAGCTCCCCACTGTAGTCCTCTATTCCTGCATGAAGCCACACAGTCCTTAGAGGTGGCCTGCTGGGATAAATCCACTTTTCAAGGAGAGAGGTCACAAGTCACAGGTACTTGGAGAGCTCCAGGTAGCCTTCTCCATCCTGATTGCTTTCTCTGTCTCTGTCTCTGTCTC
This sequence comes from Rattus norvegicus, assembly GCF_021556685.1. Taxonomy (NCBI): domain Eukaryota; kingdom Metazoa; phylum Chordata; class Mammalia; order Rodentia; family Muridae; genus Rattus; species Rattus norvegicus. The sequence goes on along the minus strand of NC_141551.1, from coordinate 71,818,916 downwards.
TCTCTGTCTCTCTGTCTCTCTGTCTCTGTCTCTCTCTTTCTGTCTCCCTCCCTATTTCTCTGTCTGTCTCTGTCTCTCTCTGTCTCTCTCTCTCTCTCACACACACACACAGAGAGACAGAGAGACAGACAGAGAGACAGAGAGACAGAGAGAGAGAGAGACAGAGAGATCATCCAGGTCAGCTCTGTTGTGCAATTAGGACTCTCTTCTCCCCAACACGAAGTGTCTTGGTGTCTTGGGGGGAAACTCTTGGCCGCTTTCACCTTCACATTGCTCAAGTCTTGCTCCTCCACCTATGGACCCTAACCTCAAGGCTCTGACCTGAGTGTGAGCGAACCTTTAGCTGAACCAAGTACTTTCTGTCTCTTACAGGTGTGCAGCTCTCTTCCTCTGTGCAGCCTTCAATGACCTCCAACTTTGGTTCATCAGAATCACTTCTGACCTCCAGTTGCCCCTGGAGGTGCCCTGGGCTGTGGTAACACCTCCTGTGCTGTTCTATTCTCTTCCACAGGCAAGGCTTTTATTTCGGTGCTGGGAATCAAATCCAGGGCTTTGTGGATATCAGGCAGGTATTCTGTCACCGAGAAACATTCCATAGTGCCTCAGGATGGAGCGCCTGTCTCCTGATTTGCTGAGTAACCCTATGGTCCGTTCTTTTCTTCTACACTCATCTCTGTCCAGTATGTGGCTACTTGTCTCATTCTAGCCATCCTTGAGACCCCAAGCCACTGAAAGAACCTTTTAAGTAACTTTGTGTAGCCCTCCCTGACAAATGCCTAGCAGGAAAATGTCAGGGAGGCCAGATTTATTTTGACCCAAGGATTTTAGTCCATGTTTAGTCAGCTCTATCTCTTTAGGTCTAGTGGCAAGGCAGAATTATCATGGCAGAAGTGCATGTCAGAGGAGAGCTGTTCACCTCAGGCTAGTCAGAAAGAGGGGTGAGATAGGAAAGACATACCCTTCCAGGATGCACCTTCAGTGACTTGCTTCCTCTAAGCCCCACCTCTTGGTTTCTATCACCTCCCAATACTGCCATTGGATTGTGCCTCTGTCGAGGGATTAATCCATTGAGGAAGTAGGTGCTCTCTCGATTCAGTCACCTCTCCACGTTCAGATCTGTAGCCACCAGCCAAAGACTGTGCCGTTAGCCCATACATCTTTGGGAACTGTTCAACTCCAGACAATGACAGCTGGCAAATTGTCTTGCCAGCCTGAGGGTCCCCTAAACAAGCAAAACTACAGAGCAGACAAGATGGCTCCTCAGGTAAAGATGGCTGCTGTGCAGGTTGAGGACCTGAGTTGCAGCCTGAAGACCTATCCAAAGGTGAAGGAGAGGACCAACTCCCGAAAGTCATCCTCTTATTTCTACACGTGTGCAGTGACACAAGCACTCATCTCACACACACACACACACACACACACACATATATGTGAACACACACAATGCATACAACACACACAACACATACAAGCACATACACAACACATACAAGAGTATACACAACACATACAAGCGCATACACAACACATACAAGTGCATACACAACACACACAACACTTAAAACACACACAACACATACAAGCACACACACAACACATACAAGCACACATACAAGCACATACACAACACATACAAGCGCATACACAACACATACAACACTTAAAACACATACAACATACAAGCACACACACAACACATACAAGCACACATACAAGCACATACACAACACATACAAGCACATACACAACACACACAACACTTAAAACACACACAACACATACAAGTACACACACAACACATACAAGCACACACACAACATATACAGCACACACACACAACACTTACAACACACACATAACACATACAAGCACATACACAACACATACAACACAAACACAACACACACACAACACACTCTTACACACTGGCACACACACACAATACACACAGGCATGCACACACAACACACACATGCACACTTCATCTTCTGTGTCTCTGTTCGTCTTTGTCTCTCTGTCTGTATCTCTGTCTCTCTTTCTCTGTCTCTCTTCCATCCACTAATTAAAAAACAAACAAACAAAAAACAAAACCCTGAAAATACAGCCCTGTAGTCTCCAATCTTTGGTGCTTCTCTGCAAAGTCCACCAAGTTTTCCCACTGCTGTGAGACTGGCTCTCCAGTGCACTATGCCCTGGTAACCGGGAGCACAGAAGTAGCAATGCTCTTAGATCATTCTTCCTAGCTGCAGTGTAAGTCCTCTGAGGGCAGGGAGCATGTCCACTAGTTCCCAGTGCAAGTGTCCAGCCTAGCGTGCTGCTTGAAAACTCAACACACTTTGGATGCCTGAATGAACAAAGGCCCCAGGGCAGCTTTGGGCCTGCTGTAAGTGGGGTTCCATTTAGTTTCTGTCCTAGGTGGAGTTGTCTGATAGCAGATGACTGGCAGAAAGACTTAGGAAGGAGGGGTCCCTAGGGGAAACGGTAAGTAAGTTGGCTTGGAATCAAAGATACATTTGATCTTTGCCCAGTTTCCTGGCACTGAGATTTCTAAAACCCTTGGAATTTCCTGAGTGACATGAGCATGTTTTGTTATTCACAGTGAGTCTCTTCCAACCTTACCTGAGTTTATGCTGCTGGGGGCAGGGAGAACTCAGCTGAACCCCTAGAGACCTTTAGGATGGGGCTGGTCCTGGGGGTGGGGGTTGCACATGATAGATACAGAGGCTATGCAAAAGTATGAAGATACTTTTCTTTTGTAGCATAAATTTTAGCAGCTTGTCCACAAAATGACGTCCGTCTCCCTTGCTTCTTCTGTGCTAGTGTGAGTTTCTTCTTGAGCTGTGGAGGGCAGCATCAAGTCCCCAAATACACACATCCTGCCTCGGGGATTCTGGGTCAAGGGATGCTCTGACCGTGCTGGGCTGTGATCTGTGGCTTCTCTGTGCCTGGCTAAGGGACTGAATGGAGCCTTTGAGAGTCAGCCTGGGTGGAGTGGCACCTGTGCTGTCGAGGTTTATGTCATCAGAGAGGAGGGAGCCTCAAATGGGAAAATGCCTCAAGATTGGGCTAGAGGCAACTATGTAGGGCATTTCTTAATTAGTGACTGACAGGGAGGGACCACATTGTAGGTAGAGCTACCCCAGGGCTGGTGGTCCTGGGTTCTATTAAAAAAAAAAAAAAAAAAAAAAAAGCAGGTTAAACAAGCCGTGGGGAACAAGCCAGTAAGCAGTATTCCTTCACAGCATCCTCTGACTCCCTTCAAGTATAAACAGTGCTTTAGGTCATGGTATTTTATCATAGCTATAATGGCCCTAACCAATGCCCCCTCTGGGGTGAGGGGTTGGATGGTCTCATGGGGAAGCCCCTGGGATACCAATAACTGCTGAGTCAGCCATTCGTAGTCACAAGGCGCAGTTCCAGTTGCTGACGGCTCTCAGTTTTCCGCTGTGACATATCATTGAAACTAGGCTCTGTCCCTACTCCCTGCCACCTCGTTTTAATATTAATTGCAGCCAAAGCAAATTAGAGGAACAAATCTGCCGCTCCTGGAACACGCTGTGCACGATAGAGCCAAGTAGGATTTTTATTTTTATGCACATTATTTATGTGATTGCTCTCTTCTGTTGGTGCCGATTAGAAGATTAAAAGACAACTTCCTCCGAACGAGAGGTGAGGGCCCTTCCCTAACAGCCAAGAGGTAACCGCTGGAAGAGGTCAGATCCCAAGATGACATACAGTAGCACTGATGAGGGAAGGAAGTGCAGGCATACCTGGACGGGATAGAGGGCTGGGCGTGCTTTGAGGGTCTGTTCTCCTTAACACTGGGAAAATGCATGTCCCAAAGTCCCTTCTATTCTGTGGCATGTCAAACCAAGACTACATTTGTCTACTGGATGGCTGCCCAGGGCAACCTGACATCAGAACAGATCCCCTGTGCCCACCACCTCCTTGGAATGAACCCAAAGAACGTGCCTGAGAACCTGGGCTGCCGAGGTTTGCTTGGGCAGCCTTGAATGAAAATGTGTGTCCCTGCTTGAGGGCAGGTTAGGCTGGACTGATCATTCAATGCAGAAAAAGCATCAAACTGGTTGATATGTCCATCAAGGTGGGAAACTATAGCCATTGGTAGACCGCCTATTGTATTGTTTAAAGACAACGGATGCATGTGTGGGGGTGGGCTGCACAGCACACAGTCTTTAGGAATAGAAGGTCTGAGTAGTCATAGACCTCTCCTGGAAGGGTAGAGAAAAGATGCGATAAAACATTAATGATTTGTGTGAGAGATTTTATCATCAGGAAGGCAGGGGTACAGCTGAGGTTCCCCCCTCCCCCTTAAATCAGGCTTTAATCTAGAAGTAATCAGCATCCTATGCATTTATCTTTGTGGAGCTAGAGATGTGCACACCTGGAAAAACTCCAGCGTCTCCTGCAGTAGCTGTGGTTCCAGGTGGCTGAGCCCACCCAGAGTTTCCGGGTCAAAAGGCCAGTGTGAGGCCCAGTAATTTACATCTCTGCAGGTGCCAGTGATGCTGGAATGTAGGGAGACCAGAGTGAAGGTCATTTCCGGAGGTGAGGGGGGCATGCCCGCAGCAGGCAAACAGCTGCTGGGAGTTGCCAAAGGTTACAAAGTAACCGGAAGCTGAGGAGGTGGCAAAAGCTCAAGCTACTTGATACTTAATAACTGGCTCTTGGGCAGGTGGTGCTGGTTGTAGCTTTGGCCAATTTACTGCTTTTAGTAATATTATAGGAGTATGTGTATGTGTGGTCTAGTTTAAGATTTAAAAAATGTGTGTGTGTGTGTGTGTGTGTGTGTGTGTATGTGTGTGTGTGTGTATGTGTGTGTATACACAGGGGGTACCACCTACCAGGCTGTAGGTGTCAGATTTTCAGGCGGTTGTAAACCTTTCTCCAGCTCCTGGTTTTGTTTGGTTTAATTGTTTTTGTTGTCTTTTGAAACAATGACTTTCTGGGTACCTCTGCCCAGCCTAGAACTCACTATATGAACTCAAGAGCCTTGAGTTCCTGGATGCTTTCTGTTTCTTCCCAGTTGCTGGGACTATAGGTGTATGTCACCACACTGGGAGTACAGGTGTATGCCACCACACTGGGAGTACAGGTGTATGTCACCACACTGGGACTATAGGTGTATTGTCACCACACTGGAATTACAGGTGTATGTCACCACACTGGGACTATAGGTGTATGCCACCACACTGGGACTACAGGTGTATGCCACCACACTGGGAGTACAGGTGTATGTCACCACTGGTTTTACTAACATTTTAAGTTGGTATTTATTCATTGCACACAGTAGTGAGTATCCTAAGGATACTTAGAAGTACCTGAGAAGTATTACAAATACAAAATGTTCCTTGAAAATATTTCACCTGTCCTGCACTCCCCACCTCCCATCCAATAGTCTTCTTTTCCCTTTCATGCCACCTGTACATATATGACTTTATATGTCTACATAAAATCTAGGATCCACAAGCACAGGAACATGTGATAGTTGACTTTCTAAGACTAAATTTGCTTGCTATGAATGTCTCCAGCTGTATTAATTTTTCTGCAAGTGATGTAACTTAGTTCTTCTTCATGGCTGAAAAGTTTTCATTGTGCATATGAACTATATTTTATTTATTTTTCTGCTGATGGACAGCTAAGTTGGTCTCATAATTTAGCCACTGTGAATAGTGCTATAGTAAACACTGATGTACAAGTGTCCCCTTGGCGTGTTGGCTTGGAGTCTTTTGTTTAAACATCCTGGAGCAGTACAGAAGGGTCATAGGGCAGATCTATTTTTACTATATCGAGAAGCCTCCATGCTGGTTTCTGTTGCGACTGGACTATTTTCTATCCCTGCCAGCAGTGTATAGTAGGGTTCTGGTTTGTCCACATCCTTACTAGCATTTGTTGTTTTCTTTTAATTAAAAAGATTAAGACATTCTTTTAGATTTGTTTATTTTCTATGTTTGAGGGTTTTGCATGCATGTCTGTGCACCACACACAAGTCTGTACAGTACCCCAATGCAGAAGAGGATGTCAGATCTCCTGCGATTGGAGGTGTACACGGTTGTGAGCCACCATGAGGGTGCTGGAATCAGACCTGATTAAGAGTCAGTTCTCTGAGCGCTGAGCCATTCCTCCAGTCTTGCTTGCTGTCTTTACCAAAGCCATTCTGACTGGGGTGAAATAAAGTCGTCACATAGTGTTGACTTGTGTTCCAAATGGCTAGCCATGCCGAACACTTTGCACTGGCAGTTTGCTTACCTTGGTAGGCTCGGCATCCAATTGTGTATTTGGTTGTTTGATCTGTGCATTTTAATTCTTTGTCTTTTAGCCAGGCTTTTCTCTCAGCCTGTGGGCTGTGTCCTCACTCAGCTGCTGTGCAGAGACAGGTTTCATTCATCAGTTGGCTTCTGTTTCATGAGTGACTGACTGGAGCCGATTCAGAAAGTCCTTACCTATGCCCGTGTCTTGAACTGGGACCCTTGTCTTGTCCTCTAATGGTTTCGGAGTGGTAGTGCTAATTTAAGGTCTTTGATCCTTTTGGAGTTGACTTTTGTGTAGGTTGAGAGATAAGGATCTAGCTTCACCCTTCTACACTCTGAGACTCAGTTTCCCCAACATCAGTGGTTGAAGAGGCGTGTCTTTTTTCAAACGTATAGTTGTTTTGTGTTTTGTGTTTCGTCTCTGTCAAATATCAGATGGCTATAGCTGTGTCTGGGTCCTCTAGTTCACTTCGATGATCATGTGTCTGTTTCTGTGTCAGTCACAGGCTGTGGCTCTGTCGTGTATCCTGAAATCAGGTTTGAGGATCCTTCTAGTACTGTTCTTTTTGCTCTGAATCGCTTTGGCTGTCAGGCGCTTTTGCCAATTTCTAGGGTATAAGAAAAATTGAAGCACAGCCAGTTTCAAGCTACCAGAAAAATGCCACTGAATATACCTGAAAAAGACCTGGGAACTTAGCTCCTTTATTAGGCCTGAGGTGGGGTGTTAGGGGTGGGGAGTGCTAGAGAGGAACAGGCTTGTAACCAAGACTAGTGCTGAAGAGACACATAGACTGAATATGGGAAATTCCTGGGGTCTCCCACTGGAAGAATGAGAAACAGAAATAGCCAGCCTGGGACAGATTATTATGTGTTCCAGTTTTTCTTTTTTCTCAGTAGCATGTCTTCTGTGTGTAAGTATTTTTTCCTTGTTAAGAAAGCTGACTTTCAAGAGGTACAAGAAAGAAAAGACGCGGATGTTATCCCACCATGCAGAACTAAACACTTAATATTTTACATAATATCCTAGGCTTTAAAAATATGAATAAGCTACACTCTAACAATTGTATAGGTTTCACGGTGTGTGGTCCACACAGACATTTTGAAACCCAATTCTTGCAGATAATAGAGTGTCGTGAGCTGTCTCTCCTGCCATTAAACGTTCACCAGCATAAATTTTAATGAGCAAAGTGTACTCCCTTATTAAATGCATTGGTTATCTGACTTGCTATTCTTGGAAATATACTTTGTAGTCAGTCGACGCTGCTCAATCAGATGCATTCTCCTGAGCTGCTGTCTAGGTCCATGTTTCTGCCCTGTGGTTATTTCTTCTCTGTATCCAGTTTTCTAGGATAAACAGAAAACAAAACAAAACAAAAAGAATGGGCTCCAATGGAAGTAGGCATTTTTCGGACCTTTTTTGTTATTTCTTTTATAGTTCCATTACTGAGAGAAGCCAGGGTAGGGACTTAGGCCGAAACCCTAGGCATCAAGTTGCCTTCCAAAGACCCAAAGATGCATAGCTACGGGTCCCATCACTAGTCCCCATTTCAGCCTCTCCTGTCACCGAGGCGTACAAGTCTTAAAACCTCAAACCCATTACTTACAGTTAGCTCACTTGATGTTTGCTTTTATATTACAATGAAAATCACGTAAGGAACAGGACCAGTGACAGTCACAGGAAAGGCAGCCTGTGGAGGTGACCTTAAACTTCAAAGTACCACACAATACTGCAATATTTAGCATCAAAGGAGATAATAAAACCCATATGTGGTTTACTCAGTGATGCTTCCTACTCTGTGTGTGTGCGCGTGTGTGTGTGTGTGTACGTGTCTACGTGCGCGTGTGTGTGTGTGTTGATCGAAGCGGCTTGTGGGCTAGAGATTCAGGTACCAGCTGGGCATAGGGAGGCCAGAAACCAAAGAGAGGCTAGGCTGGGCCATCTCACACAGTAGAAGAGTGACATTTGGTGATGTTAATTCCTCAGAGGAACCAAGAATGGACAGTCATGGGGAGTGGGGACCTGGGGCAGAAGGAGGGCATGCTATTAACAGGCAAATTAAGACCGGACATGAGCCAAGGATCAGAAGTGACCTGGTAGCCAGCCCTGGATTAAGTGCATCTGGGTCTCCTGGGGATTTCACAGTTGTTGGCTTCAAATCGCTAATCTTCTCTGAGAGCTTCCCTTCAAGCTGTCTGGAAGGGGTGGGTAAATGGATGCCTTACCCAAACCATTGCCCTCTAATGTTTTATGCATGTGTGTCAGTTAGGTTTCCATGCCTGGTGAGTCAGGACTTAAGGGGTGGCCTCTTCATAGAGTTACAGAATTTTAAAGACAAAAGCGAGCCAGGCATTTCCCTTACCTGTCATTTTCCAGAAAAATACTACGATCCCACACCTAAACTTACACATTATGCTGTCACCAGGACCCAGAGCACCAACCGTTAGCCTAGTACCAATCCTTATACTTGTTAGCATTTATTCACTCCAGTATTATCTTAGTCATTGTTCTCTTGCTATGAAGAGACACCATGACTAAGGCAACTCTTATAAAAGAAAACATTGAATTGGGGGCTTTCTTACAGCTTCAGAGGTTTAGTCCGCCATCATCAGGGCAGAGAGCATGGTGGCACGCAGGCAGACCTAGTATTGAAGAAGGAGCTAAGAGCTATACACCCTGATCTGCAGGTAGCAGGAAGAAAAGACTCTGTGCTTGGCATGGTCTTTTGAAACCTCAAAGCATACCCCCAGTAACACAGTTCTTCCAAGAAGGCCACACCCACTCCAAGGCCACACCCACTCCAAGGCCACACCCAGTGCAACAAGGCCACACCCAGTGCAACAAGGCCAACCCTTTCCAAAGTTCCACTCCCTGGTGACTAAGCATAATGAACCCATGGGAGCCATTCTTAACCACCATAAGTATTTTCTGAACTTCCTCAACAGAGTGACGGAAAGAATTAATATGGAAAACACAGTGAAAAAAGTAAGACAAACACTCTCATGAGTTTTCCTTCCCAGTTAGGGCACGACATGGGCAAGGACAAGTTATTCAGTGGATGCCACCTAGATGCATTTCCCCTCTGCATCATGGCTTCACTAAGTGCCTAACTCAGTCAGGCACTGGTGGCACACACATTTATTTCCAGACCATGGGAAGAAGAGGCAGGTGGATCTCTGAGGTCAAGGACAGCATGATTACAGAGCGAGTTCTAGGACAGCCAGAGTCCCACAGAGAAACCTTGTCTGGAAAAACAGTAACAGCAACCACCACAACAAATACACACACACACACACACACACACACACACACACACACACACACATTTATTATTTATTTATTTATTTATTTTACCCTTCTCACTGCAGTGATCCAGCAGACATCTTGAGAGTCAATTGGTATTCGTTTCCCCTTCTTCTTACTCTTGCATTTTCTTTTCCTTCTCCCTCCCTTCAGTCTTTCTCTCCTCCCACTTCTTTCTTTCTCTTCCTCAGCAACCCTTTCCTGCTCCTCCCCCTTCCTCTTCCTTATTCGCCTTTGTTTTCTTCCTCTCCACCTCCCTTTTCTTTTAGAATGTAGTTGCTTCTTGTTTGACATTGAGGCAGAGAGCTCTAAGGAGGGACTTTTCTTTTATGCAAACATCTAAAGCAAAGGGGCTGGAGGAGGAAGTATGTGACAAGGCAAGGTAAGATGTTCTGTGGGTGGATTCTTGAGGCTGGGTCCTGGCTGGGGAGGTGAAGGACAGTTGTCTAGGAGGGAGGCAAAATCCCCAAGCAGCAAAAGAGGGAACCTGTCCCAGGTCATCCGATTATTAAGGCTCATACAGTATTAAAGTCAACGCTAGAGAACTGTCCCCAGATACACACACAGCATGTTTGTGGAGAGAGACCCAGGCTGTGTGGGAAAGGCGAATGGTCAGGGAGAGGCTGTGTCAGAGCTGTAAGCTGAAGCAAGTAAATGGCCAATGAGCTGCACTGATGGTGCCCCACAGGGGTCCACTTGGGGGGACAGGAAAAGGTCCCACTGACCTTTATGCATAGAAGCCCAAAAACTTCTTGTAGCCTCGGGCTGAGCACTGTTGCTCCCCAGTTTCCAGTCTCTTGGATGATACCTCAGTCATCTGCTGACTTCTCCCTTGCTTCTTGTTTGACAAAGTCTCCCTCTGGTCCCTGCTCAGTGCCCTGGTCTGAGCCTAGCGGCCTACGGTCTGGCCAAGAGCATGGGAAAAGCAGAGGCATTCATTCCAGTGGGCATGAGCTCACCACCCACTGCCCAAGAGGTCAGCCTGCATCATTTGATGGCCTTGTTGGCACATCATAAAAGCTGGAAATGCCTGATGAGGTCATTGTCTCCAGGCTCCGGGCTGGACCCTGCTGGTTCCCTGGGTATCTACACATTTTGCTACCTCCCTCTGGAGCAGCAGAGCAAGCAGGTCCAGGCAGAGAAAGCTATTCTTGACTTAATGTCCTCCTGTCTTCCCTGTGGGCTCTACCCTTGGCTCTGGGAGGAGAAGGCATAGCCTCTGCCTTTGTGTTAGGCAGCCCCAAGTCCTTGAGGCTCTGCTGATACTCTTGAGCCTTTGCCCTGTTGGGGTCCTTCCGGGAGGATCCAAGCAGCTACCTCATGAATACAGAGAGTTGGAAGGACAGAGAGGGTAAAAACAGCAAGTGCAGTATTTACCTACTCGTGTGGGAAGCTGCCTGACCTGGTAGCTTTGGAAGACCCTTTCTCAGAATGGTGCTATTGGCTGGCAAAGTGACCACTTCCTCCCCTGGGCTAAATGTCCTAATCTGGGCAGATTTGTTTGTGAGCTCAGAGCCAAGGGTCATAATTCACTGGGAATTCAAGGCCCTTGGTACAAGGGCAAAGGGCAAAGTCATGAGAACATGAGTTCCGGGGCAGTCGCCTGACGCCTTCCATAGATATTCTACCACCGGCCCTTCAGCGAGGCCAGGCTGTTGGAAAGTCCATCCCTTCTAACAACCTCTGTTTCTTGAAGGTCACCAGGAAATGACACAGAAGGCCCTGGAGCGGTGCCTAAATACCCACAAAGTCCAAATCCCACAGCTCCTCCGAGGGCCAGTCCCTGGGGCAGGGAGGGTGCTGATCCAGCCAGCTTCTCAGAAAGAGTGGGTATGAGCAGGGCCTTTGGCTTCTGGCCTGGGTCCTGGCACCAAAAGGAATGTCACAAAGAGGTGGCCCAGTCCTCGAGCTCCCTTGCATTCATTACAATGGAGTAAGGCAGATGCTCGAGGGGGACAGCAAACCGCTTGCTCTTGTGCCTGACTGAGGCTGGCCACATCAACACGGAGCCTAGCTTGCTCTGGTTCCAGCAGCTAGAACCAGAGCTTTGCAGCTGCAACTGGCCAGCTGGAGTTGAAAGGCCGGGAACGGAAGGAATAGCATGGGTGAAGAAGACCCGAGAATTGCTCAGCTTGTGGCAGTGTTTCAGAGAGGCAGGGCAGTGGGCAATGGTATCTCCCAGATGTCCATCCAAATAGAATGGTCAAGCACAGGCCTTCAGACATACCAGGGCCTTTTATACTCTTCCACTGATGGCTGGGCCATCAGATGGTTCTCGAATTCACACTGGGCAATTTGTAAGTATGGAGCACTTCAGAATTTATAAAAACTGTCCGTGGGCATCAACACTGTTGGCTCAGGGAGCGGCACTATTTGGAGGTGTGGCCTTGTTGGAGTAGGTGTGTCACTGTGGGTGTGACCCTCATCCTAGCTGCCTGGAAGCCAGTCTTCTGCTAGCAGCCTTCAGATGAAGATGTAGAACTATCAGCTCCTCCTGCACCATGCCTGCCTGGATGCTGCCATGTCCCTGCCTTGATGATAATGGACTGAACCTCTGAGCCTGTGAGCCAGCCCCAGTTAAATGTGGTCCTTATGAGAGTTGCATTGGTCATGGTGTCTGTTCACAGTGGTAAAACCCTAAGACAAGTGCCTTACCTTCATTTCAGCTCGTACCAGAGGCCTGTAGAACTGGGATTCTTTGGTGACCTTTGACATCCTCTACACTCATTTTTTTCCATTTTAAGAGTTGAGAACACAGGCTCAGGGTTACCCATCTATGAAACATGGATCTTCCCTTGCTGTCTAGATCAGCAGTTCTCAACTTGTATGTCACGACCCTTTTGAGGATCACCCGGATGACCCTTTCACAGGTGTTGCCTAAGACCATCGGAAAATGCAGATGTTCACATTACAATTCACAACAGCATCAAAATTACAGTTATGAAGTAGCAATGGAAGTAATTCCATGGTTGGGGGTCACCACAACGTGAGGAGCTGTATTAAAGGTTCGAATTAGGAAGGTTGAGAACCACTGCTCTAGATCTTCTGAAGCCAGACTGAAGTCTTTTTACCCTTACCTCATCCAGTCAATTGAGTCATGATGCCAAAGTACAAATTATAGGTCTAAACCCAAGGTAAGCAACAGAAAGGCTCCTTCAAATGTACCTGGCTCCTTGCTTTTATAAATAAAGATTTATTGGCATATACTTGTTCATTCATGCCTCTTCTGTGACAGCTTTTATTAAGGGGTAGAGCTAGTCTTGCAACAGAGTCTGCAAGGCTCACAGTCTAAAGCGTTTCCTACCTGGTTTTTCCTGGTCTAGAATATATATATATATATGTATGTGTGTGAATATATATGTGTGTGAATATATATGTGTGTGAATATATATATGTGTGAATATATATATGTGTGTGAATATATATATGTGTGTGAATATATATGTGTGTGAATATATATATACATATACATATATATATATATATATATATATATTCCAAACCCTGATGTCTAAAGGACACACAGTAGTGTCACAAGTGACCACAAGCATCTGTATTTAGTCAGCTGTTAATGACTCTTGCAGGTGGTTCATCCCCAAGCATCGGAGTATCAGCCTTAGCAGGTCCATACTCAAACTGGCTGAGAGCTCTGAGAAATCATTATCTTAGTTAGGGTTTCTGTTGCCATGATGAAACACCATGACCAAACACAAGTTGGAGAGGAAAAGGTTTATTCAGCTTACACATTTACATTGTAGTTTATCATTGAACAAAGTCAGGACAGGAATTGGAACAGGGCAGGAATTTGGAGGCAGGAGCTGGTGCAGAGGCCATGGAGGGATGCTGCTTGCTGGCTTGCTCCTCATGGCTTGCTCAACCTGCTTTCTTATAGGACCCGCTCATGGAGAGCATTACCTGCAGTGGACTGGATCCTCTCCCATCCATCGCTAATTAAGAAGATGCCTTTCAGCTGGATCTAATGGCGGCATTTTCTCAATTGAGGTTCCCTCCTTTCAGATGACTGTAACTTTTGTGTCGAGTTGATGTGAGACTGGCTAGCGCACTAGTCCCCAGATGAAGAGGCTGTGTTTGAGGTATGAAGCTTGGAGTGGGACAGGCTTGAGGGGACCTGCTGTGGGCTTACTATGAGGGTAGAGACTCTTGGAAAACCTCACAATCGCATGGGAAAGTATGAAATATCCCCCCACCCCCTTCCCCAGCATCCTTGAGGAAAATGTTAGCTACTACTGGGTGGGAGCAGTGACCAAGACTGAGTGGAAGAGGATGGCTGGCATCTGACTGTGCTGGCGTGCGTGTGTGCGTGTGTATGTGTGAAAGGGAAGTGCTCTCAAGCAGTCTTTGAACTACTGCTTCCTGGAGCTCACCTTGGAAGGTGGAAGGGGGCTTGATTTGGACCTTAAAATAGCCGTGAACGGTCATATAGCCGTGTGTTGGGGAAGAAGAGAAACTATAGTCAGGGAGTTTTTTACCTGCCTCCTCCCGGCCCCCCTACCCTCATTCTCAGCCTCTAGTGGGACCTTGATGAGCGGTCCTGCTTGGTCTTAGACGCAGTGTGCAGAAGAGGGATCTTGGGCCAGTTCTGGATCGGAGCGAGGGACAGCAGTGGTAGCACTGCCCTCACCAGGGTTCAGAGTACTTGCCAAGGCAGAGGGCTCTGGACTTGTTTTATAGGCGTTGGTGGCATTTCCTCCTTTGGTCCTAGGGTGGTGCTACTGAGCAAGGACGACCTTTACGGACAGGACCAGAAGAAGTAGAAGCATCAAGCTTGGCGTGGCTCCCGGCAGGGGCCAGAGGCTCTGGACCAGAGGAAGGACGCTCTGTGGATAACTGTGCGCCGCCGGTCCAGCCCCACGGCAGTGGCCTTTGCTCTCGTTCTCCTACTTTGGCACGAATAGCGTCTCTGCAGCTCGGCTGTATCCTCCGGCTGGCCACTTTTCCCAAAGGACCGGGAGTCTCATCGTATTCTCTCTTTTCTCACCGCAGTAATCTCCAACAGCATTTTGTTTTCTTGGAGGACCTGTAGCTACCCCGCCGGGGAGCCGCTTTGTTTCCCGCGGACGCAGTGCGCAAGGCGGCCACGCGAGGGCGCCGGGGCCTGGGGCGTGCGCCTCCTAGCCTCCGCCTGCTTATCTTACTCCCTGACTTCTGCTAGCGTTCACACTGTAACATCCCTGGCACCGTTGCCTTCCAGTCATAGTGACCCACGCGTGGTTCCTATTCTCCTCGGGAAGATTTCTCACCACCTCCTGGACTCCCAGCTCTCTGGGCTCCATAAGCAATACCCACTTTATAACTCTTATCCGGTACCTAGACACTGATACATATTAGACACTCAAAGAATGTCCTTTAAGAGCTTATTAAGTGCACATTGCTTTGCCCTTTAAAATTTCCCCCTTCCCTAGCTCTTTCAGGTTTACAGAAGAAATGAGTGGAAAACACCGAGTGTTCGTATCCCCTCATTCTGAGCACCAGTAACCTGGCAAGCGTCAACATCCACACAGTGGTCCATTCAATGCCCCTGAGCTCTCACATATCACCACCCATATCCCATGGCTTACAGCTAATTTTCACACTCATCAAGGTAGATTTTCTTCTTCTTTTTTTTCTTTAACATTTGAAGAAACTGAGATTCAGAAACAATTACCAAGGCCCAGGCAGGGTCCTATCCCTCGGTCGCCCAGATTCTCTGCTTGCCCACACGTCTGGGAAACCACCTGAGTAATAAAGAGAGCAATGCACCAGCAAGTCAAGCATGATGCCCGGTCAGCATGGCACAAAACTGCCCTGACCACAAAGCAAGGGAAAGGGACTTCTAGGAACTCCCCTCAGAGGTCTCACCATCCCTCCTGGCTGCTTCTGCATCTGGGAAGTAGGGAAATTGGGACAGGTCGTGCTTGAAAGAACAGCCACTGGCAGGGCTGTCACGGCCCGTGCTTTGTCTGTCTTCTCCCCATCATGGGCTCTGAACTTACTATATGGGGCTTGAGGGGCACAGGGGCGTCCCCACCCCACACTCTGTTTCTTTTTCAGAACCCCTGTTGGGACCTGACATCTACTGGTAGAGGGGCCTGCAGAGGCTGAGCAAGCACATTGCTACCTCTTTAGGCAGAGCCCTGGGTACCCAGAGCATGACATATAGCTGAGGACCAGGGTTCTGAATGGACATGGCCTCCGATGAGTTAAAACACAGGGTGCTCGATTTTTGAATTGTGGTAACTTTCAAGTGAAAACTTTTAAATCTAGGCATAGTCCTTTAAGTTAAGACTGTGGCAAATGCATAGCCAACCTTTCCGATGATTTGTGACCCCAAATTCACCTTTCACGGGGCGTCTCGTGTTTTATATGGCAGTCCTGCCCAATGGTTCTTGACCCAGTAAGAGAGACATGGCAGAAGGAGAAAGCCCCATGAGGACTTGGTTCACGAGCATCTGTAGGAACAGTTGTGATACACTTAAGTTGAGTAGTGTTCTGTATTCAAGGACACTAGGGACAGGTCCTGCGTCATTATGGCTAAACAATAAATTCCACCTTCAATGTCTCTGAAATGTTTTTGTATTGGGTACAGGGTACGGACGAAGTACACATTGAGAGGAAGTGGGGGGAGGGGTGGATATGTGAGCTGGCAGACGTGTCCCTCCAAGAGGCTGGAGAAGGTTGTGAAGGAAGGAGTTTCTAGGGTGAGAGAACAGCCACTGATGTGGCACTCCTGTGGTTGAAATGTCCCTGTTAGCACCTAAAAGAAGCCAGGCAGGACTCGATGGGACCAGGACAGATGGTGCCCTGAGCAGCAGAGTGCTCTCCATGCTGGCCATCGTGGTTCCATTTGACCTGATCCTGGGCCCACATGGCTGTTTGGTTTCTCAGAAGAGGAGCATGGGATGGTAGAGCTCACTTAGGGAGGAAACCCTGGCTGTCATGGAGGGGACACTCTTTGAGACAGACTGACTTAACTAGTTGGCTTCCGGTAGGGTCGGACTGCTATCCAGGAGACAAGGGGATCCCAAGTTCAAAGCCTTTGTGAGCCGAAGAGAGAGTCAAAGGCTATCGTGGGTGACTTCCTGAGGCTGCCTCAAAACAAACATAAAAGAGAACGGCGACACAACTCTGTGGTAAAGCGCTTGCCTCGCACAGGGGTTTACTCTCCAGTATGGCAGACACCAGTGAACGGAACAAGGAACCAATATCTACTTCCGTCTATTGTCGCGGTGTGGAGAGGATCTGCTTGGAGGAGAGGGGCCTCTGTCAGGGAGTGGTCAACAAGCATGATCAGGTGGGAGTTCTTTTTGCATACTTTCCAAGGGGCATGGCTCAGGCCTCCCATTTTTCTAAGCCTCAGTCGTCCTGCCTGTATGTATTGCCACTTACAGATATCCACTCGGCCACTGATGGTTTCCAGTTCGGGGCAGTGAAGAACAATGCGGCATCAGAATATTTCTGTGTTAGAGCTGGGGGAAGCACCTGGGCTGTGAGGTTTGTATGTGTATATGTTGACAGTGCCAAACGATTTTGCAAAGTGATTATACCAGTGTTTACCCCTTCAGCAGCGTAGGGAAGTTGCGGTTGCTACACATCCTTACGGCCTTGTCAGCTCTAATGATTTAGCCAATGGCTTTATGTTGTGGTTTTTGACTGTAGCGTTAACTGCATTCACTCTGATGAGTGAAGGAGCCGCGCAGTTTCTGAGGCTCACTGGTCGCCCTGCTATTTGCTTTTGTCCGGTGCTTGCTCCCAATCCTACTCATGTCCCTGAGAGCTATTTGGCATCTTCACAATCTGGGACTGTTCACGTCTTTCAGTGCTCTTTATTTCCTTGGAGATAGGGTCTCTCAAAGCTCTCGAAGCTGACACACCAGCCTCAGTTTCCACACTGCTTAGTTCACTGGTGTGTACCAACACACCCCGTTGTTCTCTGTCTCCTGGGTGTAGCAAACCCCTCTCCTCTCAGCTTCCCTTCTTTCGATTACACTCTTGGGTGACTTTCTGCATTTTAATCAACTCCCTGCTTGACTGGGAAGAACCCCTAGGTACTTAATGTACAAATCTTTGCTTTGTTTTCTATTAATAACCTTTGCATGCACGTGTGCATGTATGCGCTCCTGTGTGTGCACGTGTGCATGTAAATGTGAATGCATATTTATCCCTACTTCTCTGCTAGTGTATTACTTTAAAAATCCATATTGGTTTTCTTACAGACACGTGTGTCTACAGTCTAGTCCAATCGATACTTCTAACATTCCGAGGCCCTGAGCACCGTGTAAAACACATACATTCCTCCTTCTCCAATTGTTTTCCGATGCCTTAAACAGATTTTTTTAAACATATTTTTTTTCTGAGTTTTTAAAAATCGTTTCAGTGGACATTTGGTCTGACATGCCTTAGCTGTGGTGAGAAGTTGACTCTCTGGTTAAGTGATATAGTGATACAGAGACTGGGGAAGGACAGAGGTAGATCTCGAATGCTCTTCAAAGACTCTTGGATTCGAAAAACCAGAATTGCTTTTCTCTCGTGTTCCTGGGTGCTTGCAGACGGAAGAAGGGCTCTAGTTTCTCTTCTGTGCCTGGATTCTCTTGCTCTGCCTAAACCTCTGTCTCTCGAGCTTTCTACCTGGACCACACTTTTTGCCTGACCTTTGTTTTCAACCCCACTACAAGGTGGCCTGGTGTCTGGAGGGCACAGCACCTGGAGATGCAGCACCCCACCCCCCCTCCGGGTGTTCTGAGGCCCAGTTCTAAAGCATCACAGCCCCTGGAAACTGGCCTAGAATGACATCAGCATACCTGTAGAGAAGCCTCTTTGGTGGGAGATGCTGTGAGGGTCTGTGTTTTTATTACAAGGTAGTATGTGCGGGGTGTGGGGAGAATTTTGTTATTGCCGTTGCTAAGAATGCTGCTTGTGGAACCAAGAGAACAGTCCTGAGAAGGTACACTGGGGTCACGGTTCCAGCCCACACATCCCAGTCCCCATTCACTCTGATGACCTCATATAGGCTCCCAAATGCTCTGCCCCAGAACATCTGTAAGGCTGCCGGGAACTGCTAGGAAGCCGGCATGACCTTACCAATCAAGGTGGCGCCATCCAGGAATATGTCCGAAAAACCTGCAACCAGATATGGAATCTGCTCACGGCCAAGGCACTTTTCATCACATCCCTCTCCCATCCTGGCTGCTCCTTTCCCCCATGACTCCACAGCGGAGAGCTTAGGGGTAGAGACTGAGACTGGTCTCCAGAGCTGAGAGATAAGAACTTGTGTCTGAGCCTTAGACACCCGATGAGGCAGGGCATGTCTACAGAGCTGTGATTGGTCTGACACAGGGAATAAAGTAAAAAGCCAAGGGCGAATGGGTGGAAAGTTCAAGGACTGGCCCAGTATGTACAAAGCTGGTCAGTAAAGCAGCCCAAGACGGTGTTGTCAGGAGGTGGTGTGAACTAGGATTTCTTAACAGTGTTTACAATATCCTGCCTCTTGGGTACCTTCAGTCCTGAAGAGAGAGAACAGTGGTCTTAGGTTAGGACCTGAGGCCTCTGCCAGATGCTGCCAAAACTTTAAATAAGTCCCTGTCGACTTTTCTTGTGACTCCTCCCACAAGTTTTGAGGCTCCTCCCGCGAACCTCATCCTTCTCCAGGTAATAAAGCTCAGGTTCAGAGTAAGGTCACTTTCTCGGGGTTGCCCAGGGAGAGGCTGAGAAACCAAACCTCCTAATTGTGTGCCCCGCCCATGAGGCTATTTTTAGCAATACTGTTTTATTTTCTTTTAAAGGATGGAGCATAATAAACGATTAAGGTAGCTTTCCAAATCCCTAAATTACAAACAGAAGTCTTTGAAAGGCAAAAGTCATACCAATAGTTAGAGATTATCCCCGGCGTCCCATGCCACCAGGGCGTCTTGCTTGTGACGATGGCAGTAAACTGTGACTCTTTTCAAAGTGTGCTGACTATGGTCAGTGCTGCTCCCCTTTGGCTGTCCTGCATGCAGCACGTTTCCATGTCTGAAGATGCCTACAAGGTGAGGCAGGACCTAGGGGGACAGGGACATCCACTTCCAGCCTCAGGGCAGCTGCATTTAGGACACCTGCACTCAGCCTTGGCCACTTTTGTGTTTCCAGGAAGTCTGGAGAGAGTGCTGTGTGGATCAGACAGTAGTTACAGAGTGGCTGAGGGGCTGCTAGCGCCAGCACCTGCATCCTACGCACAACGCCAGGCCGTGACATCACCCAATCATGCTGATAGGATGTTTCTTTCAGCCACCACCTGTTTTCTGAGCCCTGTGTGGTCTGCCATTCTGCCCAGCTTCAGTGTTCTTTAAATAACTTCCCCGCTCCCTGTCAGTCAAGGCCCCTCTGTATAGCTCAGGTTAGCTTGAATTTGGCCAGTCTCCTGCCTTACTTCCTTGGTGCTTTACAGGTGTATGCTATGATACCCAGAAATAGAGCCCCTTTCTTCTTCCAGTTGGTCTGCCTTTCTTGGACCTAAGAGCTTGATTGATGGGAGCTATGGAGGAGAAACAGTGGCCCCACAGACCCCACATGCAGCGCCGTGTAGGAATTTTTGTTACGCAGCCTCATTACAAAGATCAGACAACCTTTGATGTCCAAATAAAGAAAAATGGAGGCTTTAATTAAATTTTGCCTTGCCCTGGGGGGGGGGGGCTTTAAGGTCCAGAACATCTTGATTTCTAAATGGCTACCCAGTGGAACTTGTAGAAACCTGTGTGTAGGGTCCTCTTCTGCCATCTGCTCCCTTGCAAGTGACCACTCAGGTGAGGATTCCACCAGCCAAGACCGGCTTTCAGGCAAGGGGGTGTTGAGAGCAGACTGCTGGGTGCAAGGGATGAGCTAGGGGTATATCCTACCCATGTCATTTCCATAAGAACTCTGGCTTGTTTGTGGACACACCAGGGTGTGATGGGAACTCAGCCTGAGGGGGTCCTGCAGGACTGGGGGTTCCGTGGGTTGGAGAACAATTCAGCATTCGTGCATCTGGTGCTCCGAGGGCCCTGCCACCTGTGCGTGCTGCCTCTGCGTCCCTCTTCTCTCCTGATCCCCTGAGCAGCTGGAAACAGTGACTGTTGCATGTGGGAGGACTCGTCCATGGAGTGACAGGAGGTCTGTGCCTGTAACACTGTAACACATATGCAGATCTGTCCAGACATGGCCCCCCTCCAGTGTGGAGGTGGTACGTATGAAACAACTGATCCTGGCAGCCCCAAGACCCTCTGGCTCTGTGGAAATACTGTCAGAGATTTAATTTCCTCTAACGAATGCCATTTATAGATAGGATGGTGTTGGGCCAGGAGTCCCAAGTAACAGAAACGAAGTTAAGTTTCCTTTCTGTCTCTAGATGGCATTGGAGGTGACTATTGGAGGTGACCATTGGAGGTGAGCTCACACCAGACACCCAGGGTACCCAGACAGTCATTTCATGCTTCCCTTGGTAAATTTTAGACAAACATGAGTCCGACTCAATTGGACTTCCTTCCTCAATCCAGAAACCCATTGGCTTGTCCTATCAATTTTGTCTTCCGGGTCAGAGCTTGTGGCTAAAGATGGGAGCTACAGGGATGGAATTCCAGGTATGAGTCTCCCAGGGGAGGGGGCAGTGACCTGTGAGCAAAATGGCTGTGCTCACTCCCTCCATGTACTGTGTGTCCCCCATGGTCACAAGCAGCCTAGGTGTGTCTTCTCCAGCGTGCTAGCTGGATTTTGTCAAATCGACACAATCCTAAACATATCCGGGAATAGGGAGTCTACATCGAGAAAACACTTTCATGAGATTGGCGTGTAGGCCCATTTTCTTGATTCCTGATTTGGTGTGGGAGGGCCCTGCTCACTGTGAGTGCTGCCATCCCAGGGCAGGCAGTTCTAGGTTGTGTAAAACGCAGGGCGAGCTAAGCCACAGGGAGCAAGCCAGGAAGCAGTATTTCTGTATGGTTTCTGCTTGGCTTCTCTCGGCCATGGACTGTGACCTGAAAGTATAGTTGAAGGAAATCCCTTCTAGCCCAAGTTGCTTCTCGTCATGGTCTTTATCACAGCAATAGAAATCTAAGACATTTGGTGATTCAGAGTGTCTGCATGTGGGTGTGTAGTGTGTATGAGTGCATATGCATGGGGGCTGGGTTTTTGGGAGAGACTGGCTGTTGTTAAAATGAACAGTTGTCAGGTTTTTGATGATGATGATGGTGGTGGTGGTGGTGGTGCTGATTGATATTTTTTTCTTTCTTTTTTTTTTTTTTTCCAGAGCTGGGGACCGAACCCAGGGCCTTGCGCTTGTTAGGCAAGCGCTCTACCACTGAGCTAAATCCCCAACCCGATTGATTTTTTTGATGTCCTGTTTTGGCCAGAACTGTTTTGAGTTAATTTTTTGGTTTAGATCAGTGGGCACTCTGGCTTCTGGCAGCCTCGGCCCCAGGGTATGGGAACGAGGAAAAGGAGTATGAAGCCCTCCCATCCCTGTATGGAAATTGGGTTGTTGACTTGTCTTTGCCATCCTCTGAGCGCTAGAAGGACCCAAAAAACTCCCTTAGTTTTCACCTGTGAGCACTAGCAGCTCCGTCAAGAACCGGCAGAGGGAGCTAGAGAGCTATGCTGGCGTCTGTGCCTCCAGCCCTCTCCACCTCTGCTGGCTCAGCAGGGAGGGGCCTGGAGCAGAGGGGAGGAGAACATGGGGACTAGGAGTGGGGTCTTAGTGATCGCCAAACTTCACTGCAGAACTGTCCCAGAATATCCCTGCTTCCACTGCTCAGCGAGCAATGGGTGCAAACTGTCTGTAGAATCTCCGGCCACACGCCTGGCCAAGGAACACGTGACTGCGAAGCCTTCGACTCAGCTCTTGCATTCTCTATGAAGCTCCATCTTTACCTGATCCCTACTTGGCCCCCAGTGTGCCCCTACCTGCTCTGCGGCGAGCTGAGAGGCCCACAGGGAGGACAGCAGGCAAAAGGGAAGGAGAGGATAATGAAAGCCCTGGCGACAGACATCTGGAAACTGAGGTGATAGCACACGGGCCCCCCTCTCCTTGCCACTCACTTTTCTCCAGCCCCAACCTGGCCACCAGTAGAGCGGAGGGATGTCCCAGCAGCTCTGGACCAAGGTAGCTTTGTGACATTGTCCCTGTGTTTCTTTTGCATGTATACGGCTGTCCTTCCTGAGTCATAGCTCACAAACCAGACGGAAGAGACGGAAGGGAAATTGATGCTTTCTCCTCCCCTGGTGAATTCTCCAACTCCAGCCCCCCTGAAATGCTTGTTACCAGGTTCAGAGCAGCGTGCTCCTCATGTGTGGCCTCGTGCCTCTCAGGGTAAGGTCAATGTTAGAAAGTTAACTTCTTTTTAGACCTCTGGTCTCTTTCCTACTGGCTCAAGCTGGCCAAATGCTTGGCTAAGCCCTCCTCCATCCATCACAGCCCTACTGGCTTTTCCGGTTGAAGGTGAGCACTCCTTCGTTTCTCAGAGGCCTCCTCCTGCTCTCTTCCTTCCCTAAAGGCCTAGGTGGCTAGCCCTCTGGTACTTTCAGGCCTGAAGGGGCAGCCTGAGCCTGCTAGGGCTCTGTGCGATTCTCATATGGTCAGGCTAGATTTTACTTCCAGGAGGAAGTCACGGAGCAATCAGAGGTTTGCTGGGCTCTAATCCCTGTTCCTTCTCCATCATGATTTATGCCCCTTTGTAGACAACGACTCTACCCAATAGGACCAAACAATCCCAGAATGCCTAAATTCCTGGGAACATGTAGTCTATGCTCTTACCCTCCCTCCCAGTTCTCCCAACACTACTTGGTAGCCAAGAGCCATTATGATGTCACTAGGAGATGTGAAGAAGTAAGCCATTTGGCAAAGAGTCTGGACATTATTTATGCTCAGATAAATATATGCATGTGGGGCTGGAGAGATGGCTCAGTGGTTAAGAGCACTGACTGCTCTTCCAGAGGTCCTGAGTTCAATTCCCAGCAACCACATGGTGGCTCACAACCATCTGTAAAGAGATCTGATGTCCTCTTCTGGTGTGCATGAAGACAGCTAAGTGTAGTTACATATAATAAATAAATAAATCTTTAAGTAAACACACACACATGTATCAGGGTGCAGAGGTGTGACCTGTAAACAACACTGGGTGACTTCAGAGACCCTCTGCCCTTACAGGAAGGGTGTGTCAGGCCAGCTCTTTTGCTTTCTGTCTCCTATCAAGAAGGCTGGATTGGGTCCCCTGATGAGGCTATTCAGGCAGAGAACCTAGGAACGTTCTTTATTCAAGAGTTCTGAAGGGGAGAACCAGAGTGGGAGGATGATTAGTCTGAGAACACACAGCTCAGAGAAGACAGGAGTTCAAATCCTGGACTGGATTTTACCCTGACTGGATTCTTTCCCCTGTGCTGGGAATTGACACATAGAAAGGGAGGGCCTATCATATCCACAAAGGAATGAGGGGTGGCTCTGGGTTAACCTTCAGTTTGTCCACAGTGCAGCACAACAACTTTACTGCAAGAATCTGAGCTCTGGGTCTGCCGTCTGCACGGGGGAGACCTCATTCAGCGATAAGTGTATTTCCTTCTCTCCAACAGGATCAGAGTCTCTGGTTAGAAGAGGCTTGGGTGAAAGGAGGAGGAAGAAGAGGGGGGAAGGAAGGGGAGGAGGAGGGGGAGGAGAAAGAGGAGGAAGGAGAGGAGGAGGAGGAGAGGGAGGAGGAAGAGGAGGGAGGAAGAGGAAGAGAGGGAGGAGGAGAGGGAGGAGGAGGGGGAGGAAGAGAGGGAGGAGGGGGAAGAGGAAGAGGAGGAGAGGGAGGAGGAAGAGGAGAGGGAAGAGGAAGAAGAGGAGGAGGGGGAGGAGGAAGAAGAGGAGGAGTCTGGCTCTTCAGCAGTCGTGGGATGGCAGCAAGGCTGACTGGAGGCTACTGGGCCCTAGCCATGGAACTGGCAAGACCAGATGTACTGCCCAGTCAGCATCCTCAGGACTGTCCTTGTCACACATACCAGGCTGTGTGTGCACATGCTGTGTGCACATGAGATACAGTGAAGAATTGAGGTCTGGCCTTCCTCCCCACCCCAGCCCCTGAAATGAGAATGGAAAGGGGAAAGCCAGTCTGAACCATGGCAGTAGACAAACAGAGCTCATTCTTGCTCAAAGCAATTCAGGTGTGAGGGCTGAGGCAAGAGGGTGATGAGTTCAAGGCTAGCCTGGATTATACAGTGAGTCCCTGCCTCAAAAAGCAAAACTAAATCTCCCACGATCCTTCAAGCAATTAGAGTCAAAGGTCTTGGACTGGAGGGATAGTTTAACCATGAGTCCAGAGGACCCACTTTGATTCTGAACACCCACACGGCAGCTCACAACCATTTTTAACTCTAGTGCCCTACTCTGGCCTCCTTGAGCACCAGGCATACACATGGTACACAGACACGGATGTGGGCAAAACCCGTAGACATAAAATGATGATGATGATGGTGGTGGTGGTGGTGATGATGATGATAAGAATTAGAGTCAAAGGTTTGTGTTTTGTAAAAGTGTCTTTGACATGAAAATTGCTGTGCCCAGAGGTGTCAACCGTAAGCAAGGGACTTCCATCTCGGGGCTCGTTGTTGTCCCGTGAGCTTCTAGAAGTCACACAGAAGGCCACTCTCAATATCATTTAATCAAGTCAGTTAATATTGTTTAATAAATAGGCCAGAAAATTATCTGAGCATTTCTGGGCAGGATGCAGCGTGCGACCAAAGTTATGGAAGATTGTCCCTTGAATCACTAAGGCAAACTTCATTGTGTGTCTTTTTTTTTTTTTACATAGAGGCGTCACATAAAAAGTTTTATAAATAGAAAAAATTCCAAAGGTCTCCCACAGACAGACAGGGAAGTCAGGAACATAAAACAAAACAAAACAATAACAACAACAATAATAATAAAAAGCCCACAGCTGCCCTCCCCCACCAGATCCACTTGTTTCAAGTGCTTCATCCTACTCGGCATCTTTGGATATTTTACAATATACAATTCCAAACGGCAGCCCAGAAAAAAACAAAAAAACAAAAAAAAAAAAAACCCCAAAACAGACGACAAAAAGAACTAGCCAAGTCATCTGAAAAAGTGAGTTTATAAGAAGTCATTACCTTTACAAAATAAAAACAGAAACCTGACACCACTGCCCTCCCCTGGGTCCCTCTGTTGGTTCTGAGTCTGGTTCAGCTACGGCCACTTGGCTGCTGGGGCAAAGTGTGCATATTGGTAACTGTCTGAACTGCAGACAGGAATTTAAGAGGCAGCTGCCCAGCAGGTGACTGATGAGGACGGGGCATCTGAGGAAAATCCTCCCTGATGGACTGGCACTGGCAGGCAGGGATTCTCTTGGGAGCTTCAGGAGGGATAGAGTCTGCTGCCTTCTCTGACCTTTTTATGTTTGTGTTTGTACATGAAGAAGCCAAGACAACAGATATAGGAAGAGGTGAGTCTCTTGTACCTACCGCTTGGGGGGTCTGGGACTCCAGGCCTAGGCCTTCCGAGCAGGTGGATTCTCCTTCCTGGGATCTCAAGAAACCAATGCAAACTCAAGAACCCATGGGCCAGCAAAGTTGTTTTGAGTGTGGCTTGCTACACAGCCCATCACAACCCAAGGGACTCCACCTCTTTGCACGGGAACCTTTTGGTCAAATGTGGAAAGGGAGCTCACGGGCTCAAACACAGTAGAAGGGTGTCACCAGCAAAGCCCAGGTCTGGAGAACCCTGAACTCAAGGAGCAGGGTTGACTAGGATGACTAGGTTCTGTGACATTTGCAGGGTTGGGAGGAGGCAGGCAGGCAGTGGCTGTTAGAAGCTGGCCCCATCCCTCAGTGTTAGCTAAAGGAGCCTGAACACTGAGGGCATGTGGGGTGAACCAATGCTCTTGCGTTTCTACGGGGTGTCTAGATATGGCAGTGGCTTGCCAGAAGTGAGGCAGAATTTGGGGTTCCTGGAGCTACCTATGGGTATTGAAAGCCACGAAGCCCTACCCAGCCCTCTCTCTCATTCCTCGTTCCCTGTCTTGTCCTGCCATGTGTCTTACTCCAGTAAGATAGTCTCCCCAGTAACTCTGGGGATGCTAAACTTCTACCTTCCAAGGAACTCTTGTCAGCTCAGAGTGGAACAGGTGTGAATATGTATGGAAATGGGGGGAGGGGAATGTAAGTTACCACCCCCTTTCACAGCAGGGTGACTCTGAGGCACAGAAAGTTGACCCACCTAAGGTCACAGGTCAAGCCAATATAAAATGGGCTCACTCTATGCTGGAAGCCTTTCTGCTCAGTAGGGATGGTTTTTCCCCATGGCCCAAAAGCACTGCTCAATTGGATCCGGGACCTCTGAGCTGGAACCTGACTCTGAAAGCCGAGGTGGGAGTGATTTCCCCCATAGGGTAGTATGGCTGAAGCAAGGTGCCTGGCCAGGACACAGTCCTCAGGCTAGCTCCTCCCAGCCAGCCTCCTGGCAGAGGGCTCCCTCCTCACAGCCCCATACCGCAGCAGCAACGTGCTCCTGGCACCAGCGCAGAGCCTTCTGAGACTTGGCACCCTGCATATTTCTATGTGAGCCAGAGGCAGCCAGGTGGGGGGTTTCTAATCCCTCAGGGAAGAGGTGTCCAGCTCAGACACCAGCAAAAGGGAGATGCTGCCCTCAAAGGCCAGGAAAATTGCATCTCAGCTAAAATGTAATTTTTTTTTCTCCATTATCCCTTTGTGTTTGCAAACTAGAAAGTTCAGGTCCACTGGGTGGGGCAGGGCGGGCCTTAGAGGGACTTAAGACAGGGTTTGGGACTAGAGTGGACCAGGGCCAGCCTAGTTGTTGGCTTCAGACATGGAGGCCACATGGTTGAGGCCGGTGAGACCAGGGAGGCCAGCCAAGCCTGCCGCCCAGGGGTCAGGCAGTGGGAAGTAGGGCCGAGTGGCGGCTACGTTCTCAGCCAGTGCCAGGGCCAGGAGGCCGCCGGCGTTCCTCTCGGCCTCGAGCTGCGCGCGTCCGAATAGCTTCATCTGCGTCTCCTCGAACTGACGTTCCAGCTCCTGCAGGCTCAGGGTGCCCTTGGGTGATGCCAGGAAGTGCTTAGCAGGGCTGGGGCCCGGGAGGCACACGGCTGTGCCGCCCAGGTGGCCACCCACGTCGCCCAGCGCGGGTGGCATCACGAAGGCCGCTTTGTCGGCTGAGGGGCCACCCGGCCCAAAGAGCAGGCTGGCTGCCCTCCAGGCAGCAGGCTTGCGACCACGCCGGGGTCGCGCCATGCGGCAGCTCTGCCTCTTGATGTGGCGGTGCAGGTGGTCGGAGCGCGTGAAGCTCTTGTAGCAGAACTCACACTGGTAGGGCCGCACGCCCGTGTGGATGCGCATGTGGTTCTTGAGGTCGTAGTTGTGCACAAACTTGGCGTTGCAGTGAATGCACAAGTAGGGCCGCTCCCCCGTGTGCTTCCGCATGTGGATCTTCAGTTTGTCCTGCCTGCAACACAGAAGCCAGGATTTAGTCCCCGTGTGGAACACTGGCGCCCACACTTCACACTCTTACCCACTTCAGAACCGGCTTCTTGTATCCATGGTGCCAGCCCGTGAGGAGGGGGTCATCCTAAAACCGACCTTCAACTTCTGCCCACATGTCTGCCTCACCTCAGGGTTAAAGCAGGAAGGAACAGTGCCCTGAAAGATATCCCACAACTCCTTGTACACACAGGTTCGAGATGACACTCTCCTACTGATTACTAGGGGCCCATCTCACACTCTGGATGGCAGTCTCGGAGAGAGAGCTCAGCACTCTGGTCTTAGCCCTGTATTGATGAAGGGACTTCCAAAGCAGGATGCCCTTTGATCTCTGGTCTTCCCCATCCTCCATCCCCAGTCCCATACCTGTCCCTGTTCTCGGCACTTGTCGTCCAGAGACTCCAGAGGCTCGGCACACGGTGCTGAGAGCTCCTCTGGTGTGGTGGTGGTTTCTTACCCAAGCCCTGGGCTCTGCTCTTTGCAGACATTTCAGGGCTTATGAGAGCCAGGTGCAGTAAGAATTGCAGTCTGATCTTGGGCAGAGCTCTGGAGTTAGAGGCAATATTTAGAGACAGAGCAAGGTGGGGTGGGGCTCCAGCTGCAGCCCCCACCCACCACTTGCTGGGTGACAAGTTAGGTCAACTGTCTAGACAAAGCTAGAGGTAGAGGCAGACATCATGCCAGTTGTCTAGGGTCACAAGAGACCCAGGGCTTGCTTGAGGGTGGTCCTGAAAGATCTTCTGATTTTGTTGTCTAAAGACTGGGCACCCAGGACACCCTTCTGCCTGGTTGGGGCTTGCGACTTGGGCTGTGTAGCATATCTTCCAGGGATCACTCTTCAGCTTTTCCCAAATGGCTAGAGGCCAGAGCACCGAGTACTGTCTCCACCACCTCCTTGCAGGTGGGGCTTGGGCGGTGCCTCTGTTGTAATTACAGGTTGGACTTTGAGGTCAGAGCAGATGTAGAGTCCAGGCGTCCTCCCTAAAATGTCCAGATTTAAATCACTCTCAATATAACCCTGGATGGCAGGGTGTTTTCTGGCCACTAGAGGTCGCTCGGGATCTCATTTAGAAAATAGTTTTCCTGGGTTGATGCAAGAAGGAAAAAAAGGGAGTCCTTGTGGGTGCTGTCAGATACATGTATGCATGCCCCTCCTGTGTGCAGAGTCCCCCTCCTCCCTGTGCTCCCCGGGGCTCTCAGAGCCTGGGCGGTGGGGAATGGGACCAGCAGCAGAAGCGGAAGAGGAAGGGCATGAGGTGCACCTCGTTTCTTCCCACCAGACTTTCCTCCTTTCTACAACCTCCAGCGACCCTTGCCTGCCACTGGCTGTGGCTTCCCAGTCCCCAGCAGCTAGGCACAGTGGCCTTTGCTATCTAGGTGACTGTTGAGCATGAAGGGGACACAAGGAGAACCTGGCTAGGGGGTCTCTCCTGAGACACTTTCGACCTGAACATTCCTTTTCAAGGCAGGTCACCTGAGGGGCAAAGAGGGAGTGACAATAGAAAGTGAGGCTTAGCATGCTCAAGGTCCCGGGTTCAATTCTCAGCACTGGGGGAAAGAACCCAAATCTAAACTCAAGCCCGAATCAGACAATATGAGTCAGCAACTCTTCCGGGTTGGTCATCTCATACCTATTTGCACAACTCCCTCAGTCAGGGGACAAGGCCCTCATCTGCATGCTAAACTGGCAAGGGAGGACACCTGTTTAGAGGTGGCATAGGCGTGCTGTTTCCAAACAAGGGCCTCGTGTGTCCACACAGAACTGCTCTGTAACGGTAGGAGCTATGGGACACAGGAGGCAGTAAGCGCACGTGCGAACACAGAGATCCTGGTGGGTGAGAGAAGGGACACACGGTAAGGGACAGCCTGCAAGGCAGCCATCACAAAGCTCACGAGGGCCCGTCTATCCTTCCTGATCTCTCGGTAACCTATTCAAGACCAACCCCTGCAGGCACCGAGGGCAGAGACAAGCAAGCTCATAGCTCCCTCACCACGGCTATCTGAATGGACTCTGGGAACTGGAAGACACCTTAGGAGCACTTGCTTCATGACCTCAAGTGACACCATGGGAACCGATGCCTGGAGATGGCAGGTGGCTGGGTAAAGACACACAGCTGGGCAGAGGCAGAAGTTGGTCCAACTCTAGGCCTCTTGGTGACCACCTGGTGCTCATTTCAAAAGGCCATGACCCACAGCAAGCTGAGGAGCCCAGTGGTCATTCCTTTGATGGCTGACTGGTGACAAGCAATGACAGTTGAGAACTTCTCAGTCTGTGGGAACATATTTATATATATATATATATATATATATATATATGTTTACATTTTGTGTATGTGTGTTTATGTTCGTGCACATATACATGCACACACATTCATGTATGCCTGAATGATCATTCCAGTGCATTAGAGTGTGCACGTGGGGGGCCAGAGGACACCCTTTATGGGGTCAGTTCTTTCCTTCCACTACATGGATGCCGAGAATTAAACTCAATTCTTCAGGCTTGGCTTTGGTGGCAAGTGCCTCTCCCCACTGTGCTGCTTTGTCACCAAGAAGACGAGCATGGGACCTACCCTCCCTCACTGGCTCTGCTATCCCCGCCTCTTATCTCATTTTCCTGCGTTGGAGACCCAGCCTTGTTAGGACACCATCTCCTTCCAGCCCAGAGGGAGGCCCATGCCAAGAGAGAGTGACTGGGGTCTTATGAGCTCATTCTAGTGAAAGACAAGGTCAGGGCCTGAGCTCCAGGCTCTGAGAGGCCCTCAGTCAGTCTGAAGTCAGCCGCCACTGTCCACCCAGACTTCCTGTGGTTTGATGGTCCGATGTGACTCTTCCTGCCACCAAAGCTGATGACATCTCCTGAGCTTATCAAGGTTCTCAGAGCTGTTGGGAGGGGTCACTAGGAAGAAAGGAAGAAAGCTAGGGTAGGCCTTGGTGGTGCCCGGGAGAGAGGTTCAGCATCCAGCTGACAGTGTTGCTGGACAAAGTCAGGACTATTTGTGAGGGATTCTGCAGAAAATGGTGGTGTCGTAGCTCTTGGGGAGCCAGTGCTGCCTAACCTTTGCCTTGGTGGCGTGTCCTCCAAGGGACTCTGTTGTCTGTAGGAAAGCAGCTTCCTACTTTGCCTCCCTTCTTGCTCTCTGCGATGGAGACACATCTGAATGAAGAGGCCCGGGGCAGCCTGAGGAACTCAAGGGAAACACCCTGTAGCTCTGCTCTCTAGATCTCCTGGACCAAAGGCAGGAAGAGGCATAGGGCAGGGCCTCATGGCTTGTGACCAAGTATGCAATGGAAGGGGAAGGAGGGGACTCTGGTTCTTCTGGTAGCATTGGCTGTCGTTGGGGAAACTGTCAGAGGTCAGCTGCAGGGTGAGGTCAGGTGACATCCACCAAGTCAGCGGAGCCTCTACCCATCTTCCCTCCATTTCTGGGCTCATCTGAAGTATCCTCTCTCTAGAGCCTTTGAAGTCCTTCCCTTTGGCCCCCAGAATCTGGTAACCGAGAGTGGGGCCAGGTGAAACTGAGAGCTGGCAAGGAGGACTAGGGAACAGCAAGGTGTGAGAAGTCCCTCCTCTTGGAGACCCATAGACTGGTCCCCAAGGCTGCAGATAGGACCTGAGGGTGGCAGGGATTCTGCTTGGAGAATTCTACCTTGGGCAGTAGCATAAGAGTCAAAAGGAATGATGTCCCTATGAGGTGTCACATCTAGACAACATGACTCGGACCCCATTACCACAGAAGAAGGGCTTCTAACATCTGAAGGCTGAGGTAAACCAAAGCCCTAAGTTCTGCCGGGGGCTGAGGAGGGAGACAAGGCCCTGTTGGCCCAGGAGCTTAGCTATAGAAATGAAGGACTGAGCCCACAGCCTTTCAGCCTTTTTGGGCTTTCAGTGCCTTAGCTTGAAGGGAGTCTGGGAATTCCAGGTCTGGAGGCAGCCATCCTGCTGAAGAGCCTACACATGTGTGTGTGTGTGGGGGGGGCACAATCGATGGTGGCCGAGGAGCTCAGCCCCCCAAGCACATCCTCAGGAAAAGGGTGTAGGGGAGCTTGCTTCTGAGAGGATCACAGGGAAGCCTCTGTCAGGTCAAGGTTGGGGCTTTGGATGGACAGCTCTTAGCTGCATAGAAGAGGATTCTTTCAGGGTAGCCCCGGGGAGGGCAGTAGGCAAAGGACCAGTGGTTCTGAAGAATGTGGAGGGGAGAGATCAGTCCACAGGGAGAAAAAGTCCCTGACAGGAGGGAGTCTGGATTCCAGCAGAATCTCCCCTGCAGTTTCTGCCCCTGACCTTGGAGAGCAGCTCCTAAAGCCTGTCTGATCTTGTTCCGAAGGGTCAGGGGAGTGGGACGCAAGAGAGTGGGGTGAGATAGGGGCAGGAATGCAGTTGCTAGAGACAGGACTAGAGCCCAGATGGTGGTCATCTTGTAAAGGAAGAAGAGGAGGAGAAAGAGGAGGGGGGGAGGAGGAGGAAGAAGAGGAGGGAGGGGAGGAGGAGGGAGGAGGAGGAGTGACCCTGGGCAGGCAGGGTGGAACCTGATAGCCAGAGACTCTCCAGGACTGAGGTGACCTGCAGGGATAGGGGTACAGTACGCAGAGTCCACACGAAGTGGCCTTCAGGAATTTGTTGGGAGGAAACACAGTGGACTTTCATTCTTCTATACAAAACAGCATTGTTTTCTGGACACAGGGATCTTCCCTGGAGAGTGCTCTAGTGTCTGGAGTAGCAAAAGTCTGTTTGCAGGGACTACGCAAGTTTCAGATTTTGCCTAGGAAAGGCAGGGCCTATAGACTGCACTGAACACTCAGAAGGCTGGCTTGGGGAGATCAGAGGGAGGGGCAGGAAGGAAGGGAGAAGGGGGCTTGGGCTTCTATGAGCTCAATGTGGGATCCCCTGCAGGTCTCTTCCACCTATCCTGTGACCTGTGGGCAGAGGCATAGAAAACCAGCTAGAGGCGAATGCAACTTGTGGAGCCTCCCTCCGGGCTGTGAACACGGGACTGAGCATCCTCACGTTCGCTTCCGTGCGGCATCTGAAGTCCGCACTTGTCATGTCTACCACACAGAGGATCCCCTAGCACAAGCTCCAAGAACTTCTTAGGCCCCCATCATCCCAGGCATCTGTCAGCTGTGCAGATTCCCCCGCCCCAGCGAGGACCTGCTGATCCTAAACTGCCCTGGGCCTGTTTACCCCTTCAAGGGGCTGCAGTGCATGGAGATCTGCTACAAGAACAGAAAACAAATGGATGTGGGTCCTGCCTGGAGGAGCTTTCAAGAAGAAACTAGAATCTTGCCTGGGAGAATGGATGGGGAGAGGGGAGGGTGGCTCTGGGAATAGGAAGAGACCAGAGGAGACTTTTCACGGTTTGCATCTCATTCTCAAAACCTTTTGAGAGAAACATGCGAATTGGCATGGGAAGCTTGTTCCCTAGGTCATTCTGCCCGAGGTCAGGCACAAGAAGTTAGGACTGGGGTGTCAGCACTGCACTACACATTTGGTCTGTGTCTTTCCCTTGGGACGGGCCCCCCAGGCAAGAGCAAAGATTCTGTTGAAGATGAATGAAGCAAGCGCTCTTGGGCTTAGCCTTCCTTCGGACTCCGGCTCGCCCCCTGTCATTCCCTGCTTTAGCTAAGCCTCACCTAGGTATTTGCAGGCCAGTTAGTTCTGTGGAACCAACTGAATTGGGGAGAAGGGAGGACTGGAGTTAGGGACAGCATAAGTCAACAGAGTTCAGTGTGTTGGGATGTTATCAGGGACATTCATCCTCCTCCAGGGGGAGGAGGAGAACCTGGGAACAGGAATACACTGACCCTGAAGCCAGCACCTCAGGGCTGCTATAAAGTTCTACCAAGAGGAAGGGCACAAAACCACAGTGAGATTATCCCTCCAAGCCGCCTGGAACTATCCAGGACAGATTCTATTTGTGGTTTCCATCCCAGAAGTAGCTTGGAAACCCCCAGTGTCACCGTCCTTCAGAGCGGTCACCAGACTGCCTGCTGAGCCACTGAACAACTTCTGAAGCCCCTCGGCTACTTCAAATAGCGTTTCCTGCCACCCACAGACAGCAGCCCTTGTCACCCTTGTCAACGAGGGTTCATTTGGAAAGGCACAGTCACTAGGTTGACATGGTACATGATTCAAAAACTGAATCCATCTAGGGAGGCCAAAGCGTTACGCTTACCTATCAACAAATCAGAGCAATAAAATTCCAAGAAATGCTGTCAGAGTGAATAGGTCTGTTAAGGCAAGTTCTTTGAAGTCCACAGTGTCAGTGGAAAGGAACCTAGATCAGTAAGCCATGGCTGCGGGACAGGCTTGGCCCACATCAGACACACTGAAACTATGTGAGGATGCTCCTTAGAACTTCCACTGTGAAACCTAACCTAGCTGTGAAGACCTACCTTACCCAGGGACACCAATGATACCAACAGGTCAGATTAAAACAAAACAAAACAAAACCAACAAACAAAAAAACCCCAAAACAACAACAACGAGGACAACAACCACAACAAACAAAGCCTTTGAAAGTGCCCAGCAGTGATGGTTGTGACCCCATATCCTCCCGCCCGTCCGTTGACTTTGATTACAAAAGCCAGAAAAACAGTTTAGTTCCTAAAAGGGCATTGAAGTCATTGCACCAATTAATGCTTAGCATCCCTCCAAGCAATGAGCGAGCACAATGTATGATCTCTCTCCATACTCAGTCCCACGCCCCACGCCCCGCCCCACGCCCCATGTTCCACGTCCCACGCCTCTGGCCCTGGCCCCTCCCTCGCCATCTTTCCCGGCACCTGCGCACCTGGTGAAGCGGACCTCGCAGATGCTGCACATGTACGGCTTCTCTCCGGTGTGGGTCCTCATGTGCCGGGGCAGCTTCCCAGCCCCCATGATGACCTTGTGGCAGATGGGGCACTGCTGAGAGGCCTTGGGCTTCAGCTTGCGCTCCTCCACCAGCGGCCAGGGTGGGAAGAGGCTCCCCAGGTGGGTGGCACTCAGGAAGTTGAGATAGGCACCATAGTCATTCTCTGCCTTGATGGGGCCCAGCGGCCCACCAGGCAGGTCAGGAAACATGTCCTTGAAGAAGTCGCTAGAGAAGGGAGGGGGTGGGGGTGGGGCCAGCTCCTCTTTCTCCTCCTCCTTGATCTTTCTGTCCTTGATGACTAGATCCAGTGGCCCACTGTCCATGGGCTGTTCAGGCAGCTGGGCAAAGGCACCAAAGTCACCTGGCCAGAGGTGCGGGAAGAATTCTGGGGCAAATGGAGATAAGGAGGGTCTCCTGTCAGGGATGCTGGCCTTGGGGTACAAGTTCTCCCTCAGCAGAGATTCAATGGAGAAGTCCCGGATCACTCCCAGGTGGCCAGGGCTTTCGGGCTGGAAGGAGTCGGGGAAGTCCCTGGGTGTGTCAGAATAGTCCTTCTCTGTGAGACAGTCTGTCTTGGAGGGGCTCTGGGGGCAGTTGATGTCCTGGGGGTCAGGCAAGTTTTCCTGGTCAGCAAAGTCCTCAGTGTCATCCTCCTCCTCCTCCTCTTCCTCTTCCTCTTCCTCCTCATCATCTTCATCATCATCGTCTTCATCGTCGTCCTCCTCCTCCTTGTCATCCTCCTCACCGACGTTGCCGCCAGGCTCCATGATCTCCAGGCACACATTCACAATGCACTGGATCTCCAGCATCCTGGCAGCGTTGAGGATGTGCTTGACATTGGAGGCAGTGATGGTGAGTGTGGAGGTGTAGGCAAACTCCAGGATGGCAGCCAGAGCTTCGGGCTGGACAAAGTCAATCTCATAGACGTAGGGCTGGCTGGCCAGGTTACCGGCCGTGAAGAGCTTCTTGAAGTATTTGCTGCAGGCCGCCAGCACCGAGCGGTGTGTCCGGTACTCTTGCTCCTGGACCACCAGCAGAACGTCGCACAGCAGCCCCGCATGCCGCTGCTCGTTGAGGCTGCATAGCACCTCACTGCTGTGGTTAGGGAAAGGGATGCCGATGAGCTCATCAATGTCATTGGCCATGTTCTCAGCCAGAGCCCTGCAGGGACACACAGAAAGGGAGATCAGTTAATGAGTACAGGGGGCTGGGGGCTTATTGCCTTACCTGTGGGTCACAGCCCACCTCAAGCAGGGCTTTCCCCTGTGCCTTAAGACTCTAGGAGTTAGCACCTCACCAGGCAGTGAGCACCAGCTGTGTGGGAAAAGCAACCTAGACCTCTTGACTCGGAGAATTCTGCTTTGGTAACATGGCCTCGGGGGTGGCATCCTGCTCTCTTATGGGGACTCCTGGTGAGTCTGCTTGAGAGATGCTCACAAACCCCCAGGTGCTGACGCCATCTCACATTTTGCACAAGCTACCAGGAAGCCGAGGCCCACTTTCTGTGAGTGACCAGAGGCATGGGGGCATACGGTTTATCTCCTGACCTTGCTTCTGGCTTCATGGTGCCTGATGGAGTGTCTTTCGTGTCTCTCATCTGCAGGTCAGCAATTCCTAAACTTAAAAACCCCTAGCGTTCTACACGTGTACACATAAGCGGTTTCCTTCGTAAGCAGACCCTTAAAGTCGGTATAGACGCGAGTACTCTGTGGATCACTTTCTCAGGTCTGGCTGGTTAATCTCACAGCTCTTTAAACCCCGAAAGAGACAGAGACTGAGGCTTCTAGGCAACATGGATGGTCTCTGACTTACAGTGACTTGATCTAGGACTTTTGACTTCATGGTAGTGTAAAGGCACTCATTTGGTCATCCCCTGTATCCTCTTTCAGTGCAGCAAGTCCACAGACGATAAGACGCTTGGTGTTTTTATTAAGTCAGTGTGTATACAATGATTTTGCATGGCTGTAGGCTAGTGTAGATGCTTTGAGCATTTCGGAGGCAGGCTTTGGCAGAAGGTCAGGCATAATAAATACATCTTTAAATCTTAAAATTATAATAATAATAATAATTATTATTATTATTATTATTGTGTTTGTGAGCATAGGCCACAGGGTGGAGGTCTGAGGACGGCCATGTTGTCTTCCTTTCTACCTTTATGTAGTTCCAGGGATCAAACTCAAGGCTAAAATGAAAAGAGTGACCACCCCAAAAGCAGATAAGGCTGGGGAGAAAATGAATTGCTTCCACACTGTGAGGGAGGCGGAATGGTTGGCCCTCTCTGAAGAGCACCACAAGCATTTTTAAGGAGCTAGCTACTCAACGACCACCCGATCCAGCCCTTTAAAGCTCAACGCGTAGCTGGCACATATGTGGTAAGACTCTGGTAAGACTGTCCTCATTAGTGCTGACATTACTCTTGTGTAGGTTTTTCCATTGTAATATAGTGTTCCAAGGGGATCTGGGAAGGCTCGGGTTGATAGCTGACCTCTGAAGGATGTCATGAAAGACACTGTTGTTTCAACATTGCTTTGTTGGGTCAGAAGGAGGCCATGTTGGAAGGATGTTCAAGCCACACTATAAAAAGGGTCATATGGCAAGGGACTGAGGCTTCCTGACCACAACCCTGCCACTTGACAGCTGTATAAGTGACCCAGCTCGAGAGTGGCCCTTCCAGTCCCCCATCAGAACTTCTATCATGGCAGCCCAGGTGACATTTTGACTGCACACAGCCACCCAAGAGACAGAACCAGAGCCACTGCCGAAGCCCTGACCCATAGAAGATGCAAAACAATAAGCACTCGCTCTCACCTTAGCCTCTCCATCTCAGAGTTCGCCACATCAAAGTAGACAGCTGAAAGAGGACCACTGATTGGTTTATGGATGTTATAGTCTGGGACTTGTTTTCTGACATTTTCTGGTAGATAGCAACTGTATGTGTTAGTGTTAAGAAGTCCACACGAGGGGTTGGGGATTTTGCTCAGTGGTAGAGCACTTGCCTAGCAAGCACAAGGCCTTGGGTTTGGTCCCCAGCTCCGAAAAAAAGAAAAGAAAAGAAAAAAAAAAGAAGTCCACACGAAGAATGAATTTATTGGGAAACCAACAACTTGTTCTCATTCCCACAAAGCCATCCTGTGAGTAACTGGGTCCTGAGCCTTGGAGATGAAGAGCCCTTGCCCTCTAAGTGAAAGCCAAGGTTGGTGGAATGCCGGAGACTGAGTGTTCACAGGGAGCCACGGTTTACTAGTGACTTATGCTATTAAATGTAGTGATGGTGGGAAATACTTCTCAGGTTCCCAGTATTCCAGAACACAGTCTTGCAATTCTTTCATATGTACTTGAAAAATACTTATACCGTCTGGGTCTAGGCATTGATTATTGTTCAATGTTTACATTTTTGTTTTGTTTTGGGGCAGTGTTAAGAATTAAACCAGGATCTGGGACGTACTGTGTGAGCACTCTATCACTGAGCTACATTTCTGGCCCTATAAAGTGTCCTATATTCATATTAATATCGTGTATGATCAATAGGTAAATATATGATAAGATACATGTAAACATCACCCAAAGTAACTGGAGGTTTATCACTTTCTCATACAGCCCTATTAATTCTTGCCTTATCTATTTGAAGACTATCGTTTGGTCATACAAATTCATCTGTTCGTGTGGGGAACGCCCTCCTCTGCCTTCTTAGAGGAGCCAGAGCCTGTGACTGGGTGTGGTGTTGTGTCTCACTGTGCAGTGAGAGATCTAAGCCCTCAGCTGGGATACTGAGTGGCTGCTGAGATTGTAGAGCAATGTCTCCTTTGGGATCTAGAATCATGACGATACAGCTGTGGCTACATGGCTTTAGAGGCCTCTTCACTTCTCATTGTGTCATTGGATGACCATAAGGTCTGGTAACAGGTGTGACCATTAACAACCTTGGGGAGGGGTTAACAGGCTGGGGGCCTTGGCACCCCTTGTTCCACTGGCTATGTCTTTCAGCGTTTTGGTTCATGGTCTTGTTCCATTTCCTGGAGGAAGGGATGGACTCATGGTACCTCAGGGCTATTTCTCTAGACAGAAGACTAACCTCAGGGTGTGGGCTGAGTGGGGAGCACTGTGCTCAGGAGACAGGCAGAGGCCCTTTCATTGTCTCTTTGGGAAGAGACACTTATGTTCTGGGTGAAGTTCCCGTGCTTTGGTGAGCTAGTGTACAGTAGTGTCCCAGAGGGGAAGCCATGTTCCTCCCCCACTTCCTTACCCAAGCTTTGCAGTCCTTCCCTCCATTTTCCTCACCCAA
This sequence comes from Rattus norvegicus, assembly GCF_021556685.1. Lineage (NCBI taxonomy): Eukaryota > Metazoa > Chordata > Mammalia > Rodentia > Muridae > Rattus > Rattus norvegicus. Next base: position 71,779,718 of record NC_141551.1, on the reverse strand, counting down.
GCCAAAGCCAAGAATAACACAGAGGGGAAACACACATACGTGCATGCAGATGCTCAACGGCAAGCAGAAGCTGGATGAGAACTGTAAGCTTCCAGTGGGAAGAAAATAGCAAAGTAGATTTGGGATAAAGGACACAGGAGAGAGTGGGAGACGGGTCAGGTATGGAGGAAGAGGTAATTAGGTATGATTAGCATTCTAGAGCGTGCCAGGCCTAACCTAGCCGGTCCTTGTTCTCCGCCACAGTGGGAGTTTCTAGAATCCAGATGGACCCAAGTAACAGATATCCAACCATCAAATGAGTCTTTCCTCTCTCAGAGAGAACTGTGCTTCTCAGTTGGCCTCCAAGAGGCCAAAGGCACCTATCCCTGGTAGCCAACACTGACAGCCACATTAACCACTGCTGTCATTTACCAAGTGTCTGTCACACCTGAGTCATCACGCAGTTAATCCTTTCTCAACTGCACAACTGTTGAAAGCATGTGTTCTTAGCTTCATTCACAATGCTCAGATAAAGGAGCAGCTATGTAGAGGCTGAGAGATGAACCCAAGGCCACACAGACGGCAAGTGTCTGCATGATATGAGCCCAGTTGTGTTGCAAGCAAATGCCTTTGCCAGGCAGAAGCCCTGCCATGTCTAGTTTGGGGACAGAGAAATCTGAACTTTTCTCTCTGAAGGATGACTGTCTCTTACTCAAGGATTTGAGGCCATCATGAGGGATGTGTATCACATGATTGAGACCCACACTTGTACATAACTAATGGGGTAGGTGGCTCAGAGCCCTGTGAAAGGAGAGGTGCAGACAGAAAGGTATGAGGCCCTGTGGGTACTCGATCAGACGTCTTTCTAGGAGCACGGCCTTATCTGAGCAGTGGGGGATATATGGGGGCTTATGGGACCCCACAATAACCCACCTCATTTGAATCTGGAAGGTTTTGGATTTCTATTAACCTCGATCTTGGGGGTTCTCAGCCAGCTTGTCCTTAGAGGCACCCAACAGCAGGAGCTTATCTGCTCAGGGTTCATGGCTGACAGTCTCTGGAACTTCTCCCCCTGGAGTGCTCTCCTACACACAGAGGCTGTGTCTCATACAATGGTTGTGAGGACCCAGGGATGCAAGCCTGCTTTCTGGAACACTGTTGGCCAGTGTGAGCAGAGAGGAATCCACAAAGGACAGCTGCCCCCAAACAGGAGTCTTGGGCAGATGGGACTGGCCCAGGAGTCAATCTTTATGAAGGCCTATGTTCTTAAGGCATCTTCCCACAAAACCTTCTGAGAACAGTCTCTCTGATCTCCTATGCCATCCCTGGCATGCACCAGGCCTCTTAACCTATTTCTTGACTCAGGGACCCCCTAATCCAATAAGGCAGGCAGGGTTTGGAAGAGCATGTCCATTTTACAGATCAGGAAAGTAAGGTACACAGGGGAGCCTGTGCCCAGGAGCATGTGGCAACTTAGTATCCAAGAGACCTAGAAGTGCGGTGCGTTAATGCCTAAGCCTGTCCAACTTCTGTTAGTCTGCACTGCCCTTGACTTGTACAGGACCACCTGGCTAACAGAGGACACTTTCTGGGCAGATTTTACTCACCTCTGATCCCCTAGTCTTGGAAATGGGGAATTGAATGTGTAGATGGTATAAGGGGACAAGCTGTCCTAGGGCAGCAGGTACACTGAGGTCTTGTTCCTAAGATGACTTGGTGTAGGGCAGACTCTGTCTTTTCTATGTCTGTGTCACTCTAAGGACACCATCAGCCGTGACTGGGTAGATGCTACACGCAGAGATCAGCTCAGCATGGTGTGGGGTAGGATTCAAGAGCTCCCCACCCCTCGTCGAGGAGCTATGGGAGGAAATGGCTTGGGCAGCGGAAGAGAGTCGGTTTTCTTTAAGGGTGGCTCCTGGTAGGTTGACCGTGCTCTAGTGGATCGCCCCACACCCACAAGTTTATGTAGGTGAGCAACAGTGAAGGATAGGAGGCTCAGAGCCCTGCGATAAATTAGACTTGGTAGGTTATTTTTAAAAAGGAAGCGGGAGGGGTTGGGGATTTAGCTCAGTGGTAGAGCGCTTGCCTGGGAAGCGCAAGGCCCTGGGTTCGGTCCCCAGCTCCAGAAAACAAAACAAAACAAAACAAAAAAAAAAAAAAAAAGGAAGCGGGAGCTAGAAAGTGATCCAAGAAGACTTAGGAGAAGGGATGGAGGACGTAGGATAAAAATGTATTGTTGTGCATGTATGCAATTCTCAAAGAACAAAAACACTATATTAAAAGTAACTAATAAATTGACTATAAGGAGATTGGCCGAGAGAAACAAAGAGATATCAGTAATAGGGGCGGGACAACCACAGCACTCTGCCTTTGGGACCCCAGACATTTGAACACAGCCTTGCCTGCCACTCATGAGGCATTTGTTTTTAAAAGCATTCTGGTCACATTTTCCATTTTTACTGTGAACCTCATTCGATGGGATTTGAGAGTCACACAGCTAGAAAACAGTAGAGTGCCACTGTTTCCTGATCTGCCGTGGCTGCCGTGGTAGTGTGACCTGGGGGACAGTTCTGTTACCATGCTGGGCAACGCAAGTGTCTCCCAGAGTGATGCTCAGCTCAGCAAACCTAAGCATGATGTTGTCCCTCTGTCAATCTCCTGGGCTGATGGCCCAGCCAGCAGGTTTCCTCCACCACACCCTGTCCCCGGTTCCTAGCTCCTCCATGCCCAGCCCTGGAGCATGGCAGCCACCTGGTGGGATTAGTGGCTGTGAGGGCACATGAGTGCTATGCAGGGGCAGGTGGAGTGGAGGTTTCCTCTGTAGACCCAGGAATTGGACAGTGGCTCTGCCCTACATAGTTTTCAGGCACTGAAGTCAGTGGTGGGCTGGAGGCTGAGGAGTCATGGCTCAGGCCATTTGTTCTGGGTGTGCCTCACCCTGGCTTTGGAAGATTCCTCAAGCAGAATGGCTACACCCCTTAGCCCCAGGATGCCCCTAAGCCTCGGATGCCCCAGAGGCTGGGGCCAGACATGTAGGCTGGGAGGCTGGGCAGAGCTACTTCAGCTTCTCTTCTGTGCCCCACCTGTTGCAAGCACCCTGGGCAGAGTGCCTACGCCGGCTGAAGCCAGCCATACCTGCTCTGCCACCTTGCCAGGACATGCCTAGAGCCCACGGCCCACAGCTCAGCTGGGTCTGTGCAGCCCCTGGGCTTCAGAGTCATCACATTTCTTTAGAAGCCCTCCCCACTGCATACTGTGCAACCTCCCTTTCTCCCTTGCCATGCCAGAGCTACAGGGGAGGTGAGATGCAGGAATCAGGTACTTCTGGGTTCTCCTTCCAACCACAGGCAGGTTTCACATGAAGGCCTTTGGTTTCCCTCCTGTGATAGGCACCTAGTTCTCACTTCACGTTCCGCTGACCCCAAAGTGAAGGATTGTTGAGACTCACACAAGAGAATTGCCTCACGGCCCTACTTCCTGTGGATTTTCCTAGGGCCTCTTAGATAGAGGATTTGGCTAGAGTACATGATGAGATGTGTACGTCCCTGCAATCCTTGCACTTGGGAGGTAGAGGCAAAAGGATCTCCAGTTCCAGGCCAGTTTGCACTGTGAGTTCAAGCCAGCGAGCAATCCTGCCTCAAAAAGAGAAATGGAGGCAGAGATAGAGACAGAGGTGACAGTGACTGAGGAGACAGACGCACAGAAGGTCTCACTCATGGCACTCACCGAACGCCGGAGATCACAAGCCTCTGCCCTGGACTCTGCCCACTGTATCGAGCTGTACCTTCTGTCAGTTCACTCCCCACCATCATCACCCACTGTTCTGCCTCCCCATCTACTCCATACTTGTCTTGCCTCCTCGGATCAAGTGTGCCCCTTTTGTTATTTCTTCAACTCTTAGCGAGTACAGGCAGGGGAGGGTGGAGAGGATGACTCTTCTCTTTGAAGAAAAGTTACACCTCTTTTTCTTTTCATTCGAATAAAGAACTCATTACTTCCGTTTATTACAGGCCATTGCTGGAGCCAGAGAACTCCTTGGGAGGCTTTTAAAACCGTATCACGTCACAGAAAATCTAGATGATGAAATACACCACCGGCATCTATAGACAGTTCCAAGTCATCCTGGTGGTGTGACACCGACCAATCCCAGGGCACTTCACTGTCTGTTCTGGAGGGCACATGCAGCTGTCCCGATGACTGGTCCTAGGAGCCACCACTCCTTTGTGCCATCTCCATCCCATGCTTCAGGTTTCCAGTGTGGAGGACAAGGGACTTCACAAGGGTGTCACAGCCAGAGCTGAGAAAGTCAGAGAGCATGAGGGGGTGAGGCTGAAGGTCCAGGTGTGCACTCAGTGGAAAGAGGTCCAATCCCTCTTGAGAAGGGACCATAGTTAAATAGATCTGCTCTGCGATAGATTAATGCTGTGACCCTGGACCAGACAAGTCTCTTTCGGAGCTCCAGTGTTTTCTCTTCTAGTCTAGGAGGTTGTGAGGTCTGGTGGTTCTGTGGCGCCCTCCAGATAACCCGCCATTTTGTTTACGTGACGGGTCCTTTCATTCCCAAGTCATGACTAGCTCAACGTTGGATGTCGGGGCGATGGTGGTAGTGAGATGTTTCTTGTTACCATGGCTATCTTTATTCAAACGGGGCAGTGAGGACAAGCTGGGTCTTGACAAGCAGTGCGGCTCAGCATTTCTTGTGCGGCCAGGATGCCTCTCCATGCTGGTGCTTTAGCTGGTAGGGGCTCCACCAGGGAACCGCATCAAAGGCATGAAGCCTTCAGGAAGCCAGGGCTTGGGACAGGGGAACAGAACATTCTGGAAGGGAGGAAAGCAGGCTCAAGGTGAGGCACAGAGGCAAAGCTCGCATTGCACATGCGCATATATGGACAGGAACAGTGTTAGGCACAGCGGCAGAGCTAGCATTGCGCATGCGCACATGCAGAGAGGACCATCGAGTGTTAGGCAAGGCAGAGCAAGCGCTGCACATGCGCACATGCGGACAGGAACAGTGAGTGTTAGGCTCAGAAGCAGAAGGCGGATGAGCTTAGGAACATACAGGCCAGGACGGAAGACTTCATATAATATCATGCTACGATAGCCGGAGTCAGGGTTTGAAAGGGAGGCAGGGGATGAGGGGACCCTCCAAACAAGGGGCTCTGTTTAAGAGGCCACACGAGGTTCAGGAATAGGAGGGATGAGGCTGGCACTGTACTGCATTTGGGGAAGGGATGGGCAACAGGCAGGCTGGAGGAGGGAAGGGCAGCCAAACCCTGAGGAGAGCCTCCGTGCCCGCCCGGGCAGCTGCTCCCATTACTCACAACCTTTCCTGCCCTTCCCTTGCCCCAGACCTCATGCAGGATCTGGTGAGGGAGGGCCCTGTCGGTGGCAACAGCTGTGGGAGGAAGGAGACCAGAATCATGGGCCCAGCCTGCCACAGGTGTGCAGTGTCTCGGTTACGCCCCAGCTCTTGAAAAACACTTCGGTCTCCTTGCTATTGTCGTCTCCATTTTGAGAGAAGGGCAGCTGGAGCGGCAAGGCTGGAGGGTCAGGAGATCTAACGCGGCCTGCGTTTTCCAAAGGAAGTGAAACCTCAGATTTGCCTCCAAACTTGCATTTTTCTTCTAAGCAAATGTCCTCTACCGCGAGAGCCGCCTAGTATTTGGCTGGGAAAGAACATACTGGAAGCTTGCAATTTCCAGGCTTAATTGCACAGTTACGTGTAATATTATTATATAGAACTTTTATTGCCCTGAGAAGTCCAAGTATTTCCTTTTCCTATTTATACTCAGGCCCAGGCTCTCCCGGCCTGTAATTTCTACCTTGCCCACTGAGGGCTATTTGGTGCTAGGAACCCTTTCTAAAGAGAGAGCAGTAAGATTGGGAGCTGGACACTCTACTGTCTCAAGCAACTCCTGTCACTGGCCCGTTCCATTATCACTACCCAGGGACTGATCTGGGGGACCGCTAAGATGTGGGTGCTCTATAAAATATCCAACCCTTGTTCATTCAGCAGGGGAAGCTGACCCAGAGCAAAATATTACAGACCAATAGGAGGCAATAAGAAAGCCAGGTAGGCACAGCCTGGAATCAGTGATGAGTCACAGAGAGGAATCATCTCAGTGGGTTCCTTCGGTCACGGTCAGGGAGATGCATGGCAGCAAGTTCAGTGCTCAGCTGAATGCCCGATGCGGTCTTCTCTCTGCTAATATTTGCCTGTAGCTGCAGAGGTCCAGCAACAAGGCCTGGACTCTAGAAAGCTACTATCATGGAGGAACACATACATTCCCACCCCATTCCCCGCCACTGCCAACCCATTCTCTCTGAGAATTTCGATCCTCAAACAGTCATAAATCACGGCGAAAATATTCTCCAGGCATGGAATTTTCCCCAATCCACCCTTCTCGAGGAGACCAGCCAGATCCAACCCATGAATTAGAGTCAGTGCAGAGTTTCCTCTCACCGGGGCAGCGGCTTCCCCGTGATGTCTCCAAAAATCAGAAATGTTGAAGAAGAAGAAGAAGAAGAAGAAGAAGAAGAAGAAGAAGAAGAAGAAGAAGAAGAAGAAGAAGAAGAAGAAGAAGAAGAAGAAGAAGAAGAAGAAGAAGAGATTACAGAGTTAGAACAGAGCTGGCCAACCAATACTCGCAGATGTGACTGGGTCCTCTCCTATGCTGAGCGTAGGTAGGCACACACATGCATTAGACAACTCCTCACTTGGTACCAGAACCAGAAACAATCCCCAGGTCAAAAGAAATATGTAGGGGCCATAGAAAGTTCCAAATGCAACTGGAGCACTTTGAAAAGATTTGCTTAGTGAATGGAAAGACATCCTAATCTCGGATAGCCAAATCACCCTAAACCATTTCTCGAGTGCAATATGATCCTAACAAGGACATCAGTAAGGACTTCTGCTGAAGTCTGGATGCTTTTTTAATGAACTTTCTAACGCATTTAAGGAAGCCAAGAAGTTTTTTGAAACAGATGTTTGGTAGGAAAAGGTATACCAGACTGTCCCAGAGGAGCCACCAGGTAGAAAAGAACAGGAACAACAGAACACCAGAAAAGCACGTATCAACATATATCCATATGTGTAAGAATAAAGCATGCTGCAAAGGCAGAACTTCAAATTGTGCTTTAACATGGATTTAACATGAAGTATACGAAAACAGATACCCTTCAAATGTGGGGGGATCCTCGGCATCACTCAGTCTCAGGGAGCAAAAGGAAACGCTTGGGGCCACAGAGACAGACAGCCCAGTGCTTTGAGCACACGCAGAGGACCTAGTATTCTGTTCCCAGCAGTATGTCTGGCCTTACAACTGCCTGTAATTCAAGCTCCGAGGATCGGATGGCCTCTTCTGACCTTTTCGGGTACCTGTACACCTGTGATGCACACAGACACATGAACAGACGGACAGACTCGGGCACACACACGAGACAAATATAGACATAGACACACAGACATGCACATACACACAGACACACACACACACAAATACAGACACAGAGACATACACAGACATGCACACACACATACATACACAGAGACATACAAAGACACGCACACACACAAATACAGACACAGAGACACACAGACATGCACACACACACATACACAGAGACATACACAGACATGCATGCACACACACACAAATACAGACACACACAAACACATACAGACAAATACAGACACACACATACAAACACACATACACAGACATACATTGACACACACAAACACACACAAATACAGACACAGACACACACACACATACAAACACACATACACAGACACACATTGACACACACAAACACACAGAGACAAATACAGACACACATGCACACACACACAGACACACACACACTTGGATATTTTTACCAACTACAAAGCATAGTGCTCAGCCCACAGCTCACTCCCATGTTCAGCAAGATAAAGACGCTCATTTGTAGGTACTGACTTGTGAAGAGATGGCTTCTTCTGACTGCTTGTGGTGTTTGAGTGGGGTTAGAGGGGTGCCAGTAAGGGAACAAAATGCACATCCATGGCTATATATATATATATATATATATATATATATATATATATATATATATATATTTGGGTTTTAAAGCCATTAGTATTAAAGTTGTTGAGGAATTTAGATTCTCCTTTCACAAGCTGGTACGTCATCTTTAGAGGTTTGGTTTGGTTTTACTTCTGCAGCATTTGATCATTGTGGGTTCATTCGTCTTGCTTACTTGGTTTTGTTTGTCTGTCTTCCTGTTTGCTAACTGCAATGAATGACCTGGATATCTGCAGGTACCTGAGGAGATATCTGTGGTGAGACCCGGCTGTAGCCATCAGCGCATCCCGTTGGACACAACCTAGCAGAATATTAGCCCAGAAGCTGCCTATTACCCAAGCAACAGCCTTGTGGCTGGATAGGCTGGCCATGCAGATCTTGGTCCCCCCCCCAGCACAGGATTCCAGGCACGGGAGGGCAGTTTTTGCTTGTGCATTTATTACATAGCTATAAAGGACACGGTGACAGAGGAGCCATGAGGCAATTTTAACATCGTATGATCTTCAGGATCCCTGGAGGGCTTGGCTCTGAGAATGTTGCAGCGATGATGGCCTCAGTGCCTTCCAGTGACCTCCCTGTGGCATCTCTCTCTCTCTCTCTCTCTCTCTCTCTCTCTCTCTCTCTCTCTCTCACACACACACACACACACACACACACACACACACACTGTGGCTTATGACCGCACATTCACGATCTGCTTCATAGAGCAGCTACTGAGCTCTAAGGTTGAACTGGCTGTCCTGGATAGTGTCCCCTCTCTACTGCTTCCCAGGAGTCTCCTGAAGGCATTCCATTGTCTCAGTTTGTTCGGAACCTAGTCTCGATGCTATCTCTGTCTTTCTTTAAAGTAGGCCTCCGAACTGCCCCCCAAACACATCGTGTCCACTTTGCCCCTGCATGCCTGTTTCTTAGATTCACTTACTTCTTTTAGCTCCTCACCTATCTTAAAAAAAAAAAAAGATCTACGTTGTTATGCATATAAATGTTTGCCCCCATGTATGTATTAGCACCATATGCATGCACTGCCCACAGAGGCCAGAAGAGGGCGTCAGATCCCCAGAAGCTGGAGTTACTGATAGCTGTGAGTCACCATAGGGGTGCTGGGAACTGAACTTCTGTCCTCTGCGAGAGCAACACATACTCTGAACCGCTGAGACTCCAACCCCTCACTCCCCCTCTTGTCTTTCCCGTCTTGGCAAGGTTCAGTGTGAGTCAGTCAGCCCCCCTTCTTCCCCGACTCTTGTCGTCTCTAACCCAGGTGACTCTGTGTTAGGGTACCTAGCCTTTCTGGTGCCTGGTTACTTTTACCTCCAGATATTCCTGTTGTGTGTGGGCTCCTCCCGCAATGTATCTGGAACGGGCTGTGTGTCCCTGGAAAGGTAAAGGAGGGGAACTTCCATGGCTAGCTCATACAAGAACGGCCACATCTATTAGACTGCTTTTCCCTCTTGGAACTCTGTGTGGAGGAGAGCCTGTTCCAGGCCCAGTGACTGTATAACAAGAGAGAGAAGAACTGAGGCTTTCTACTATCCATAAACATCAACACTACAGCTATACAAAGGACTGGGCTCTCAAGACGGCTTGTCTTTCTGTCCCAACAGATGACTGTAGATGACTGAAGCCTCGGTCTCTAGATTGCAGCCTTGTCAGAGTCCTAAGCCAGAACTCCATAACTGAGCTGCTCCTGAACTCCTCACTATAAACACTTTCTGTTGTTTTAGGCGGCTAAAGCTTAGGGGCGATTTTGTTACACTGGAATAGCTAACAGCATACACTAGTTAACTCACCTCTGGGGAGCCAAGATGTCCGTTTCCTTCCTTGCCCGTTTAATATCCCACCTATGTTTTCGTGTGTTTAATCTTGCCTCTCTGAGAATACAGTAAAGACTTCTGTGCTTTGTGTACATTCTATGTCCCATCATGCTTAGGGGGAGCTGGGGGACATTCTCACTGACCTTCTAGCTTACTGTGTGTGGAAAGAAGGCAATCGAGTTCTCGAGAGAACCTGCCCGTGCCAGCACACGGGCTTGCGTGTCCCGTGCCCTCTGGGCATTGCTATGGCATGACTGAGGCTGCTAAATGTCCCCAAGCTGCAACCTTGATCTCCAGTGTGGTGACACTGCATTGGTGTAACCTGAGCATGAGGGCTTGAAGTGAGGTGACCTGGGGTACAGTTCTCTGAAGGAGTTAATGTAGATCTTGAGGGACCCTAGCTCATTCTTATGAAAGTGGGTTTTTCCAAAACTAAGAAAATGTGCCTGTCTCATATGTCTCTCTGACTTCCTGTCTCATCATGACTGTGCCCTACTAGGGTGCCATAATGTGATATAATCAGAGGGACTGACCAGAGCTGACCAAATGCTAGCACTAGGTTCTTGAAGCTCCAGGACTGTGAACTAAAAATAACCTCTTCTCTGTAAAGAACCCAGACTCAGGTATTTTATTACAGCAACAGAAGATGGACCAGAGCAGTATGTGAACAGTGTGCTGTGTTTGTTTACATGTAGGATACCTACACACTCACACCTAAGACACAAAACTCGCTGTCATGCCCAAGCCTGCTCACGTGAGAAGTTCCAAATAGCCTTGCATGCCGGGAGGAAGGAGAGGAGGACCTGGAGAGGGCTGCTATTATAACCAGTGCTTTCCATGATTTATTTACCCACTCCACACCCTTTCCAAAAATATTTCCTTTAAAACCAGAGTGACTAGCCCCCTTTCAACTTCTCCTGATGGTCAGTTCTAAATAGATGGTATGCTTAACCCCACACAACAATTTAGGAACTTAAGAATAAAAAAAAAAAAAAAAAGCGTTGGGCGTAGGGCTGCGGCAGCTTCTGGAAGGGCCCTGGCCCAACACCTCCTGAGCCACCTGGCCCATCCCTAGACACACCTCCTACACAGGCCTTCTACCTGAAGACAAAACACAAGAGGATGTGACCGCTCCTGCCTGGTCTCTGGTTCGTAAGCCTGTGGGAGATATTTCCAGGCTGTTGAACATGGGAGAAGGGAGGAGCGCTGTGTTGTTCGAAGCCTTCTGAACAGCTCAGGGCCAGCTCCGGCCGGGTGGGTGGAGGTGCCCAAGGATGCAATTAGTATGGAGCCCATCCTCTCCCACAAGACCATTTTGTCCCAGGGCAATAAAGCACCGGCTTATCCGCCCTCTGATTTGGGTTGGATGAGATGAATTTTTAGCTTTTGCTGGGGAGTCTTAGCCAGTGGGGAAGACAGCGGGGAGAGGGAGGGTGTCAGGACTACGCAAACATACTCCAGTCCTTCAGAGCAAGGGCAGAGGGAGTGCACTGCGCACGCGCACGGCTGGGGGGTGGTGGTGGCCCGGGTGTGTCCTCACGCATGCGCATGGCTGGGATCATCCGTTCTCACTTCAACCAAGCATGTTCTTTTTGCCCAATTAGCTACCCATTGTTGCCAGGTGGCGTCTTAAACATTAGTTGTCCCTCTCTCCTTAGCGCCTGGCTCCCAGGGCATCAACCTGCCCACCTGTTTGCTCGCCTCCTACTGGTTTTACTGATTGCCAGCAAGCCATTGTCTACCACTTTAACATTGCTCATTCTGTCCTGTCAGTTAAAATACAGCCGCTGCCACCACCTACGCCTAACCCTTGCTCACTCAATAAGACGTGCTCATGTTTCACCTCCTCCAGAAAGCCCCCCTGAACTAGGTGTCTATCCTTCAGCGCCCTTCTATCAAAAGCATGGGGCATACAGGAGAAGAGTGTGAAAAAAAAAAGTGTTTTCTCTGTGTCTGCGTCAAGACGGGGCACAGGCTGCTCCAGTATAGGACAGGGCCTGTGGCTTCTCCTTATAGCTACCAGTGTCTCTGAGCTGAGTCGCTGAGCACTTCGGGTTGTCCTCCCTGAAGTAGTCAAGCTCATCTCTGCCATAGTGAAGAGGGATGGGCTTGGGAGGATGAGGAATGAAGTAGGACGGCGAAGGTTTTGCCATTCCAAGAAGGCAACAGACATCAACGCACAGCATCTATCTGCTTACCTGAGGCAAAGGGAGTAACGTGCTAAACCCGTGGCAAACCAGATGCTTGCCATGCTAAACCAGATCATGTATTAAACATGGACTATAAATCTGCAGGGGGAAAAAACAGAAACCGCCAAAATTCTAATTCTCCCCATTAAACACTTTGTAAATCAGTAGAGAAAGGATTAGTTAGGAGCTTTTGGGGCTGGCCCAACAATGCTTCGACTTGGTGATAATTCCAAGGCAGCCACTGTGGAACATTCCACTTGGTTCCTCAGCACACTCTTTCCTTTATCCCGGGGGACAGGGGCCCAGACCTACCTAGAATGCCAGGACAGTGGGAGGCACGCCCACAGTCAGCTTCTCCTATATGCATGGACCTGTACTAGAGTTCAGCTTTGAAGTTAGTCAAGCAATAACAGTACAGGAGAATAATTATAACAATATGTTGTAATAAAGGTTATTGAATATGTTTGAATTATTCATTCCTGGATGTTTCTACTTAATATTTCAGAACAGTGGCTGACCCTGCGTTAACTACAGCCGCAGAGATGGAAACATCAGCATTATCGCCCTCTGAGATGTGACGGGACACCTCGGAAGGGGCTGGATGCCGTGGGAAGGCACAGAAGGATAGTCTTTTGAGGACCTACTATGTGCCAGGTAGTGATCCGATTCTTTCATGTTTATCTCAGTCCTCAGGCAAATTCTATGGGGTGAGGTTGCAAGAGTCTGTCACTGAAGCAGATCAGGGCCTGAGCCGTTCCAGGACTTCCACTGAAGGCAGCAGTGGTGGCGAGGACTGAGGAGGGTGACTGAAAACATCAGAGGGTGACCTGGCTGTATCAGGACTGGATGGGACCTTTCAGGGTTGAAGATGTGGAGGCTCGGAGAATGACAAGAGACATTTGCCTGGTTAAAGTAGAAAGTACTCCATTGCCGCCAGAATGCTCCTGCTGGCCTGGAAACCATACTGCTTACCCCAGGGCCTTGCTGTCCATCCTGCTCAGCTCCCTGTTGTGTGCCCAGGCAACAAGAGGCGGAAGAAATTGGGGTCTCTGCTTTCCAGTGCCTCAGAAAGAGCTCTAAAAACACCTCCTTCACCCCTAAGTAACCCCCTCCCCTTCTTGCTTGTCAAACCCAGAGGTAAGATCAAGCCTCCACATCCCCAGGACTCTCCTGGCTTGCATTTTGAACGTTTCCCGTTCCACAAATCTCCATTCGGGACAAGCTGTGACAGTCGGTCACCCAAGATGGTTTCTATCTTCTTGTCCACACCGCCCACCTTCTTGGCCTTTAAAGATGACATGCTCCCCCCGCCCCGCCCCGTGAAACACATTGGGGCTTTTGAAGCCCACACCCTTGGATTATTGCCTGCTCCATTGGATGCCAAAGAATTCCTGTCACCTGTATTGCTCAACTCTGGCACCTTTCCACCTTAGCTGTGAGGGGACAGTCCCCTGCCTGCCTCCAAGAGGACAAAGAAGGTAGGAGGTAGGAAGACAGAATGACTGAAATGGGGGGAGTGAGAAAGAGGAGGTGAACGAAAGGAAAGTATGGGGGGGTGAGCAGAGGTGGGGACAAGGAGAGAAAGCCAGAGCAACAATGCGGATGACCAACATGGATGATATATGGGTGCTGAGGCCTGGACTAGATGGGTCCCTAGGTGTTCTCTGTGGCTGTGGGGTTACTCAGTATTATCATTTTGGCCTTCTGGAGCTTATGCAGTGAAGGGTGAGGACCTTCACAGCAATCCTGAGGGACTCTTGTGTACCTCTGAGATTGTCCCTGGTCATTCGTGCATGTGGCACGATTTTAAGTGCTCCTTAATAAGGACGGTGACACTTGTGATATTGATCTCTGGCAATCCAGTCCTCTTAAGTAGGTCTTTCCGAGTCCTTGTCAACACAAGGTTGGGTAATTATCTTGGAAATTTGAGCAACGTAGCCAGGAAGATGAGAAGGTGGCCCAATCCCTTGGGAAGGAGAATCAGGGCTGGCTCTATCCATCCGTAGGTGGTGCTGGATGAGGTAACTGGAGGGCGTCTTTCTGAGCTTCAACCAACCAAACCTTCTAGCAGCCTGACTTGAGGTGACCCAGCCTGCCTTTTGGCCATTGGGAATTCCCACCGAGAGTGATTCCAACAGGACACCTAGCACTTGAGTTAATCTAGGATTTCTGGGTAGATCCAGAGTCAAATGTGAGAGTTCATCAGATCAATAACTTGTCTTCTTGGAGATCACAGTCATGTTATTAGCCACATGTAGGATCAGATAGAGAAGCTAGACCAGAGTCATGACAGTGCTCGCGCTCTCTCTCTCTCTCTCTCTCTCTCTCTCTCTCTCTCTCTCTCTCTCTCTCCCTCCCTCCCTCCCTCCCTCCCTCTCTCTCTCTCTCCCTTCCTCCCTCCCTCCCTCCCTCCCTCCCTCCCTCTCTCTCCCTCCCTCCCTCCCTCCCTCCCTCCCTCCCTCTCTCTCTCTCCCTCCCTCCCTCTCCCTCCCTCCCTCCCTCCCTCCCTCTCTCTCTCTCCCTCTCTCTCTCTCTCTCTCTCTCTCTCTCTCTCTCTCTCTCTCTCTCTCTCTGGAATGTAGGAGGACAGAGTGGACCCCTGACACCTAGTACTTCCACTTTATGGAAAATGGCAGGGGCCAGGCTAGCACCAAGAGGTGCAGACACAGTGAGATTCTCCTGACACGGTCCCTCCTACCCAAGTACTAGTCATGTCTTTCGGGTTGGAAGGGGTCTCAATGTGACAGCTTTAATGGTAGGAAGTCGTACTTAACCTCCCATCGAGGGATAGGCTTCTCCTACTCTCATTCCCCACAGTGAGCTCCCAAGCTCACCCCTGGGCAGCCATCATACATGGATACCAGGGCTGTGAATCTTTAGAACATCCACGGCCATATTCCAGCCTCCGTTGGCTACTGTGAACCGAACGAACAACTGAATTTCAGATCCCTGTCTGAAATACATACCCTGCCCCAAAGCAAGCCCTCCACAAGGGGCCCACATAGCTCTGTTTAACTCTGCATATTCTCGTCTCCTGCCTGGCTTTTGTGTGGTTTGAGATTTTCGTGGTTGTTATTTGCTTGTTTTGTTTTGTTTTTGTTTTTTTTTTAATGAGACAAGGCCCCATGTAGCTCTCTGGGGTTGAACTTGTAGTGAAGGATGGCCTTGAACTCTGATTGTTCTGCCCCCACCCCCCCACCCCCACCCCTGAAGTTCCAGATGGGCACTGTCAGGTCCTGGTGCGGTCGCTCCGTTCTGCCTCTCCTCCCACCTGCCACAGTGGGGTGACTCCCACCGCTTGGAGAATACTGGCTTGAAGCTGTGCTTGGCAAACTTTCCAGTCCTAAAACTCACAGGTAATGACCTTTTCATGGCACACAGGAGTCCAAGAGTTCTGGGGGCAGGGGACTGGAAAACTCGGCTGACAAGATTGCCAAGTGGGGGCAGTGTCTGCCATTGCCTGGGAAGCTCAGAAATGGACACTTTGAGGGGTAGAAACCTGTGAGCCTGACCTCATCCTGGCAGTTTGCAGCTTTCTAAGGTCACACGGGTATCCTGAAGCCTTCTCGGCTATACAGTATGGTCTCCCTCCATGGCTCCTAGAAAAGTTACCCTGTGTAAGGGCATGTTTGTTATCAGAGATGGGGAGAGAGTAGGACAGGGCCTCTCCCTGGGGTTATCTCTGGGTAAGACACTGTCAGCCATACCCTCTGTCCATGAACCCATAGCTCTCTTCTGGTTTGAGGCTTCTTGCCTCTAGCATGTGACATTGGTTCTTTACTTACTAGCTGGGTACCATCTTCTGACTGGGCCCAGCCATTGGCATCCATACCACATACCTCTAGGGGATTTATAAGTCCCCCCACAGGGCATCCCTGGGACCTATGCTCCACCATTGTGGTCCTACCTCTAAGGGCCAGCTCTTCCCATTGCCCATCTCATCCTGTCTCTTTAGATCAGTCTCTGGCCAATAGCATATCACTTACTGATGGGATGTCGACAGCCTTTGGGGATGTTAGGGGTAATGTGTTACAAACGAGACCAATAATCATAACTGGGCTTTGATTTAAAGAGAAAACTGACTTCACACATCATCTTTAATGCAGAGCAGGAGAGGAGTGTGTGAGATATGTGTAGATCATGGCATTAAGTGTGCAAACCAAGGCATAAATGAAGCAGCTACAAATTTATAGATGCCAGCAGGACCTAGATATTGATCCAGGGAGTTGGCAACAACAGTGAGGCCTCAAGTTCTTCGTTCCACTCAGAGAGAGAGAGAGAGAGAGAGAGAGAGAGAGAGAGAGACAGAGACAGAGACAGAGAGAGACACACACACACAGATAGAGAGAGAGACAGAGACAGAAACAGACAGAGAGACAGAGACAGAGACAGAGAGATAGAGAGAGACAGAGAGATAGAGATAGAGATAGAGATAGAGATAGAGAGAGAGAGAGAGAGAGAGAGAGAGAGAGAGAGAGTCAATTCATAGTCTCCCCTTGTTCCTAAGGGAGAAAAAGGCAATGATACAGCTTGGTGTCTGCGTGTCACATGGCTGAGAAAGGGTCCTCCTTCAGCCATGTGTGGGACAGGAAGGTGGCCACTAAGAGTTAACAGTCAGTTTAAAACCTAGGTCAGGGGTTAGAGAGATGGCTCAGCAATTAAGAGCACTGACTGTTCTTCCAGATGTCCTGAGTTCAATTCCCAGCAACCACATGGTGGCTCACAACCATATGTAATGTCCTCTTCTGGTGCATCTGAAGACGGCAACAGTGTACTCACATACATAAAATAAATAAATAAATCTTAAAAAAAAAAAACAAACCAAACGAAAACCCAGGTCAGTTCGCTGCCAAGATGCAGCACTTGGAAAGAGTGGCCTCCTACGTCATGGGTTCCTTCTGTGTGTGCAGGACTTAGGTTTTACCTTGAATGCCCATTCACAGTGGCAGAACTGGCTACGGGCCATCAGTGGGCTGCTCCTCCTACTCGGATGTCAAAGACTGTAGTGGTCAGTTTTCTGTATTAACTTGGCACCCAGGTATTTGGTTCAGTGCACACAGATGTTGCTGTAGAGTGTTTTTGTTTTTTGCTTTTTTTTTTTTTTTATAAAGACGAGATTACCATTTAGATTTAGCCAAGGAATAAACCTGGAGGGCCAGACATAACCTTCAAACACCTACAGAGAGGAGTTTTCTTTCTTTTCTTTACAAAGAAGCAAAAAAAAAAAAAATACACACAGAAAAAATTTTTTATCTTCAACAAATGTTGCTGGTCAAGCTGGGTCAGAATGATAACACAACCATGTACAGGACTCAACTCCAAAGGGATCATTCATCTCAACCTAAGACGGGCTACTCTGAGTCCTACGGATGATAGGTTTGAATTCCTAGGCACAGGGGAGAACTCGCTGAACAGGATCCCAGTGGCACAGGCGACAAAGCCCAACAGTAAATGGGACCTCCCAAAGCTAAACAGCTTCTGCACAGCAGAAACTACCATCACTCAGACAAAGACCTTCACGGACTATACGTCTGACAGAGAGTTAATATCTAGGATGTATAAAGAGCTACGAAACAAAAACGAATCCCCAGAACACAGAAATGACCCGGTTAAAAAGTAAAATGCAGAATTAAACAGAGTTCTCAAGAGGCAAAACAGTGGCGGAGGAACATTTCGCAAGATGTTCAACATCCTGGGCCATCAGGGAAAGAGAAATTAAGACCACTTCGAGACCTCACCGTTCGCCAGTCAGAATGGCCAATAAAACAAACGACAGCACGTGCTAGGCAGGATGCAGGGAAAGGGGAAACCTCCATTGCTGGTGGGAGTGCAAAGCAGTAGAGCCACTATGGAAGTCAGGGTGGCAGTTCCTCAAACAGGCGAGAACAGCTCTATCACCAGAGCCAGCTCTGCCGCTTGGATATACGCGAAGGACTCTACATTCTCCTACAGGGACACCTGCTCACCCTCGTTCATCGCTGCTCTATTCGTGATAGCCAGACAGTGGAAGCAGCATAGCTGTCCGTCAACGGGTGGAGAATGGAAATGCAGTACACTTACACTAGGGAATATTACTCGGCCGTTAACAAAAACGCAATTATGAAGTTTGCAGATAAACGAGTGGAGCTTGAAGCAACCATCGTGAGTGAGGTAATCCGGATGCAGAAGGACAAACATCGCATTCCTCTGACATGTAGACGAGACCTTCGAAGCTTTAGATGCGGGTGTTTTGTTTAGAATATCCACAGAGGTTAGAGATGGGGCCCATACTCTTCTGTTGTCTGACTAACTCTGTGCCCACACTGCTCCATTGTCAGTAGGCTTTTCCAGGTGTCTCTGTGGGTGGCACTCCTCTGGCTTGCCCAACTCTCTCCTGCCTCCATCAGCAAATGCCCTTCCCTTCCCTGTTGCCTCACCACTTAGCGCTGGGGCCAGGGGCTGCCACTGTCCTTGACTCTGTTCTTTCCTCTACTGGTTCTCATCACGACAGCAGCAGGATACCGTCAGCTCTAGAGCTCTCCCTATAGCAGTGCCAAGGCTGGTCACTTTCCTGCTCTGTCTCCTCCAGACTGAGGACAGCTTGGAGATGAGACATACAGTCAGAAGCCACGAGGACTCCCTGCCTGTGGTCAATGGAAGAACCAGGAAGTCAGCCATCTACTGTACCATCTACGGTTGGTAGTGCCACACGCGTGTCACTTCGAGCTGTACTCCTACCAGAGTGCAAGGTGCAAGGCTCCCAGCACAGGGAGAGCAGGGTCCTGGGAAAAGCTATGCATGGCCCTTGGCATGAGTAGGATGTAGGGGAACCTGCACCAGGGGCACAGGTCAGACAGAGGGCCCTGCTACACAGCAGGACCAGAGTTAACGGTGCTATTCTGTTTGCCAAAACAGCTAAAGAGATGGTTCCCAGTGTTTCCCCATAAAAATGATAAATGTTGAAGACGGACATTCTAAATATCTGATAGGATCATTCCCTAGAGTGTGCGTGACAGCGTATCCCATAAATTTGTGCAATCATATGTGGAACTAAAACTGAAAGAAAACTTCAAAAAGGGGGAGGTAGGGAGGGGAGACCCCGCCCCTCCCCCTCCCAGCTTCAAGTTCATCTCAAGTTTGCAATGCGAATTTAAATTTAACGTTTTGTGTGAACTATATAAAGCCAACAAATGTTCCTGCTCTTCCATAGCTTTATTGCAGGCTTGGTAATATGTTTGAGTAAACCCTTTCTCTTGAAATAACAACAACAACAAAAATGCCTGTATCTGAGTGTCTAAGAAACGACCGAGAGAATCATTTTCAGCATCTGCAACAGGAACCAGGAATGGAGGATAGAGATATCCCAGGCACTCACCGGCCCTCTGCCTGTGGCCTTCAGATGAAGCCCGAGAGTCCTGCAATCCTGAGGCTGTTCCACAGGCAAGGCAACAGAGGCTCATGGGGCAGATGTCACTCACCCAAGGTGTCGGTGCTCCTAGGTAGTGGAGAGAGGACCCCAGGTAACTTCAAGGGACATCAAAGTCATATCACAGAGGCAGAAAGGGACACACCTTTCCAGTCACTCAACACATGCCCTGTGTGTCAGGCATTACCAGGCTTGCAGCAGTGAGCAATCCAAGCCACAATGGATATACAGTGTAGCTAGTCGGGGTGGGTGGGGAATATACAGTGTAGCTAGTCAGGGTGGGTGGGGTCAGGTTGCTGGTCCAGGATCAGAGGCAGCAGAGGGAAGAGGAGGAGGAAGCCTGCCCCATCCTTGTGGGGTGGAGCCAAGGGCACAGCTGGAAAGAGCTGAGCCCATCAGTGTGGGGGCCTGGGACAGGCAAATAAGACTGAAGAGGGAAGGGAGAATTTATTCTTTGTGGGGAGTGTGTGGTAGAGGTATTTTTAGGATGGGCCGCTCTTCCCATTACCCTAAAACCCCTCCTTGTGGGGAAGAGAGAGGAGGTGGCACTAGATGATTTCGGGGGGTCAGCTGGCACCCTCTGCAGAGGAGGAAGTGGCTCCAGGCATTGTCCTTGGACTAGGGCCCTGGGTATTTGACCCAGGCCAGGCTCCTGCCAGCCACTTCCCTTTTGGGACCGGAGCCTACTGCCACCCCCCTACCCTCTGCCACATCCCCACTCTCCCTTCAGAATGACCTGAAAGGAAGGTTTATAGAGGAAAAGGAATGAAAAGGATCCTATTTAACAGCACACACTGGGAGGAGGAACTTCCTGACAGGAACCGGTGTGGAAACCAGGCCCAGCCTGGCCATGGAAAACTGGTTTGGCTCAGGACCGGCCAGAGTGGACGGGGACCTCGGGCAGCTGTACATCGCAATTAAACTGGCCTCGTCCAAGTCCACTTTCCTTCTCGCACCCCCGAGGCAGGCAGACACTATAATAATCTGTATACCACAGGGCGAGGAAGGTACCATTTCCTTTAAATCCGGAGAAGGGGAAATCAGCCTCATTGAGGTCACAGAGACATGGACAGCAAATCGAGAGCAGATGCAGGCAGTTGAGCAGGCCAGAGAGCAGAGCGGCTGCCACCAGGCGCCCAGCCTGAGTCACCCGGGTGGGGAGGGCAGGCGGTGGTGGGCAGGGCTGGCTATCTTTACTCCCCTGCTTGGGTGTGGACTGCATGAAACAATGCAAACAGAAGAGTCCTCGGGGCTGGGGCAGGCACAGGGTTGGGACTGGCACGGGGCCGGGCAGGTACCGACAGGATCTTGGCAGTCTGTTCTTAAGACCCAAGAATTACAACAGGCCCTGAATCCAAAGGGGGAAGACCTTTTCCTCCCCTGCCATGCTTGCCCGCACCCACCCCGGTCGATCGTCCAGCTGTCCAGGTCCCCAGGCCTGGTCCTCACCACCTTTCTTTAAAAGCCGGGTTGACCAGTGGCTGTCAGGAAAGGTCTGCTGTGGGCAGTTCAGCCCCTGCATAGCTCCACTGGGCTTCCAGGCCACACTGTGGTAATGCCTCATCCTTCCTCCTAGGTTCTCCTTGCCTCTCCGCTTGGCCTCCTGCAGTCTCCAACAGAAACAAACGTTGCTTCCCTAGGGCCTAGACTCTCTGCAGCCCTGCCAGGCCCCTTCATTCACCTCAGCCCTTTCCAAATCCTCTTCCACCCATGTCAGTCTTCTGGGAGCCACTCTTTCATCTATGTGACACTGTCCCTTGGAGCGTGAGCTTTCAGGAGCAAGATTCTCCTGTGTCACTGGCCCTCCTGCCCTTCAGTTATCACGTAACAGAGGAGGACCACTGGGCACTGGGGTGACCCATGCAGAGCACTGTGCTTTAGAATACTTTAAAACCACATGCTCCATGCATCAGGGCTGCCTCAGGAACATTCTTGTGTCAGGAGGAGAGCTGACAGGATGGTTTGCGATGAGTGATTTTATTTTTTAGCACCCTTGGACCTTCCAGTGGTGGAAGGGAAGGGAGAGTGTCGGCGTTTCCCCCAAGGCCCTCCCCATGGCAAACACAGAGCTCTTTACCCTGAAGGCAGAGACGGCAGGAAGAGGAGACTTGATCTCAGAAGACTCCAAGCCCAGAACTCATGCTGGTCCAGTGACACTTTTCTGATGGGTCACACAGTAGCAGACACAGTTCCCCCTTTTCGTTAGTCTCAAATTTCCTTTAACCCTTTGATCCCTCTTATTAATTAAACTTAGATCAAAATAGCCCTCCATTAAAGTGTTTAAAGGGGAGGAAGGCAGCACAGGTATGGGGGAGGAAAGGAGTCTGGCATCATCTCCAGCCTCGGCTGGCTCTACCCTGGCCCCTCCAACCCTGTAGTGTTGTGGGAATGGTCAGGAAGAGGCACCTGTGTATCGTACATAGACACTCATGTGTGCTGCCACAGGTTGGAGGCTGGATAGCTTACTGGACAGGCTTTGGTTTTCCCCAACAACTCTCCCTTCCAAGTTCCACCCTGCTCCATGGGAACCAAAACAAAAGTCCCAGAGAGGCCCCCAAGTGTCAGAAGCAGCCTGCTGCATTTCTGTCCATGGAGGCTGGCAACGTGGCCAAGGGCTTCTAGTCCTGCGCCCAACATGAAGCAAATTGCAAGCCGCAGCAGCTAATCTGAAGAGGAAGAACATTCGAGAAACTCCTCCTCAAGATCTGAGGCTTGGACATCCAGAGAACCCTAAACAGCTCCTTTCACCCAACTGTGGGCTTGGTTGAGAAGGCTGAGAAGCTGTAGCTCTGGGTTGGTTTGCCTGATGGCCCATTCAGGGGGACTGAGACCCTCAGCTTTGCCTGATGCAGGTGGCTCCCTTCTGCCTTTTCAAGCCTTAGTTTTGTCCTCTCTGCCATCTGAATGAGAGAATGGCAGAGTTAAACGGAGGGGCCCACCTGGCCCCGTGACTAATCCCTCAGCACCTGCAGAAATCAGAAGCACGGCTGGTGACGCCCATCCTCCCTAATGCTCTCTGGAGCCCCAGCTCTCCTAGAGTGAACACATAACTCATCCATCTCCGAGCCCTGAGAGGGGCCTGGCATGCAGGCCTAGAAATACCGTCTCCCCTTCCTCCTCCTTGCACCTGCTAGGCAAATTCAACAAACACTTGTGGGATAGCTGGTGAAACCAGAAGCCAGCACCCAGAGGCTCATTGTGCTTCTACCTCAGGTAAATCACGACTCAGTGTCCTTGTGATGGTTCTGTAATGGCCAGGGCACAGTAAGCACCAAATATTTGTAGAGCGAATGAAGGAAATCAAACATTAACACCCTGTTTTGTTTTGTATTATCTATTCTGGAAAGGGAGGGGCCGGTTATTCCAGCTCAGAGCTTCAAGGCACTGGGCAGACCAAAGAGTGAGGGTGAATGGGCTGGTGGGGGGGAGATGCAGGCCTGGGTGCTTGCCACTTGCTAACTGTCCCTTCCTGGCTGTTACCACTTCCCTCCCAAAAGAAGGGGGGACCTGGTTGGCTCTGGGGAGTTCTGGTGACCCAGAAGAGAGCAGTCTGGCTCCCCTAGGCCCACACCATAGCAACTATGGGGGGATGTATAGACTTAAGCCCCACTTTGTGGGCTGTCCGTACGCGTACCTCTGGACTGTGGTCCAGGTTGTGCTACTTGGTGGGACACTATGGAGGCCCCTGGACCTCATGGCTGATAGCCTCTAGGGGATGGAGGGAAAAGGCTCCATTTCCTCTTCAAGAGCAATCTGGTTCCAGTGCTTCCTACATATCTTTGCAGTGGAACAGCAAGCCCAGCCAGGTGGTGTGATTGTCCCTCAGGCACAGGACAGAGATGCCAAGCGTGTCTGTGTTTCAATGTCTTTACAGCAGCCCTAATGGGAGAGCACAGGCCCATTTGATGGATGAGTACACCGAGACTCAGGGGTTGAGTGCCCAGAGCGGATGATAGCTTTGGCTCTGGAGCCGCATATCTACCGCACCCCACCCCACCCCCACCCCGAAAGGCAAAGGCAGCTGAAGGAATGAAGTCGGGCCTAGAAACCAGGCCCTGGGCCCAGATCTGAATTTCACAAGTTGGGTGAACTTGCCTTACTGAATCTCAAGGTTCCTAAAGTCAAAGTGGAGGCCAATGTAGCAAGAAATTCCCAGAGCTGGGGCAACCCGAACACTAGAACATTGTTCTTCATGACTGGTATAGGGACCTCCATATACAGAACAATTGAAAGGATTTTCCTCCCCCCCGCATCTGTCTCTCTCTCTCTCTCTCTCTCTCTCTCTCTCTCTCTCTCTCTCTCTCTCTCTCTCTGTGTGTGTGTGTGTGTGTGTGTGTGTGTGTGTGTGTGTGTGTGTGCGCGCACGCCAGAAGTCAGTGGTCGAATGTGTTTCCCAAGCATCCTTTTTTGTCCCTGGGTCTGTCACGGAACCTAGAGCTTGCTGATGGCCAGCCTGCCTGAGTTTATAGACCTAATAAACTCTAGGGATCTGCTTTCTACCACTCCGTCACCGGAGTTAGACACCTGCCACCATGCATGACTTTTAGGTGGGAGCAGGGGATCTGAACCTGGTTCTCATGCTTGCACAGTGAGCATCTTACCACCTGAGCCGTCTCCCTAGCCAGTGAAGCAGAGGTCATCTATCGCCCTTCACTCTGCTCATGATGTGCCCTGATGCTTTCTACTCTGTTCTGATTTTCTTTCTTTCCTTTTCAGAGCTGGAGGCCATTGCCTGCCGGATCAATCAAATGGCCGGTAAGAGGATAACATGTGCAGCCGGAAGAACACTGTCTTACAGTACAGACTCTGTGTGGCTCTCCGGTGCTAACATGAGGGGCTGGCACTTTGAAGCACCAAACCTGCTTTCTTGTCTGCTCAGCATCCATTCATCCTCGCTGTAACCCTCATTGTTCCTGAGTCCTCATTGTCCACCTGCATTTACACATACACACACACACACACACACAAACACACACATACACACATACACACATACACATACACATACAATACACACACATATACACACATAGTCACACATATACAATACACACACACACACACACACACACACACACACACACACACACACCCACACACGTCTTTCCATGGAAGGTCACTTTGGAGTCGGCAGGGGCAGGAGGAAGGGGGAAAGAATGCAGAACGCAGGTCAGAGTTTGCCTCTGACCCCTTTAATAGATCCCACTCCATAGGCTGACTGCTGACACGGAAATTTCTCTATTAGAACTGAACACTTCTCAGTAATAGAATTTGTCCTAACAGGGCTTTAGTATCCAATCTAGTAGTGAAAACATTTCGAAGCTCTGAAAAAATGAAATCAAGAAGTTCCTCTGGCTATGAATGCTCCGGCAGGAGGGCACTAACTCTATTGTCCCTTCTGATGAAATTATAAAGAGCCTAATTCTACCTTGTTTTCTCTTCATATACTCTCCTAAAGAAAGAAAGTGTTCTGAAGCTGATGGCAGGGAACCTGAATCCCACATAGCACACTGTGAATGATGTTGGCTGAGGTAAGGTAGTTGTTCTCCTCGGGGTCACCTCGGGGACAGCCTCACATCTCTTTTCTCACTAAGTGTCTGCACAAGGGACTTTCTGGAATCTTCCATGTGATGGAGCCTCCCCTGTAACTAGCTTCTGTTGTCTACACACCTGAGTTGCTGTCCCAGTGGGCTGAAGTGTGTCGGTGCACACATGTGCAAGGGAGCATGTCCCTCGCTTAGAGCAGACAGAAAAGGAAGTGAGCAATCTTGGGACCTTTGATCTTGGGAAGAAGAGAGGCCAGGACCAGCCAGCGAGGAATGAGATCAGGAATGAGATCATGTCAGTGATGGCAGTCCTCTCCCAATGTATGAGTTGCAGGGTCTCTACTTGTTATGTGAGTGCACCCAACAGCTTTCATGTACCTTTTTATATCACTTGTCCTATTATGAATCGTAATGTAAATATCTGCTATGCGGATTATTTGGTATGTGACTCCTGTGAAAGGGTTGTTTGACCCCCAAAGCATTTTGACCCACAGGTTGAGAACCCCTGCTCTAACTTCTTCCTATTGATCCCCAAACCTCCCCAAACTGGTTGAGGCCCACGATTCCACAGTTCAGCCTTCTTCCCTCTGGTCTAATGCAAACCTGTAGTCTAGAATACCAGCCCCCTGCAGTCTAGCCTCCTGGAGAATCCCAGCTCCTGGGAGTGGTGTCATGAAGCCTTATCAGTCAAGAACATCTGGGGACAGGGAGGTTCATTCTAATCGTACCAGGTGAGCTCAATGGCCTTCCTACTAGCCATCCTCTGCTGGGACTTTTGGGGTAAAACGAAGAAGAGGAATGTGAGCCCTCTCCAAGAAGTTGGGGTCTCCCCCAAGAGCAGGCTTTGGAGCTGGAAAGGGAACTACTGAAGAGAGAAAAGGAGAAGGGGAAGGAGAAGGTCCCTTACCCAAGCATGCTTAGCCTCCTCCTGTGCATGCCCATAGAGGCATCATCTCTCCCTGCAGGATTTTCCCACCAAGGAAATCTATTACAGGTATGTTTGCACTGCGAGACTGGTATGAACCAACAGGGAATGAGGAAGGTGGCCCAGACCACTGTCTACCCTACTTTCTAGCTGGTAAGCTTCGTGGCTGAGTACAGGCCTAACCCTCAGGGGCCTCAAGCTTCCCCTATGTTGACTGAAAAGAATAAAAGCAACTTCTCTAGATGCTGATGTTAGTGGGATTGCTTCAAGTTTCTCTTCATTTAGTTTGATGTTGGCTACTGGTTTGCTGTATATTGCTGTATGTTTAGGTATGGGCCTTGAATTCCTGATCTTTCCAAAACTTTTAACGTGAAGGGGTGCTGAATTTTGTCAAGTGCTTTCTCAGCATCTAATTAAATGATCATGTGGTTTCTTTCTTTGAGTTTGTTTATATAGTGGATTACGTTGATGGATTTCTGTCTATTGAGCCATTCTTGTATCCCTGGGATGAAGCCTACTTGATCATGATGGATGATTGTTTTGATGTGTTCTCGAATTCAGTTTGCAAGAATTTTATTTACATCAATATTCATAAGGGGAATTGGTCTAAAGTTCTGTTTTTGTTGGGTCTCTCTCTCTCTCTCTCTCTCTCTCTCTCTCTCTGTGTGTGTGTGTGTGTGTGTGTGTATGTGTGTGTGTGTACTTTAAGTATAAGTTCAATTGTGGTTTCATACAATGAATTAGCTAGTGGTCCCTCTGTTTCAAGTTTGTGGAGTAGTTTGAAGAGTATTGGTATTAGGTTTTCTTTGAAGGTCTGATATAATTCTGCACTAAACCCATCTGGTTCTGGGCTATTTTCTTTGGGGGTGGAGGGGGTTGGGAGACTTTTAATGACTGCTTCTATTTCTTTAGGGATTATGGGACTGTTTAGATGGTTTATCTGATCCTGATTTAGCTTTGGTACCTGGTATCAAAAAGAACTGTCTAGAAAATTGTCCATTTCATCCAGATTTTCCAGTTTTGTTGAGTATAGGCTTTTTTGTAGTAGGATCTAATGATGTTTTTTATTTCCTCAGTTTCTGTTGTTATGTCTCCCTTAATACTGTCTCTATGCCCTCTGGTAGGTCTGGCTAAGGGTTTATCTATCTTGTTGATTTTCTCAAAAAACCAGCTCCTGGTTTTGTTGATTCTTTGTATAGTTCTTTTTGTTTCTACTTGATTTCCACCCAGGGTTGGATTATTTCCTCCATCTACTCCTTTTGTGTGTATTTGCTTCTTTTTGTTCTGGTGCTTTCAAGGTACTAGTGTATGCTCTCTTCAGTTTCTTTTTGGAGGCACTCAGAGCTATGAGTTTTCCTCTTAGCATTGTTTTCATTGAGTAGACTATTGTTTAACTTCCATGTGTATGTGGGCTTTTTGTTGTTTTTGTTAGTCCTTGGTGCTCTGATAGGATGCATGGGATTATTTCAATATTCTTGTATATGTTGAGGTTGTTTTGTAACTGATTATATGGTCAATTTTGGAGAAAGTACCATGAGGTGCTGAGAAGAGGGTATATTCTTTTGTTTTAGGATTAAATGTTCTATAGATAACTGTTAAATCCATTTGGTTCATAACTTCTGTTAGTTTCATTGTGTCTCTTTTTAGTTTCTATTTTCATGACCTGTCCATTGATGAGAGTAGGGTGTTGAAGTCTTCCACTATTATTGTGTGAGTTGCAATGTGTGCTTCGAACTCCAGTAAAGTTTCTTTTTATGAATGTAGGTGCATTTGGAGCATAGGTGTTCAGAAGTGAGAGTTCATCTTGGTAGATTTTTCCTTTGATGATTATGAAGTGTCCTTTCTTATCTTTTTTGATAACTTTTGTTTGAAAGTCGATTTTATTCAATATTAGAATGGCTACTCCAGCTTGTTTCTTAGGACCATTTGCTTGGAAAATTTTTTTCCAGCCTTTTACTCTGAGGTACTGTCTGTCTTTGTCACTGAGATGTGTTTGTTGTATGCAGCAAAATACTGGGTCATGTTTATGGATCCAGTCTGTTAGTCTATGTCTTTTTATTGGGGGAATTGAGTCCATTGATGTTGAGAGATATTAAGGAAAAGTGATTGTTGCTTCCTGTTATTTTTGTTGTTAGAGGTGGAATAATTTTTGTGTGGCTATCTTCTTTTGGGTTTGCTGAAAGAAGATTACTTTCTTACTTTTTCTAGGGTGTAGTTTCCCTCCTTATGTTGGAGTTTTCCATCTCTTATCCTTTGTAGGGCTGGATTTATGGAAAAAATATTGTGTAAATTTGGTTTTGTCATGGAATATCTTGGTTTCTTCATCTATGTTATCCACTCTCTCCCCTCTCTCCCTACCTATTCAATACACTACTCAAAGTCCTAGCCAGAGCAATTAGACAACAAAGAAGGTCGAAGGGATACAAATTAGAAAAGATACTTAAGTGACCCCAAAAGTTCCACCAGAGAACTACTAAACCTGATAAACAACTTCAGCAAGTGGCTGGATATAAAATTAACTCAAGCAAATCAGTAGCCTTCCTCTACTCAAAGGATAAGCAGGTGGAAAAAGAAAGTAGGAAAATGACAGCCTTTACAATAGTCACAAATAACATAAAATACCTCGGTGTGACTCTAACCAAGCAAGTGAAAGATCTGTATGACAAGAACTTCAAGTCTCTGAAGAAAGAAATGGAAGAGGATCTCAGGAGATGGAAAGACCTCCCATGCTCATGGATTGGCAGGATTAATATAGTAAAAATGACTCTCTTGCTGAAAGCTATCTACAGATTCAATGCAATTCATGAAAATTCCAACTCAATTCTCCATAGAGTTAGCAAGAGCAATTTGCAAATTCATTTGAAATAACAAAAGACCAGGATAGTGAAAACTATTCTCAACGAACTTCTGGGGGAATCACCATCCCTGACCTCAAGCTGTATTACAGAGCAATAGTGATTAAAAAAAAAAAACTGTATGGTATTGGTACAGAGACAAGCAGGTAGATCAATGGAATAGAATTGAAGACCCAAAAATAAACCTACACACCTATGGTCACTTGATCTTTGACAAGGAAGCTAAAACCATCCAGTGGTAAAAAGACAGCATTTTCAACAAATGGTGCTGATTCAACTGGAGGTCAACATGTAGAAGAATGCAAATCCACCCATTCTTATCTCCTTGTACAAAGCTCAAGTCCAAGTGGATCAAGGACCTCCAAATAAAACCAGCTACACTGAAACTAGTGGAAGATAAAGTGGACAAGAGACTCGAACACATGGGCACAGGGACAAATTTCCTGAACAGAACACCAATGGCTTATGCTCTAAGATCAACAATTGACAAATGGGACGTCATAAAACTGCAAAGCTTCTGTAAGGCAAAGGACAGTATCATTAGGACAAGACAGCAACCAACAGATTGGGAAAAGATCTTTACCAATCCTACATCCAATAGAGGGCTAATATCCAATATATACAAAGAACTCAAGAAGTTAGACTCCAGAGAACCAAATAACCCTATTAAAAATGGGGTACAGAGCTAAACAAAGAATTCTCATCTGTGGAATATCAAAAGGCCAAGAAGCACCTAAAGAAATGTTCAATATCCTTGGTCCTCAGGGAAATGCAAATCAAATCAACCCTGAGATTCTACCTCACACCAGTCAGAATGGCTAAGATCAAAAACTCAGGAGACAGCCAAAGCTGGTGAGGGTGTAGAGAAAGAGGAACACTCCTCCCTTGATGGGATTGCAAGCTGGTACAACCACTGTGGAAATCAGTCTAGCTGTTCTTCAGAAAATTGGACATATTACTACCTGAGTACCCAGCTATACCACTCCTGGGCATATACCCAAAAGATGCTCCAACATATAACAAGGACACATGTTCCACTATGTTCATAGCAGTCTTACTTATCATAGCCAGAAGGTGGAAAGAACCCAGATGTTCCTCAACAGAGAAATGGATACAGAAAATGTGGTACATTTACACAATGGAGTACTACTCAGCTATTAAAAATAACGACTTCATGAAATTCTTAGGTAAATGGATGGAATTAGAAAATATCCTGAGTGAGGTAACCCAGTTACAGCACACATGGTATGCACTGACTGATAAGTGGATATTAGCCCAAAAGCTTGGGATACCTAAGATACAATTCACAGACCACATGAAGCTCAAGAAGGAAGACCAAAGTGTGGATGCTTCAGTCCTTCTTAGAAGGGGGAACAAAATACTCAGGGGAGGAAAATACAGAGACAAAGAGTGGAGCAGATACTGAAGGAAAGGCTCCCAGAGACTGCCGCACCTGGGGATCCATCCCATATACAGTCACCAAACCTAGACATTACTGAGGATGCCAGGAAGTGCTTGCTGACAGGAGCCTGATATAAGCTGTCTCCTGAGAGGCTCCACCAGAGCCCTACTGATTCAGATGAGGATGCTCATAACCAACCATAGGACTGAGCATGATATCCCCAAAGGAAGAGCTAGAGAAAGGACTGAAGGAGCTGAAGGGCTTTGCAACCCCATAGGAAGAACAACAATATCAACCAACCAGGTCCCCCAGAGTTCCCAGGGGCTAAACCACCAACCAAAGAGTACACATGGAGCGACCCATGGCTCCAGTTGCATAAGTAGCAGAGGATGGGCCTTTTGGACATCAATGGGAAGAGCAGCCCTTGGTCCTGGGAAGGCTCGATACCATAGCTAGGGGAATGCCAGGGTGGGGAGCTGAGAGTGGGTGGGTGGATATCTAGAAGCAGGGGAGGGAGGATGGGATAGGGAGTTTCCGGAGGGGAAACTGGGAAAGGGGATAACATTTGAATTGTACATAAGGAGAATATCCAACAAAAAAAAAAAAACCTTAAAACAGACAAAATCAACTTTAAAGCAGAAATTTAGAAACCTTTAAAATACCGGATTTCAATCTGCAACCTTTAAGATGGTAAGGAAATACACAAAGATATTAAAGGTATCAATGAAAGAAAGTGAAATAAGGGGTTCAGGAACCTTTAAAAAAATAAAAATAAAGAAAAAGAGCGACTTCTCAGGGTGACTAGTGTGAGCACCAGAACAGTGTCTGCCCAGGGAGGGCGCTGAGGACATCAGCTGCTGCTGTTTCCTACCACCAGCCTCTTCAAGGAAAGTAGTTACACGGACAGCTTTACTGTCGCAGTCCTTAGGAATATCCAGGGCCCTCAGTGGTCCCTCCTTTCTGTCTCCACATGCACCAATGGGTCTTGAAGGGGAACAGGCCTCTGGTCTAGATCATGCAGAGGAGACAATGGCTGCCTCCTCTTTGTCCCCATACCTCTCTGCTCTACACAGTGCCAACTGACTCATTTCCCCACGTCACAGACTTGTTTTGCTCTTGCTCACTTTCAGTGGGTTCCCTCACGACATGAAGGGAAATGCCCCTGCCTCCCAATGAGCTGTCTCCTTTCTATTGACTCTCACTGCTGCCCAGTACATGGGGGCCATGGTGAGTCCAGCCCTGTCGCAAGGATGCTTTCTCATTAACCCTCACAATAACTTCACAGAGCAGATACCATGAGACTCAGCTTGATTAAGAAATAGGCTAAGGGGGCTGGAGAGATGGCTCAGCGGTTAAGAGCACTGACTGCTCTTCCAGAGGTCCTGAGTTCAATTCCCAGCAACCACATGGTGGCTCACAACCACCTGTAATGGGATCTGATGCCCTCTTCTGGTGTGTCTGAAGATGGCTACAGTGTACTCATGTGAATTAGAGGGGCGGGGAGGGAGGGAGAGAGGGAGAGAGAGTTAGATCAATATATCTTGAGAGAGAGTTAAATAAACTGAGAGAGCAAGAGAGAGCGAGAGAGCGAGAGAGCGAGAGAGCGAGAGAGCGAGAGAGAGAGAGAGAGAGAGACACGAAGGGGAGCTGGAGAGATGACTCAGAAATGAAGAGTATTTTCTGATTGCAGTGTTGCCAGAACACACACACAGAGTTGCTAATAACTGTTTGCAAGTCCAGTCCAGAGGATCCATATTATCTTCTGGCCTCTGCAGGTAGTACATGGTCTTGGTGTATAGACATACAAGCAGGCAAAACACTTAGACATGTAAAATCATTTTTAAAAAGTGTGTGTGTCTCTCTCTGTGTGTGTGTGTGTGTGTGTGTGTGTGTGTGTGTGTGTGTGTGTGTGTGTGTGTTGGGGGGGACTCAAGGTCACACAGCGAGATGGAGCTTGAACTTAAC
Source organism: Rattus norvegicus (assembly GCF_021556685.1). Classification (NCBI taxonomy): domain Eukaryota; kingdom Metazoa; phylum Chordata; class Mammalia; order Rodentia; family Muridae; genus Rattus; species Rattus norvegicus. The sequence continues at coordinate 71,747,575 of NC_141551.1, read as the reverse complement.
TCCAGAAGCTAGATTCGACAGCTTTTCCTCTACTATCTCAGGAGTCCGTGACACACGAGACTGACATAACAGGTTTTAAACTCTGAGAACACGTATTTCCCATCTTGTTTGGGTGTGTGCTGTTATCCCTGTTGCTCTCAAACAATAATGTAACAATAATCTCCCCTTGTTAAGTGCCGACTCCACGCGAGGCACAGCACTGAAGCGTTAACATGTGTTTCTCTCCAGAGTTCCTCCTAACTATTCTGAAGAGAGAGAAAAAAAAAAAAACAACCTCAAATTATCCTCCCTTTTCAGATAAGGATAAGGAGACAGTTAGAAATATCAAGGGACCAAACCAGGACTGTCAAATAACTAGTGGGAGACGTTGGGACCAACCTGGAGTCTCCCGGTGCCAGCCTTAGCCCCTCAGCCTGGACTTAGTTATGAAGGGCCCACTGTACTCCCAGGTCTGGAACCTGAAGGCAAAGAACATATTTAATTCTGGAAATGAAAGCAAGAAGGTTTAGAATGTTCCAGTGTGCTCTAGTGACCAGGAAAGACGCTGGCTTTTCTATGTGATGGGTCACTCCAAAGGAAAGAGCGGACCTCATGCCTCCTTGCTGCCCCTGGGGCAGAGGTTGCAGATCTTTCACACCCATGATATGCTGTGTTTTTATCCCCATCCTTCTGCCCCTTCTTGGATTTTACTCACAGTGGCTTGGGCTGTGACACTGCCTGGCACTCACTGACACGGGACCCTGGCTCAGAGACTGATGAGTCCCAGAGTACTGGTGTGCTTTCCCGGGTTTTTCTCCTTTTCTCCAAAACAGCTTTAAGATTTCTCCCACATTACTTCATTCTTTCCCTTCTGTGTTTTAAGCTTGTACCTCTTGAAGAGACCTAAACCATAGATTTATATGAGTCTGCAGATGTCTCAGTCTGTGTGATGGCTGCCATCAGTATCCTCGCTCAGGCTTTCCTCTGAAATCCACCTTCAGTCAGGGGCTGATGGATGGTCTGAGCGAAGGCTACAGGGATGAGTCTTAGGAAGCGAGGTGGTTTGGGTAAGAATGGCCCCCACAAGCTCATACATTTGAATGTTCGGTAACCAGGGAGCGAAGCTCTTTGAAAGGATTAGAAGGATGAAGAGGTGTGGCTTTGTTGGAGGAGGTGTGTCACTGAAGCCTGAGCTCTGAGGTTTCGGAAACCCATGCCATTCCCAGTCTCCCAGTCAGAGTCAGTCAGTCAGTCAGTCAGTCTCTCTCTCTCTCTCTCTCTCTCTCTCTCTCTCTCTCTCTCTCTCCCTGTTTGCTTGCAGGGATCAGGATATAATGCTCTCAGCTGCAGGACCATGCCTGTCTGCATGCTGCCATGCTCCCCACCATAATGATAATAGACTAACCTTATGAACAGTAGGCAACTCCCCAATGAAATGTCTTCCCTTGTAAGAGACAGGACAGTGGCTAAGACAGGAATCGAGACCGGAAAGACACAAAGTTGTGACCTGTGACTTCTTATGGCCTTGCCCTCTAACAGAACTCAAAGAATCCATGTCCAGGAAAAGAGGTCCTGCCCAGTGTGCGTTCCCATCTGCTGCCCCATAGGCCCACACCCTACCCTGCGATTTACAGCCTCATACTCTCCAGGTACTTGTTTCCACCAAGCGTGTGATACAATCCTAAGTTGGTCCTCCACGAGCTTGACATAGGCACACATTGTTCTGACTTTGAGCTGCCTGGAAAAAGTGGCCTTGAAAGATAGAACACGTAGGGACAGGGCGCTTTCAGGCAGCTAAACGCCTGGACAACTAGGTGTACTGACTGGTGTCCTTAATCCTAGCGTTTGGGCAGCTGAGGCAGGAGGACTACTATGAGTTCCAGGGTAGCCCAGGCAGCAGAGTGAATTACAGAGCTACAGAATGTGATTCTGTCTCTAAGAAGAAAAATAGAAGGGGAGGAAAAGAAGGTGGTGGTGGTGGTGGTGGTGGTGGTGGTGGTGGTGGTGGTGGTGGTGGTGGTGGTGATGGGGCTTCTTCATCAGGCCAAGGGATGTGACTTGGTTTGGCTGGCAAGAGCATCCTCAGCAGAAAATATTTGGATGCAGGAGCAACAGAGTGAAAACAGAGTTCACCTGATGGTGAGCCTGTCCTCCATTGAGCCCTATTTGCCAATCATAGAGTGGAAAAAAAAACATGCTTAAAAACCATTATTCCAACTCATCAGCATCATCTGGATGTTTATTTAGCGAGGATCCCTTTCCCTACCCAGACTTAAGAGCCAGATTCAGAGATGAGAGCTCAGAAATCTGAACACCCTGACTCCCCAGATGACTCTGACTCATGCAGAGAAGGCTGTGCAAATCCACCCCTGACAACCTCGCTGCTTGCACTTTGACTGGGTAATGGAGTGAGGCTTCAGGTTTCTGTCAGCTCAGGTCAAGCAAATGCTGTCCCTTCAAGGGCCACATTTGGGGTACAAAGGGGATAAGGTTTTGTCCTCACTACTTCTTCACCACAGAAAAGTAAAAGCAAGCAAACTAAAAACCCCCTAAGTTAGAGCAAGATACATCAACCTGTCCAGTGAACCAGACTCCTGGGGCATGGTCGAGAGGCTGGGACATGGTATAAAAGGCTCCCCGGGGCAATTCTTCTGACCCGCTAAGGGCTGAGAGTCACAATCCCAGAGCTCTGCAAGGTAGGCGGTCCCTTCTTCACAACACTCTCAAGAATGATCCCATGATTCAGCACTGAGCCCAAGTGTGGGCAGGGCCAGCAAATTGAGTGGTCAGGTGGGCACCCCCAAGCCTGGGGTAGGCTGCACAGGTCTAAAGACAACTAAATTAAACCATGGTTGGAGGCTGACAGTTACAGAGTGGTCTTACAGCATGAGGCCACGTGATCATTCAAGCCAGATTACTCTGGGACCAAGAGGGTCATCTAGACAACGGCTAACTGTCCCTTGCTTCATTACAATGGCATTTCCATGTCATTTATAAGATCGCCTGCTGCCATCACGAATCTGATGCTATGTTACACCCAAAAGTCCCGTATAAGGACAGAAAAGGGGAGTAAACGATTCTAGGAAAATATTGACTCACTCTCAGAATTCCCCTCATTTTCCCTGCCTCCTCTCATGAATAATCCTCCCTTCCCCTCAGGTCACCCAGGTTCCCAGTGACACACTCAACTCTAGAGACCCACACTCAAATCCTGAGTGCACAGTTGGGCTTTGAGATCATTTTCTAATTCTTCACTCATCTCACTCCATGACAAAAACCTGGAACAGCTGTACAGAGTCACCCTTCCTCCCTCTTCTGTTTCAGGGATCTTCCCAGGCTTACTGCTGACCCTTGACCTGGACCAACAGCTGGTGCCCAGAGCATGCTGGGAACACCTCCCTGCTCTGCATCCCCTCCCCCATTCCTCTGCATCCCCTCCCCCATTCCTCTGTATCCCCTCCCCCATTCCTCTGCATCCCCTCCCCCATTCCTCTGCATCCCCTCCCCTATTCCTCCCAGACAAAATGTCTCTGGGTTTTCTTGGGTCATTCAAGTTGAAGGCAAGATGGCAGCATGCTTGAAGCCAGTCCCATGGATGGCTGGTGCTGCTCACTGATGAAGTGTGAGGGCCAAGACAGAGGGACTGGACTGTGTGCTCAACAGTAGCAACCCACATCTGGCTCTGGTTTGGATGACTCATCCTAAGGAGTCTCAACCGGATCAAAGACTAACCTTCATAATGAATCTGCAAGGTCCCAAGCATCAGTGTGAACTTCCCTGAATGGTCATAGTCCCCACACTAGTGAGTCATTGAACTAGCCTCATAGACAGGCCCTAGATGAGCTGAGCGTGCTCAGGGAGGAGCCCCGAGGTGGAGGTTAGAAGACAGAAGCGGTGCAGTAGAGCTAGGGGGGCTGGAGGGAGGCTGAGACTGTGAATGCTCTGCAGAACCTAGGCCTGGCTTCTTGGTTTTCGATCTCCAATGGTCCCTTCTAAGTCTTCCTTTCCCAAAAGGCTCATAACTAGATCATTAGGCTGTGAGTGGACGTCTCCTACCCATGCCTTCCCCAAGGCAGAGTGACAGCCTTCTCTCTATAGTCAACCAGAATGAGATCCACCCATCTGCCAGTACTATGACTGCTCCACCCAGTGGGATGGAGCCATGACTTTGTTAGCCCTGGGTAGTGGGTAGATTTACACTAGCAGAGTGTAAGATTCCCCTCTTGTTGAGCAGGCCTTCTGTTCCATTGTAGAGCTGTTGGTTACTAGAAAGGTACATTAGCATCAGCATGCCACGTGGGTCACTGTGGTAGTTCATAGGTGTCCCAGTGGAAGCTCGAATAGTGCCTTCCTTAGGGAGGAGTCATTCCGGTCAGTCCTAGCACAGGGTCTGGCTGGCACCGGCCTAACCTTCCAAACAAGACTCTGAGGACACTTCCTCTCAGTGTTCTGATTCAGTCTGCCCAGGTAGACTCCACTATCACCCCCACTGGGGAATTTCAGGAAACCCAAAGATACCATCGGAAGCAACGTGGTGACCTCCATTTGTCCCTCTCTGTACACTCCAGGGCTCAGATGTCCACACTAAGCCAGTGCCTGCTGTGACCTCCAAGTCTTGCAGGCCTCCAGTCCCAAAGTGGTAAGGTAGCTACAGGAAGAAGGAGCCTTAGCAAAGAGGCAGGTGTGGCTGTCAATCACCTAAGGGTGGTGGGAGGAGTCACTGTGGAGTCACTAACCCATTGGTGCCCCAGTAATGAGAGAGCCATGCAACCAATCAGTTCCATATTCATTTCTCTAAAGGGGGGCTGAAACCACCAGCCAAGAGCCCTGGCTGAGTTCCAGGCGATCCCCCTGTCCTTGCTGGACTGCTGGCACCGGCCATTTCTGCCTTGCCTCGTGCAAACCCACTGAACACATTCTGGATACCAGAAGCTGCTACATTTGCTTAGGTGCCTGCAGCCAGCGGCTGAACTGCGTGCCTGGGAAGAAACAAAACTGAAGCAGACCTGTCCGTGTTCGCCGTTCCTGTCAGTGCGCCGATTTCCCAGTGTTAAAGGATGAAGCGCTCAGAGGAGGGAAGCGCTCAGAGGAGGGAAGTTGAGGTTTTCATGCAAACTAAGTAGCCACCCTCCAAGCTGAGTTACTACTAACAGACACTGTCGTGGTAATAAAAATATTTTACTTATTATTATTATTATTATTTAAATTTAAATTTATTTAATTTTGTTTGACTATATGAGATAATTTTGTTTAAATATTTAAAATAGATGAGATAATAAAATATGGGGAAGCCAACTCGGAAACCTGGAAAGACTTTTCGCTTAAATATGCGTTGTAGACGCCTTTAAGTTCATTCATCAGAAACCACTGAAGATTCCTTATGGAAGTTCACGCAAGAGCAACCGGGAAGTTCCCCAATCACTCCATCTGTACACACACGGGATAGATCTTGAGTCACCCCAAAAGGCTGATGGCCAGATCTACGCTTACCAGCTCTATGTTAAATAAGCGGTGTGAAGTGTTGCGGAAACTCTGATTTCTGTTTCGTATTTCTGAAATGGCGTCTCATTAGGTAGCCCAGGCTGGTCTCAAACTCATGATTTTCCTACTTTTGCTTCATTCCAGGTACCACCAGGTAACTTTGGTTTTGTGTGTTTTGTTTTGCTTTGTTTTGAGACAGGGTCTCCCTAGGTAGCTCTGTCTGGCCTCGAACTCACAGAGCTCTCTCTGTCTCTGTCTTCCGAGCACTGGGGTTAAAGGTGCACACCGCTACCCCTGGTTAGTAGTTCTGGTTTCCGATCCTTGCTTTAAGTGACACTTGGGGATGGGCCCCTGTGGATTCTGACCAGGCAGACGAAGGCTGACTTCATCAGAGTTTGGCAGGGTATTGATTGTCACCTAAGGAAAAGCTGCCAGTCTCCACTCAACATAGAGACTGGACGTCCTCCGATGGTGCCCCACCTGCTAGGCCTGCTGCTATCCCGTCTTCTCTTTCTCTTGTCCTCCTCCTATTGGACAAATTGAGCTAGAAACCCACTGGCCAAGGGCTGTACTGCTGGAGGGGAGGATCCCCAGGCTACAGAGCAGGAAAAAATGTGAGGGTATCCGGGGGCAACGGGCACAGGCCCGTCCCAGATCTTCTGAAATCCAGAGAGTCAAAAGTGACTCAGAGTGGAATTTAAGATCCTGGGCAGGGAAAAGTGAATATTTGAGGCTGGAGTGGGAAGAGAGCTGTGTTCTCGGAGCTCCATGACTACGACGTGAATGGCTGTAGAGCTGAGCCTGGAGGATGGGGGAGGAGAAAGTGGGCCAGAGGTGAACTTGGAAGAGAGTTCGGAGCTCAGGAAGATGGAGGTGGCAAATTGCGCCCTGGGAAGGTCCGCACCGGGATATGCCTGCAGATGGCATCTTAAGTTTTAAAAGAAAAACTTACCGTGTAACAGGCTGCTCATTTGTGATAACACAAATCCTAAGAGTCCTAGCTGGCCCACTGAGTCTGTTTCTGTCTTTTCAGACCCAGTCTTACAACGTGACCCAGGTTGGCCTTGAACTCACGATTCCTATTCTGCCTTCATCGATGTGACTACCAGCACACATCACCATGACTGGCAAACGTGGCTAATTAAGGTTTGCCTATTTCATGTGTGCAAGTGCTATGCCTGTGTGCACGTGTGTCTGGTGTCTGTGGAGATCAGTTCCTGAGGGTGATGGATCCTCTGGGACTGGAGTCACAGACAATGGTGAGCCGCCATGTGGGTACTGGGAATCAAACTTGGGGCCTCTGCAAGAGCAATGCCCCGTTGTTTTCTGCCTAGTCATCTCTCCAGCTCCAAGTGTAGCTGATTTAAATGACACTGCACTCCGTTTGTGCTCCTGTCCAGGATGGGAGTGCATTCACATGTATGCAGGCAAAACACACTTACATGCAAAATAAATAAATCTGACCAGCGGCACCGACCAGGCCTGGTCACTTAATCCAGTTGTCACAGCACTCGAAGACTGTACAGCTCTCTCTATTAAAATAAGGTCGAGTGCAACAGATGTAGCATTTGACTAGACCTTGAGCCACAGCCTGCACCTCTTGGGTGCTGGGGGCCCTCTTTTGTAAAGTGAGGAAACAGAACTGACACTGTGTATCAGGCTGTCACTCTCCATCCCACACACTGTCGGGGGTGGAGGAAGAAAGGGAGGGACAGAATAGATGATGGGTTAGATAAGACCAGGCAGACTTCAGAAACAGTTTTTAAAATCCTAAGATGAGCTGGCCTTGCTGCCATGGGCCTTTGATCAAAGATACCTGGGAAGCTGAGGCAGGAGGATTGCAAGTTCAAAACCTGAGCTACAAAGTTCAAGGCCAGCCTGGACAACTTAGTGAGATCAAATGTTTTCAAATTTAAAAGCACGTTTTGTACCGGCAACCTCATGTGTATTTTTTTCCCCATTTCTTTCTCCTTATATATAAAACATTAAGCTTCTCTCTCGACGTTGGAGCCCCCAAGGCAAGCCTGTTTTTTCCAATGGAACACACACGTTCAGTTCCGAGGAGTCAGCCTGGGTGGGCTTTACTTGCAGCTGACGGTCCCCGTGTGTCTTGCCTCAGCTGTAGACAGAGGCCCAGAAGATAGATGTCTTGGGCATTGAGAATGCCAGCGCTCTGGCTCCAGTGCCCTCTGTATAGCCACAGCCACACTGCTGCCCAATACCCACCATCTGCTGTTCACTGTTCTCTGCTCCTTCTGGTCAACTACAAACTGAAAGTTGCAGTGGGCAAGCTGGCCCTAGAGCGTCCCGAGTCAACATCTGGGCTGCAGATGCGCCCCACAGCCTGTGGACTCTGCCACACCTGCTTTATTCTTCCTGCTCTGTGTTCCGGATGTCCATGACCTGGACCGGGGAGGGCCACAGTCAGGAGTGCTGGTAGAGAGTAAATACATCATTTAAAGGAGCTGGGGATCTAGCTTGCTTATAGAGCACTGGCCTATGGTGTGAGGTCCTAGGTTCTAGGGTTCTGTGTACTGGGGGTTCCCAGTTCTTGAGAAAAAAATACTGAGAGGAGCTACACCCATTCTTATCATTCCTGTGCCCACTCTTCCAAAAGAAAAAAAAAAAAGAATTCTAAGAACTAAATCACAGGTCTAAATCAGAGGTGTGGTTACTCGGGGGTGCTTAATCACGATTTTACTGCATTTCCAGCTGTAGTGGCTCATGCCGTGGTTTGCATAAGCAGTTACTTGGGAAGTGGCTTCTGTTCCCTGACCTCATATGTGTTTCATTAAAATTGAACACCCTGAAATGAGGAGAGGAGCGCCGTGCAGAATGCTTCCACCTGGATGCGGCTCTAGGGACCCGGCAGTCAAGGTGATTAAAGGCTAAGCCAGCAGCCTCAGCTGCCCTGCTTAGGAGGCAGTGAGTGTATTTTCCACCACACTTCATAGGTTTCAGCCTGTGAGGCACTTCTGGATGCTCTTGCTTTCTCTGGGGCGGGTGAGTACAGTGTAAAAGTCCCCCTCTCTCTGTGTCTCTGTCTCTGTCTGTCTCTGTCTCTGTCTCTGTCTCTGTCTGTCTGTCTGTCTGTCTGTCTCTCTCTCTCTCTCTCTCTCTCTCTCACACACACACACACACACACACACACACACACACACACACACACACACACAGAATTCCCTCCTTGTAATGACTAGATTTTAACTTTAGCTGTCTATGGAATGTAAGAGATGTCTTCTGTGTTCCCAAAAAGCTGTGCAACAGGCCTGAGGTACACGCTAAAGTCTGGGGCAGAGCAGCGGTCCTTGAATGATCATGGATATTGGAGTCACTTCCCCCGCAAGCACAATGTGGCCATCTCACTGAGAAGGTCTGCGGATGTAAAGCCATGTATCCCTCTAGAGGGATCCTCATCCCTCCAGAGGTCTAACGGCAGAAGCTGTAGGATGCTCAGACTGGCCTGGCAGGGCGGCCCTGGAGCAGGGGTCCTAACAGTGATCATCTGGTGAGGGAATGGATGGATGGACGACCTCACGCACCACAGCTGCAGGGCTGACGGCTGGCTCCTGCCTTGCTTCCTATTGAGAAGCCAGATGGGGGAATCCCAGGGCTTCCAGGGGTAAGCAGCTATGAAAGCTCTTTCCCTGGGCTAGACTGTGTGTCATTAATGAAGCTCCAGGAAGTACCCATCCCCCCTTCAAGAATGGAAACATCTGCCACTGTCCTTCAGACCTGGGAGTTCTGCCTTGACCAGGGCCCGCGTTTCTGGTCCCATGAGGGCCCTCCATCCTTTTTGTATATGGTCTCCTTTAGTTTGGGAGGGTACAAATGGTCACCTCCTTTTATCAGGAAAATAAGAGGAGAAAGGGCCAGTTGCAAACCTCTGGGGGGAAAGTTGGAAACCAGAGAGTGGACAGACAGTTTTTCATCGGAAGAGCCAGCATGAAAGAAAAAGGAGCAAAAGGGAATTGATTTCCCCTGTACGGGGAGGGTCCATTGAGGTGAGTTTTGATTTTTTGGTTTTGAGGCAGGGTCTCTCTGTGGAGCCAAGGCTGATTTCAGACTCTAGATCCCCAATTCTTGCACCTGAGGCTCCTAAGTGCTGGGATTACAGATGTGTGCCAGTGTACCTGCCTCTGGAAGACTGTGTGTGTGTGTGTGTGTGTGTGTGTGTGTGTGTGTGCATGCTTGTTTCCAGAGTGTCAGTGCACACAGTGTATGTGTGCAAGTCTGCGTGCATGTGTGTGTAGTCTTGACGTTGTTCTGAGTGTCTTCTTCTATTGCTCTCCACTTTGTTTACTGAGACACAGTCTCTCTTAAACCTAGAGCTCTCCAGGTCCAGGTAGCCAGTTTGCCCCTAGAATCTGCTGTCCCTTGAGTGCTGGGATTGCAGGCTTTTTCTATCATGGCTCAACTTGAACCTGGGTTTTGAACTGAACTCTAATCCTCACACTTGCAACAGCCAAATGATTTATCCACAAAGCCATCTCCCTGTCCCCGCTGAGGTGACTTTGAATGAAAGCTACTTGAATTGCTCAGGGCACAAGTCCCAGATGGCAAAGTCCCTGGGCCTGACCCTTAGGAAGTGAGGCTTCTGTGGGCACTTGGCCATTGGTGGCTTCCCGTGTCCCTGCACAGCCTCATATTTACTTTCTCTTTCCTTCCACATAATGATCAGGATGGACAGTGTGGGACAGTGGACCATGCCAGGAAACTTGGTAAGGTAGAATGGGTCTGAGACCCTGGAAACTCCAGTACACACCTGAGACATTAGGTGCATCCCTGCTCCTTGCTTGGAACATGTGCCACACTCCCCATGTTCGTCGCATAGCCCGGAACAGAGTTCTCCATACTAATGAGGTATCTAGAGGCCCTGGGGGTTTAGCCAATAAGCTTCCTTTTCCAGACATTCCTCCCTACAAAAGGTATTTAATCTCTGGTCTATCCTGAGAAGTTGGTACGGTTAGCATTCATTTTCCATGATGAAAAACAAACAGTTTGGAAACAAGGACTGTCTTTTTTATCTGCCACCACCATGGGGAACATGGAGAAGTCCTTGGCCTACAGAGCTGCAGCCTAACTCTCCTATAGAAGGCCTCTCTGCACCTCTAGCCAACCACTGCCAAGCTAAGGACAACCACCTATGAGGTAAGCCAGAGCTGCCATTCCCCTACCCCCACCCCTCACCCCCCACCCCAGGCTACACACTCTCTTCAGCCAGCAACTCCCAACTCCTCAAGACTCAGTGATACCTGGATGTTCAGGAGTTTGAGAGTCCCCAGTCTCATGGAGGGGGGGGGGATTGTTGCAGGCTATGGACCCCCGACACTTCATTCTCAACTTCTCTGTGCAGTACAGCGGTGACTGGGTGCCTGAGGGTCAGGAAATCCCAACTTCAGGTTCCCATACCTTAGATTGCGTCTTCCCAACCCCCAGTGTGTCAGCGTTTTCCTAAAGCCCAGCTCCCTGAAGCACTCCCCACGTTTCGCCTCCCAAAGGGCCGTGCCCAGCATCCCAGTGGCAGGGCAGACCCAAGGGACAGTGTTTGACAGGAGGTGGCAGAGTGGGCCAGGGCCAGCCGATGTCACTTAGGTGCTATACTCCAAGCTGCTGCTTATGGTACATACTCTACTACTGCACTGGCTGTCAAGGGGTGGGGAAGTGACCTGAGACGTTACATGTCCACCTGTGGTCAAAAGTTCAAATTTTATCATGACTATGAAGCTGGTGAGTAAATATCGCCCAATCTTGTGTGTGGTCAGAGGGGGAATGGAGGGGAGGGGGTGTGAAAGCACACGAACAATGGCTGGGTCAACTCAGTGAGCCCCCATGCCAGCGCCAGCAATTTCTTAGCAGTTATCAAACTGCATGTTGGGTATGGCCACGTATACCTCTCTCTACGAGACCCTAAGTCCTTCACAGGACCTGGGTCGTTTTTATTTCTGTGTGTGCCCCTAGCCTTCCCACCTCACTATTACCAAGGAACGGTTAGCAAATACGCAGACTACACACAAAGGAGTCTCCTGCTGGACCATCCACTCCAATGGCTCTTGTGGTTTGAATGAGAAATGTCCCACCTAGGCTCATGTATTTGAACACCTGGTCCCCAGTGAGTGGTGATGTTGGGAGAAATGATGGGACCTTTAAGAGGTACAGCCTTGCTGGGGGAAGTACTTCACTGGGGGCAGGGTTTGAGAATCTATAGCCACCTCCTGCTTCCTGTGCGGAGCTGAGATGTGATCTCTCTGCTCCCCAGCCCTGTCGCCCACATCTGTTCCCCCCAGGCCATCATGGACTCTCCTTCCAAAACCACAGGCCAAAGTAAACTTGCTCTTCCAAAAGTCGTTCTCAGTGGTGGCGTTTTATGTAGCTAATGCAGCTCTTTTCTACAGTTCCCTCTCTCCTGATGAAGTGTTCATACCTTGTCAGTTAGTCCTGATTTGATACCCCGTGTTCATTGCTCAGAGGTAGATAAGGCCAGCTAAGACCTCTACACATGCTTTGACCGGGTTGCCAATACCCTGTACATTCTCCCATGTGCAAGGCAAAACAAGAGAGTGTTATCTATAGAGAGGAAAGGGTGAAGAAGCCAGGAGTGTAAGGCCCTGAGCATGCTGAGGAAATAATTGGTCACCAGGCTTTCCTGGCTTGTCTCTTGAGAGGCTCCTGCTTCGGTGAATTTCCTGCTTTTAAGACCCATAACAAACTTCTGTGTCAGTATAATAAATGGCATTTTCAGCTTTCGCTGGTTTGGGTCCGGTGCTCTATACTAGCAGAGAAAAGCTTCTTAAGGAGTACAATACATGTGTCATCACCCTGGCTCTCAGCAGGCATCACTAATCAATCACAGCAGTTGTCCTGCTAAGCCTCAGAATCCTTCAACTGGCAGTCACTACCAATTGAGTTAAATTAGCAGGCAGGTTAAAATTCTACTTGCGAAACCAAACAAAAAACCCCCATAAAGTACTGAGTCTACAGTGACTGAGAGGACAAGAAGAGTCAACAAAAGCACATGGGAGGGAAAGATTCACTCGGATGGGTCCTGCCAAGTGTGGACTTCAGTGACAGACAGGGTGCAGTTCGGGGCAGAGGAAGATACTGGCAGCTGGTGTGGGTCACTGCATTGTTTGGGAATAAGTCCTGTACTCACCTCAACGTCTCTTAACCACATTTTAACAAGCTGACTCCAGATCCTGGAGTATTTTCTTAGTGTTGTTTGGGATCTAGATTCTAGAATGATCCGTTTAGAAAAGGGATAATAAACAAATGCTAGAGTTGGCTTGGCCAGAGATTCATGGCTGATTCTTTCTCTGCTTCCCAGTTTCTGTGGGGCTTGGGGAAGAGCCAAACCATTCCTACAGTCTTGGGTTTCCAGGCTTGGCTCTGTAAAGAGTGCTCCTTCTCTAGCGGAGGGTGCGTTTTGACTACCCAGAATCCACTGTGCTTCTTTATTCTTAGCTCCTGATTTTGTTTTGAGAAACTATAGGGTGTCAAGGATTCCTTACCTGGTTCTAGGGTGAGGCATGTGACTGGGTTTAGAGACAGACATATGACCTAAAATAGCCAATCAGGATCAACCACAGCTAACCCCAAGGCTTGGTTTTAAACCCATGTTTTGTTTTGTTTTTCCCTGCTGGACTTGACTGGGAGAGGCTGGAAGGTTGTTTCTGATACTATCTATCATTTATCATCTTGTAGAACACAATGTGAAACTGATCCATCTACATATAAAGTTGAGCTGGGAGGCAGACACACCAGAATCCTGAGTCTGCTGCTCCGGTGCTGAATCTGGGCTTGATGGATTGGATCTGTGCTGTCCACAGCCAGTAACATTCTGTTTTGCCCAAGCCCCTTTGATAAGGTGTTATTTTTCCCTTGCAACCTAAAACACCGACTCTGCCTCAGCTGCCTCATCAGGAAAATGGCATTTGTAACAATTTCCTTTGCATAGAACTGTTGCCAAGAATAACCTGAGTACCTACAATTGCACTCCAGACACTGCTTTTAGGACAAAGTATCTGTCTGTGTTCTCCAAAGAAAAGTCAATCTGAGACTTGTTGGCTCACCTTTCATGTAATGTATCCTTGTGCCTGCCACCTAGGAGGTGCTTAATAAGTAAATACTATGGGTGCAATGAGAGGTATTAAAGTCACACATCTCTAGCGCTCTTCCTTCCCTACATGCTCTCCCTAGCAATCCACACCTAGAGCTAGCCCAAAGGAGTCCATCTGGTATATAGCATTTAAGCCAGCTTCCATCCTGGCCTCAAACCTGGCCAACTCTCACACCTTCAAGAAGCCCCTTGCTGGCCTGCCTACCTGCCCCAGCTCAGGAGAGGTTTCAGAGTGAGAGATTGGTCATGGCTAATAACTTTACTGTTCTTCCTAACATTAAACCCATAGGGCATTACCACCTAAGTGCTTCTGCAGGGTGGGGTAAGGGTAGGGTCAGGCATTCCTGGCTGGTTCCTCTGAACTGGCTGCCACGATGAGGAAGCTCTCTGCCACCCCATTCCTCCATGTGCATCCAGCAGTCTTCCCCATCCGCTAGGACAGGTACCAGGGCTTCGTCCTCCCAGTACTACAAATATCATTTATCACCCAAGGGTAACATAATAAAAGGATAGTTGTGTCCCCTAAGAGCTATATCTGAACACATTTCACCTAAAGTTATCCGGTCTCCTTTAACCTGCTAACCGTAGACGTGACAAGTGTCTTTCACAAGGCTGAGCCCATACCATCCTACCCTGCCCACACATGCATATCTACACACACACAGCACAGACACACACAGACAGACACATAGACACACAGATGCACAAACACAGAGACAGACAGACATACACACACACATAGGTACACAGACACAGACAGACAGATATACAGAGACACATAGACACACACATACACACAGACAGACACACACAAACACACGCACAGAGACACAAAGATACACACAGACACACACACAGACACATACACACACAGATGCACAAACACAGAGACAGACAGACACACACAAACACACGCACAGATACACACAGACACATACACACACATACACATGTACAGACACACACATTCACACACACACACACACACACCCTTTTGGCAGGACAATTCCCTTGCGCCTTCCAACACTCTTTCCATGAGCACACTCCCCCGGGACACCGGTTTGGGGGAGTCAGACACTATCTCCCAGGTTTTTCTCATCAAGCGCTCCCTTTCCCACTGTTCCGCCAGCGTCAGCAGATTAGTGTTGGAAATCATTTATGTGGAAGAAGGTGATTCTATAGTTCAGCCCTCGTGCTTGACAATTAGCTAAATAAACTGCTCAGGGTCACTTGGAGTAACAATTCACAGACTTTCCCGTGACAGGCAAAAGTTAAAACCCCCCTCAGTGAGAGGGACCTCCCCGGGTACAGGAGGAGGTTGATTTTGCTGGAAGAGAATTCTAGGCATCTTATTATTCACTCTCTCCCTTCCAGTTCTGACCTTAAGAGTACTCTTAACCTTCCTCCTCCAGCTTGCTAATGGGGAAATAAATCTTGGGAGAGTATCTTAAATTCTTCTTTATCACAGACTGTATCACCGAGATAATAAGACCAGCCTTCAGAGTAACCATTAAGCCACAAAAGGTGTGGTCATCATTTATGATTTTTTAGCCTTAATTGCTAGACAGACACTTTAAGTGGGAAGTCTGTCTAATGAGCCCAGTCATTAAAACATCAAAAACTGTTATCTGGGGTTTCTATTTTAGTTAGACATTACATTATTTTAATAAGGGGGCTGCATTTCTTGTCACAAGCTTTGGTAATGGAGGCGGAAGCAACCCCATGGGGAAGAAGGGGGAGGGGAATCGGCTTGCCTTTGGAAAACAAGGTCGCAAATCAAGCTGGAGCCTTCGGAGGAGGAGGCTGAGGGAGAAGGGCCCTGCCTAGATGGGTGGAGGTCTGGAAGCAACACCAAAATCCCTGCTGGGGACTAGGGAAGGCCAGTGGTCCTGAGTGTTCTGGCTTTCTTGTCCATCAGCAAAGCATTATGATCTGTCCCCTCACCTTTGCATAAAGCGTCCTTATCCCTACAGGCCTGTTTCTTGCTGCCTTGGGTCCAGTCAGCAGATGCCCTGAAGGGCCTGGCCTCTCTGAGTCCTGCTCTCACCATCTGAATGAACTCAACCTTCCTCCCCACCAACCCTTTCTCAGACCTCCAATGGCCGCCATGGTCCAGCCCAGCTGCTCAGCTCCAGATTCCTTCCTTAGCCTTATCAGGTGGAGCATCCAGGATTTTGGTGACCTTTACTCCTCTTTAGTGACCTGGACCAGTGTTGATCACGAGAAAGAACGGGAGCCCAAAATACGCTCTTAGTCACATTAAAGAAATAAGAAACAGATACGTTTAATGTTAACTTATTTCAATACATAATCAATCGTTTAAAATGGTTTACAAGATGGCTTATTTCTTACTCCTTCACCATCAGTCCTATACCTACAACTTTTCTCACGCTGAGCTCAGCCGTACTTTGATGTTCCGCATCCATAACCATCGGTGAACTTTTCCGTACTGCCAGACTCTGGTCTTACCACTCACGTGTCAATTCATTTGACACTCTCAATGAGCTATTTCTACCCAGTTCCCAGAGGAGGACACTGAGGCACAGGGAGGTCCAAGCTGTAGGTGTTCCCAGACAGGAGAGGGGACAGGGCAGGTGTGGGCTCAACATGCATTCGTCACGCGTGTAGCTGAGTTCTAAATAACCACTGCCAAGTCTCCCACCAAACCAGGGCAGCTGGTTCTCTCCCTCCATGTGACATCCTTGGTCATGCCGTCCTAAGAAACCCACCTTCCTGTGTAGGTGAGCCCTGGCTTCCTGACAGGAATGAGCCTTCTAGGAGAGGATCTCCTACCCATTGTTTCAGGCTGAGTGAGCCTGGCCTGGGCTAAGCACACCCTCTTTTACACTTCTCACACAGCACTACATCTGCACATCAGCTGAAGCTGGGCTTGCACAGGTCCACCTGCCCCAAGGCCTCTATTGGCCTCTGCAGAGACAGTACTGCCCACCCCTTCCTTTCTGTCCTTTCCTCAAAAGGTGGCTCCCCTCCTCTTCATCCCCGGTCCGGCTGCTGAGGAATATATTACTTACTTCTCCCATCGCTGTGACTAAAATACCTGACAGGAACAACTTAAGGAAGGATTTCTTTCGGCTTAAGAGTTTGAAGGGAGTGGGAGCCGCTACAACCCTGGCAGGAGCGGTGGGAGCAGAGACAACCGTGGCAGGAAAGTAAGACGAGACGGCAGGCACAGCCCGGAAGCAGGGAGAGATGAACGCTGGTGTTCGCTCACTCTCCTGTTTTATTCAGTCTGAGAGTTCCATCACCACCACCACACACGTGCACACATGCAAATACTTGAGCATGTGCACACATGCATGCGCCAGACCTGGCATAACACTGCTTGCAAGCAGCTTGCGTCTTCCTCCCTCAGTTCAGCCTCTTGCCCCAGCATGCCCCAAGTGTGTCTCCTAGGCGATTCCAAATGAAGTCAGGGTGGAGGTGACTAGTGCAGGGCAGAATAGGGAATGGAACTCAGGCTAGGAGTAACCTTGATTCGTCAATAAGCAAAGTGATATCAGGACCCTGGGAAGGCAGAGCCATATGTTGCTCATCTTTGTCATGGCCATAGAGTGCTTCATATACTCTGAATTGACTCAGATCTCTGACCTTGAAGCCTTGCTAAGACTCTCAGTGCTACTCGCACAAGTACTGTTACATCTAGGGCTTTGTCACTGCGCCATTTTGTACCAGCAGCGCCCCCCTCAGTGGTGGGACAACTGCAAAACTCCCTCTCCCGCTTTCCAGATGCTCTTGAGGTAGGGAGGGGACTGCTCCAGAGAGAGAGTGTGGTAGTATACCCCTAGACACCCCAGAGTTTATCTAGCCCTGAACCTGGTAAGCCAGTGAAAGTTAAACCACTAAAATGAAAGGTGGGGTGGGTCCAGGGCTCCTGGCCCAGCTGTTTGTAAGCATGACTGTTTGGAACAGCCAGTTTGTAGCATTGGAGTAACTGGGTGAGCTGGCCTGCTAGCAGAGCCAACCACTGCCAGCATCTCCTTTCTATCTTACTATGGGATAATTTTAATTCTATCTTGCTAAGGGATAATTTAAAAGGTGGGCTCAATGAAGAAGACCTTGGAAACAGTCTTTCCTGTGGCCTCGCATTTTAGAACCAAACAGTACTACTGCAACTAAATATCCTGATAACACATCCTGGGACTGAGCCAGGCTCTGGTCACACGAGAAAGGTTTTAGCAACTGACAGGGTTGTTGAAGCCAGTCAGGCAAAGGGCAGGGACTCAGACCACAGGGAGCTTCCTGCTTCATCCAGTCCACCCTGGAGGTTGGCCTTGATGGCCAGCCTTTGTGGCTGCTGTAACACTCTGGGAGGGGCTGAAGAAGCAGGCTCTGCACCCCACCACCACCACCCAGGGGTTCATTGCCTTGGCTGTGCAGAAACCCTCAGCTCCTCTTGGCCTCTGGCCTGTCCCCTCACCCCCAAGGTGCCTTATCCTGGGTGGGGGGGCAGGGCAGAGGGAGGCACAGAAGGTTCACCTCCTCTAAGAGAGCTTGCATTTTCAAAAGTGGCAAAGGAGGTGAGGTGGGAGGGGTCTCTGTAGATGCCAGGTTGGCAAGCAGCCATGAAAAGCTGGTCCCTCCAAGAGATGGCTGACTGTCATAGAAACAAGAGGCCAGAAGCCTGCTGTGTGAAGGGAGGGTTAGAAGGGGTGGGTTGTATAAGCAAGAAAGTGAGAACTCCAGAACACTGCCCAGGCAGGGGAGTGGGGTGGAGAGGGCAGGAGGAGGGATGGAAAGAGGCACAGGGAGAGCTGTGGCTGGCTTTGCTCACCAGCTGATGGTGGTGATGGTTTCCAAGGAGTCTCTATGAGCCAGCACCTATCAAACTACACTTGAAATGCAGGTTTATTGTACATCAATTATATCTATAAAGCTGCTAAAAATTGTAGCCATGAGCAGCCACCAGCTTGGAACAAAGCCATTCTGGCCTTGGGGAGGGACTGGGAAGGGGTTTTGGAGGAGTGGGGGATGGGATCTCCTTGGAATCCCACCTCCATACGGCAGGGACTGGGGGGTTGGGAGGTAGGAGACAAGGAACCAGTTATATAATGTAGCCCTGCGGGAACCAGCAAAACCCAGCAAGTGTCGGGCTGCCCGGAACTATCTGGTAGATAAAGGTGATTTAATTGACATCAGAGCTTCGGCTGACCCAGGAAAGGAGTGGGATCTAAATATCAGGATGCACAGTTCACCTAAGGGGTACAGCCAGAAACAGGAGGGGGAGGATGTAGGGAGGAACCTTGCACAGAAGAAGGGTGGAGGCCAGGGCAGGAAAGGGAGGGGGAGGAGGTGATGAAGAGGGGTTGGGCGAGATGGAGGAGGGGTGGAAACAGTTAGAAGGGATGGAGAAATACAGCTGGAAGAAAGGAGAGAGATGGAAAGACACTGAGGGGGAGAGGAGGGAGAACTGTGGCCCTGCCGAGGCACTGACACAGGAGTGCAGAAGGTTGCCTCTGGACCCCAGGAAGGATTCCCTAAAGGTGGCTGACACCTCCCGTGTGGCAGAGAAAAGTGGGGAGCTCTGAGGAGGTCTCTTCTGGGGATGAGGCTGGCAGGAGCCACTCAGGAAATCTGAGGTGGCAAGTCTCACCTATGTGGGACTCTTCACGGGGCCTCTCATGACTGAGGAGGGTGTATGTTCATACAAGAGCAGTTCGGGGTCATACATTTGGCTCAGGTAACTGGCCAGAGTCTAGCTGCCAGTGGCTAACCTGGACCCAACAGCCACTATGAGAGAAATCTTTGCTGCCTAAGCAATCTTATAAGCCCCTATCTCCCTTGTTTTCAAAAGACTCCCAGGATGCACTTTTATGCCTTGCCTCACCCCTCAAGCATTTGACAGAGCGTGGGGAATTCCACCGGGTTATTCCTCTGAGTTGAAGCTGAAGCAGGGGAGTGAAGTGACTCTCTTAAGGGCACAGGTGTCTGACTCCAGAGCCCTGGTGCACCTTCTACCCTGTGGGATGTATCCGAGTGCCCTGCTCAGCTGTAGGGAAGGGAGAAAGGCCTGGCAGGGAAGATGGAGGAGGGAAGGATACAGTCTGGAGAGTTTGCGGTTTGAGGAGTGAGTGAGGGTGTTGGCCTCAGACCCCCATTGTGCTGAGCTGCCTCTGGGGTGACCTCACCCTCAGCAGAATGAAGAGAAACAGAGAATGCCTCCCATGGCTCTTTGTTGCCGGCCACACTTCCGCCTCCCTGCTCTGGACAAGAGCATCAAATTGCCTCATGTTGCTGTTCTCTGTGGCGTGCCAAGTGTTTAGACTCGGGAAGAAACCAATCTAAAGTCTTAAAGTTATCAGCACTGACTTTTAAATTTTGGAATCGACTGTTCCTTTTCACAAATGCATCGTGAGTTCATTCTACTCCTTAGGGGAAAAAAAAAACCATGCATAATTAACAACCCTCTCTGCATTGTCTCCAGTCCAAGCCTTCTCCTTTGCATGCATGTGGGACCACGGTCATTTTCTACATCTGTGGGACTGCGGCTACTTGTTGAGTCTGATGTTGCTTTTATTCTGACCCAAGTTCAGAAATACTGATGTGTGTTCCGGGGCTGTGGGAGGTGCCAAGGTCACGGGTAGGAAGAACGGGACATAACCTTGGCCTCGGTGGGAATGGGGGAAGGAGACTATGCTGGACGTTCACAGCTCGAGGCAAGCTTGCCACCAGACAGTTCTGGACGGGTCTGTGACTGGTAGAAAGTCATTGTGCAAAGTCCAAACCAAACGTCCGCAGAGGCTACACACTGGTTGTCATCTGTCACCTGAGCAAAGGAAGAGAGCTTCATTTCTGTCTCCTGGGATCTCCAACTATACCATTCCCCTCTCCAAGTTCCTGCCACACTGGCCCCTAGACTGTAGTCTGATCACCCACATTCTGAAACCGTGTCCTTGGGCCTCCCTTTTCTCAGCTCAGGGGCCACCCAGGTGTCAGCTGGATGTGGGTAGGAACAATGGCTGCTTGGCTACCTGCAACAGCTCTCCTTGTTGCCCAGGAGAGAACTGTGAATTCCAGGGAAGCCACATGATGAAGCAAATTAACTCTCAGGGATTCCTATTGGATAGAAGAGATTAAGAATCATAATTAATAATTCGATGCAGATGAGGGGCTTGACAAAGAGGAGGCAGTGGTCAGGCACGATTGTTTCATGGTCTCGCTGCCTCTTTAGCAGCGTATGGCTTAAGCTTTCCTCTAGATGCACTAATTAGGTAGTTAACTCCCCAAAGATCACTTAGGAGTAACTAAGAAGCACCTTTACAGCAGGGCTCTCTGAACAGCTGAGGGAGAGCGAATTGCTGGAGTGTGATGGCAGATACAGATACGGTCAGGGGTGTCTCAGGACATCCTTCGTGAGGTAGTGACACCCTTTGACCAGTTTGCACCAGTGTGTAAAGTGCATGTGTACAGTGACCACTCCTAATTCCTGACACACCGATACTAACAAGTGCTTTGGGGACCAAGCCTTTGGGGAATCGTTCCAAACCACAGCCAGTATAGAGACCAAAAAAGAAGTGACCGGCTGAGATGGGTGTCTGTGGTCTTTGGGTCTGTGTCAATTTACTTCACCTCAAGGTGCCTCCATTTCCTTGTTTGTTTGTTTGTTTATTTTTTTTTTCTGGAGCTGGGGACCGGACCCAGGGCCTTGCGCTTGCTAGGTAAGTGCTCTACCACTGAGCTAAATCCCCAACCCCTTCACTTCCTTGTTTGTTAATGGGCCCTTCTAGCATTCAGTTCTATACTGACTGAGCCCCTTTTGATGGTACAACTTCCTCCGAGGATTGCCCCTGCTAGGAGAAATTCCAGGCTCCCCAGTTGCGGGTGGGGTAGAGGAGGGTTTGTGAGCTGTTAGTTCAACTGCACTAAGGATGTCTTCTTTTGGAATAGTGCAGCATTTTTTTTTTCTTTTTGTAAGTTACATTTATTTGTATCCATTAACAAGAAGCACGCTCAGCCCTGCTTCCCATCCCAGGCCCTGCCTCACACAGCTGGCCCTGTGTCTTTTCTTCCAGTCTCTCCATGCCTGGGTTGTTTTGGGTATTTGGTGCAACACCTAAATGATCATTCTGCTTACAAATTCATTCATTCTCTCTCTCTCTCTCTCTCTCTCTCTCTCTCTCTCTCTCTCTCACATTTGGTTCTTTGTTTTTGTTGTTGTCATTGTTTTAATGGAGCGTGGAAGTCAGAGGTCCCGAAGGATCAAACTCAGGTCTGCAGGCTTGCAAGGCAAACGCCCTTACTGACTGAGCCTGTGTATCAGACACATTTTCATAAGCACTGTTTCTCAGAACAGAAGATGCCTTAGAACTTGCCAGTTCCAGAAAAGGACAGGCTCCAAGGAGCCCATGCATACTAGAGACCCAAGGATGGTTAGGGATGGCAGAGACCCCTCTATTTGGGGACTACAGGGCTTGTCTTTGCCCCATTTCTTTCTCCCCTTGGCCCTCTGACAGCTCACTTTCTCTCCCTGTGGCCATGCTCCCAGTGGTGGGCCTTCTGGGCACTGCTTAGTGCTCCCCTTACTCTCTAGAAAGCCCGGCTCCTCCAGAACCCTCTGAAAGGGGCACAAGCCTTGCTGGCTGGATCCTTCTGGAGTGAGTACTCCCATCCCTATTGTTTTGCACTACGGTATTTAGTTCCTCCTATAGTTCTCTGGTCCCTGTCCCTGGGATACTCAAGACAGAGCCCAGAGAGGGACAAAAGAGGGCCTTTTCCACCCCTCCAGTCAGTCTCAGAAAACCTGCTTGGAGAGGCAGACCGTGGGTGCCCCTAAGCCTAACCCCAGGAGACTTCCACAGGTGCCAGCTCACTGTCCCATGCCTCCCTGAGTGGAGAGTTTCTCCTTCCCTGGTGCCTCCGAGCTCACCTTCCTGCTGGGATGCAGTAACCTCCTTGCCTAAACCACAGCTGTTTTTTTTTCGGCTACGCAATTAAGTCGCCTAAGACCCCAAACTGATTAGTTACATTTTCTTTGAGCAAACAATTCCACACTTGTTTATCCTAATAGTTAAGAGTATACAATGGTTGGGTTACATAATGTTAACCTCGGTGTTGCTATGTTGGGGAAAACATTTAAATGTTCAACAGAAAGGCATATTGGTTAAATAGAAAGTGTGGAGTTGTATATTTATATAGCAAAATGACTGTGGCCATTAAAATAGCATAGTTCAGTGTCTTACTGATGTAGCGATATGCTGGGCTAGATTGTGGCATGTACAGATGAAGTGTACAAAATGATCCCAGTTGGTGTTTTAAAAAAAGAGACATTCAAAAACATGTTTTGGATATATATATATATTATATTATATATAAATTATATATATTATATGTGTATATATATATATATATACAGTGTGTGTGTATATGTGTATAACACTCAGAAGAATTCCAAGATTATAAGTTTAGCTGTTATTTCTTGCTTATCCTTCCATTCTCCCTCCACTTTCCCCTTTCTTCCTTTTACGACAGTGTCACTTTTCTAATTTGAAAATTATGCCCAAGTTTTTGTGGGGAAAGTTCACTATAAATGGTTGAGGGGGAAAAGCGTCTGGGAAGTGTCCACGTAGTAAAACACTGTGTTTGTTCTGCACACAGAGGAAAAGTAGAGAAAACATAAACGCTAATTAACAGGATAGAGGGGTTTCGGTTCTAAGTTGATGGGATTATTTTCCCCTCATCTTTTGTATCCAGTTTTATAAGACGTGTGCTCCAGTGGTCATGATTTTGAGCTTCATAACTTTGTGCAACCAAATGTTGGATGGCTGCGGTGGACTCAGAGTTTCTGAGGGAGCAACACAAGGCTGCCAGAGGGAACCAAATGGAAAAATGTGTCCACAGAACCCGGGCAGGTCCTGAGTTGAGAATCCTGAGGTTTGTCCTTGCCTTCTAAATGGGCATTTCACTGTGGGAAGGGAGGTGACAAGAAGGTCCAGTCTTTGGACCTGCTGACCTGTAGACTCATTTATGGTGCCCTGTATAACAAACCCCCCAACAGACAGTTATCCCATGTGTAAACACAGATGGTCCCCTCTCTTCCCAGGGCTGTGGATCTGCCGGAGAAAGTGAAACTCACCAGATCACAGCCCCCATGCTTAGTTACCAGGAAAACCAAGAAAAAGTAACACTGGAGTGAAACTGGCTTCCGGCCAGCTTGGAACGTACTCTGTTCAGCAGGATAGTGAGAGGAAAGGGGCTGTCTGGGAGGTATCCCAGCTGCTGGGTCACTTGGCCTCATTTGGAGCTATCAGGGTGTAGCCATTTTCATTTGGCTCCCTGTCAAGGGGAAAGCCAAGGAAACCCCCAAGTCGGGCATTCCCTTCAGGGTCTTAGGGACAGAACATATGCAAACAATGAACTCATCCCAGACTCGACCATGGGCACAGATCCACCTCAAGGGGTTTTCTGGCTACCAGCAGCATCAAGGCAGTAACAGGAGCTTGGCTTAGGGACTGTTTGAAGCAGGGCTCTGCCCTCCATCAGCCCAACTCACTCCAAGAAGCAGGCTACTCACTACTGCTCCAGATGGCAGGTGAAACACCCTGACCAGATACTAGGCCTGTATTCACTCTGAGCCTCTGTTTCCTTGTCTGCAGAGCAAGGGCTGTGTCATCTCACAAAGGTCTTTCCTACTTTCGAGACCCTGGGCCACTAGGCCTAGAGGAAGCATTGTCCTTGACAATGGCCACCATGACAACAGGTGCGCTGTGAACTCATGAATGGAAATCTGGAGACCAAGCAGAGTGCTGACCTCCTGGAGAGGATGTGGGGTGATGCAGATCTGTCGGACAGCTTGGGGGAGAGCTACGGTCCGTGGAAAACAACCTGGAATGTGGTAGGAACACACAGCCTCTTACCCAGCAACCCCATTCCTCATGCAGAGCAGACAAACTCCTAGGCATGTGCTCTGGGAGAACAGAAGCCAATGTTCCCAGAGGCATTGTTTTTTAAGAGCAAAAGCCCTGGAAACTCATTTAAGAACAAAGGATGAGTAGGCTGTGGTTTAGTTCACATGGTAAAATGCCGCTCAGTAAGGAGGACAGCCCAGTGCCTTCATACAGTTGAGTTGTGGAAACTACGTCCTGTGAGGGGAGCTGGCTGCAGGAGAATGCCATTTGACTTGACTCAGTCCAAAGGCTGAGAAACATAAATAAATTTGCTATTGTAGCTACTTTAAAAGATACTAATTTTAACTTCAACTTATAAATAAATGCACATACACACAAACAATTACTACTACCTATTTCTAGCCTTTTATCCCCTCCAGAGACCTGGTATTGCTTATACACTAATTCTCTATTCTTCTCTGTTTACCTTTTGATGGCCTACGTATATATGTATGTAGATATGTATATACATATGTGTATATATATGTATACTTACACAGTGTATGGATATATGCACGTATGTACACACATACAGAGAAACAGAGACAGAGACAAATAGAGACAGACAGAGAGACAGAGACAGAAACCCATAATCCCTGTATGGATCTGGACATCCAGGTCTCAAAGGGATGTTATAAAGAGGGGAGTCCTGGAGTTTGGAGTATATTTTTTCCTCATATATGAACAGGTTATTTGACATATTTGCAGCAGTGTCCATATCTGCATAGTTGAGACTCGTGGTACATTTGTTAATATATATCAACACACACACACATATACACACATACAGACACATACATATACACACATACATATACACACACATATATATGCATACACATATACATACACACATACACACATATACACACATACACACACATACACCACACACATACATATACACACATACATGTACACACATACATATACACACATACATACACACACATACAAACACATACACACATATATACATACACATGCACACACATACACATACATACACACATACATATACACACATACGTATGCACACACATATACATACACACATACACACATATATACACACATACACCACACACATACATATACACACATACATATACACACATACATATACACACATACATACACACACATACAAACACATACACATACACACATATATACATACACATGCACACACACATACACATACATATACACATACATATACACACATATGTGTACACACATACATATACACACATGCACATATATATACACACATACACATACATATACACACACATACACACACATATAATTACTTTACATGTATTTTTTGCATATATACAGATGCTGGTTTATTTGAATCTAGAAAAATGTAAAACTAAAGTGTGTCCTTCCATCCTGCCTCCACGGGGCAGCAGTTCTTCCTGGCGTCACTGGGCAGAAGAGGGGAAGGCTGCCACTGTACTGAGCAGTATGGTTCCTAGCGTGTCCTGCTCAGCAGTTTCTTGCTGCCTCTCTGATCTCTGTCCTCCTGGAGGGCAGCAACAGAACCTGGCTGCCCGTGGACTCTGGTGGAGTGTAGTTCTTGCTGTGCATATGCTGGCTGCATAAATACATGAACGCATCAACAGTCTTTTCACAGAGCCGGCCAGCTGTGCCTCGCCACAATTCACACCACCATGCCACCCACCATCTGACCCCAGGGTGGGTTCCCAGACAGCTGTTGCCTTCTGCTGCCATTTTCTCCTGGTATCTAAGGCAGTGGCCGGCCTGCAGCTACCTTGGATGGTACCTGCACCAGTCCTGTATGCCTGTCACTGGCCAGGACCTCTGGTGTGCTTTTCGGACCCTTCCCCTCTACCAGCTGTCTTAGCTGCTGGCAACCTTGAGCTGGGCCCTCTCCTTGTGCTTTGCTTGTACTTAGACTCAGGGCATGTCGCTCTGTGTGCTCGATGAGAACAGACACCAAAGGGGCCACAGAGCCTATGACATGGTCCCCAGGAGTGGGGGGGTTAGGGAGTTGCACAGGGGTAGAGTCTACTGCTAGCCTTACGTCCCTCTGTTGCTGACAACAAGGAGCTAGGCATGGTCTGCCCATCTTGTGGAACTAATCTTTCTAACATAACCAAATCTCCCTTGGTCCAGGACTGCACATTCTCGGTCCTTTCTGCTCTCTCTGGGCTCCTGTCTTTTTTGTACATCCGGCTCAGGGCAGACAGCCTAGGGCCCAGGTCTCAGAGGTGTCACATAGATATGGCCCAGTATCACTTGGATGCCAGGACAGGGCCGAATCCAATCTCATAGAGTATTGGCCACCAAGCTCTCATATCCCTGTATCGGTCTGGACAGCAGGCTTCAAAAGGGTGTGTTATGAAGAAGGGGATCGTGGAGTTTGGAGTGCACCTTTTCTTACGTACAAAGCAGTCATTGACCTATCTACGTTGCTGTTCATATCTGCATAGTCAAGAGTCCTTTGATACATTTGTAAATCATCACTTGGTTGGCATCCCTTATGCCCCAGAAATACAGGGTCTAGTCTAAGCTTCTGAAAGCTATTTTTATATGGAGTTTTAATTTTTTTGCTATATATGCTACAAATGTGTATGTTTTAAATTTTTCTTGGCGGTAAAGTGTTTATTATGGTCTTTGACTTGTCCTCCTGTAACACAATAGTCAGTGTATGGGACAGAATAGAAACACTTATTCTCACGCCTTTTATATTTACAGGGGAATTAGGAAGGACTTGATATTCTGTCCTGTCTGTGTGAGCTCCTCATTTTACAGGCCTGGGAGTCCAGTGGTAGCATTTGAAACCCCAAGTGCCACATAGCAACAGCAGACTCTACAGAGAAGTCCCAAAGTAGCTTGGACTATTATTAGGGTTAGACTGAGTGAAGATGCTTCCGTAGCTCCATGAAAGAGGACGGGGAAGTGGAGCTGGGATGGAGGGGGACGAGGGAACCAGATATCTGGCCAAAGGATCAAGAGAAGTCTGGGTTGGCAAGTGGGTAGAGAGGGGTTCCAGGATCCTAGGCAAGCTAGGAGCTGCGTGCACAGTCTTCCTGTGGTCTTCAGCCTTGCACCAGTGCCACTGTGGGTGCTCGGGAGTTAAATGAAGGGACAAATAAATGGTTGGAAATGGTTTGTAAGCTCAAATCCCTGCCCCAAGGACAACCAAAGTGTTCCTACCAGGTTCCTGGTTCCCTCACTGGAAGACTATGGGTCTGGGGGCCTTGGAAGCCCAGCCCTAGGGCTCTGTTCAGAGACAGCCGACATCTGAGCTGTGGTATCTCACTTCTGGTAGGTGTGGGTACCTACGTCACCTGTCCCCAGGCCTGGAGAGCCAGAAGCCCGAAGTCCCTGTTGTGCCTTCACCTGGATCACCAGCTGCTTCATGGTTACCTATCAAGTTCTCAGCTGCGGGCTGGAAACCAAAACGGGGAGAAGGAGAAAAAGTATAGGGTGTTTCCTGACTGTACGGAGAGTTCAGAAACTGATGGAAAAAAATGAGGCAGACCACAGAGGCCACAGAAATAAGCTACTCTGACACTACAGTAGCTGCTAGGTGCAAGGTCAGGATAGCCCCAAGGCAGAGTGTCACCTGGCCCAGAGTGACTCCTTTTCATGGACTGATCTCGTCCAATAGCTGCAGAAGGCATCAGACACTCTATAAAGCCCTAAGTACAAAATGAAATGAACCTGAAGGGCAGGCAGTATCTGTCCTAGAGGGTCCCCCCCACAGGGTTAGTTGACTTTGTGAATACCACTGCAGTTTCTCCTTGGCCCCTCCTGCTCGTGGTCCCTGCTCTGTGCCTGAGGTGACCCCCTCAAACATCTTACATATTAAACTGTTTCCTTGTCTGTTGCCCGAGACCCCCAGCCTTTGAGTGAAAGGGAACATGATATCAGGAAGCAGTCACAGAGGCACACCCGGGGTTTCTATCTTAGTCACCGTTCTATTGCTGTGGAGAGACACCGTGACCAAGGCAACTCTTATGAAAGAAAGCATTTAACTGGGGGCTTGCTTACAATTTCAAAGGCTTGGTCCATGACCCTTGTGGGTGGGCACAAGGTGGCACACAGGGCACTAGGGCAGCAGGTGAGAGCTGCATCCTAATCAACAAGCTGAGGGATTCTGGGCCTGGTGTGAGCTTTTGAAACCTCAGAGCCCACCTCTAGTGAATCACTTCCTCCAGCAAGGCCACACCTCCTAATCCTTCTCAAATAGTGCCACTCTCTGATGACGGAACATTTAGCTATAGGCTGGGGGAGAACATTTTAATTCAATGTAGCACAGTGTCTATGATTCCAAATTTAAGCTCCGTGAGAACAGCAGACAGAAATCAGTTGTCAGATTAGCCCTACAACCTGGGACCACAGGCTGGGTACCATCTTCCCCTCTCTCCAGGCATATTGGCTCCTTTAATTGCAACACTTACTTTGGGGCAAGGCGACTGCTACTAGAACTGTCACGTTCTGGGGGTCGATGAAACGGTCCAAGCGAAGCCTGTATCCTGTGCCCCTGACTGTGACCCCATGAGGCTGGGATGAGAGGAATGGGAATGGGCGTCCTGTGGGAGATTGTAGGGGACACAGGGTGCACAGACTGGAATAGAGTCTGGCACCACTGTCTGGAGAGCAGACGAAGCACATGCAACCCATGAGACCCACAACGCGCTGCTAATGACCCCCTCAGACACTTTTTACCACTGAATTATTGTCTCTCCTGTTACTGATTCAATTAGTCCTTATTACAGAGAAGCCAGGTGGAGCTGGGGTATGAAGCTGGGTGTCCAGAGTCTTCTGATTCAGCGATGTAGAGGGCTTACAGGTGAGCCCAGCATCTTAGGGTGGAGGCTGGGTACTCACCTTATGCCATTCTCGGTTTCCTGTGTGTTAAGGGCTGAGCACAGAGGGAAAGATAAGAAACTAGGACAGCAAAGGCACCTTTTGGGGGACACAGACTGGAGGAGTTTAAACACTAGTTGGGAAAAGGACCCTAGATGTCACCCCCTCCCCTAACATCTCTGTGAACAGCAATGGCCAATATGAGATAACCTGGAAATAATCTAAGGTCAGGGACCGGCTCCTGGTACACGCTATCGTGGTGGCAATGGTGGCAGGGAAATGCTACAGTCAGCTCATTTGGTGGCCCCAGTAGAGCAGGTGACTCAGGACAGCAGCCAAACAGCCCTCCCAGCCTGGGAGATGCTGTCCAGCAGATGGCCTTCTGGCAAGGGGTGGCAGCAGGGCAGGAGCAGGCTGTGCATTCTAAGAATGTGGGACATCCTGTAACCTCATCCCCCGGCACTGCCAAGAGCAGAGGAAGTCTGTGGCAGCTGCAGAGCCACCATAAAAGCACCTGCAGCCCGGTGGTGGACGTGCCACACATTTGGCCAGACTAGTCTTTGGCAGTGTTATTTTTATAACATCTGATCTTATCAAAAGGATATTATTCCGAACGTTTACAAGCCTGTGCTGGTGTTTTCTGTCTTCTTCATTGCCTCTCGCTCTGACTTCCCCTGCGGAATCACCTTTTCCGAATGAGTCCCTGGCAATAATTACTTCGAGAAACTCATTATTGGGCAATTCTTCATTAATGCTGACCCGCCCTTGTTAGTCAGTCAGATCTAGGGAGTTTGTGGCTGCACAGACAGAATGACTTCGCCTTTAACACACTGTACTCAGGACACCTTGGGACCTGAATGTTGAATACTGACCATCACATTAGAGCTTTGCCCTGGGCTAGCTCTAACCAGTGTGACATCTCCCTAGCCCCCCAACCTCTCCTGAATTCAATCACCCACAACTGACTGTGAGTTTAAGCCCCCCTTGTATTCCAAAATAAGCTTACTTCCAAAATCCTAGACAGTTCAAGGCCCCAGGGGGACCCTCATCAGCTTCACGTCCCTGGGAATAGCTGCATGAGGGATCCATGGTGACCACTCCCGCTTTCTTGGGAGAATCCCGTGGGACATTTACATGGCTCTGGGTTTCATGGTTGCTCTGAGAGAACTGTGATGGGGGATGGAGCTCCACGTTGAGTCTGTGATGCTGTGCAGCTACAGACAGAAGCTCCGGGGTGAACATTCGTGAGAAGAATCTGATCCTCACAGACCCAGGACACGGAGGACGGGACAGGTGCCCTCCTGTCTGCTTGCAGGTTAGAGCAGTCACCTTCAGGCAGACAGAAAGAGACAGGAAAGGGTGGAGGTGAGGGAGAGTGGCAGAAAAGAATGGGAAGGGTGGTGGGGAGTAGAGCGAAAAGTGTGCTCAGCTCAGCAAAGGTCTTTCTGAAGGGCCCCGTGTAAAGAGCATGCTCTACCAGCCAAGGCCTTGAGAAGCCTGCTCATTATTCCTGAGGCCTCATTCTCGGTGCCAACAGGGAAACCTCAGCTTAAACAACTAGGTCAAGGTCACAGAACCAACTACTGACAGAGTAGAGACTGGCCTCAGGCCCTGACTACAGAGCCTGTAGGCTAAGAGCCTGTGTCACACGGCTTTGCTCAACACCATTTCAGCTTTGATGGCCTCCTTGGGCCCTCAGCGTATCTGTCTTTCCGACGGGACAGCACTCCCTCCCGGACCAGTCAGCGGAGAGAGGGATGACTGTGTAGACTCATGCTTCCTTTTCAAGCTCAGTCTTACTTGTCTAGACAGATGGCAGCCACTGAGAAGGTGGGGCAGAACCAAAAGGGGCTTGGGCAACAATGGGTGCTGCTCTGTCTCCACTGACAACATCCTTCCTCTAGCGGCCATGTTGGCTGTGGGAATGGGCTTGTGCTCCTTCTGAGACTGACCTTTTCCTCTCCTCAGATCCCCTCAAGCCAGGCCTAGGGGCCTCTCCTCCCAGCCAGCGCACAGGCTGGCCAGTGCTCGGCTCTCTCTCCTCTGCCTGTGTTTGCAGAGCTCCTCCTCGCTCTTGTTATTGGACAAGCTTCCAAGAGCGAGAGGCCAGGTTCACTCAGAGGCTACACCATGGGAGTGGAAAAGGAGGGGCAGGGAACATGGTGGGAAGCTGCCTCTAAGCATGGAGCAGCGTCAGAGAAAGGAGCGGGGAAAGGAACAGCAGGGTAGGACACCCCACCCACCGCAGCCTGCTTGAAGCACTCCTTCCCAAGGCCTGAGACATCTGGAAGGGGAGTAGCTGGTAGGTTCCATTAAATCCCTACCTGCCTGAGGTTGTACCAACTGCATCTGGAAGGAGCCCAGTGCCTAGAGAAGGAAGACTCTGCTCCTTCAGTACAGCTCGTCTTCTCAGTTGTTCCTGGCCCTCCCAGCCAGGCCTTCCCTGCTCTCTCAGGTCCTCCATCCTCCTTCCACCTCAGCCACCTGCAGCTGATCCTAAGCACAGAGTTCACATGCAGTCTCCACATCCTGTGATCAGAGGGTTCCAGGGCTCCCTCTTCACAGATGTGGTCAGCCCCATACTGTCAGAGAAACTGCTTCTCCTCTCCTTATTGGAGGGTAGAGAAGGGCGGACCAGCCCATCTACGCTATTAACATCGCACAATCTGAACAGGGAGGTTGTACCCCGTGCCTTAGGTTTTCCTAGAACCAACTCTCCTTATCCCATCAGAGCCGTGGGATAAGGAAAGTTCTGGAAGGAGGGTAAGGGCTTGTAGGGGCAACCATGGAATACAGAATAATGCCAGGGCGGGCAGGCGCCTGTGGGGTGGAGGGCAGTGGAGAAATAGAGGAAAAGCTGAAAGAAAGTTTGCACTAATATCTGCTTCCCCATCCCCAGGGAGATGCTAAGGGGAGAGAAAATCTAATGAAACCAAGGGTCAGGGCCTGGAGATGGCTTGGCAGTTAAGAGCTCTTGCTGTTCTTGCAAAGGACCAGACTCTGGCTCTTAGCATCCATATGAAGTGGTTCACAACTA
The DNA here is from genome assembly GCF_021556685.1 of Rattus norvegicus. Lineage (NCBI taxonomy): Eukaryota > Metazoa > Chordata > Mammalia > Rodentia > Muridae > Rattus > Rattus norvegicus. The sequence goes on along the minus strand of NC_141551.1, from coordinate 71,715,213 downwards.
CTTATAACTCCAGTTCCAGGAGGTCCGATGCCCTCTTCTGATCTCCACTGGCACCCCCACACACATTCACATGCATATGTAAACACACACATGTACACGTGAATAAAACAAGCTTTAAAACACCCCAACCCCAAATCCATACCCAAACAAACGGAACAAATGAACAACAACAATGACAAAAGCAAGGGCCCAGAGACACATGCCTGTAATCCCAGCACTGGGAGCACCTGGGACGAGGAGGCAAGAAGACCAGCTTAGGCTGCAGGGTGTGACCCTGTCTTGAAAAACAATTATCAAACCAATGCCAAGGACACTCAGGGTGACTTCATAACTTCCCAGTGTCCTCTTACTTTCAAATTAGTTAGTTGCCTAAGTTAAATTTAGGTGTTCATCCAGGACACATACACACACATGCACACACACATATGCAAAATACATACACACATACATACACAGGAGCAACACACACACAAACACATATATACATAAATACACAAACACACATACACATACATACACACAAACACACATACACACATACACATACACACACACATACACATACACACATACACACACAAACATACACATACACACACCACAAACCATACACATAGTCCAGCGCAATACAGCCATGTCCATGTGACTCCCCCAAACCCATTCCTTTCAAAGCCGCCAAGTAGGAGGGGCCCTCTCATGAGCTGGAAGCACACCAAGCCCATTTCCTTTTATTGCAACTGCCACCCTCCTAGAATTTCTCCTTCTCGGCAGGTCCAGGCCATAGGGACATTAATCCCTATTCAAATGAACCTTCAAGGCTCTTCCTTCGATAAAAAGAGAAAAATGTCTCCCACCTCCCAATGCTGCAGTCCTGTATGCATTCCCAGGAAGGGAGGGGAGGGGCTCAGCGCCTACATAGAAGCTGCCTCAAGTTTCCTCACCTGGCTCTCTCTTGTTGGAAAGAAGAAACGCGACCCTTCTTTACCTCCTCCCTGAGGCCCCCCTCCAAGAGCTTTAATAAACACTGATTATTTCGGTCCTCCCCACAGCTGTCCCGTGAATTGTCCAGCGAGGGTTACAGGGTGGGAGCCAAGGTTGGAGCGCAGAGCTCAGATCTCTGGAATAAAGCTGTTCTCTCCCTCCCCCGCCACTTGGCTCAGCAGGGGAGGGGGGAGTCTCCACTCCTGCCTCTGCCTTCCCCTCTCCTGCCTTCTTTATCCTCTCTCCCTTCTCATGGGCCACATTCTAATTTCACAACCTCTACTTTCCCATATATATGAAAATACAAAAAATTAAAATCTATGATCCACATATAAAAGAACATGTGATATTTATCTTTCTGAGTCTGGCTTATTTCACTTAACATCATAATTTCCAGTTCCACTCATTTTGCCTGAAAACGTCCTCATTTAATTTTTCTTGGGGGCCGAACAAAATTCCACCGTGTACAGGTACCACATTTTTGTTACCCACTTATCTCTGGACAGACACAGGATGCATTATGAAGGTCATATGATCACCACCAACTTGGTTTCGCCCCAGGGATGCAAGGGTGGGTCAACGTATACACATGCAGATAGAAACACGAATGCATAATACAGCATAGAAGTAGACTTAAGGACAGACCCACGGTCATCTCAAAGGACACACAAAAGGCATTTGACAGAGCATCCCTTCATGGTAAGATCCCCGAAGAAATTAGAAACAGAAGGGACGTATTTCAATGTAATGCAGGCTACATGAGTCAAAGCTACAGCCCACATTTTACTAAGTGAGGGGAAACGGAAAGAGATCCTCAAAAACATGGCGCAAGAGTGGGGCGCCCACTTTCTCCACTCATCTCTTGGCTGCAGCAGTGAGAAAGGAATTTGTAGGAGAGCAGGAAGCCAAGTGATCTCAGCGGTGGCAGACATGATCCTTAATTCATGCTTAAGGGACCTGAGGGATTCACCCAGAAACACTAGAATCCGATGAGTATTTGCGAAGCGGCAGAATATAGAACCACTAACTTTCCTAGCAATAACGAACATGCTGAGAAATTCCCAAGGAAAAGTTTTCAACCACAGCAGTTTCAGAAAGAAAATGAAATGTCCAGAAGTCAACCTGAGGAGGTGAAAGACCTGCACGATTAAAACTTTAAACCAATAAAGAAAAAAAAATGGAGGAAGACAGTGTTCTATGACGGAATTAATGTGGTGAAAATGGACATATTGCTAAGGACACAGATTCAAGGCAGTCCTCATGGAAGTCCCAACAACATGCTTCATAGAACCTGGGAAGGATTCTAACACACACATGAAGATGTAAGATAGCAAAAGAAATGCTAAACAGAAAGAAACCATGGCGGCAGTATCACAATGTCTGATTTCAACGAATACCACAGAGCCACAGGGGCAAAGATAGGCCGACTCTGACACACACACAAAAACAGACAGGTAGTGAACGGACTAGAATAAACCCACATAGCTACAACCACCGCGTTTTTGATATATGTATCAAAGATATACATTAGATTTAGAAAAAAAAAAGCCTTCAACAAATAGTGCTGAGAAATCTGACATCCTCAAGCAAAATAACAGAATTAGATACATATCTCTCACACTAAGAATGTACTCGGGATTAACCAAGGCCTTACTATAAGGCCTGAAATGTTGACACAGCAATAGGGAAACACATTAAGATACAGGAATAGACAGAAAGGGACCCCGATAACACAGGAAGGAGCGCCAAGAACTGATAGATGGGACCCTGCATGGTTAAAACGTTTCTATACAGCAAATGAAACCATCACCAGAGTGAAGCGGCAGCTGGCAAAATGGGAGATCTTTGACAACTAAACTTTAGACAAACATTTAATATACAGAATATATAAAGATGGGTTAATAAATTGGGCAGACAGCTCTCAAAGGGAGAAGCATAATGGGGTCTGACAAGAGGGCTTGGAGGGTAAAGGTACTTGGTGCTAAGCCTGGTGACCTGAGTTCAATCCCCGGGATCCACACTGTAGTAAGAGCGAACTGACTTTTACAAAATGCCCTTTGACCTCCACACATGAGCGTCATAGAACATACATAACATGCACACACACACACACACACACACACAGCTCTTAGAAAGAGAGCTTAATAGGACGTTACATTTTAAAAAGTATAAATGACCAATAGATAGTTTAAAAAGTATTCAACATCCTAGGCATCAGGAAATACACACATTTAAACTATTTTAAGATTCTATCTCACCCCAGTCATAATGGCTCAGACCCCATGCTGTCTAGGTGCTGCTGTTGGGAGTACAGACTGGTGGGGCCGCTGCGGAGATCAGTACGGAGGTTTCCCAAACAGCTAAAAATAGTACAGCCATAGGACTCAGCCATACCACCCCGGGGTTTGTACCCGGGAAACTTAGCACATAGATGCCTGCACATCTGTGTTTACCGTGCCATTATGCAGAAGGGTTAACACATTGCAACAGGCAGGAGCACCTTTTGAGCAATCTGCCTAGGGCCAAGCTGCAGCGAGGAGCGGTGGGAACCAAAGCTTGGAGACAGGCTCAAGGGCAGAGCTGCCTTCCCTTTGCCAGGAATTCAAGTCTGGATGACTCTCTTGTGTCTAAGTCTGGGACCTCTAAAATTGTACCCCTGGGAATTAGTTTCAGGATGGTTCTCAGCTTACAATTGGCGGGTACATTTTTTGAGGGCAGAAGCTGAGCTTTGGTTGATTTGCTACTCACAGAATGGGGTTGGGAAATGTTGGCTGAGGAATGAATGAAAGAATGAATGAATGGATGGATGGATGGATGAATGAATGAGTGAGTGAATGAATGAATGGATGGATGGATGAATGAATGAGTGAGTGAATGAATGAGTGAATGAATGAATGGATGGATGAATGAATGAATGAGTGAGTGAATGAATGAATGGATGGATGGATGAATGAATGAATGAGTGAATGAATGAATGAATGGATGGATGGATGAATGAATGAATGGCACTCTAAGCTGCTATTAGACCTACTAGTAAAATAAGGCAGGGAGCATCCCAAGGTTCTATGCAGAAGTGGGTAGGATATCATGGGGAGAGGACAGAGAAGAAAGTGACACCAAGTCAAATTCTGTCACATCCCAGTCGCTAACACCCCCAGACCAGCCAGGGATGCTCCAGTAGCTCATCTGGTCATCTGGTTCCTGTCCTCAGAGAGCATGGCTTTGAGCACGTATGTTCCATTTCGTAACTCCTGCTAACTCCCGCTCCAAAGAATTGGAACAATCGTCCTCTGAGTATGTGACACATTCAGAGCGGTCAAAGCTAAACTTCAGGGTCTTTTTTTTTATCTGAGGGCTCTGAGTTGCTCCAAGTGGCAGAAACTCCATTCACAAATCATGCGTTGTGCTGCACCAGGCTTTCCCTGAACTGCTCTACACGTGTCCGCTGTGTGAAACTCTCTGGAGAAGGAGAACCTGACCTACGGTCACGTCAGTGGGGGGAGCCAAGGCACAGAGGACACTGTGGATCCTCAGACTTCATTCATCACCACCACCTGTTTGCTGCTTTGATACTTCTCTCAGTGGAACCCGCACCCACCAGACTTTAAAAGGCTTCAAGATGAGAGCAACATGTGGTCAAGTCTAGGGGCTGAAGGACTAAACACTGATTTGAAGGTACAGAGCCTGACCCAGCCTGTTCTTGAGACACACTGGACAAATTCCAACACAGTGACTCCCCCAAGGACCTACTGAATCCCCTGCTAGTGCTGAAGTTTGGATCACAAAGCCACAGAATGTCTAATGACCTGCATTTAACACGCTAAGATGCAGGGTGAGCTTTCAAAATCTTTGGGTAGTACTAAAGTGAGTCCTCTATTCCTCACGTCTCAGTGTCTTCTGTTGAGAGAGTGTCAGCCCCTCCATCGTCACGGCAATCCCAAAAATTATGTTACTGCAGACCTTAGATGCCACCGAGAAAGAGCACCCAGCACACACAGAAATTACAGAATTGTTACGGAGAAACTTAGAGGGGGAGCTGAGACTCCAGCCACCATGGAAAACAGTCCATCAGTTCCCCAAAGCGTAAACAAGATTGTTCTGTGAGCAGAAATCCCGCCTTTATGAGTATGTCCAAGAGAATGAAACCCAGGGCCACACAAAAGCTTATACGCAGAAGACCACAGAAGCGCTGTTTATAAGAATGTGAACACAACCCACCCACTGGTGAGAAGGTGAAGAAAATGTGGTAGAGCCACGACAGGATCTCATACTGATGCGTGCTCACACAGACGGAGCCCTGAAAAGCACTGTGTGAGCTAAAGGATCAGATCACACATGATGTTGCACTCCATCTAGAAAAGCGTCCAGAACAAGCAAGTCTAGAGAGACAGAAAGCGGACTATTGATTGAGATGAAGTGGGCAGGACGCTTCTTTCTGTCGTGATAAAAAAAAATCTAACATTGGTTATAGAACGGTTGCGTGAGCCTACACATCAGCTAGAAGGCCAGCGAAGGAGTAAAGACACAAGAACTACAATTCAGGGAAATGGCTCTTCAGACACAAAAGTGCATCTTCAATCCTACGATTTCAAAGCAGAGGCAGGAGGACCAGGAGTTCTAGGACTTTCTCAGCTACTTAGGGAATTTGAGGCCAGCATGGGCTACATGAGTTTCTGTCTCAAAGACAAAACCAAACCGAAAGCTACTGAGAGATGGCTTAGCAGGTAAGAGCTTGTTACTCTGACAGAGAGGACTCAGTTTGGCTCCCAGCACTCACAGGGTGGTTCACAGGTGGTTTAGGCCTAGGGTATCTGATGCCTTCTTCTGGCTTTTTGCAGGCGTCAAGCCATAGGTGGTTCAAATGTAGACAAAATACACATTAACACAAAAATAAATCGGTGAAATCTTTAAAAACCAGACAAACCCACCCACAACACTCCAAATCTAAAACAAAGCAATCCTTTAAAACAAAAATCTTTATTTTCACCAGGCGATGGTGGCATAAACCTTTAATCCCAGCCCTCAGGAGGCAGAAGTAGGTGGGTCTCTATGAGTTCAAGGCCAGCCTGATCTATAGATCGAGTTCCAGGAGAGCCAGGGCTACACAGAAAAACCCTGTCTTGAAACTCTCCCATCCCACAGAAAGGACTTATTTCGTTCTGCCTCCCAGAGGTGGCCTCTGCTAAACTTAACTCATTCTAAGGAAGCGTCAATATGAGCCGGGCCCACTGTCCAGTCTGCGATAGCTTATCCTAGTGGCTTCACAAAGAACAGTGGGGCAATTGGTTATCTCTCAATAATGGAGTAGAATCATTTTTCAGAAACCTAGCACAGTGGTTCAGCAGGCAAAAGGGTTTGGGGACAACCGGATGGCCTGAGTCTGAGCCCAGAAACGAACAGAGTAGAAGGAGAGAATCAACTGCTCAAGTTATCAGGTAAATTACCACAGATGCTGTATGGCATATCTGTGCCCCCCACATGTATGTATACATGTACACACACACACACACAAACACACACGCAATACACTTTTAAAAAAATATAAAAAGAATGGAGAGACTCAATAGACAACAAAAAGTGAGAGTCATGCATGTGCATGTGTAAGTTCCCATACATGGGAGACAGTCTGAGGGCCAAGGCCGATTACATGACATCAACGGGAGGGTCACAAATTTGGTTGCATCAAGTTCGTACGTAACTTAGAAAAACCCGCAGAGACTGCCCACCTTCTCAGGCCACTTCCCTAGTTCGGAATCTCAGTTGTCCTGCTCTATTTGTCCTGTGGATGGATTGATCATTGATTACTGTATTACTGTCAGCCCCTGGTTCCTGTCTAGGATAAGCAGGCTGTGGCTGGCCAGGCTTCTCTGTCCCCTGCTCTCAGAGCATCCGTGTCATGTCTTCAGTGGGAACGGAGAGGCACACGGTGAAGGAAAGATTGAAAGGTGACCTTAGCTGGAACCCCTCCACATCAGACCTGGATGGAGGGACCTGACAGATGACGCAAAAGCAAGGGGCAGCCAGACAGTGTCCCTCCTGTAAGCCCAGGATCAAGTCCCTCTGAGGGATACGAAAATCACGCTTCAATCCCAAATGTCATCCACCAGAGATCGATTCTCTCTTCAAAGGAATTTACTCATCGTGCTTCATCATAGAACCTCAGGGTTGCTCCGTATTCAAAGTTATTAAGTAACCATATGCAGAATGTATGCTATCAAAGGCTGGTGCCATCACTCCTCCCCTCGAGCTGTTCTCTTTCTCCTTTTGTGCTTAGTCATGAGAAGTCTAACAAGTTAAAAATCAAAACAAATACTAACAAGCAGAAAGAGAGAGAGAGGGGGGGGAGGGAGGGAGAAAAGGGGGGAGGGAGGGAGGGAGGGAGAGGGGCAGGGAGAGGAGAGAGAGAGGGGAGTGGAGAGGGAGAGGAAGAGAGAGAGAAAGAGACAGAGGCCCTTCGTGGAAGCTGCTATGTGGTGGCTTCAGAAAGGAAAACACGTCTGACTAATATGAAGGAGACTCCAAATTGCTCTTGGCAACAATCTCTCAACCCGATTCCCCTCCCTCTATTCATCCCCGCAGATCCCAGCCAAAGGAAAACAAACCGAACAGCCCTCTCCCTGGCCCAACCTGTGGGGCTGCACGGCTGAGCAGGGCTGAGCCAACAAACATCCCTGGGCAATTATACACCTGTGTAATTGCTGTAAACACAGGACAGCCAGCCCAGTGCAAGCCACCCTCCTCGAGCTAAGCATCTCAACACCAGGAGGAAGAGTTCCGAGAGGGGGATGTCAAAGCGAAGCTCGATCTCATCCAGTGACTTGGAGCTCAGATATTTTCTTCCCTTTAGGAAAAGGGGGAGAGCGACTCTCGTTCTGGCCAGAGTGCTGAGAAGACCACAGAGGCAAGATCCCAGAGCATCCCCCAGCCAGCCAGGAGCTGTGATATCTATCAGCTTGTGGTCCTCCCAGAAGTGACAGTTAAATAAAGTAGAGGTAGTTATCATGCCACTTAAGGAGAGTTGACAGACCAGACCCTGAGACAAGTATGGCTGTGTTTCAACCCTCCATCGGACATCGTTCTATTGGGTCAGGTAGGTCTGGTCAGCTAACGAAGAGGGCAGTGTCAGGCAATACAGTTGAAGCAGGGATCTTTTTAGCTGAGCTCAGAGACCCCCCATGGTAGGCTAGTATAAGCCATTCTGAGACACGGGACTGGCCGGAGACCTGACTCACCAGTCCTACTTCAGCTACCAAGTCCTGGAATAGTGAGCAAGCTCATATCTTAAGGTAAGGTCAGGGGCTTGACACAGCATGCGAGCCCTGAGCTTGTGGGACTTGCCGTCTTGGTTATTGAGGAGTGTGGGGTATCAGGAGTGTGACAGACCGGGCGCTGCTCCAAAGAGGGGCCAGTCCTCTCAGAAGTAGCACAGGGCTGCTTCTTCATCGGCAGTTGTCATGCACCAAAAACCTCATTTCAGGTCCCACAACTGTAGTAAGGCTGTAGCCATCTAAGTGACTGGGGCTCCCCTGGCTTCCTGGGCATTCAGAGCAGAGAACTGATCCTGCTATGTGCACTCTTGAAGCCAGGGACAAGTACTGTGACTTTAGCATGGAGACAATTGTTAGTCCTACTTCCTCCTTGCCTTCTCCCATCCCCCCTCTTCACCCAGGTCTCCTATGACATCTCCCCACCCCACAGCCTTACTTAGTCAACCATTCCCAGCGAAAGCCAGGCATTCATGTTACTACTCCCACTGGCAGAGGTCAGGCCCTGTCTGATTTCATTTACTGACAGATGCCTAGCACTTACCACAGTGCCCAGAAACACAAGCTGTGCAATACATTAGCTATCCTGATTTTGTCTGACTGGAAAATAATCATTTTTAAAAAAAAATTAATTCTATCTGTAACATTTATATACCGGTTTATATCATGCTGTAATTGAAACGGTCTCCTCCTCAATTATTGGCCTATGATTCTCAAAGACATAGGCTATGATGGGTGGCTCTGAATTCAGGCTCATAGATAGCTAACCTAATCCTTTTGAGCCTCAGTTTCTTCATCTGCAGACTGGGACTAATGACGCCAACCCAATGGACTGGTGGGAGTTCAAGAGAAAATGCGGCCAAGTGCCCTCTGGTACAGTGTGTCTCTCTGAGATCCACCTCTTCCTCTGATTTAACATCAACACTGAATCTGACCAGGCCGGTCAAAGCTGCTGCTTTGCAACCTGCAGGCCTCTTGGTCTTCCTACTTAAAGTCTCTGTCCCCATGTCACCTGCATTTTGAAGTCTATACTGAATTCCTCTGGAAGTCTGTGGAGATCCTTCACTTCTCTGGGTTTCCAATAGAGCAGTGGTTCTCAATCCTGTGACCCTTTAATCCAGTCCCTCATGTTGTGGTGACCCCTAACCATTAAACTGTTTTTGTTGTTACTTCATAACTAATTTTCTACTGTTATGAATCATAATACAAATATCTGAGTTTTCTGGCAGTCTTTGGTGACCCCTGTGAAATCCTCAATCCTCAAAGGGGTCTATGACTTAGAGCTGCACATGGGTCACCTATGGGTTTATCCTAGGCCTCTGGAAGGGGAAATGAGAAAATCCAATCCCAATACTCTGAGCCTCTCCTGGCAGGGCTGTGCACTCCTTCTGTGTCTGCCGGTTCTATCAAGTCTGCTCCCTCCATGGGGGAAGGTAGTATCATGGGACCTGATTGGTACAGATCCCCACTGTTCTGAGTAAGGGGTCTGGACTCCTATGCTGTCCCTGGTGTGGTTTTGGAGAATTGGACACCCAGTTTCCCACCTGTAAAGTGGAATGGGTGGGGGAGGGGTGGCTTGGGGGAGTTTATGGAACAGCACCAGAGAAATACTCTACTCATCCAGACAGGGGGTGGAGGGGAGGTTGGAAGAATGGACTTCTTTTTCCACTCAGCTCTAAGGGCTTTAAGGGCACGTGGTGGCAGTACCCAGGTTGCTTTTTAATTCCTGAAAGTCCATCCAGAGGGGGCTCCTAAGAATCTAATCAGGGAAAGCGCTAGGGGAAGAGTCGAGCTAAATGAGCTAAAGCTTGAACTTCTGCGAGTTGACCCCCTTCCCTCATGCCTCTACCACCACACCCACTCCCACTTTCCTGCCCCTTCCAGAAATCCATCTGCTCTGAAGAAAACCGCCTACCTGCTTTGATCACTTCCTTTACATTTTAAAATCCTGGCAGTTAGAGAGATTGGCAGTGGCATCACCCCAGTCAGCAGCGGGAAGGCACAGAGCCAGGACTAGCTGCTAAACCAAGAGGGCAGCTGCCCCTTGACTGTCTGTCCACCAGGCAGCCACAAGCTAGGCAGCAGAAGTCAGTATGGCAGTCGGGCACCAAGAGAATCCTCACCACGAGGCATGAAGACTACAGGACCCAGCACTGAGAAGCTCCGTGCTGGGTTGGGCTGGGTAGTGGGCCACTGTTTCTAGCCTCCTGCCTAAGCCAAGACCACGGGAGACAGAGGCCAGGTAAATTCTCGAATAGTTTCCCCTGCACTTGCCACACAAGATTGCCTCACTCCCAACAGAGCTGCAAGACCCCAGCTTGAGTTACTTGACCAGAGAGTTTTCTCTATTTGCCCACACGGGATGGAGGGCAGGAAGGTCCCTCCACTCTGTCAGCTCCAGATTCAAGCCTTAGGTCCCTGACTCTTACCAGAACACTTAAGGCCATCGGTGGATCCCCCTATATTTTTCTGCTCACATCTGAGGACCACGACTTCTGCCAAATTGCCATGGTTTTGTCCCTTCAAGTTTTTGTATCCGATACTCGGGCAGACTAACTTTTTATTCCTCTTGGGGCGCGGGGTATGCAGTTTAAATTGGTCACATTTGTTCGCAACCGCCTTTAGCAGTCTCAAAGGAGGCTGCAAAGAGGAGAGGCTACGGGTGTCGCTGCACAGTCCCAGGTTCTGCCCCAGGTTGAACTCGCATCTCCGCACCCTCATCCAGAGAGGCTAGGTTCAGAAACGATTCAGCCGCGGTGCCAGGCAGAGGCAGCAGGAACCACTCTGCGCCGGAGGCGCCACCCGGGCCAGGCGCCCGCCAAGCTTCCCCGGGCTCCGTCCCTCCTCCTCCCCGCCGCCCAGATGCCCGGACGGAGCCCGGATCACCTCCCTACCCTGGCCGAGTCCGCCGCAGACCCACCTGGCCACGCCGGGGACGTCGTGCTCGTGCCCGGGCTGTGTCCTGAGCGCCGCCAGGGTCCGAGGCTGGGCGTCCACACGGCAGCGCTGCTCCGGGAGCCTGCCGCAGCCAGGGAGAGGTTGTCATTGATTCGCGCTGGGCGAGTTAAGCCATTCCAGGAGTGGTTTGGAGCGAGCACTCCCACCCCTCCCTCCAACCAGAAGTATTTGGCAGCCAGCCCCCTCCGTCCACCTGTACTGTTGAACGCGGGACAAGGACCAATTGCTCCAGTGGCTTTTTCTGCGTTTCTTTAGAATACGCAAATCAACCCTTTAGGAAAGGTAAAACAGAAATGAAAGCAAGGGCGGTGGAGTGGTTTATTTTCCCTCCCCATCCCCCTCCTTTTCTCTAATATTCCACAAAAAGCCTTACCACTTATCTCCAGGCAAGGGAGGCTTTTTATTATTATTGTTTTATTCAATTCTCTGTGTCTGTGTTTTATTTTTAGAGGCAATTTTGTTTCCATTTGCCTGAAACCTGAGTCCAATAAAATTACTAGAATTATATGTTTTCTCCTTAAAGGGTCGTGATTGTAACTTAACCAAATCAAACACTGTACAGCGATCACTCAAACCACACACACACACACACACACACACACACACACACACACACACACACACACACACACACACAGAGTTACAGATCTTGGGGGTCACGGGCCTGGCCTGGGTTGGGTCATGAAGTCTGAGGAAGGAGCACCCACGGCCTCCTCTCTCAGTCAGCAAATACTTCACAGTCTGCCTCAATGCTATTCCACTTGGGGTAGGCCTGCCACCATTACAGAGGTGTGTCCCAGCACCCTCTCCCCAGCCTGCCCACACCACACCCTTTTTGTAAACTGCCCTCGGAGGCTCTGGATGGTTGATCTGTCAGGTCTCCCTCCCAGAACTGTCTGGTCACCTGCGGGGGGGGGGGGGGGGGGGGGGGGGGCGGGAAGGCTATTAACTCTTGAACAGCTGGGTGTTCTCAGGAATGGGGAAGGAGCCAGGGAGGGAGTCCTTGTTGACCAGATGTCCCATGTGTCACCACAAACCGAGGGAGACTGTGAAATGCTTGGCCTTCCTATGCTACTGTTCCAAGGGCAGAAGCCCTAGTTCATCCTAAAAGCCAGGCTACAGTGACCCATGGAGAATTAACACCAGAACCTCGAGCTGCAGAATCCTTGAAGATGTTCCCACCACACTGTGACAGGCTTCTTGGAGTGTGTCTGCCCAGAACCCAGAGAAAGGGTCTCTCTGTAGTTCAGACAAAACCCAAAGTGCTTGGGGCAGGGTTTCTGTATAGCCTGGAATGAACCTGAAGGAACCTGTCAGGTTCTCCAAGCATTATCAGAAGAGCCCAGGAGGCAGTGTGAGGGGAGAGGGGCTGCTGTGGAATACAGAACTGGGAGATGAGGGGAAGAAGGGAGAGTCCTTCATCAGAGATAGTCTTCAAGATCAAATGAGTCTATCATCATCAAAACCACGGATTCCCGGAAGAAAACCAAAGAATTAAACGTCAAACCTTTGTCCACAAGTCACTAGTTCTATAAATATATAACCAGGGGAAACTCTCCTCCATTCCCAGACCTGGGCAGGTAAATAGTCCAAAAACAAGACCTGGATGGAGTTGGTACCCATCCAGAAGCTTATCGTGTACATACCTATGGGGTCTGCTTCAGCACCACAGGTGGGAAAGTGCAATGGGGGCCACTCATGGCCTCCTCTCTGGGGCAGATAAAGCATGGATGGGGGAGAGGAGGGTGTGGGGCAAAGTGCATAAAGCACCATCCCCTGAGGAGGAGGGCGTGATTTCTACAAGTGCCAAGGGACCAGAGCAGCTAGAAGGCAGGCTTATGTGCACGGGCAGGCCAGAAGTTTATGCAGCTGTGAAAGGGAGGGCATGTGGGAGGAGGGCTGGGGAGTGAAGGCAGGAGGTGGAGTCCTGGGCATGTAGACAGCTGGCCTGGCTCAGAGGGTCCTCTTAGTGGGTCAAACATTAGGTGGGGGCCTGAGGGAGTAAAGCCTGCTCATGGATATGGCTTCAGTGCAGGGGAGGGCCTGCTCTTCGGAGAAGGGAGAGGGATGCTTGGAACACCTTTCCAAAGCCAGCTGAAACAGGGGTATACAAAGAGGGTACGGGCAAAGGGGGTGCAGGAGGGCTGACGAGGGAAGGGATAGAAGGGGGAGGGGATTGGCTCAGCCTGTACCAAGCAGCCCCTCCTCACAGGACTCCAGCCAGCTCTGGAAGGAGTGTCTGGGTGGTGCCAGGGCCACTGAATTTACAGCCAAGAGCCCAGAGGAGAGCTGGCCGATATCCAGTCTACCCGCTGGGTCCTGTAGTGGACAGTCAGTGTCACACCTCCCTCCCTCTTAATCACAGTGTGCTCAAGCCCTGCTGGGACACTCCCTTTGGAATAGCTTTGAGCAAAAAATAAAAATAAAAAAATAAAATGGGGAGCACCACCCCTTTAGCCTCACTCTGTGCCAGTTGTCTCCTGGGAACAAGAACATACATAAAGGCAACTCAGAGACGGCTGCGTAGGTAGAGGGGCACTGGGAGGGCTCCCAAAGCCACCCACAGAAGGGACTCTGGGCAGGGCAGACTCTAGACCTGTGATTGCCCATTTCCTTCTAGGCTGGTTCCTTCCTCCTCCCAGCTCTCCGTGATCCCCTCCTTGTTACTCACCAGCCCTCCTGCCCTTTATCAACTGACCCTCCCCCCACCTTTGACCCCTGCACTGTCCTCCCAGGTCAGATCAGCCAGAGCACTAAGTAGGATGGCTTCACAGGCACACTGACTCTTGCCGGCCCTCAAGCAACAGTGTCCACGATCGAGTGACAAAGGGGTCCCTTCTTCAGTCACAGACTTGGCTCAGGACCTACAGAAAACCCCCAGTCAAATCAGCTACTGTCCTCCCAGGAAACCCAGGCAAGGCCTGCTTGTCACCGTGATGTGGGCAATACAGACAGTTTCTACGCACGGGCTACACAGGAGCACAGTGTCCACATGTGGAGACATAAAGAGCAGGACACACACCCGAGACGTGTCTCCAGAGAGGTGACAGAGCATTTGCTGAGGGTCGAGTCCCTCACTGGGTACCCCGAGGCAGCTCCTGCTGCCTTCCTGGGTACTGATGAAGAAACTGGGGCTCTGACAGATCTTAGAACTCCCTCAAGGTCATACTGCATGACATATAATAAAGCTGGCCATCACAGCTTGGTCTTCATGGCTCTGGTGTCCAAGGGCTGCCCTGGAGTTTAAGCACTAGATCTTTGTCCAGCTATACTATCGATTCTCTTCGGAGCTGGGCTTGGCCCTTAGGTGCCCTCAGCTGGGGTGAGTCAACTTTGGGGTCTCCTCCGTTTCGGCCGCCACTTTGCCCATAGCCAATTACCCAACAGCTCGTCCATTTCCACAACAGACTGGAAATCTCTTTCTCCTACCCCTTCGGCTCCCTAGATGATACCCCTCCCGCCCCCGCAAAGCCTCACACTGGCTTCTGCAGAGACCTCTTGGCCCATCTCTATGACTCATCCGTATGCTGCTTCCTAGCCCCATACCACATGACTGCCCACACGATCTGATCAAAACACAAACCTGGTCCTAGAATCTATCTACTATCAGTACTAGAGCGTTTGCCTCACATGTATGAGGTCCCGGGTTCGATCACTGACTCTATTAAAAAAAAAATCAGATCATGTACAGGACACTTGAAATGCTCCCTGGACTGTGCACCAAGGCCACAAGATACCGCGAAATCGCAGCTGCTCTCTCCAAATGGCCTCCCCTTACTTCTGTCATACAGGCAGCTTTCTTTGCCTTTCATTCCCTAACTTGAAATGCCTCCTTCCACCTCGGGTCTCACAGAGATGTCACCCCCTCAAATGGGGTGGGGGGCTTTCCAGACCACACAGATAAATCCGGAACTCCCTTCCCTGCCTGTCCTCTGTCCAAGGCCTTGGATCAAAGCACTGCGTCACTGATATACTTTATTTTACTGGGTGCTTCTGTCGATTGGGTTCTTTTACTGCTCTTCTGTGCCCTTGGTGCTCTCATGTGCCCCTCTCGATCCACAGCCTCATTGTGTGTGAGTGGGGACCACGATGTGCTGCTGGGTGGGAGCCCTGCTAGCATGAACGTGCGGCTTCTAGACCTACTCCCATCCTGGGGAGCACTTGTGGAAGGGATGGCAAATGGCAAACGCCCTGCCTGCAGCTTTGCATCCAGCTGTGGCAAGGCCTCACCTCTCTTCCTTTCGGCCCTTGGACTGAAAGCCTTGTCACAGTCCCGATGCAAGACTTGGTGATGGTCAGCAATGCTACCCTGTCCCCGCCACAGACAAGCCACTCAGGCTTGGACACTGAGCTCCTCTGGAGATAGACCAGCATGACAATTGCCTTCCCAGTGCCTTTTGCTCCCAGTGCACCAGCTCTGAGGGTCCAGAACTGCGGCGACAACAACTGGTGTACACATGGAGTGTGTTCATGTAGGCTTCTTACAAGTGCCCTGAGCCTGCTACCTCTATTCTTGCTGCTGTTGGTACGGTTACTTTTATTATTTGGTGGTGCTATAGATCAAACCCAGTGCTCCCTGCGTTCTAGACAACTGGTTTACCACCAAGTCACTTCCTTGGCCCTAAACACAGAATCTCACTTGGCCTTTACAATAGTCTTTGAGAATAGCCCTATAGAGATCTGTATCCCCTTGCAGATCAGGAAACCAAGGTCCAGATTAAAAAGTGAACGGCAAACAAGGAGTCCCTTGACAGCAGTGAGATTCAGATTCAAGTAAAAATGTATATGGCGTTTTTCCATGTTAGAGAAAGTTCATGAAACTGGAGAGAGGTCACCCATGAGAGAGCTGGGTATTCGTGGCAGCACAGGTAGGCGTCTCCCATCCTTCCTTTCCAAGCAACATCATACTGTGTTCAGTCTGCACTTGACAACCCACCTTGAACTCACCAGATGCACAAGCATTTAATCAGAGTTTGAGGAAAATGGAAGCCCCAGGAATAGGAGAAACAGCACAGTGTGGCACTTCCCAGGAAGATCCACCCCCCTGAGGACCAGCTTCTTCCTCTCAGCTTCTCTAGGTTCCACTCTGACTAGACAAGACCTCTCTGCTCAAGCTATGGTGGTCTCTGAGATCAACCTGTGCTATCTTCCTGACCCATAACCAGAGCTCACCCAAGTACAGAGAGGGAGCTGTGGACGGTCTCAACTCCACCTCGACAGCCCTGCATGTGGGCACTCAGTTTATTAGTAGACCCTTCTGCCACGGTGCTTTAGAAGCAGACCCAGTCATTGCCAAGCTCCTCCATTCCTCCAAGTACCCAGCCATCATCTGGAGAACTAGACTTCTGGGACTGGCTGGCCATTGGCTACCCTGGCCTGTGGGAGTTGGACAATGAGGGTGAGGGGCTGGGCTTCATAAATGTCTTTGGAGAACCTGCCTCTCACTTCTTGTTCCTGGGCCAGCTGGTGCTTGTCTGGGGCCAGGGAGCCTCAGAGGGGAGGTGCTGATTGAGCATAGGTGCTAGGGTGTTTGCCCTTCGGGGAGTAAAGAAAAGAGCTCTGTTGAGTTGGGACACAGGGCAGGGCTAAGCCACTGGAACAGGGGTAGGCTCTGAGTCTGGCTGGCTGTGTGGTTAGCAGGGAGAGAGAACACTGTCCTAGCCCTCTGCCCAACGTCTAACTTCCTCTTAGATTGTATGGCATTCGGGGCAGGAGGAGGAAAGGGTGCCAAGTAGGAGTCTCAGCTAAGCCTGGTTGGGGTGCGGCTGGGCCTGTCACCACTGGAGCAGGCTGGCAGCAGGGGGAGGAGGAGGCTAGGTCAGATCCGTGGCAGGAAGGGGGGACATCAGCTGGGGGAAGGTGGGTTCCCTTTTTATCTCCACTTCATTCTCCTTCTACCCCTCATCGCCCACCCCCTCTTTCCCTTCCTTTCACAGGTATACACTAACCCCACCCCCAGCAGGCTTTCCCACCTTGAGGAAGGCTCTGGCTGTAATGTGGCAAACAAGTCTCCCAGACCTTCCAGCAGAGGGCCAATAAACACACAGTATCTACTGAGACTTCAGGAAGGCTATTATTGGGCTCTCAGTCCCTTCCACAGCACAATCCCTTTCACCTTAATTGATCCTCACCCTGGGACACTAGGAGAGCAGGAATTATAACACCCGCCCATATCAAGGGAGGAAATGGGATGAAGGGTGGGGAGTGGACTTACTCAAGGTCACCCAGGGAGTAGGCCTGACTCCCTGCCCAGTGTTCGTTCCTGCTGCCAGCCCTCCTCCTCCAACAGAGGAGGCTTAATTCTGTTCTTAGAGACAATTTTTTTTTTTAAAGGAATATTTGTACATAGAAAATTAAGAGGAAAAAAAATGAACAAAGAACTTCGACCTAGACAAGCTATGGATTTGCCTAACGTTGAATGAATATTTGATACGCAAGATAGGCTCCCTCTGGGTCCAGTTGTTAGCTAGCCTTGACCCATACTCCCTTGGTTAGACGTGGTAGACTCCGGATTGTCCTCTCTGTGCCCTTTGAGTTTGTGAACTCTTGTCGCCCACGTAGGTGACTGGGATCCTTTGGGCATAAGAAACATTCCCAGGGTATGAAGTCTACTCTTAACCAACTTTAGATATGTTCCTCCAATCTTACTTAATTAGGCTGTGTCCTTAAGCTCTGTCCTGGGTCTGCCTAGGTCAGTTTCAACAAAAAACCTGCTAAGTTTGGGGAAACTGCTGTCTACCCCACTCCTGATATCTAACAGCTCTGGCCTCCTTCTGGGAGAGTCTTAAGTTTGTTCAGTAATCTGACGTTTTCTCTTGGTATCTCTCCTACCCGCAGTGCTGGAACCCCTCCCCTCCCACCCCCACACACTCCCTTTGTGTCCTTGCATTTAGAGCTGAGCCCAGTGTCTCTCCTTTGTTGCAGCCCTGGCTCAACTACAGTCAAAGCAAGAGGAAGAGACCTATTCTTACAGTAATAGCCCCAATAAAATTTCCCTTAGTCATTTTAGCGACTGTACGAATAACTGTTGTTTTAAAAGCTACCAGCTCAGACACAGTCACTTTTAATTCTCACACCTAGATCCTCAGCTAACCTCCAAGTTTCTCCCTGGATGGAGTAACCAGAGAGGCCCACTCCTCGTCCGATACAGAGTTCCAGACACATTCCGAGCAGTTTTTATTGAGTATACCCTCCCGGGCTAAGTTAAGGGTTCCAGGCTTCTTCAGTTAAATGGTTCTGATTTGAAACAAAGCTTCCTGGATGGCAATGTCTTTCATTCTTTCCTGGTGATTTGTTCCCTGACTCCAGGGCAGGGGCTCCTGGCTGTGGTGAGGCACTGAGTCCAGAAGCTGTGTTAGAGTCAGGGGCACACTGCAAAAACTGGATTAGAGTGTTAGGCTTGTCTGCTTAGAAGACAGAGGCAGAGAGAGAGAGAGAGAGAGAGAGAGAGAGAGAGAGAGAGAGAGAGAGAGAGCAGGCTTCTTTGTTTGGGAGTTATCATTAGCTAAGAATTTGGGAGCTTCTGAGTTAACCCCACCCCTGCTGACCTTACATGTCTGTGGGTACAGCACTAACTCCCCCCTCCTCTTCTCTGTTGGCATGGTTAGATAAGGTAACTTTTGAAGTTTAATGGCTTCCCTAGGAGGTCTTTTTCCTCCTTTTACCCTTCAGGCTCCCTGACTCCCTCAACCTTACCATATGTTTCCCTGTAAGGCCTCCCTCCCCCATCTTCTTTCTCCCCACAGCTCCATTCTTCCCACCCCAGCTGGCCAGGTTCTCATGGTCATTTGAACTTTAGACCCTTGACCCTCCCAAGGGAACCCACAAGCAACTGTACCTTAGGAAAAAAGACAATCTTGAATCCTCTATAAATATTGGTAACAAGCTCTGGCCTTCCTATTGAACACTAAGCTTATAACCTTAGCTCAGCCCACCTGTCAGAAACAACTCTGGTGAAAACAGGAAATATAACAAATCTGAGGGAGAGCTACAGTATATGAACCCCAGAGAGCTACAGTGTACAAACCCTGGAGAGCTACAGTGTAGGAACCCTGGAGAATTACAGTGTACAAACCCGGGAGAGCTCAGTGTATGAACCCTGGAGATCTATGGTGTACAAACCTCAGAGATCGGGGTTGGGGATTTAGCTCAGTGGTAGAGCGCTTGCCTAGCAAGCGCAAGGCCCTGGGTTCGGTCCCCAGCTCCGAAAAATAGAAAAAAAAATAAACAAACCCCAGAGGTCTATGGTGTACGAACCCCGGAGAGCTACAGTGTAGGAACCTCGGAGAGCTACAGTGTACGGAGATCTGTGGTGTACGAACCCCGGAGAGCTACAGTGTATGAACCCTGAACCCCGGAGAGCTATAGTGTGCAAACTCAAGAATTTACATCTCTGTGTTTGAACAATTTATGGCTCAGGCTTAAGAAGCAAAGCTATAGAGTCAGACACAGATGATAGTCTGCATCTGCTCATGTATTCATGTGCATATCATATATGTGTGGTGCCCTTTATCTCCAGATGGTCAAATTAACTTATCAAACCCTCTAAGACAGCTGAATTCTGGCTTAGATATAAAGTATATCTGTCTCCTTTTGTCAGTGGTTTCTACAGTTAGTGTACATATAGTTAGCCATTGACAGTCAATCGGGATCAGAAATACCAAATGGAGAATTCCAAAAAGAAACAATTCATTGCATTTTAAAAGATATACTGTTCTGGGGTTACTTGAGCACAAACACCGTATTCCTGTAGCCGCTGACTTGACAAATGAGATTGTTCCTAACTGGTGGGTAGGTAGTACACATATGGACAAAGGGAAGAGTCACGTCCTAGGCATGACAATTGGGAAGGCAGGTGTCATCATGCGATCCTGAGTGACAGCCTGGGGATCAATGGAGGCTAATAGCAGTTAATGTAACCACACCCAGTGTTGTTCACCTCAGTTGGTCCCATCACGTAGGTGTTGTAGTATAGTCTTCCATTGTCACAATGCAGTATAATAGGATCCTTTGAGAATAGAGATCACTTTTATCTGTTTTATTTATGATTACTGTGTTTCATTATTAATCATTGTTATTAATCTCTCACTATGATTAATTGACAAGTTAAACTTTATATAAGCATTCAAAGATAGGAAAAATAGTGGATTGTTTTATAGGAATCCACGGGGGTCTTGGGACATCCTATTGTAAGTGCTTCTTAGATGAAATATTTCTCGAACTCTCAAATATATGAATTTATCCAAATGTTTTTTTCCAGGTTCATGTAATTTAGGTAAACCATTTGTAATAAGACAATTTTAATATTGATGGTTTCATAAAACTAGCCATCCTTTAAGTATGATACAACCAAGCTGGGTGTAAGCATGCATGCCTTTAATCCCAACATTGGAAGGCCAAGGCAGGTGGACCTATGTGAGTTCGAGGCCAGCCTGGTCTATAGAGTGAGTTCCAGGATAGCCAGGACTACACAGAGAAACCATGTCTTGAAAAAACAAACAAACAAGCAAACAAATGTATGGTACAATCATATATTTCATATTTAATGTTTTTGTTATATATGTGTGTGTCTGTGTGTGTGTGTCCTAATATGAATGTATTGTAAAATAAAAACAGCTAACAGGGAAACAACTTAAATTAATAGACAATTCTGCTTATTGTCTTACACAATTTTTATGAACACGCGTACTACTGACTGTAAGTGGGCAAACATGTTATGAATAGACTCTCTAATAGTAATTATGTTGTAGGTTGGTTAAAATAGTTTTCAAAATCTCTTTAGTAATTTGTTACTTCAGATCTGGGCCAAATTAAACCAAACGACAGATTTTCACTGTGCCTAGGTCACTTCTAAGTAAGTCAAACTGTAGAGGCGTGAGTCATGAAGCCCAAATTTACATGTATATGCCCTTGGGTCTTCTTTTTATACAGTACAGAAAGGCTCTACATTCCGGGTCTGTTCAGAAACACAATCTTTTTACCACATGGCAGTTGTGCAGTGAGACAGTGAGATGAGATGAGGAACTTATAAAATTTCTACTTTGCTGCAAAATCTTTGTCTGTGATAGGTGATTTGTCTATTTCAATCCTGAATGAAATACTGACATTGGATCGCTATCAAAGGATATCTTTCTCTCACCTTGTTAAAAAAAAAAAGACACAATAAAAAACATAGCTTATGCCTATAATCCTAGCACTTAGCAGGCTGAGGCAGGAGAGTAGCAATGAGTTTAAGGCTAGCTCAGGCTACACAGTGAGTTTTAGGCCGATCTGTGTTACAGTGTCAGATCCTGTCTAGAAGAGCAGCAGTTTGTCTGATGCGTTGAGTTGCATGAAAATATTAAATAAGAAGAAAGATATTTTCTTTTTCTTTTGTGGCATCTGCAACTAAGTGATATTAGTGGGGATATTTTGGAAATCGCGTAAAGGTCTTCAGATCCGTGGCTACCCTTGCTGCTCGTGACATGCCTAGTAAAATGTCAACAGCCATAACTTGGGACATTGTTTTCAAACCTTGTGCCACGGGAGCAACCAAACTTTCTACAAGTGGACTCCATCAGATCCTTGGCCATGAGCCTCTTAACTTTGCTGGCCCACGGATTCCTTTCTGAAAGTTGGCCACCAACTGCTTCAGAGTTCTCCATCCTCAGCAGAAAGGAGACTTCTCAGAGCCTCATGGAAGGAACTGTGGTAGGTTCTCTGGGGTCCAGGTTTCTGGGGCTTTCCTTATGTAACTCCAAGCCCTGCCACTAGAGTTAATCAGGATGTCCAGACTTCTAGGACAAAAGCTGCTGTGTTCATAAGCCCAGTCCCCACAGGAACCCAGGAAGGATTATGTGAGACAGAATGGAGATGAAGGGGGGTGGTTGGCAATGTTCATTATGATGCTGCTGCTTCAGAGGTGGACAACCTCCTTTTTCTTTTGCTATCCAGAACCTACAGCCATTTAGCTGATGAAACATCCACCTTTTCCTCACATCCGGCCCGTCCATCGTAAATTCAGAATGTTCTCCCCTTGGAGAAGGATCATCAGTTTGTACACAGTTAGTACTAATGTGCTCTTTGTAACAGGACATGATTAGGAACACCGGATGTGTATATGAGAGGCTGTGGCATCAGATTATGACTAAGCATTCTAAAAGGCTAAGGGTGACTTCAGAAAGCCAGAGCTTACAGCGCCCTCTTGGGAAAATCAGACTAGAACTTGGCTTGCAGATGCATAACAAAGGTCACTTCTGGATAGCTCAGGAACTTTCAAATATTTGGATATTTAAGGACCTGGATATTTAAGGACGTGTCGTGTCGTGTGTGTGTGTGTGTGTGTGTGTGTGTACACACTCATGGGTTAAAAGGCAAGTGGTGAGTGCAGGTGAGGAGGCATAATGGCTAGAAGGACCAGTTGCCTGGGAGGCTGACTGCTGGTCGAATAAAAATTGCTCACCTGGGGTTGGGGATTTAGCTCAGTGGTAGAGCGCTTGCCTAGCAAGCGAAAGGCCCTGGGTTCGGTCCCCAGCTCTGAAAAGAATTGCTCACCAGTACTTTCTCTGTGGCATCAATACCAAATGGAGCGCGTGCTGTAGCTGGCTCCAGTGTACCGGAGTACAAAGAATGGACTCACTCACTATGCTGGTTACCTGGTCAGCATGGGATACTGAGTGTGACTGTGCTGTCTACAGCCCCTCCATAGGCCAGCCACACTGGAGAACAGGGTGGCTCTGCACGATGACTCTGGACTGATCGAGAGGGATCTCTGAATTGCAGCTAGACATTTTCTATGCTCCCAGGTTAGACGTCTAGGACAGACAGGAGGACAGAACAGAACTAAATAGTCACCACAAGATCAAAATAGTGTACTTGGCTTCTAAAGGAGCCACATCAAAGAGAAGACTCATTGTTCAGCCCCAGAGACAGGAAAATAACCAGGGTAGATGTGGAGCTGTGCTTGGAGCTCTGCACAAGTTGGTTTTGTTTGTTTGTTTGTTTGTTTGTTTTTTTAAAAAAGTTTAACAACTCCATAAAGTGAGTATGTTATTTTCATTTTTTACAGGACAACTTTGAGCCAGGATCTGAACTCAGCTCATATTTACCACGTCTGAAATCAGCCTCCATCACGGGGAACTGGATGTGTTGGGACTCTGAATGCAACAGGACAAACTAAAGCAAAGTACAAGGCAGGCTCTGCTAATCTCGGCAGCAGGAAACCAGGAACCAGGGCCCTTGCTTGAGGCTGTCGATGCCGTCTGGGGACATCTGCTAACAGAGAAGCCGCAGCTTTCTCTCCACCAGCTCTACTCAGACATGCATTTCAGGGTGAGGTAACTGTAAAGTTCTTGATAGACTGAGTCTCACCGAGGAGAGGGCAGTGCAGCAGGTGGTCACACCATGCAGCAAGGGAGCCACGAGCGTCTCTTGGAGCCATAGCTAATGCTCCTAGACGTGTGGGTAGGATGTAGATTCTATGGACCCGCGTGGGTCCATAGAATCTGAATTTGAACCTCGATTCTGCTTTCTCCCAGGTTTCCCGAGGGTTGTGAATGAAGCAGTGCTGGTTGGTGATTGGATTTGACTGAATTGTCATATATATAGGCAATGCCATCTTTGGGATGGTACCCAGGGAGGTCATGGGCCAGGGAGTTGGCCACTTTCAGTTCTCCAATGACCCACCAGACTGGGTCCTGGTTGTTCTTTCAGCTCCTACCTCAGCTATATTGGCAGCTTAAAGCTCCATGCTCCTCCTCGAATTTCTGCTTCAAGAGCTGGGCCTCTCTGCTCTACGTACCCTTTGTGCTTCTTCCTCTGGTCAGACAGGGGGAGGCCATGTACATTTGCACTGTGAGTTGGACACAGATAAGGGTTGTGGGTTAGTGTACTTGAGAGTGGAGAAATGGGACAGAGGTGAGGTGACAGCCAAGAGGGACAAAGGCCAGCCACCTAACCAGCCCCATTAGAAACATTTGTGCATGCAAGGGAAAATGTCGTGGGAAGATGTTTGGGGCCAGGTGACAGATGTTACATGTGCCAGACGGTGGAGTCTACATACTGGGGAAAGGCAAGGATGAACATATACCTTAGCAGCCAATGGCTATTTATGAAGGATCTTGACTGGCTCATCAGGCCCCTTAGTGGTGTGACACAGTAGGCTTCAAGGGCTCCTTCGACCCTAGGCTACTACACGGAACTGGGTATGGGGTATGCTTCTTTTTCTGGGGGAACATGTTGTGTCATGCATTAGATTTTTCAGAAGAGTTTATGAACTCTAAAAGGGTTCAAGAAAGAATATACTGGTGAAGGAAAGGAAGCCAGCTGGAAGTATAACCTATTTCATAAGTTACATACCGGAGGGAGGAGAGGAAACAGCTCCAACGTGGCCTCCCTCACACAGAGAGATGACAGGACAGAATGATTCTCACACAGACGAGAGCAAGAAGAACGGATTGTTAAAATATTAATAAGACAAACAGAGCCACCCATGACATATAGGGGCGGCAAGGAATCGCGAACTCTATGTTCTTCTTTTCCACTGCATAGATGGGCGATATCGAAACTGGGTAGAGTCAGGCCCCTGTGGCAGAGGTGTCCCGAGTCATTGCCCTCCAAGGACGATGGGAGGCAGAGATAAAGCATCCCTGTAGTGATGAAGTCACTTCGTGGGAAAATGGGATTTGGTTTCACAACTCTTCCAGATCTGTATCTTGCGTAAGATGGGACACATTTGACAAGAATCCCATAGAGCCCTTATTCAGTGCTTGGGCACCGTGAGAAGTACCATACAAGTATTGTCTTGTTTATTCCTTGCAGGAGCCCTGGCAGTTTGGGCTGCATAGTGGCTTCTATTTCACAGTGGAGGAAATGCAGACCCAGAGGTGTTGAGTCACTTGCCCCAAAGCAAACAGCTGCTAGTGAAGAGGTTCTACGGGGGAGCTTATTGAATCGGTCCACAGTGGGGCTGCACCCTGAATATCTTAGGCCAACAGTAGCTCCATTTGCTTTCTACCAAGACAGTGCTGCGTGTGCACTTAAAATTAAGCTGCCTTTTAGTTCACACAAGTGTGACAACACTTGCATCTGTTGGCGATCTAGCCGAGTCATTTTCTTGACGATGCCATCCTTGGAGCAAGCTTTGGAGTTATCATTTCCCTGATGGGGCAGAGAGGTAAAAGGAGAGGCCCTCCAGGGAGCCTACCTGAGATGGGGCGAGTAAGCGGAGGGGCTAGATTGTACCTGCCCCCTTCCTGCTTCTCACTCAGCCTCTTAACGAACAAGGAATGGCCTAGGGATGCAAGGGTTGGCTTCCTTGTTGGATGAACTTCTGATGACTGGGCATGGAGAAGCAACTGCCAGGGTCAAAGGGAGAGGAAGGAAGGAAAGAGAGGGAGGGCAGGAAAGCAGGAAAGAGCCAGAAGAGAGGGAGGGGAGGGGGAGGGGGATTTGGATGAATGTGGGATATATTTTAGAAATCATTAAAATTTTGAGGAAAAAATATATATTTGAGGAAAAAATATATTTGAGGAAAAATATATATACATTTGAGGAATATATATATTTGAGGAATATATACATACATATATATATATATATATATATATATATATATATATATATATATATATGGTCTGGGGCCCAGTTTGCTGCAGGCTACTCCCCCCAGAATACAGCAAGTATGAAACCTATGGACTATGGTTGAGGTCAGAGCCTACTGCTTCATTCCCACGAAGCCAAGTGTGACCTTTTAGCTACAAATCAGTGGCTCCCTGAGCTTCTTTTGTTTCTCAGGGTTCGATTTTGACGTTTGCAGCCGTAGGCCAGTGGTTCTCAACCTTCCCAATGCTGCGACCCTTTAGTATAGCTCCTCACGTTATGGTGACCCACCTCCCCACCCCCACACCATATAGTTATTTTCACTGCTACTTCATAACTGCAGTTTTGCTACTGTTATGAATCACAATTTAAATACCTGTGTTTTTGAATCACAATGTAAATACCTGTGTTTTCCAGTGGTCTGAGGCGACTCCCTGTGAAAGGGTCATTCCACCCCCAAAGGGGTCGTGACCCACAGGTGAGAACCTCCACCCTAGGATCTAAGATGAAGGGCAGCAAGCCATAGGAATAGCACACCAGAGAGCAGAGCGTGCGGATATGAGTGGTTGGAGCAGCCTGCGTAGGTCTTGACAAGTCTAGAAGCCAAGATGGATACAGAAGCTCTGAAGCCCTTGGTGTCAGAGCACACAGCCATCACTCCAAGAAGTCAGTCAGAGTTCAGAGCTGGCATGACTTCAGATGTGGGACCTGGGTCCTGACTCCATCTGAATAGGTATAGTGACGTAACTTGGGGATGGCCCCAGTGGGAAGAATAACCCCTTCCAAGTAACCCAGTGACCTCTGGGGACCCTGGCAAGGAAGGAAGCCCATGGATGGAGGCACTGAGCTAGGAAGCCACTTTCAGGGCCAGGTCAGGGCTTGAGGTGTGGCCTGGGAGAATTGTTACACTCCTATGACCCAGAAGTCAGGCTGACCCCAGAGCAGCCTTTCTGCCCTAACAATCTCCCTGTTGGTTCTTAGAGGCTCACTCCCCAAACTCCATAGTCCTCCTGATGACTGTATTTTCCTTTCACTTTTAAAATGAAAACTGTTCTTAACCTTGAAAAAAGAAACCCTGTGTCTACCTTGCTTTCTTTTGTCACTTACTATTTTATGGTGGGCATTTCCCATGATGCACTTTTCTTCATCTTCTATCCCTATGTTTCTCACCACCATCTTGC
This sequence comes from Rattus norvegicus, assembly GCF_021556685.1. Classification (NCBI taxonomy): domain Eukaryota; kingdom Metazoa; phylum Chordata; class Mammalia; order Rodentia; family Muridae; genus Rattus; species Rattus norvegicus. The sequence goes on along the minus strand of NC_141551.1, from coordinate 71,688,251 downwards.
CTACAGATGCCTCAGGCTCCCATCCTCCGATCAGTCCAGTGGCCCTCTGAGCTATACTGTTAAACATTCAAGTCCTGAATTGCTTAAAGGGTCTGAAGAAGTTTGCTTAATAGAAAACCCTGGAAACCCTACACCCTGATCCCAAGGCAAGAGCCCTCACCAGGGCAGCCTCTCAGGGTTCCCAAACCAGGCAAGAGCTGGTGCCAAATGGATTTTCCTCCATTCCCATTTGCCATTTGGTGCCATGAAGACTTGGAAATACGAAAGCTAAATATGTTAGGATTGTGTATAAGTCAGGAGCACTGTTCTCCACCTGACATACCAGTTGGTGGGCCTCAGGGAAATGTGTGTTAAGGCTTGTGTTCTATGGCCTCTTGGGGTGGTTCAAAATTACTTGATTCTCTTTCAGGTTGATTGGCTCTCAGTGACATACAGGAGGCAAGCCAGAGGAATGACTTTCCCTAGACCTCGCTTATTCTTTACTGGATTATTTGGAGTTTTATTTCTTTAAAATTTTAAGTTAGTTTTTCTTGCCACTAGGGTGTTTGCATGGTGGGGAAGAGAACATTCTTGGGCTCTGCTGGTCAGGCTGATAGTCACAAGTTTAGTCTAAGCTGTAGCCCAGGTAAATAATTTTCTGTTTGCTTCATTCTTTTGAAGTAAGGTACCATGTAGCCTAGGCTGGCCTTGAACTTGCTACCCGCCAAGACTGGCTTTGAATTGTTGATACCTCTTGAGTCCCAGGGTTAGAGATGTGTGCTACCATGACATGCAAAAACAGATTTATAGATAGCCCTTTCCAATCCAGCTGTGTGATCCTAAAGAGTGGGGATATTAGCAGTCTTGAGCTGTCCCATCCGCTGGGCTCTTGGAAGACCTTGGGCACCCTCTTTACTCCTAAGGAAGTGGGGTATGCCCAAGATTACAGAAGACACCTGCATCTAATTAGTGTACTCTGTAGAGATCTATGACATGATCTATAGCCACCTAGGAGGGATGTGTGTACCTATACCCCACACCTGGGAGGATGTGTGTACCTATACCCCACACCTGGGGGGATGTGTGTACCTACACCCCACACCCGGGGGGATGTGTGTACCTACACTCCACACCTGGGGGAATGTGTGCATCTATACCCCACACCTGGGGGGATGTGTGCACTACACCCCACACCTGGGAGGATGTGTGCACTTATACCCCACACCTGGGAGGATGTGTGTACCTATACCCCACACCTGGGAGGATGTGTGCACTACACTCCACACCTGGGAGGATGTGTGCACTACACCCCACACCTGGGAGGATGTGTGCACTACACCCCACACCTGGGAGGATGTGTGCACTTATACCCCACACCTGGGAGGATGTGAGTACCTATACCCCACACCTGGGAGGATGTGTGCACTACACCCCACACCTGGGAGGATGTATGCACTTATACCCCACACCTGGGGGGATGTGTGCACTACACCCCACACCTGGGAGGATGTGTGCACTACACCCCACACCTGGGAGGATGTGTGCAGCTATACCCCACACCTGGGGGGATGTGTACACTTATATCCACCCTCATCAGAAAGTGAATGGGACCAGCACCCCAAATATGATTGCAATTTATGGGAGACATAAAAACCCGGGAAACAAAATTAGGTAAAGGAAAGCGGTTCAGATGGAGTCAGTCTTGAGGGGAGTGTGAAGACTGCCCACAGGTCCTTGATGTCTACTACTGAGTACTGAGGAGGAGGTCTCTGCTTTCTTAGCCTCAAGGACTTGCTACTCACTCACCGTGGGCAAATCTTTGTGCAGATCAAGTTACATCAAAAGGCAAAGCAGGAAAGATAGAAGGGCTTAACTTACCCTTTGACTTTCTCATCTTTAACAATCCCTCCATCACTGGTCTGAGTGAACTCTCAAAGTCTATCGAGCAAAATGGGGACTATGCAAACCTGGGAAGCAGCACGACCTTTTCAGAGTTCAAATTATACCTATTTATCATGGGTGTGTGGGAGGGGGAGGTGTGTGGGCATATGCCATTGTTCTGTGTCCCCTCTCCTGGCTTCAACTGAGAGACACTAAGGTACCTAGAAGGGAGCAAGTAGAATATCATGTCACAGTGTAAAGTCTAGTTCTCCCTCAAGACTTTCTGTCATCGGTGGCGGGAATGATGAGGGATATAAGAAGAAAGAATATTGGGGAGGAAAACCTCACACCTTTAGGGGCCTCTCTCGATCCAAGATGACAGGCAAAGGTCCTAATTGTCATTCAGGTGATTTCTTGAGGTGGGACAATTCACTTTTAGAATGAAGGTCAAGTTTTAGCTGAGAAGTAATCAGTGGTCCAGGACAGTCAAGGTGTGACTGGGACAAAGAACTGTGGATGAGCAGGGCACGGAGGGTCGCCTCTGCTCTCCTCAATGTGCTCATTGCCAGAAAACTGAGGGCGCTAACAGAGAGGAGCTTTTTAATAAACAAAAGTGTTCATTAATATCAAAATGTCTCACATAACTATCATATCAATAAGACATCTACATTGTGTTTGATTTGGGGTTGACTACAGGAAAGGGATTTCTTCCTGACTCTATAGACACGAGCCAACAGTGGAGTGAATCTACTCAAGCCAAGGTAAGACAAGACTCAGCCCTCTCATCTAAAGCCCTCTGTTTCCCAAAGTGACTGCCCCAGGGGTTGACGGAGAGTGACTTTCCATCCAGGATTTACAGAGACTGAACCTGGGTTGCTAAACCAAGCTGTCAAGTGTTGAGGGCCTGGCTGCCCCTGAAATTACCCTAACTGCTCTGACTGACTCTGCCAACTCTAACTATGCGGCCTGTGGCAAATTCTTTAGCCTCTCTCTACCTCAGTTTCCTCACATAGATTTAGCTGCTGGCTAAATCACACAAGCCAGTATGTGGGAAGTAGCGAGAGTAACCCTTGACATGTACATAGTGGCTACATCAATTGCCAAATACAGAAACCCCAGCACAGGACAACAAAGGGAGGCACTGCCAGGTCCCAAATACATACCTCATGCTGTAGGAGAGTCCTACTCAATGCTAGTCAGGGTGGTCACTACAGGATGGAGAGGACCTAGAGTCCAATGGATGTAGGAACACACACCCTGGCTAACCCTGAACCGGACAGGAACAAGAAGGTATCAGGGCCAGACAAGCTGGTAAATTAAATATGCCCAGGTTAACAGTGGGGCAAGTGCCAGCTCTCAACCATGTCCATTCTCTTCCCCATCTCCTTCTCAGTGCTCTTGGTGGATTTGTTTTAGTTCCAGCCAAGAGTCCTTTCAGAAGTGATGGCTGATTTGCCTTTGGGGAGGGCTGCAGAGGAACTGGGCAAACAAACTCTGGCTAGCTTCCTCGTCAACTTGGATTTAACAGGCCACTGGATGACCCTAAGACTGAAGTGGTTTTTGAAGTCCTGGACCCAAAACCTTAGGAGCAGGATGTCAGTTGTGGGGCAAGAGACTGTTCCTAGCCCTGGCCTTGCTTCTATGGTTGCATGCCCTAGGAGAAGGGCTTCTTTCTTCCTGGTCCTCTCTGCCTCCAGGGTATTGAGGGCTGAGAGGGGTAGGTAGACTTGATGATTTTGGCTCTCTTCTCTGTTAAATTTGGTGGAAATCTTAGGCAGGAAACCAGGGGTATTCTCTATGGCTTTAGACATGGACAGGATGACGGGGCATGGGACATGACTGAACCTGTGCTTTCTCTAAGTCCAGAGCCCCTTGGTAGAGATTGCCACTCTACACACATAAAGCTCAAAGGACCAGGATCTTCAACAGAGTTGTGTTACATGCATCATCAGTTGATTCTAGACTGATCATTTCTGGCCAGAGTTGTTGATTATTACTATTGGGTCTGACTTCTCCTGGCTCTCGGCTTCTCAATTGCAAGACTTTCCAAGTTTTTATTACTGGTTTGGAAGGGCACTGGGGCGTTCATTCAGCTAACTCGGAGTGTCTTTGCATCTCTGGCTCTGCCTCAGTGGGCTCAGAGGGGAGCAGACTGCAAAGGAAGGTGATAAGGAAAGCATATTGAGCAGGGCTTCTCCACATTATGGCCATGTCTGCCCATCGGAGGCTTTGGAGGGCATCCGGTATTAATGACAGTTTGGGGCAAGATGCGTATCTTCTGGGAAGGGGGCAAACACGGGTTTATTAGGAAGCTAGGAGAAAGTTTGTAAGGTGTCGTCTACAGTGCCAGGTCTTCAGGGGTTAGAGATATGAAGAAGATGGAGAGAGAGAGAGAGAGAGAGAGAGAGAGAGAGAGAGAGAGAGAGAGAGAGAGAGAGAATGAGAATGAAGATTCAGTCAGAACTCCCGCTCTCTTCTTTCTCAGACCTACATCCACTTCCAAGCAGCCAATAAGAACGCTATGTGGGTTTTCACGTCAGAAGCCTTTCTATCTCGGGTAAGCCCCTTCTCTCTCATATTCTGTACCCTCATGCTACGGTCTTTCCGAATCCCTTTCTCTGTTGGGCTCTCCTGTATCCCAGGCTGGCTATGAAGGTTTGCCTTTGGGGAGGGCTGCAGAGGAACTGGGCAAACAAACTCTGGCTAGCTTCCTCACCACCTTGGATTTAACAGGCCACTGGATGACCCTAAGACTGAAGCAGTTTTCACTGCTTATCTCTTATACACTGATTATCTCTTTGCCCTCATCTTCCAACTGCTGGGGTTACAGCCATTCACCACCATGTCAGCGTATGTTGTGGGGCTCAAACTGGGCTTCATGCATGCTAGGAAAGCACTCTACCAACTGAACCACACCCCCAGCATCATCCTGAAGTGCTACTGGCTGCCTCATTTCTATTAGGCACAGACACTGTGAGGTGAGCAGGGGGTGAAGAGGGACCTAACCCCATCTTCAACAAGCGCAGTCTATGTCATTATCCACTGTATAACTGACCGGTTCGGTTGACGAATGTTGAGTAAATTCCAGACCCTTCGTCCATCTCTCTCAAAAGGGCCTGCAGTTTCTGACGTCATAATTTATTATTTTACCCCTTTGTTTGCCTAACACACGAAATGTCTGCACATATTGTAAAGCCAGACTACTCACCCTCCACGCAACAGCCTCAGACTTTTTGACCATAAAATGGGAAGCACAACCAAAGCTACCTCACAGCTCCTCATAAAGAGTGGATAAAGTAACACCATAGGTCAGCCCAGGGCCTGGGAGGTAGATGATGTCTGGTCAATGTTTGTAAATAAAAGGTCTATGAATCTGAATCCAGACAAATTACTTGTGACCAAAATTTCTTCTCCTAAGCAAGTTACACAGCGTAGCTCCCTCCTGCCCCAAATCACCGAAACATTGCCAGTTTATTCATGTGGACTCTATGACGAAGGATGATACAAAAGTCAGCCATCACAAGCCCACTGACCTTGGCGTCCACGTGGCTGGCGTCTGGGTCTACGATCTTCTAACACCACGAGTATTATCCTCACCCACGTTAGCCTCACTCCTCTCTACATACCTCCTTAAAATTCACAGCAATGGCCCGGATGACTGGCAGTTCTCCCCAATGCTGCCTCCTCCCATGTGAGTGCAACAGCAGTGCCCAATAACTGCTAGTACCCAGCAGGTGACAGCCAGGGCCCTCCCAACCCTCGGCTCCGCTCTGTGGAGCCACGGTCCCCCGGTACAATGTCTGGCAAGGCTGCAGGATGACAAGAGCCCCTACAGGAGCGGGCATGCCCCAGTCTTGTGCAACCTGTTCGGATATTGGTTGAGCGTAATGAATGGAAAAGAATCACCATGCTAATCGCTCTGATCTGAGGTTGCCAATTTGGCTCGCACACTTACACTTCCCTTCCGACTGTGTCGTCCTCGCACAATGGCTAGGCTTGAAGGACGGTGATGCCAGGCTCCTGCGAACAGTCACCCCTGGCTGGCTGCCCTGGGGAAACAGTTGGTTGCCACTGTGGATGGGAAGGTCTGTAATCTAAGTGCTTCCGGGCAACCCAGGGTCTTCTCACTTCTTCCCAAAAGCAATATTAAACCAACTGCTTTGTTGAGGGCTGACAGTGTGGCCGCCCCACCAGTTTTCCCTTGGTCACGCTGCATCCCTAACACAGAGATGCCCTGAAAGTAATGCATGGTGTGGTAGAATGCATAGTAGGGCAGCAGGCAGGAGGTTGGCTAGAGTTCCAACTCTGACACTAATAAGCAGTGTGACCGCTGGTCCCTTCCCCATCTGAGATTCAAGGGGCTCCATCTATAAAACCACGGGCTTGGCTGCTGATGCCTTTGGTCCCGGCTCTGTTAAAGATCCCGATTATGTAATCTGCTGAGGAAGATCTGATGTGGTGTAGGCGTAGTGACAATCTTGGTCAAGGGACTCCAGGCATGCAAAAGCAAGTGATGAATCTGTCTCGCCAAGGCCACAGGGAGGTTTGCTGTCTGCAAGTGCTGCTTTGGGATGAGTGAGAAGATGAGCTAGCCATCCGGAGACTCAGGGGACAGCAGAGAGTCTCCAGGGTCTATGGCTGCCTTTCTCCACGGGATAGAAAGCAGTCATGAAAGACTTCCCTTGCCCCGAATAACTGCACCCCACCTCCCAACCTAGGTTCCCACTCTAGGATTCCACCATTTAAGAGCTATCGTTGGGGTTGAGGTATCTTTGATTTGAAGGCTCTGTGTGCCCAAGGTGGACAGTTAAGGTTACTGGTCCCACAGGGCTCAGATAGGGATCCTCTGTGCCTGTCAGGATGAGCCTCACAGTCTGAACTTGGAACAGATAATAGTAGGCCCATAAAGGCTGCAAAAAAGGAGGGGCCACCAGGACGAATTCCAGTTAGAGAACCTTGGATTAAGTTCTAGAAGACCCAGAGAGCAGGGCAGAGCAAGAAAAGCAAGGGGCGTGCCCAGATTTGAATTCCCCAGAAGGCAGACTAGGAGTGAGGGCACACAGGGTGTTTGCCTTTGGCTAACTGAGCCCATCCAGAGGAGGATGCAAACCCCGCAAGGGAAGGAAGGGAGGGAGGCTCAGGAGACAGGGTGGGGTCAGCAAGGGGGAAACTGTACAGCCAACTAGGCAGACTCATGAAAGATTCTCCAGGCCGGAAAAGTAGAGTGCAGGGCAGCACCCCTCCCACGCCCTTTCAGCTACCCTGCCTGTTCAGACCAGCCTGCCGCCCTCTCTTAGCCAGGGCCTTTGGCTGAAAACCTGAGAAAGCAAAATGGGGAACATCGTGTTAAGACACCTGGTCGCTCCTGCCACCAACCCTGGGGCTGAGCACGTCTACCTCTTCTGGCCCTGCCCTTTGCCTCACCCTCTGTTCCGACCTCGCCTCCTTCCGCCCCACCACGCCCCCACCCTGCTCTAACCACCTTTCATTCTCCTGGATCTGTCCATCTCCCACGGCCACACCTCCTCTGATCTGCTCCGCCCCTTCCGTCTCCAGGGTCTGCCCACCTAGCCTGACCTGCCCCACCTCCTGGTCCCAGCTGCCCGGTGCCTAGGGTGAGTTTCCGGGCTCTCCCAGCCCTCCCGGACACCAGAACCCACCCACCGATCCCGCCGGTCTCCAGACTCTCCTCTGCAGTCTTACCACGCCCTCGACCTCTCACCCGCCACCTCCCCCGGGAACCTGCCAGCGGCCTCAGCGGGCAAGGCCAGCGCAGCCCTGGAACGCGGGATCTATGTTGACCCGGGAGAGCCGAGGATGCAGGGCCCGGATCTGTCCAGTCCCGGACGTGCTTCTGCCCGCAGGCCGCCAGCCAGGTCATCATTGGATGACCCCCAAAGCCCAGATGCCTGGCAGCACCTCTACCCGAGGCACAGAGGTGAAGAACGCCGTGACTATAGAGAGTCTAGTGAGCCTGAAGTCCAGCTCAGTTATTTTTACAGTGGCTTGGGCACGTTGTTTCTTCTTCACTCAGTCTCTATTGTCGCATCTGTGAAATGGAGATAATCGTGCCTCCAGGGTCGTTGTGAGTTTACTAGTAATAGTCACCATGATTTCTTTCTTGCCCTTGCAGAGGGGTGTGGACGGTGCTGAATCCTGAGGCTGTGTGTTTGCACGGGTGGCCACTTGGAGTGCTGCAAATCTTGGCAGTTATGTTTGGGGTTAAATCGCTGAGTGCAACCTTGAGAAAGGTATTTCTCCCTCCTGCACAGTTACCTAACAGTGATGAAAACCAGGCAGAACTAATACTTGGTTTAAAATGAGATCATGTGGGGCTGGTCCAGGGAAACATTCAGCAAATAGTAGGCGTCTTTCAGAAAGTAAGCAGGGTTGGGAAGAATGGACACCCTGGCTGCTTCATCAGAACCTTAAGGAGGCCAGGGTCTGTAGTTGGGATCAGCATTTAGGGCTATCCCTGAGGTCAGTAGGAAGGCTTGAAGGTAGATCTCAGAAATCCTTGGGGGATGACAGGGGATGGGCCCTTCAACCTCCCACCAGAGCTAGGTGTAGCAAACACTGAGTTCATGAAGGAAAGATGGTGACTACCATCAAGCTGATGTAAGCTTCTGCCTTACTGCCCTGACCCCAACACTTTGCCTCCTCTCCTGGCAAAGGCATGCACGGACAGTTGGAACATCAGCACTTGGCCATATCTTAGCCTTCTACAGACTGAACATGGCCGAACCTGTTTGCTACCCTGGGTGGTGGCTTTGTGACCGGAGCTCAGAAGACCCTATACTTAACATGAAGGGTTGGCCAGATGCCGTGCAGGTAGGGCTCCCGAGTTACAACCACCCTCCCTTCCTGAATATGCACTGCTGTCACACCTGGAGGGGTGCTCGTGTCCCACTGTGAGAAAGTGCTTCAGAAAGTAAGAAAGGCACCCTAAGGCCAGCAAGCCTGTCCTCTCTGGGGGGAGGTTTTGATGGGCAGTAGATAGCAAACCTTGGCAGCTGGGGGGGAGTGTTGCTTTTGTGATCAAGGCTGCAGGCTCCACGAAGACAGTCCAAGGGCACGGGGCTCTGAGTACTAATATGCATTTTTATTCTGCAATAATTTTCATACTGAGTTCAAGAGGTACCAGCTCCAAGTACATAAAACCAAATCAAATTAAATTAATTGATTTTATTGAAACCTGCGGCAGTTGCATTCAAGCCCACAGCCAGGGGCATGACCCTCATGAAATACCAAAGGGGTTTTTGAAATAATTAAATTAATCACACCCTGGGTTATGCACAAGGGCTTGCTTCTGTACTCGCAGGCCGGCATGTTCCAGTCACAGCCACAGGCAAAGTGGCATGTGGCCACCACTCAACCAAAAAATATGGTGCTACCTAGTGGGAGAGACCCCAAGAACCAGACTTCTCATTCAGGGATCAGCCTTTGTTAAGGTTCTGTAGGCATACCAGACACACAGATTCATACAAGCACACACATTCTCATGTCCGCATAAACACTTGTACACCCACCAGCTATAATTCCCCTCTTACTGTTGCCTAGCTGGGCTCAGGTCAAGTGCTTTCTACCTGCCTCAACTCTACCTCTAGGCTGGATTCAAATGACTCTACACTCTTAATTCATTCAGGCCTTGTGGCAGCCCCTGCTCTCTTTCCAGTTGGAATCACTGACCTTTTATTTTGGGACTGGGTGTCTGTATACAGCTCTGGTGGGCCTCTTACCTCGGCGTCTTGGGGCTGGGATTGTAGGCATGGGCCACCATGCCCGACTTGTCTTTATTGTAAAGAGGAAGATGCTGAGACACAGGAAAAGGTGTAACTCACCTAGTTCACCCAGTTGGGAAAGGACCCAGGGCTGCTTTCTGGTGCCTCTTATATGAGAGTTCCTTAGGCTGCCACACCTACTCACAGTAGTACCCTCACCACGTGTGAAAGGATCTGCCAGCTGCTAGGGGCCAGTGATGCCTACACTGGAGTGGACGGGTCCCTGGATAACCCTTCACTGTACAGAGGAGGGCATTTGTAAGCCAGCAAGGGAAGTTTCTTGTTCATTGTCACACAGCAACTTAAGAGAGAGTAGGCGATCTCCTGCTAGCGTCTGGCTCTGGGATTCCTGAGCTGGAAAACATTGTTATTGGATCTAGTCAGTCCCATATTTGGGACTATATGAACCTTTAGCCACACAAGTGTTTGGGGAGTGGCCCACAAACGGTGGCCTACAACAGCCTCTGTTCTACCTTGCCTTGACTGACCTGGCCACCTGAGGAGGTAAGGCCTGTGTTCCATCCTTGAATGACAAGCTCCCAGAGCCCCCTCCTATTCCTTACCGAACCTCACTACCAAATGCTCCGTCCTCAAACTAAAGCCCTGGCTGCTGGCCCCACACATCTCTTCCCTACGTCTGAACTTGAACATTTAGCATCAATGACTGCCACCATCATCAAAACCAAAACAGGTACCGCTCAAGGCTTGTGGGTGCAGCTCCGGACCTGGTGCACAACTGCAGGCCCCTTCGGCCCCCCTGGCAGGTTCATTTTACCGATAATGAAACTGGTGATGGGAGGTGGGTGGCCGAGAGTACAAAGCTAGTGCTGGCAGACAGTGTTGGGCGGAGCCTGTCCTCAAAAGCCAGCATCCTTTGCTGTTTTAAAAGTCACCAACAAAACGATCTCTCCCTTGCACTTGTACCATCTCCCGCTGTGCTGGCTAGTTTTAGATCAACTCGACACTGAGTGGGAGCCATTTTGGAAGAGGAAACCTTCGTTGAGAAGTGCCTACACTCGATTGGCCTGAGAGCTTGTGGGGCACTTTCTTGATTGGTGATTGATGTGGGAGGCCCCACCTACTATGGGCAGTGCCACGCCTCCGCTGGTGGTCCTAGGCACTGTAGGAAGGCAGCCTGAGCAAGCCACGAGGAGCAAGTCAATACGAAGTGTTCGTGGTCTCTGCTTCAGTTTCTGCCTTGAGTTCTACCTTACCTTCCTTTGATGATAGACTGGGACCTGAGAATTATCGATCAGATTAGAGTTATCGATCAGATTAAACCCTTTCTCCCTGGGTTGCTTCCGGGCATGGTATTTTATCGCAGCGACAGAAAATAATGACTAGAACAGCTTTTGGGGGAAGGCTCTTGCATTGTACTACAGGTAATCCTACTCGAACTCAATCCTTGTGCCTCAGCTTCCCAAGTGCTGGGACTGTAAGTGTTTATATACCTGGTTTCCCCCCATATATTTGGACTTCTACTCTTTGTCACCTTCTAGGATAATAAACTAAAACTGTCTTAAAACTGTGGTGCATATAAAAAATTAAACGCTGCTCTTTGGACCACTCTAAGTGTACAGCTCAATGATATCGGGTCCATTTATGGTGTTGTAAGACATGTAAGTGGACACACACACGCCATTGGTACTCAGTGTCAGCAGACCAGGTTCTTCTACATCAGGAATTCCTAGTCTAGGAGGCCCTCGGTGTCTCGGTAAACAGACCCAGGGACCAAATCAGTCCTCCCGACCAGGGATGCTGCGGGAGGGATGCCACCATGAGGAACACCATCCTGAGAGGGCCAAGGGTAGGATCTAGAGGTCCCTGGACCCTCAAAGACAAGAAGTAGTCACAGTCAGAGCAACAGAGTGCTACTCAACAGCGAAGCAGTAAATGAAGAAAAGGGAGTCTCTGACAGGAAGGAAAAGCAAGAAGGCCTTCTTGCTCTCCAGCTCTCCCAGGGCCCAGGCACAGCTGACACAGAGGCCAGGGCCAGCCTGGTCCTGACTGTTCTGACTGTAGCACGGAGTAATGGCTTTGCTTAAAGTGGGCCTGACAGCTGCTGTCCACAGTACAACAGCCTCATGGGACGTGGGGAAGCCAGTGAGTGATATTTACTGACTACTTCCGGTATACTGGGCAAGAAGGTGGCTAGGTATTGTTGTCCTTACCGAAGCCATTACATATAAACAGCTCTTGATGCTCTCTAGCTCCTAGATGCCAGTCCAGGCAGAAGTTCCTTTCTCTGCTATCAGAAGTCATACCCCTTACTCCAAGGTCCAGGCTGAGCTGGCCTCAATTCCCACCCAGCCCTTCTAATCTCCATCCCTCCTTTCCAGCAACGCTGTATGTGCCAGGCTCTGCACAGGGACCTTTTGGAGGTGGCACTATGACCCTTCCTTCTCTGACCAGAGGAAATATCTAGAGCCTCCTTCTATCCTCAAAAACCTCATATCTATCCCTGAACCCCAACTCACTCAGCAAAGTCTCATGGAGCTGGGATCTGGCCCAGGCCACAGCCACATGCCCATCCTCCTACCTCCCCTCCCAGGGGCTAGGCTTCCCATTTCCTCTGCCCTTTTCAGCCCTTGGCGCCAGGGCTGGCTATTCTGAGCCTTTGGCTCAGCGCCTTCCTTCTTCTAGCCGCTCCTTGACACAAGGGCTTCCTTGAAGTTAACTGTTACCTAGCCCATGCAAGTTTTCTGTTACCTAGGCCACCCACACGTCGGGCACACACATCCCTAGAACTTGTACTAAGTAAGATAAAGGTGCACCCGAGGCTGTGACTCAGCACGTATCCAGTACCATAGTTACTTGCTTGAAAATGTTACACTGTAGCCACTGACTCATTGCTAGAATGAGCTGAAGGGAAGGAAGGAGCAGGAACAGGGAGGGACTGATGGTGGACTCTCGATCTGTTGGCCTAAGAACCTTTTTGAAGCAATCCTTCCCACCTTACCAGAAATAAGTAAAGATGGACCCCGGGAGGACAGAGATTCCTTTTCTGGTCACCCACACTTCTGCCGTCCTTCAGAACACAGCATTGGCTGGGGTTCAAGGTTCCTTTGAGTAGATACGAGAGCAATTACCGCAGAGCTCATAAAATCACACCGAGTGCTATGTTTGAAAAGATAATTTGCTATGTTCAGCTCAGGGAAAAGTTTTTCATAGAAGAAGTCACAGGCAGATAAAAGTGCCGCCCACATTATAGGGTTTCATATCTTTGCCAGAAGGGAGGGGATAGGAGAGGAGAGGAGAGGACCACTCCAAAGCAAACCAGGTCTGCCTGCGATCTGACCTCAATGACTAGGAAAACATACCCGGAAGCTGTCATGGTCAGTATTCGCTTCACTGAACATATCATTAAGCCCAGACCCTGGGGAAGCTGGGGCGGAACCTGGTACAAAGTGTAAACACCCTGGTGAGGATCCAGGGTGATGGGCACTCTGATAAGGTGCAGGTCTCCAGTATGAAGATAGCCCTGGGAGGAGTTTTTGCTGCAGGACAGCCTCCTGGGGCTTCTGTCCTGAAACTTCCAGGTCTGCAATGGCAAACGTGTGGTTCATAGGGGAAAACTAGGATGTGTCACATAGAACATCCAGGTTCAAAACAGAGCAGGTGTTAAATGTAACAGATAAAGGCTGAAACTGATAGTAAGAAACTCTTAAACTCCAACAAGGAAACAGATACAGATTCTTTAAACTCCAGGCCAGGAGTGTAACTCCCGAGGCACAGTGCTCACGGCGTGTTTGAGGCATCTGCAGCAGCCCTGTTTAAAAACTGCTTGTTTTTAGTGTTTTAAAATATGAAGATAACTGTAAAGTGCATATGAAAGGGGGAACGGGGGCAGGTGACTGTTCAGGATCTAGTCACCTGGCCCGTGAGACCTCAGACAAATCATTTCCCCCATGTGGGACAGCATCCTAGATAATATTTTAATTTGAATTGATTCAAGAATGGTATTGGTCTTGTGACCTGTACACCAAAAATGAAAGTGGTTTCTGATAACGCCCCTCCCAGCATCCCTCAGGAGACTGTACATTTTTTCCCTCCATCCATCTCCATCCTGGACACTGGTTAGAAATGAGACTGTGTCTCAGCTGTGGATCTGATAGCACCGCAGGGAAGTGGCGGGGTAGTCATCGAGCAGCCACAGTGAGTGTTGCTGCTGGCCCAGGTGTCTGAGCCCACCACTGTGGGATCTACTTGAACCCTGAGATCTGTTGTCCAGGTGGCTGTCTGCAGGCTGGGGTTCAGGTAAAGCATGAACAACAGAAGAAGGAATAAAGGGGAGGACCTCCTGCCAGGCAGCGTGATTTGAATCTCTGCTCTCTCTGCGGGTCTCCTCTGCCATAAGATGGACTTATCCTCTGTACCTGAGAGGATCTGCCTTCTCCAAACCACTGGGCACACTTCACAGAGAGCCTGGCCCTGCTCTCACACAACTGCTGACTCTCCTCACAACTGCTACCTACATCCAAATGAGTTGGGATGTCATCGAAGTGTCACTGAAGGGACAGGGGACCCCAGAGGGCTAACAGTGCTGGACCATGGTCCCGGCTTAATCTGTAGACTTGGAGTATTTGGTAAACTGTTTTACATGCAGACGCCACAAAATCCTATCTGTAAAATGAATGAATGAGATGTATGCATGAAGATGATGAGGGTCAAGGAGGTAGGGGACTGCATGATGGAAGGTTCGGTGTCCTGTTGCATCACTGTGTCCAGTCAGCAGACCCGGGCCCTGCTGGGACATCCTTAATGAACTGCTTAACTGAGAGGATACCTTTCACAGATCTGGCTCAAAAGGTGTGTCAAACAACATCAAACTTTTCAATCTGGGGGCACCGTGTCTGGGTCCATCAGGGGGTGAAGAGAGACTTATTTATCACAGCTTCCATGGTGGGGGGAGGTGGCAATATGGAAGGAGAGTGTGGGCTCCTGAGCTCCACCCTCCCAGAGAAGTGTTGGGTTGAGACCATCAGAGAGAGATCAGGACCCAAAGAGACATCCTACCTGGGGAGCTCACCAAGCCAGGGGCAGACACAGAGATGACCATTTTCAGACCTGTTCTCCTGCATCTTGACTGATGGGTTGGGACGACAGGGCTATTCTCTTGCTTAGAGGGACCCAGGAAGATAACCTCGCATGCCTTAACGTAGCACACAGGCAGTCCCTGTGTGTCCATGCACACAGGTGCCTTCTAGAGTTCTCTGCACCAGTTCACCCTTCCAACCCCACCCCATGGTCATGCTCAGTTCCAACAGATGACTGAAGAGAGAAGATCTGGTGTGTCTCTGGGGCCTCCCTTTGCACTTTGCAGGCATGCCCCAGGGGTGTGGTGTCTCCCTTGAACAGACCTCTGAGTTCTGCTACCTTCACTCGGCACTCATTACCCAGCCTGCATTTAACTAGATGCCCAGCTGGAAGGGAAGCACGAGAGGATGGGGGTGGTGGGCCCCATTCTTTTGGGCCCAAATACCTTTGTCAGAAGGTCTCCCTGACGCTTTCTCTCCCATGCCTAGTGACCTCTCTGGGTCACTAGTATCCTAGAGAGCTCTAGCAAGTCCCCTACCTCCTTGACCCTCATCATCTTCATGCATACATCTCATTCATTCATTTTACAGATAGGATTTTGTGGCGTCTGCATGTAAAACAGTTTACCAAATACTCCAAGTCTACAGATTAAGCCGGGACCATGGTCCAGCACTGTTAGCCCTCTGGGGTCCCCTGTCCCTTCAGTGACACTTCGATGACATCCCAACTCATTTGGATGTAGGTAGCAGTTGTGAGGAGAGTCAGCAGTTGTGTGAGAGCA
The DNA here is from genome assembly GCF_021556685.1 of Rattus norvegicus. Lineage (NCBI taxonomy): Eukaryota > Metazoa > Chordata > Mammalia > Rodentia > Muridae > Rattus > Rattus norvegicus. The sequence continues at coordinate 71,672,792 of NC_141551.1, read as the reverse complement.
GGACCAGGTTCTCTGTGAAGTGTGCCCAGTGGTTTGGAGAAGGCAGATCCTCTCAGGTACGGAGAATAAGTCCATCTTATGGCAGAGGAGACCCGCAGAGAGAGCAGAGATTCAAATCACGCTGCCTGGCAGGAGGTCCTCCCCTTTATTCCTTCTTCTTAATGTCTAAGTACCTGGCTTGGCCACAAGCTAAACAAGGGAAGAAAGCCACCCTCCTGGCCTCTTTCTGACATGGGATTCATCCTCCCAGAAGGGGAGGGTCAGCACTGGGGAACTTGAGAGCAACGGGTACCTCTAGATTCCTTCTCCCACTATGCCCCATGTTCCTTACCTAAGAGGGCCGTACTCCTCTGTGAGCAATTATCTCAGAAAATGGTCTTTGACACGTTCTGGGTGCTGATCTTAACTGCATGGTTGGAAGGATGTGGACAAGCCACTCTTCTTGTGACAGGGGACACTATTAAGTGTGTGAGGATAGAGACCCTGTACACATCACCACATACCAGCCCCAGCCAGTTGGATAGCTCTTCCAGAGGTCTGAGTGTGGCCCTCGAGTGTCAGCTTCCGCCCCTGGTGGGCCCTGCCACACAGGTGCATACCTGTCCTCTGTGAACTAAAGATGACGACTTGCCTGAGCCAGCTGGAGAGCCAGCTGGAACCAGCTGGGGAGCCAGCTGCTGAACACACTGCTGTCTGCAGGAGCCCTGCAAGGTAATGCCACTGGACCCTGGTCACAAATGAGGAGACAGAGGCTCAGGCAGAGCACGTGGTTTCCCTGAGGCCAATCAGTGAAGATCCGGGTCAGAGTTCAAACTCAATCCCCCTGTCCAGAAAGACTGTGCGCTCTGCACTTGTGGCTGGGGAAGGGGTGGGATTTCAAAGTCGAGTATGCACAGTCCCGGCTCACAGCTATCTTTGACAGAAAATGAGCCCCGGGAACTAGCACTCCAAAAACAGGGACGTAGCCATGGGGGTGGCGTGCGGAAGGAGATGGCGGGCCTCCCCCGGAGTTTGACGGGCTTCTGGGACAGGCTGCAGAGCCGTGAGATGAGGCTGGGAAAATTGGCAAATGAATCTGAAACGGCACATGCGTGAAGACCCCTGGTGGCTTGACCCTCCCCGGCACCCATGAAATAGACCAACGTAGCCAGTTCTAAAGCTTGTGGTAGGGGGGAGGGAGGAATCCTGGGGAGAGGGAGAGAGGGGAGTCCTGGGGGGAAGGGGGGTTCTGAGAAATCTGCTCCAGGATGTTTAATTCTCATCAGGACCTGAGGAACCGAAGGTGGCAGAAGGGTGAGAAGGTGCTCATCTGCCCTTCCTCCTCTCCGCTAAGCTTCTGGAAGATTCTGCAACCTCTTGGCCTCCATCAGCAGGAGCCAGGGGAGCAGATAAGCCAGCTCGAAAGGACACAGTGGCCGCATTGCCGGAGACTTATTATTTTTCTCACACGCTTGATTGACATGACCCGTGGGGACCACAGAGAATGGCTTTCGTTGGACTGTTTGCTGGGCCCCTCACTAGAGTTGGGGAGGAGCGGGATGAAGCCCTGGGGTCCTGGGTAACCTCCCCAGGGGACAGTCCAAGGTACAAAACGCACCAGAATCTGTTGCCTCCCTGGTTCCTCTGCCTGTTGCCAGTTCTTTGTGGGCCAGCACCGTACAAGGCTAAGCTCCCTCTCAAGGCTGCCTAGCAGGGACTCAAACACACAGAGAATCCAGGGGCTGGAGGAAAGCGAGCCGGATGAGTCTCCCCGTGAACAAACCCTAAACTCTTAGAGAAGAGCAGGTTTTCTCTAAGGTCCCCTGTGCTAATTCCTTGTCCCTGCTTCTGAAAATACATCTGTGTCTCCTTCAGCTCGGACTTCCTCTAGTCCCTGAACGGGCCCCCTTCTCCCAAGATGTTTCTAGACCTGAATCGATCTCAAGCTTGCTTAGAGTCCTGTGAGTGCCAGGCAAGAGCTCTGCCCCCTCCTGCCTTTGTGTTAGCTTCTTGTCCCGCCTTGGGATTTGAATAGGCCCAGTGTCACGGGCATCTGACTTGAAACCTGATTAAGAAAATCAGTGGGTCAAAATACCAGAAATAATTATTGAAGTGCTCTAAGCAGGCCGAATGGCAGCTGAAATGATTTCAACAGTTGTCTTATTTAATTTTGACGTCAGCTCCGGGAAGAGACTTCTCTCGCTCTTACCTTCCCGCCGGGGAACAATGTCTTCCATTTATTAGGGTCGCAATGATTTCTCACCACTTTTGGCATGAAGTCCAGGTGCTTCCCACCCATCTTTCCAACACCTCACTGCTCCCTCACTTCCGACTTGACCAACGCCTGATATCCTCACCCTCAGGGGGCAGCCCTATGTGCTCAGGGCCCCCAGAAGGAGTTCTTCCTTAGATATTGCCTCGCCCTGCCTTCTGCTTCTCAGCAGTCCACAGGACCTCTGTCCTCCCAATCCCCTGCCACTGGATGGCATCTGGGGCTATGTTTATGCCGTGTATCTTGCTTTCTGGTGCCAGGTGCCAATGGCTGCAGAGCAGGGACCACCCTTCTGTCCTTTTCCTAAAACTAAAACTGTTTGGGCTTCAGCGTCTGAAGACTGAACTCCCCCTCATCTGCCCTTCACTCAGCAGCCTGAGGGCGCCCGTCCATCTTCAGGATTAATATTTAAATTATGGCTTTTCTTTTCCGTGAGGCACACAGCTGTTACAAAATGTGTTTTTACATAGGTAGATTCTTCTGTAGCTTGGGTGCATGACAAGGTTTGCCCACTATAACTACAAATCAGAGGTGAGACAAAACTGAATAACTGATCACACACACACACACACACACACACACACACACACACAAGCACGCATGCACACATGCACATACACCTCATGGAAAGTAAAGCAAGAGGAAAATGATAAACCAGAAAAAAACATTTGACACTTATATCATAAACAAAGGTTTAGTACTAATATATATAAAAAGTTTCTGAGCAGGCTGTATTTATATATTTAGGAAGGGGGGGGGAGAGGCAAATGGTTTAAGGGGGTGGGTGTTCCATGAGAGGAATTTGAAGATGGAATGGGACAGAAAGGAGCATAATATTGTATTTTAATTTTTAAAAAGTAAAAATTTGTAATTAGATATGTGAGGAACGGAGAACTGAAAGCCCAGTGGAAAATGGGTAAAAGTAGTCTCAGAAACACAAACTTCGAATGCTTTCCTGATACATTCATATGTATGTAAAAAGGGGGCTAGGAGAGTGGGCACAGACGCTAAACCTACATAGGGGACCCTGAGAGGGGACCAGGGGTGTTGAGAAAGCCTGGGGAGGGCAAAAGGTCATGAGTCAGGAAAATGGAAAGGCAGTTCTGGGGTGGGCGTGGGGCACAAGTGAGAGGGAGGAGATGGGGAAGCAGGTGGGGGAAGGAAACAACAAAACTGGATTTTTTTGGGGGGGGGAGGGGAATGCTATAATAAAATCTAATTCTTTATAAGTTTATTAAAAATGAAATAAGACTTAGGTAAGCAAAGATAAAGGAAACAGGCAAAAGATAGGAAGAGAAAATTCACACGAAAAGATATTAAAGTAGTCCTAAAACATATGAAAATATGTTCAACTTGCATTCGTAAGAAAATGAAAATCAAAATTACAGCAAGATGCTGTTTCACGGCCATGAGACTGGCCAAAGTTCCAGGAATGGGCAGCACCTTCTGTTTTAGAGAAGCAGGTAGAAGATGCAGGACGGTACCCTCCTGGGGGAAGGGATCTGGAGAGACTTAACAAACCAAACACCATGCTCCAAAATCCAGGTCCTAGAAACAGACCCTGAAGGAACGTTCCCAAGCAGAAGACACCTATCACAGGCATGGCAGCTTAAGATAAAGTGTAGAGTGTAGGTAATTGCCACACAAGAGGGCTGTGAATGAGCCGGGCATCTGTACACTGTGGAGTATGTTGTAGCTGTGAGACAATGGGGAAGCCCTCTGTGAGCTAGCATGAAGTGCACCCCATGATCTATTCCTGGATGGATACATATTTAAAAGCACATAAGATGTACTACCTTTTGTGTAAAAAAGAAGGGGACATAGGAAATAGAAGTTTAAGGTAAACTGGGTTTGTATGGGGTGGAGGGGGGGACGACATGTTCCCAGATGTACCTTTGCTGTACATAGAGCCTTCAAGAGGATGTTGCTGTCTTACAAAGCTAAGAGGACTCTATGGCAAACACAACTGGATGAATGTTCCTCTCGGCCGTCACCCTTTCCAGTGAGAGTGGCTGGATGCAGAGATGCACAAGGCATTGAGAATAAATGATGCAGGAGAGCGCGATCCTCACTGAGACACATAGATCATCCCTTCTATGGGGAAAAAGCATTATGGCAGACTGGGTGAAAAGAAGGTCTGAGCCAGAGGAGAGAGTGAAGGGACACAAACGCCATCTTCTGAACAAAACACACCCACCTAACTTGCTATCTGTGCTGGGTCTGTGAGCGAATGTGCTGGTCGGCAGTCTGTCGTAAACTAGAAGGGCTCAGAAAGGCCTAAGTCTCATGAATGAATTATTTTCCTCCCATCGAGTCAGGGACAGGATAGTCAGTGCCTTCGGTTGTGAGACCCTTGGTGACCCCACCAGGCTCCAGTGGGGAGTTCTAGTTCAATGTCACACAGATGGACCTGGTTAAACTAAATGGGTGACCAAAGGAAAAAAAACCAATGAATAAATAAATAAGTCGTGGACGAGTCTTGAGAAAGGACTGTAGGAAGGAGAGACAGTTGATAAAAGTGGGAGGGTATGTGGGAGGGAGAATGAGAGGGTATGTGGGGGGTAAGAGGGGGTATGTGGGAGGGAAGGATCAGATCATTATGCAAACCTAGTTAATAAGAAGAAATTAAATTAAATCTGTAAGAATAGGAAGCAAAGAGAACCCCTCTGGGTGAAAGGAAAGACAAACCCAACTGTATCCTAAGTAATTATTACAACACACTAATAATGGGCCAAAGAAAGAAATGGAAGGCTAACCAGGTAATTTTTGAACATGGTATATTGTGGTATAGAGAAGTTTGGTTGTTAGGGTTTCACAATCTCTCCCAGAGAGATTTAGCTGTAATGAAAACTCGAGAAACCGAGTGTGTGTGGAGCTGATCTCAGCGGAGAAGGTCACATAAATATGGGGTAGAAACCAACTCCATGGCAATGGCTTGGAGTCAGAGCATGGATGTAGGCTCACAATTTCTACAAGTGTGTATGTGCATGTCTGAGTCTGTCTGTGTGTCTGAGTACGTGTCTGTCTCTGTGTGTCTGGGTCTGTGTCTGTCTGTGTGTCTCTGTGTGTGCGTGTGTCTGTGTACATGCCTGTCTATGTGTGTCTGTGTCTTTCTGTGTGTTTGTGTGTGTCTGTGTCTCTGTGTGTGTGTGTCTGTCTGTGTCTCTGTATCTGTGTCTGTGTGTGTATCTCTGTGTGTGTGTATGCGCATGTGTGTCTGTGTGTCTGTGTGTTTATGTGTCTGTCTGTCTGTGTCTGTGTCTGTCTCTGTCTGTGTATCTGTGTATGTGTGTGTGTGTGTATTTGTGTGTATGTGTGTGTGTGTAAGTAGTACATTAGTTACTTTTCTGTTGCTGAGACAAAATGCTATGACTGAGAGCAACTTGTAGACTGTTTACTTTGGCTGTGATTCCAGAGCTGCTGACAGTCCGTTGATGGCGGGGGAAGCTTAGCAATGGTGGCCAGATCAGGAGCTCACATCTTCAACCCCAGGTACAAAGCACAGCGAGCGAACTACAAGCGAGGAGAAGCTAGAAATCTCAGAGCTTCTACTTCCTCCAGCAATGCCGCTTCACTTCCAAAAGGTCTCACTATCTCCCCAAACAGTGCCACCGACTGGAGGCCAACGGCTCAAACACCTGAGCCTGTGCAGGCCATTCGTTCCTCATTCAAACCACCACGGATGTGAGTTCATATGTATGTATGTGTATCTGTAGCCATGTTGAGTATGAGCATATGAATGTTCATGTGTGCATGCATGTGCATGCTCATGTATGTATGAGAGGCATGTGAATATATATCCATGGGTGAACCATGCGTGCATTTCCTTCAACCAGCCAAGAAGAGCCCAGCAGCACTGCAAATACTAGATGCCCAGATGTTAGCGTCTAATATCATTGTCCAAGACAAGGAGCCCCATGTCCTTAGAGAAAATTGATCCCTGATAGGGCAAGTGGATGATGGGCCTGGAGCCTCTTTTTGGCCTGCTTGAGGGTGACATTGAGGGTTACCCAGGCAGGGAAGTGAGCCGCAAAGAGATGAAAATCAAAACATGGCTCAGGCTGATTTTGTCAACCCGTCAACTCTAAAGAGTCTAATGTCGGTACAACTTGGGATAAAAGTTTCCTAGTGTAATAAATCCCTAGTGCAAGAGGAAGCATACATATATTAACTTGACTCAGGGTACGTGCTATTTCTTCCAAGAAGATGGCTTCTAGAGATAAGGCTACCCTAGGGGCCCAAGGAAGGCTCTTGCCTGGCCTCAGCCTTACAGATAGTGTAGAGCCATTTGGGCTATTAGCCACCTCTGGTCCAGCTTGTGGGAGTTTGAGGGAGCCTCTGGCAATACAGATAGTGTAAGGGTCATTTAGACTATTAGGTATCTCTGATCCAGGTTGTGGGAGCTTGGGAAGCCCCTCGCTGTAAGGTCTTTTAGATTACTAGCCACCCCCAGTCCTGATTGTAGGAGCTTGATATGGCCTGGCCCAATGGATAATGCAGACCACCAGGTTGTCAATCACTGGTAATTCCCAGTTTTCTGGATAAACAGGCCTTTCCCTTTGAGAGAACAATCCTGAGTGCTTAATATCCCTGGCTTCCCTGGAGAGCTATGGGTGCAAAAGCCTTCATGTTCCCAACACCTGCTCATGGCAGGATGCTGGGCGAAGCAACATTCCACAGGCGATGGCGAGAAAGGCCCCAGTCATTAAATCTGAAGCAGTGTAAAAGCTGAAAGAATTGAGAACAGAAATGATAAACCCATAGGAAAACGGGGGTTTGTGAGGCATAGAGCTGATAAAAAGATAAATAATTCTGGACTGACAGTAGATCTGGAGGTAGGGTGAGGTTAGATAAGACATCATTTCGCAACCATCATGCTCAGGACTGGATGAGGAGAGAGCTATGAAGGACGGTGCTCCTCAGGAAGGTGTCTAAGCTAACCCTGAAGACACTCCCTACACACTGCTGCCTCGTTCTATCAGAGCGAGAAGTGGGAGAAAGCAAGAGATACGTCACTGAGGAACTGGACGACAGCTAGACCGGGAATCAAAAGCAACCTCAGCAGGGAAGATGGCCAACAAGACCCTGTGTGTGTGATTCTCCAAGAGGGATGGACCAAGAAGGCCCCTGCTGAGAGGCAGTGTCAAGAGGATTGAGAGTTCAAGGCCAGCCTGAACTATACGGAAAGAAACTATCTCAAAACAAACACGCAAACGAAATCACCCCCAAAGCTGCGTGCTATGCAGGACTCTGACCCAAAGGACAACCTGGATCTGATCACAAAGGAACATTAGATTAAATGTGGGGGGGATTTCATCTATTAAAAATGAGGGCATCATATTTAAAGATGTCAATGTCATGAAAACAGAGGCTGGAGAGGTGTTTTAGCTTAAAGGAGACTAAGGGCAACACCGCCCTCTGAGAAATGCAGCAGCAGTGGCGAAGTTATCTGACGACAGTGACGTGAGTGGTGGGTTGGACAAGCGTGCGTGCACATTAATGTTGGCTGTGGTTATGTCAGGGGACAGGACTTCCATTGCAATCGTGCGCTGGACTGAGTAGGGATATGAAGGACCATAGTGAGTCCAGCATGTCCTCCCGTGGTCTAGAAACTGTTCATGCTCGCACGGCCAAGTATGTGCACATGTGACGGTTGTGGAACACAGACAACACAGTAAACGTCTGAGATGTAAGGAAACAAGGGGGTTATTTTTTATTTTTGCCCACTCTTCTGTAAACTGAAATTATTTCTAAGTTTAAAAAATGTAAATGTATGTCTCAAGTCAAGTAAAGCAGTCCCTTATCTAGGTGCAGGCTGACCTCTGCTAGAGGACAGTTCTAGAGTCAAGCTAGTCAGATTGGACATGTGACCCTGGAGGAATGGACACTCTTAGGAGTCTCTGCCCTTCTTCTGTGGGGCTGATACTCATTTATGGGCACTTGGGCAATTGAAAAACCACCATTCCTGCAAGTGCTGAGCCCAGCCCAGGCCAGGCCAGAGGAAGGCTGGCCCCACTGCCATGTTTCATTTGGCTGCGCAGATATTTATCAGTCCTGACTGAGCATTGCCTATCTTTCCCAGAAAGAAGCTGCTGGGACCCCCAGAACAAGGACCTGCTCAGGGCTGACCTTTGGCTGGCTTCCACCTGGCAAAGTTCCATTGTAGAGCTGTGGGCCTCTGCCGAGTCTTGGGAATGCAGAGCCCTGCACTCTGCCCTTGACCTATACCAGTTCCCACTGGCAACATGCCTTTCTTGGGGTTTGACATGCTCCCAGGCTGTCCTGAACTCTGCAGCCCCTACTAGGGTATTCCAGTCCTCACTATGGGCTCCTCATGGAAGGATCCAATGAGGCATTCCAGTTTGGGTTCATGCTGACTCTACTTCTCCTCTCCCAAAATCCTTTGTACCGGCGCCGTTGCTCCAAGTTCCTGCCAAAAAGTGAGAGGTATGGTCTCGGGCAAGCAGGTTTGCTCACTTTCCTGCTTCTCTTTTGGGGCCTGGAATTTTCCTGTAGGCCTTTAAATTGGTCCTTAGGCCAGGCACACCCTGAGGAGGCCTCTGGGTACAGTGTCTTCCTTGGCTTGTCACTTTGGGTCAGGCTGTCTTCCATTTGTCCTCTGATCTTGCTTGTCATCCTCCTCAAGTAGACACTTTGCCCCCAAAGCTGTAACACAGTCATGGGCTTCCTGTCTAGCAATGAGGAAGAAAGGAGTGGGGACCAGAGGAATGGAGGGTAGAGGTCAGGATGCTTAGAGCCTTGTCTCCCTTTCCTCAGACTGGGTGTGTCTTTGGGTCAGACACCACAGCTCAGGAGAGGAGGCCCCTCCTCATACCCTCCCTCCCTCTCCTGGCAGTAGGTCTCTCCCTGCGCACCTCTTCTATCCCAGGAGAGACAGTATCCCATGTTAACAGTCTTGGTGTGGGCAGTGGGTCTCATGAATCCCTCCACACCTTTCCCTGCTCTCTGGCCTCAACTCCTTTCACAGGGCTGACTCTGAGAACGCCACTGGTTTCCCGATGCCCCAGCACAGGCACACACCCGTGGATGGGGGGCTCCTCCTTCAAGAATGTGTGGGTATCTGTGCAGCAGCCTGGGTGGGGGGATCCACCTGGAAGACAGGTGTGTGCTGCCCGACAGCTGCCAGGGCTGCCACTCCAGGCCTCCCTCGGAGGAACGTTGCTTTCCAACCTCATCTTTCCGTGACTTGCATGTTCACCAGGAAGCCACACAGGGAAGGAATGAGAAGAGAGCGAAGTTGGGAGAGGGATACCTTTCTTCTGGGCTAAACCCTTTGTTGGGAATGCTTTAGGAACCTGACTGGAGCAGGGGGGGCATGTGGCTGAACATGTTTTTCAAAATTGGTTCTGAGAGACACTTGGGGCTTCTTATTATTCATTCTATTAAAATCAGGATATTAGCTAATGCCTGTCGTGTCCTTAGAGCAGGCCTGGCAACTTCTCTGATGCATTGTCTGCTTGAAAGTGAAGGAGAAGGCCTTTGATGCAATCCCTCTGTCAAGTCCGCTCTGTCTCCTGCCCTGTGGCAGGGACACTGTCAGCTCCAGGACAAAGCGGTGGAGCTAACAGCCTGCCCCCACCCCCGTGCCAGGTCTCACCAGTGGCCTCTACCTTGCTGCACTCAAGGGAGTGGACAGGCAAGCCCTTCCAGTCCCAGGAGGGTGAACCCCCTATCTGAGGCCCAGCAGTGATTTGGGGATAAGTAGATGGATGAAGACCAGAAACCTTGCTTAGCAATCAGAACCACTGAGCAGTGTTCTGGTTCTCTTTTGCAGCCCCATCTCTGGAAAGAACAGCGTAACACAAATAAATTCCAGCCCAGTGGGAAAGATTCAGTGCCTGGCATCTGGAGTCCTGGCATCCCCAGGTGATAGGATGACTGTGAGGCCTTGGCCAGTGAAGTGCTTCGCTGGTCCTGTGGAGGGACTAGTGGCTTCTTGCTGAGGGGAGCTCCTCCTATGAGTGTGACTGAGCAAGGCTTGTGACAGGGGACCCTGGGTCGCAGACTAGGCACATGCACGGCAGGGGATTTTACAATGAGTTGAAGAGAAAGAGTTCTCAAGGGGCTGCCCATGGTTGGTGGAGGAGGGATTCCTAGGGTCAGGCTGGTAGATCCAGGATTGCTTCTCAGGGGAAGTGGGACAGACAGGTGGGCACACGTCAGAAAGGCATGGGGAGAACTGACAGGGCAGAGATCAGGGTGGCAGGAGCAGAGTGAGTGAACATCAGGGAGAGGTCAGAGGTCAGGCCGGAAGGACCCAGACTACAAGCCAGGGTTGTTCTCCCTTTGTCTCCCTGGGCAACCTCAAGTTCGCTATTAATCTCCCAAGACCAGTCTTGTTGATCAATGTTGATTTCTCCCGCACACCTGTTCCTGTTTCAGATGAAAATGGATTATGAAATCATTCCATTCGGCTGGTGATTACCATGGTAATCAGGCACGCTCGCTGACAGACCAGCGCCTCTCCTGAAGACAAGATTCTGCTGATAGCAGCTTTCATGTCACTTACACCTGGCTGGGGAGGGAGGGGCATGAAGGGACACTGGAGGAGGCTGGAGGATGGCGTCCTTCTCCAGGAGGCCCAGGCAGGTCGCACAGCCCCAAGGGCTTTGGGGTGGGTGGGAAGGCATCTGTGCAAGGAGATGGGGGTTGGGTCAGATGGTGGACAGGCCAGTGGTTGGCCAACCGCTTTATACACAGCTGAGGAGAGCCTGTGTGGCTCAACCTAAAGGCTGCCTCTAAGCTGCCCGCACCCGCAGTCAGGCATCTTGTCTACGCATCCCTCAACCTCCCACCCATGGCAGACTCTACCTCTGTGGCCTCCTGGAGCACCACACATGCAGGACCTGTTATTACTGCTGTTCTGTGATAGGACTGAGGTGTAGGGTTTGATAAGAGCCGGAGTGATTTCATATTGTTTCGTCCTGATGGTTTAAGTCTTAAAAGGCTTCGAGCAGACAACTCCGCTTCATTCAGAACCCAGTTCCCTCACCTGGGGCAAGTTATGTAGCCTTTCTGGGCCCCTGCCATTAAAGACAGGCACTCAGCGACTGCTCACAAACACAGCTGTTGTGCAGGTCGAGTATGGAGACCGTTAAAACAGAACTGTTACACAGGAAGCCCTTGAAAGTCAGACGCTGGTGTCCTGAAGTCACTTCTATATTGTCCTAGGGGAGGGTGCTGAGGCAAAGTTGTGTGACCAACTGGTCTAGATAGGCTGGCCTTATCTTCTGATGTCAAGTAGCTTCTGGTGATGCAAGAGTGTATGGGCTGGGGGGGCTGGAGAGATGGCTCAGGGGTTAAGAGCACTGACTGCTCTTCCAGAGGTCCTGAGTTCAATTCCAGGAACCACAATTATCTGTAATGAGATCCAATGCCCTCTTCTGGTGTGTCTGAAGACAGCTACAGTGTGCTCATATTCATTAAATAAATAAATATTTTTTAAAAAAAAGAGTGTATGGGCTGAACGGTGTGAGAAACACATCCTCGATAGCATCCACATTTGACTCCCGCGGGGCTGGCCCTGGGACTGGCAAAGCCTTCAGTTTGTGGAGCAGAAAGGTAGAAAGGAGCAGACAGGAGCATGAGCCATATCTAAACACTGCCGTGCCTCTTTCTCCTGACGTCCTCCTTGGTGCTCCCCTCCTCTGGACCAGGAGAAGCCTGAAGTCCAAGTGATCAGAGATGACCTGTGGGGGATGAGATTGGCCATCTCCTCAGGATGCCTGTCAGTGTGCTGCCTACGACTGAGCCATTTACCAGCCTAAGCGAGGCCTAATCCACCTTCTCAAGTTGCCATCCTTTACCCGAGCTGCAGCTCTTGAAGCTTAGTGTAGGGCATAGGGCTCTGGCGTGCTCCCACTCTGAAAGCATAAGAATGTCCCCCTTGCTGGCTGGCTCTCCCAGTGCTGTCCCAGCAGGACATTGCTCAGGCTGTCCTAGGCTCCACACCACTTCTCTGTTCCCTATAATGACATCTGCCATTAATAGCATTGTCTCTCAGTGCCACAGACACCAAGCATGCAAAGCAGGTCAAGAGCCACCGTGGGCTCTATACAGCAGACCCCACCAGCCCGAGGCAGTGACAGGCCATTACTCTGTGTCCTGCAAGCTGCAGCGATAAGGAAACTCCACCAATTTGATCCTTTATCTTGTTGCAGGTTGAGGGAAGATATTATTTCAATCTAGATAATGATTCAATTTCTCGGACGGAAATGAGATTTTTTTTTCCAAGTCTTCAAGGGGGTGCCACCAAAACCCCTCTTGGGGCTGGAGCAGGTCATGCTCAAGTTAGAGGATTTCTTGTAATTTAGAAAATATACCGGGTGGGGAGATTGGAGAGCAGGAAGTCTGATGAGAGCAAGAGAGAAACATACAGGCTGAGCCAATAAGACTACAAAGTAACCGCTCTTTGGATACTTATAAGCACTGCCCCAAACCCCTAAGACCTAATTCAGAAGATAGGCATGCAGAGTGAGCCAACGCCTGAGCTCCACGAGGTACAGAACAACGATACACAAACTAGCCCCACTGTCAAAGGGCCATCCAGGTCTTCCCTATTAGCTTGCCCCATGAGGGAGACCTCCTGGGCCATTTTGCTGACAGATAGCCTCAATACCATTACACTGCTTCCTACCAAGGCGAAGGAGAGGAGCCCGCCCCGTCCCTGACCAACTGTGCCTCCAAACTGAAGTGAGATCACCACATCCAGGGAAGTCACAAGGTGCTGACAACGCAGATCATCTCTGTGCACTCCGGAAACATCAGGAAGCCATTAAAGAAGATGCAAGTGACGTCGGATAACACACGCGCCAATACCTCAATGGTCTGCCCTAAATAATGAGTTTAGAAAAAATGCTACATTATCTTAAAGGCCTGGGTGTCCCAAGAGCTATAGTACAGTTTTGTCAAACTGTTTGACAGTTTGGAAATCTACCATGGGTGTGCATTTGGGCCACCCCACAGAGGGATGTTTCCTTTCCGAAGAGAAGCACTGACTCCAAGTCACGAGAAGGTGGTATCTTTTGATATGGCATTTGAGTAACCACACTTGGGCATCTACATGGTGCTGTTGTTGGTGTGAAAAGCAACACACAATCGGGGGGACATTGGGCGTCTCTAGGAGAATAGAGGCTTAGGGCTAGGGAACCGGGAGGGGACTTTTGACCAGAGACCTTCTAGCACTTTCCAATTAAGCACCACGAGGCTATCGCCAATCACGAGTGAAAATGCAGTAGATGAAAGCTCACATTTTCAGGACAGCTAGGCATCCCAGTTGGAGCCGGCTACATCAGCATCGATGTTTGAACTCTGACCCTATCTCCAGCCTAAGCTTTGAAGAGGCAAAGGTAGCTGCAGTCAAGATGACTGACAGGTCAAGTGGCTGTGACACGCGGCTGTCTTTACAACAGAGCTGATGATTAGGTATGAAAGTCTATGCAGGGGTGCCAGGCCCTGGGACTCTTCACCTACCAGCGCACGCCGTCCTGGCTGCTGTGTGTACAGCATGTGGTTTTTGCCGGGGAAGTGGTAATACTCTAGAAGTGGCAAAGGAAGAGTAATGGGGAAAATAAGTCCTGAGCCTTGTCTCCGACCCATGCATCATTGAAGTGCTGTTATGTGGAACCGGGGAGACTCACTTTAGCATATGTTCCTGCTGCTACCATGGCTCCCGTGACACATGCCGTGTCACATGTCTCAGGCTCTGCTCTCAGGACACTCCAACAGGTCCTTCCCCCACATCTGAACTCTCTCTTGCTGACAGAGTAGCCCCTAGTGTTAGATGTGCATATGAACGGTCGTCTGTTTCGGGGAAGGGAGCACAGCCACCATCCTTCTTTGTCAGAAACCATTTATCTATTATTGCATTGCCTATGAAATCCAGAGACACAACACACTAGCCTCAGAACCAGAATCCAGACAATGGGACCTGGGGACCATGTGATCATCATTACTCTCTTTCTCCAACAGGGTTACAGGCAGTCTCAGCATGGCCTGCTGGGACTCCTAAGCAGAGGGAGACCCAGTCTTCTGCAGCAAAGGGTTGGAGAGAACACCTTAGAAGCGCCATATACTGGCTCAGGGAACCTGAGCAGACATTTTAGTCAGTCTAAACTCAGTTTCTCTAGTTCTGGGAGAGGAAGACCTGGTAACCTTGTGAACTCTCATGAGGTAAGACTGCCAACTGTGTAGAAACAGCTAACGCTGTGTAATACTGCTTATTAGTATTGGAATTTCAAAATAGCCAGCCCCTCCCACTAGCTTGCATTCGTTAAATGCATGGATTTCAGTTGTCCCTACACCTGGGCAGCAGTGGCTGTTCAGGAGAACAAGCAGGATCTTGGTGACAGTCCACTTAAGCTCAGTGTGTCCCCAGTGCCGACTTCATGGGTGTTAGTGGTCTTTAGTTGCTGCTGTCTGTGGAAGGCTCAGTGTGTGTTTGAGGGACACGTTCTGAGACCCAAGGAAGATCCCAAACATGGGTTCCCTGTGTCTATCTAGCGTGTATATGTACTGAGCTCATGGTCAACCTCACAGTCCTCTGCACAATGGAATAGCGGACAAACTGGACAGAATTTACTTTTATTTAGATAGGTGAGGGAACCTTTACAACATGCTCCCTCTTTGACTCTAGATCCTTCATTGAGCCACTCTGGGCCCTCAGCACCTTGCCTGACCTCACCACCACCCATCAGACCCATGCCTGTCCCTTTCACACAGGCCTTAGTGCGTTCCCAGGCAAGGCCTCTGCTCTACTCTGCCACCACCCCTGTGGCCCAGATCAAGCCTGTCCCTCAACATAGGGTACTTCCCTGGCTACTCCCACCACTGGGAGTGGGAACCAGAGCAGGTCCATGTGCCTTCTAGAAGGTTCTTTGTCTCATACACCTCTTCCCACACCGACAGGAATAGTTTGACTCACTGCTCTGGGTCCTGTGGTGTGTGAGACAATTTTTCTGATAGAGACAACAAACAGTAAACTTAGAACATCATAGACACAGCCTCTCAGTGTCTCCAGGGTAGTCTTTTACTGTCCACTTACAGATCCACAGCCAAGGAGTTCTGTCTGGGACGCACCTAGGGGTGTCCTCCAGTTAGAGGGCAGAGCAGGGTTCCAGGCATCCTCCTTCAACTTGATGTCTTACGTGCTTAAGGACCCACTCTGTCCAGTGACAGAGACCTTCCCGAAGATTCCAAAGCCAGCTCCACACAGTCACAGAGTTTCTGCCCTTAGCAGGAAAACGGCCGATTTCCCAGAAGCATCGTTAAACCACGGAACTCAACAAGCAAAATTCATACTCACAAGCACCGACTCCTTGGGCTTCGATCTTAGGCCACCAGTCTTTCTGCAAACCTGCTCATTTCCTGCAAAGAGAGGGACAGGCAGAGAGAAGCGCATTAGCACCTGCTCTGGAGATCCTTCGAGCTTTCCTGGCTGGCCTCGGGCTCCACACCTTCTCAGCACGCACGTTTCTTCCTGCAGCGCTCCCCTCCCCCCTTCCTGGGAACACCATGTTCTGTTAGGTGGGCGCCTCCACCCCTGCAGGCCTGTGAGCTCTGCCCACGCCGCCTCCTCCCGCTCCCGGCGCCCTGCCAGTCTCAGATTGACCACTGCCTCCAATTCCCTGAAGGCACTGGGCTTCTTCCCACTCCGGAGCCAGCGAGGCCTCCACTTCTGTAGCATGGGGTTGCCTAGCAACGGTGCGCGCGGGCTCAGAAGGCCCTCCTAAATTGGACCTCACAGCACAGGGCATCTCCTTGTACAGCTGCCTGCATCTTAACAATCCGCCTCTGAATAATAACACAATGGTAATTGCATTCACGGACCCCAAACTACATTTAAATAATGTTCAAGAGCTGACACAAACCAACAAAGGCCAGAAAATGCATCTGGGAGGTTGACTGTGAGGCCACGCAGGGACCTCCGCTGTGGGAGGGAGTTGACACCAAAGACTTGAGTTAATGACAATGTCGCCCCGAACTGTGAATTCTCCTGCTTCTGCCTGAGCATGTCACCGCTGTAATGCGTTGTAATGTAAGTTTGAGCAATTAATAGGAGGAGGTAGGGATCCCTCAAGACAGGCTGCCCTCTAGTTCTGCTGACTTGTACCTCAAATTTGGGTGAACAAGAGAGGGAAGGTTTCACAGGAAAGAAAGCTTGAAAGTAAAATTCTTTGGCTTTCCCAAATGTGGTTAAATACCTACCTACCTACCTTCCTTCCTTCCATCCATCCTTCCTTCCTTCCTTCCTTCCTTAACAAAGTCTCCTAGCTCCGATTAGCCTGGAACTCACTATGCAGACTGGGCTGACCTCAAACCTATCGAAGCACCTCCTGCCTCTGCCTTTGACCACACCACGCCATGCTTTAGAAGGAAAGGGAAGCACGTGGTAAAACGGAGCAGGAGTCACACACCACGGAACGGATGTATTTCAGGAGGAAAAGTGAAGGCCTTTACAAAGTCACAGCAGCAGGGCAGGCTGGCCAGGTCAATGCCCCACAAGACATTCCTATCTGTACAGCCATGTTCACCACAGACTCATTCCCAAGAGGCAAAGTCGGAGAGGCAGCCCAAGTCTCTAACCGTCACGGAGGTTCAGGCACACGATGGAATATCATTCGCTTTTCAGAAAGAAGGGAATTCTGATGTATCTATACTGGGTATGACCTTCAAGGCCATATTAAGTAAAAGGAGTCAGTCACAGGAAGACCACTTCTGCATTTTCCCCCTTACTTGAGAAGTCCGGGGTAGTTATATCTGTAGAGACCGAAAGCACAGGACAGGAGCTGGGTGTGGGCATGAGGGTGGGGGCGGGGGTGTGGGTGTGGGTGTGGGTGTGGGTGTCTTATGAGCACAGACAGAGAAGAGGAGAGAGCTGTGAAATGAGTGCTGGGTGTGACTACAGAGCACTATGACAAACTTAATGCCATAGAACTGTACAATGAAAAGCAGTTAAATTATATATATACATATATATCACATATATATATACATATATACACACAGACACACACACACATATATATATATCTTTGGTTTTTAAGAATCCATTTGTAATACTGGTGTAAGGTCACTAGGCTCTTCAAGACTGGAGTCTATTTTGGAAATCAGAGTGTCCCATGTCACTCTCAAGCTTGAACAGGGTAGAAGTCACCAGGACTGAAGCCACACTGCTTAGGGCAGCTGACAAGCCTGGGCCGGTGCCATCTGGCTGCACACAGGGCCTGCATGCTGAGAGGCAAGGTTCTTCTACACATCTGCTTACAGCATCTGCCTTCCTCTGGGGACAGCATCTGCCTTCCTCTGGGGACAGCGCCATCTCCTCTCTGTCTTCCACCTGCTCCCACCTGTCACACAGGCTCCAGGGCGCCTCCCCTGTGCCCTGCCCCTCTGTGCCTTAGCTGTCTCTTCTGGGCTCCCACCAAATCCCACATCCTCAGGAGCCTTCCGGATCCCAGACCTCTTCCAAGATTGCCCTTTGAAAATACTGTAGCTAGCCGTTGTTGACCGGATTAGCCTTGCTTTGCATTCTACTCTGAGTGTGGTGCCCCTCCCAGTGTAGCTCGGGACAAAGGACAAGAACCTGTGCTTGCCTCAGCTCCACACATCGAATTCCAAGAGCTACTGGGGTCCTCTGCATCCTTTTCAGGGGATACCTGGTATGAAGCAGGTCTGCGGGGTGTGCTGTGGAACCCTGGACTTGGGGCTTTAGGTAGAGCTTGCCAGCGACTGCTCGCAGTTGGGGGTTTACAGGCCTGATTAATTTGGAAGGGTCATTACAGGTAATGGCTTCTGTGAGCGAGAGTGAATAAACAGCATAGGTGATTTTTTTTCCCCTCAGTGTCCTAGATTTCTTTTTCTTGGAATGTGCTTTAAGTCTTGAAAAGGAAGTATTACAAGGAAAAGGAAGAAATGATGGTGAGGAGAAGGGAAAAAAGGAGGAGGAGGAGATTATAAACCTGACACATGGGAGGAGCCCGACCGCTGCTTCGGCCAAGCTTCCTCTGTCTCCCTGTTGATAAAGGGGCCATGATCTGGAAGGCCCTTCCAACCCAAACAGATAATATAATTATGACTGGAGATGAGGAGGAGGACGGTGGGTAGTAACCTTCTAAGTTCACACACTCCACTCCGCCTGGTGCTAGGTACCACTCTCTGGGGACAAGGTGCCAGCCATCCCCCTCCTTGGACAAGACAAGGCTTGCAGTTACTCTGCTCATTGTTTTCCCGGACACTGACCCTGGAGCTTTCAAACTTATGACCTGGCTTCCCTGATGCTCATCTGATCATTAAAGTCCTCCAGACTAATGACTTGTTTTCCTGAATCTCCAGGAATGGCTGGAAACAGGCCAAAGGGCATCGTCTAGGCTCCGTCTCTCCAGACCTTGGCTCTGTGACCAGCGGCCCTGTCTGTCAAGGCTGGCTGCTGCAGGACAGATGCCCCCCGGCTCTCCCAGACAGTCTAGATTAAATGGAAGCGCTGTTCACAGAACAGAGAGCTCTGGCTCCAGACTGCCATCCCAGGGAGAGACAGTCTGGGCTGATGACTGTGGTGTTCTCTCATGGCTCTGTTTCCTGGTCATTGTATTGCTTTCCCTCTGCCTTGGTATAGACAGGCAAGGGAAGGCAGGAAGCAAGCACACAGGTCCCTGCTTCTGGGACATGTGTGGCATTCGATGGCAAGGAGATGGATTGTAAATTAAAAGTGATGAATAATGGCAATCACACTAATGTCAACGATTTCCCTTAACTAACGTTTGGACAATGCTTTGTGGTTTAGTCCGCTCCTGCATGCCTGCCTGGCAGGTGGAATAGCGTCAGCCCAATATCTGCTAGGGGTATAGCCATGAGAAGCAGGTTCTTGCCACACTCTTCTCAGGAAGATTCCAGACAGGGAAGGAGTTAAGTTCTGAACCGCTTGCTTGACACCTTCTAGATAACGAGTGTCCTGTCCTCTGCTTGCTTGATCAACCCTTTCCAGTTACTCCTGCATGGTCCTGGAGTGAGAAGTCTAGCCCACATAATGTCATCCTGAGGGATAAACCCCTGGGCAGCATGGCATGGGGACAGAGGGCCTAGGAAGAGACAGATGTGTCTGTCCATCCTGGTACAGCATACCCAGGGGACACGGCCTAAGCCCCCACCCATTAGCATGTCATGAGAAACCTGCGCTGAGGCTTGGGGATAGCAGGTGCAAATTTGACATCTCCTGTGTCCTTAAAGAACTAGCAGAACGCAGTCAGTATTCAACACAAAATTGGTATTGTTTTTGGAGTCACTATTGGATTGTTTTAGAGGATAAAATCCATACTGAGAGGCTCCCTGCAAATCCTCACTTAGCTCCCGGAAGCACCTCGGGCACCGGGAGGGCAGGTGCTCCAAGCGAGAGTTCTATTCATAAGCTCACAGGTACACAAGTGGGTGGCGAGTTCAAATGCAAGCCACATCCTGCTGATTTCGCCCTCTGGTGCTCAGCATCAGCAGACAGGCAACTTGGGACAAGGGCTCCTCGTTGTTGGAAGGTGCATAATACAGACACACACCCTTTAGAACCAAGCACGGACTGGCAGAAGCCACCAGAAGTTCTCTCAAGGGACTGTCCCTGGGGCAGGGTCTGTAGCTCTGGAATGTGTGAAGTCTGGTGGTTTGGCCTGGCCATCTGCATGACTGTGGGTGAGTGACTTAACCTCTCTGTGTATTAGAATTTCCTTGGCTACTCCCTGTAGATGCAAGCCCGGCAGTTCCATTCTCAGGCACCCACCTGAGCAGGAAATGGGTGTCTTTGTGACGACCTGTGTGCTACTGCTTAAGCAGCTTCTCTACACTGAAGACATCAACGCATCCTTCAGTAAGCCGGTGGATAGATATGTAGTAAGTCCAGACAGCAGGCTACTCATATTTGCTGATGAGAAATGAGCTGTCAGCTGTGAGAAAACAGGGAGCAAGCTGATGCGCACAGAGAGCTGAGTGGAGGAGGCTACAGACAAGGCAACTAACTGTGTGGCATTCTCCAGAGGGAGCAACGTGGAGATGCATGCCCCAAAGGTCTGAGGTTACCAGGGATTTGGAGAGGGAGGAGGAACGTACAAGGGGGCAGAGAGTTCTGGGGACTGCAAGACCTTTTCTGTATGTTCCCATTTGTCAACTCGTTGATCATAACCCACTAAGGGCCTCACTGCGAGCCTGTTAGCCCAGTGGATGGAGGTTTGAAAGCACTGGCATCTGTTCCCCCATCTTGACAGGCCAGTTGTGGGGAGAAGTGAGGAGAGAGAGAGGCCTATGGGTCCCCTCTGGGCTTCCCCTCGATTTTTCGGTTAATGGGTTCTTGGTATAGCACAGCAAGTGGCTGCAGAGGGAGAGCCAGGGTCTGAGCCATCCATCCATCTGTGCGAGGCTGGCTTGTTCCTTCTGAATCAATGAAGGTAAAGGCTAGGTATGTGGAGAGGAAAGGGCTGAGCATAGCCCTCTCAGGAAACCAAATCTTCCTCCTGTTCCTGCTTTGGGGGATGATGGCTCCTCGGAAGTCTGAGTCTCAGTAACCTTGGCCTGGAATATTAAAATCGCCCTAGGAAGGGGCATCTAAGCCCAGAGCTAGACTGACCCTGGAGCCTCTCATGTGAGAGTGGAGGCAAGGGGTGGGCAGCCTGTGGAAAGAACAAAGGCATAATCTATGGTCGGGGTGCCCCCTCCCTGGTCAGGCTGCCCTACCCTGCTTTCTGCTCAGTCTCTCTCTCTCTCTTACACACACACACACACACACACACACACACACACACACACACACACACACAGCATTTTTTTTTCTGGCCTCAGAGGAGTGTGTTCCTGAGCTGGGTAAATCTGAATCCCATCCGATACGGCCTGGGGTTGCTGAGAGAAGGGGTAAGGCCATTCAGACCCTCCCACAAGCCAGCAGCAAGCAAGGGATAGTCGGTGTTGACACTGAATGGCAGTTTAAGTTTGGAAAAGGAAAGGGTTCTCGTGATACAATGGAAAGAAGTGGAGCGTGGTAATGCCTTGGTCTCCTGGACTAGCCCATCTCCCTGCCCTTCCAGGCAAGCTGTGGGGAGCACCGAGTCCTTAAACATCCCAGCAGGCTCTCTGTGCCTAAGTCTGGCTCTGCAGGGAATGGTGGCTATGACCATGATGGTGGGGTCCCCTGGTGGTGGCCTTAGCCAGTGCCAGTTTCTGTGGCCTGTGGGACCACTTAAGCAGGCATTAGGCTGGGGTGAGGTGATGGGGGTGGGTTGCTCTGCACTCAGTCAGCGCAAGTCATGTTTGTGTGACACGGGTGCAAGCTCTGCTTTATCTGTGTCTTATTTCCCAGGGCTTGAGTCCTGTCACTCATTCCTCCCTCTCGACCTACCTTCCAGAAAGTTCTATTTCTACCTGATGTCCAGTGTGACTACTAGCCGTTCTTTTCTCTACCTGTGTCCCAACCGTTCTTTCTCTCAGAACAAAAGCATCCTTTCAGGTGGAAGAGAAAGCTGTGTTCCCTGAACACTTTAGGGCCTGGCACAGTAAAGACAAAGTGGGGGCACAGATGATCGTGGGGGGGGGGCGCAGCTTCTCCAGCTGAGGGGCTGAAGTGTTGCCGGGAGATGGCAGCTTTGAAGTGCCCACCTCTCTTGTCTCCTCAGAACTTAATCCTACCCAACATGCAGTGCAGCTCCAGAAGGGAACTGCATATGCATACAATAGGCTACTTCTTGGAGTGCAAGGGGACACTCCCATCCAAGGCAGCAGATAACCCCCACCAGAACCACTAAACTCTTGGGATTTGAGAAGGTTTTCAGGACTGGAACGGCTGTGCTGTCCTCTGTACAGAAGATGACGTGTCATCAGAAACTATCCTGAGGTCACCAGAACTGTCACTGGCCCAGCCAATTGCACGCCTCAGCATACCCCAAGGCTCTCCCTAATGCTACCTCCTGCAGGGAGCTTGCCTGCACACATTTCCAGAATGCTTGAGGAGCTCACCCTAATGGTGAGCTTGGGTTTCTCACACACGTGGCCATGTCTACAGCAGATCAAGAGGAAAAGGACTACCGTTTGTCGCTGACCTCTGGAATGCTTGTCCCTGCCTTCCCCACCCTGAGTTTTTGAGGCAACAGATGGACTGCAAACGGTGGGGAAGGATCCAGAGTGTGGGCGAAGGAGAGATGCTAAGTGGAACTGCAGAGGCAGGAAGAGGCACAGTCAAGATCATGGGTCACGAGGTCTCAGGGGAGCAGAGGGCATGAGTGTGCAGAGGAAGCACAGGCTTTGTCTCCAAGCAGAGACAGAGCCGGGCAGCTATGACATCACCGTCCCACTGCTGCTACAGTCTGGGGAAGGATGGTGCAGGGCTAGCTTTTGATCCCAGAGAAACCACTAGCAGAGGCAGACGAACTGAGCGAAGCTGAAGCCATCTCGGTTCCCTGCTTCCCTGTGTCTACTTCCAGTCTGGCCAGTACCAGAGAGCCTAGCTAAGTACACATGGATCCGAGAAGATTTATTCATCCCAACCTGAGCCCAATGGAGTAAAAGATGGCCTCCCAGAGCAATGCCAGTGGCTGACTGGTACAGCTGGTTAGTCACCGGAAGCGTCTTAACACCTATCCCAACCAGGGTGCTACATAGCCAGTAACCAGCTCTCCAGGCTGGTGATGCCTCTTATTAACTCTGCCTCCTGAGTGGCATCATGTCTGTCGCCTTTTATGTGAAAGCGAGGCCCAGATGATATTGCTTGCAGTATGTTATTTTTCCAGTGGATTGAAGTAGTCAATTAAGTATTCTTGCAAAGTCCACTGAGCCTACGCTGGAGTGTAGCTCAGCTGGCAGAATGCTTGCACAAGGGCGTGGGTTCGAGCCTTAGCCTCCAGTAAACTGAGCGTGGTAGCTCATATCTGTAATCCCAGCACTTGGGAGTTACGAGGAAGATCAGAAGTTCAAACTCATCCTCAGTTGCAGAGGAAGTTTGAGGTTAGCCTGGGCTACATGTGAACCTTTTTTTTTTTTAACGGTTCCCCAAGCTTTCATTGTTTTACCTCCTCCCAACTCAACAGTATACATAATTTTAAATTACCAGCTTCTTTCATTCTTTTCAGAGCTTCCATTCAGTTTTCACAGAAGCAACTTTTCCTTTTCTTTTGCAGCGGGACTTAAGTGATTTGTATACTATTTAATTAAATTGCATAATTACAATAGCAAGTTTCACTGACATAAACAGGTTTGGGCGCTGAGCCAGCTGTCCCAGGGAAGCACTGGGCTCAGCTGCTGGGAGCAGATGTGGGGAAGTTTTGGATACCTGCCTGCTGATCCGAGCGCTCCTCCTGCTGAAGCTATCAGTCACAGGGAATGGAGGAGGCTGGTAGATCTGGCAAGGTGGTTTGTTGCAGCCAGGATGGAGGATAATTCTCCAGGGCTTACGGTCCCATTGCTAAGCCTTCCTGATCTCCACCTGTACTTGCTAACACGGTACCCCTTCTCCGCATGCACTTTGCCCAGCTCTGCTAACAGTAGATGCATTCCCAGGAAGCTGTCTGCATGCATCTTTCCAATGAACGCTACAGTTTCGGTGACAAATGACCACCGATGCAGCCTTCCCTTGAACCAGTGGGTATCTCATCCAGAGGACTCGCCACTCATGTCCTTCCAGGAATATTCAGTAAGAAGTTGGAGTTGGGGGTGGGGTCAGGGGACATCATCCTTCAGTCTTACCATCTAGAGTCCAGGTTATGCCCAGCATAACCAGATGCTACTGTGGGCTCCTCTGGGGTTCTCAATCTTCAAATTCCTAAATCCCTTTTTACTGTAGCTGATACTGTAGCTGAACCTACTCTGCTTCCTACCGGTCAGGGTCATTTTCTTCATATGAGTGTCTTTCCTTACCATACAGGTCACACAACTAGCACAACTGCCATCTAGTCAGCCAACTGACCAGGCACTGTTGCCAGGCACCTGCGGCTCCCGGGAGAGGGAAATGCTCTCCAGGAGAACACGTCCGTCCGCACTGGATTTGCTGATTTAAGCTGCCCGCCATCCCTCTTCCTTTCCTCTTGGTAAAAGCGCTGTAATTTCCTTCCAGGTTAATTTGTTACATGCCCTCAGAGCCAATGGGGGTAGGTCGTGGTTTAACTTAACTTGAGCCAATCGGTTCGTGTCAATTTTATCATGAGATCCAAAGACATGTTTCTGGGGACTTCTGAAGAAGAAGCCATCACTGACAATGTGGACGGGTCCTGCAAAGCCTGAAGCTACGGCAGCCTTTTTGTTATCAGAAGGGACCCAGAGGGAAGGTCTAAGAGAACTACTGACAAAATAAATGAAGACTTTACTCTGCCTTCACGTTTCTCACAACCTAAATCAATAAAATGCGCTCCCCTCATTTTAATTACATAGCGTTTAAATTTCATACATATACATTATACATATGCATACACATATACATTATACATATGCATACACATATACATAGACATACACATATATATGAATGCTTTGAAAAGCAATTAAAGCTTGATAATGAAAATATGTAGTCATTACTCTAGTTCTCCCTACACTGAACCCCAATATTTGGAGGTGAACCTTCGTGTTTTAAAACTTCAACTGTTTTAGCTACTTCTTGTGCTCTATGCTGGTCTATTTCTACGTAATATGGTGCATTAGTCAGCTGTGGATACTATAACAAAATATCACAGACCAGTAGCTTGGACAACAAAAAACTGTCATTGCAGGGGTTAAATCACAGTGGGGACATGATACAGGTCATATGGCAGGCTCCATTTTGTCCACTCTTAGAGAGTATCCCTCAATATCCCACAGTGAAAATGGACATTCTCTCAATTTTATCTCTACCCCCACCTCCATCAAATAGTTCCCGTCCCTGTATCTTCCCATGTTTAATCACCCACTGATGTTCACGGCAGTATACCCACGCAGGTGATGCTTGTGGGTGAACTGCATGAAAATGTTTCCTTCCTTGCAAAACTTTTACATTTTCTCTAGCATTAAAAATGATTCTATAAGCACCTATTTCCACAGAAGCTGCCCCAGGGGCTGGTAAAATCCTCCTGGGTTCAGTCAGCTCCCTGGGGATTTTCTGGAGTCCTCCAATCTAGAGTTTCGATCCTCCGCTCAGTCCTGACTGACTGCTGCCTTACCCCAGGCATCTTCACAGGGGAATTCTCTGAGCAGCAGTTTCTGGTCCTGTTCCCCCATGCAGCATAAAGAAAGTGGCCACAGGAGCCACACTTCCCACAGCATACACTGCTGCTTTCCCACTCCCCTCTTGCTCATGAAGGCCCAAGTGGCTTTTCTAGAGCCCAGCTAATCCAGGCCCCCTCCTCATCCAGGGTGGCTGGTTCAGCCTGCTCTCATCTGCTAGGGGAAGGCCCTTTGGGTGTGAGACCTGCCATTTTCATGGGCTCTGGCATGAAGAGGTGAGTGTGTCTGATTACCACACTCCCATTCTTGTTTCCAGGTACTCATCTTCCTGAGGCAGCTTTAGGAAGGGGTGCTGGGGTACCACATTGAGGACCATATTGTCTTCAGTGACCTGCTTCTCCCACACTCTGCCTGGTCCGTTTTGGAAGTGAACAGGTAACTCGGAGGCATTGCCCCCTCTATCTCTTCCCCCCAGGTCTTCTAGATTCCTCATGGCTTGTCTGCCCTAGTCACTGTTTGCCCATGCAGTCTAGAAGCCAGTCCTGGGGACTCTTAAAAGTTCTCCAATATTTTCCTTTCCATGTGTGTCTTCCTTCCTCAGTGCTCGGATCCTCCAGCCTGCCCTGCTGAGCTGACTTTTCCTTAGTTTTTCCTCTTCCAATCTCCACACGGTTACTGTCAACATTCTAACACAGTCCTTCAGTCCTAACACAGACTTTCCACTATGTCTTTAATGTCTGCTGTTCTGTGTGTCCGTCTCTAACACCCTCCCAGGGTCTTTTTACAACCTTTTCTAGCCTCTGGTCTCTTCTTATGGCATTACCGCCTTCCCTTATCTCTGGGAAGAACCGATTACAGTTAGGAAGTTTTCCTCTAGTGTGAGCTGTGGCCCAGCCTTAGACATGGCCCCAGATGTAGGGGTGGCTCTGGCCTTAGCCGTGGCTGCTTCCCTCCTGCTCCTTCCTCATTCATTTGCTTCACCTCCTTCTCTGCTTTCCTTCTTTTCTTGTTTCCATAGTGACTGAGTGGTCCTTGTCCAACAAACATGCTTAGGGAAGAGACGCAGAGCCAGGTATGTAGCTCAGACCCGTAATCTCCACACTCAGAAACTGAGGCAAGAGGATGTATTAGGATTCACCTCTGCAAGCCCAGAGCAGATCCAGGGCACAAAAACGCATGGTGAGGGCCTTGTCCCTGGTAAGGGACATGCTCCTTCCCATACCAGCATCTTGAAGACAAGTATCTTAGCACCCCAAGTCTTACTTGAGCTGGGGAAAGCATTGCTAATCAAGTAGGTCAGTTAGAGCAAACAAGTCCCCCATGCGTGTCCCCCATGAGTGTCCCCTCTTCCCAGTAGCACAGATACTGTACTTGTCCTTCAGAAGCGGAGCGCCAGAGGGTGGTCTATGCCTGAACTGGGTTTTAAACACAAGAACAATGCTCTGAAGGGAGTTCCCACCCTCCCCTGAGAAAAAGAAAAAAAACAAAGTATCTAGAAACAAAGGCGAGACTGAGGATTGACTCTCGGGCTGTGGAACCACACAGGAGTACGCTCTTGCAGCCAAACCAAACCGGAGGATGCTCTTGCAGCCTAGTAGAGCTGATAACCGCTTTTCTGTTGTCCGTGCCCACGATGACAGCCTGGCTCTGGCCTGACCTGGCCGTGCTCTGGCAAGTCCCTGAAGTCCCAGTGACTCACCATTTAGATTTCCATATGCCTCCTCCTGTCTCTTCACTAGAATCCTATCCTCCTCCTACCTACGCTCCAGGTGGCCTGCCTTTTCTCAGGCCTCTCTCCGTCCATCGTGGGTGGCCCTACGCACCTCTTCCTTAAAAAAATGTTGTTACAAAATATTCCAGACACATGAAAAGGCAAATAATTTAATATGACACCTCTAGACACACCACCACAGTGTAAGTGAGAGGCGGTTCTCTAATCCCTTTGAGACAGATCTCCTGGAAGGAGTTCACACAGATGAACCTACAGCAGTTAAGAGAGAGCTAGACTAGGCTCCCCCATCCTCAGCTCCCACCAAGTAGCTGGGACCAGGACACTGTCTAGTCTGGGCAGAGAAGATGCTGGGCCAGGAGTAGGTATCAGATGAGATCTGTGATGGGGCCAGTGAGATCCTCTGTCAGACCCTCAATGGGGAGGTATATTCCTCCAGGAGCCCTGTGACTTCCATCCCAACCTGCTCTTACCAAACACAACCCTTGGAAGGAGACAGACGCAGAGCTGTTGACGCTGGTACTGCCTGATCAGAGTGGACCAGGGCTTGCTGGATACCCTCTTGTGGCAGCAGAGGACGAAGCATCTGAGTAGAGCCAGCTGGCAGAGAAGGACCAGAGCTTGTCCTTACCTGGGCCGTGGGCAGTGCATGGGGCGGGTGCCAGGGCAGCCCAAGCTGTACAAACTCAGGAAGGGCTGGCAGAACGAAGCGGCCTCTGTGACTAAAGGATCATGCTCCTCACATCCCTTTGTTTCAGGAGCCCACTTCTACCTTGGGGGCTCCTTGTTTCCCCTTTCTTAATAAGCTGCTTCTGTTGCTATGTATAAGCACACCCTCCCACACACCCCCAGAGCAATCCTTTGTCACAGAATTGGAACCCTCTAACTCAGATCTGCGGCCCAGCTCTAGGCATGTGCCGGGTTTCCTTTTCTTTATCTCTTTGCTTGATATGGACCAAAAGCCTAAATGCACTAAGACTCTGGGCTTTCTCACCGTTGTTCTGAGTTCTAGCCCTTTTCTTAAATGGTATTCTCTTTGTCTCCTTCTTGGCCACTGCCTGCCCTGTTGCTTCTCTCCTAAACCATAATAAAATTGTTCTCAAACATCTGCTTGTGTCTGTCTATAAACTATCTTATCAACAAGGCTAAGAACAGGGGTTGGGGATTTAGCTCAGTGGTAGAGCGCTTGCCTAGCAAGCCAAGGCCCTGGGTTTGGTCCCCAGCTCCGAAAAAAAGAAAAAAAAAAAAGAAAAAAAAAAAAAACAACAAAAACCAAGGCTAAGAACTCCTGGTTCCCTGCTGTTCTCTCAACTGTGGCCTCGAACCCAGAAGACCAAGGGTATTCAATGGCCTCGAGTCCCATGGGGCTGGTAGCTATGTCTCAGGTCTAGGATAACTCCTGCCTTACATCCTCGGTGCCCTGCAGACTACCCCTAAGTCAGGTAAAGTTTGTTCCTGCTTGGTCTTTCATGATGCCAGTCCCCACCTTTACCACATCTGTCTATGACCCTTCAACAGACCACGGAACAATGTCTTATGCTCTGAGAAGCAAGATTTAGGAGGGCCAGACAGCCGTCACCTCTGTCTATGTCCACCAGGACACCTTTACCCAACGCCTGCCCACATTCCCCAGGCTCATGTGTTTGAACACTTGGTCCACAGCTGATGCCCATATTTGGGGAGGTTGCGATTGGGAACTTTGGAGCATGGAGTGCAGTCGTTGAAGGATGGTTCTGATCCTGATTCCAGAGGAGCTCTCTGCTTCTTGGTTGGTGTCATGTGAGAAGTTGCAATGGTAAGGTCAGATCAGCATGGGCTGACCCACTCCAGCTGTGTGCGTTCCCTGCCGTGATGGGCTGTAGGTCACGGTGTTCAGCCAGAAGACATTCCTCCTTCTTATATGGCCTTTGTCAAGGATCTCATCACAGCAACAAGGACGATAAGCAATGCAAGTAGTGACAAGCAGACAAGCATGTGGAAGATGTGTGTGTGTATGTGGTATTTGTGGTGTGTGTGTGTGTACGTGTGTGTGTGTGTGTGCGTGTGTGTATGTGTGTGGTGTGTATGTGGTATTTGTGGTGTGTGTGTGTGCGTGTGTGTGTGTGTGTGTGTGTGTGTGTGTGTCTGACTTGTTATCACATTCTTTCAGAAAACACCTAAGGAATAAATAATCCAATGAAATAAGGCAAAGGTGCACCCTTCACTGAGAATACAAAACAACGAGGAGGTAAACGAAAGCCTTAAAGAAATGATGGAAGTTGAGAGTGTTAATGTGCCTGCTTCCTCCAATTTGACCTACAGATTCAGCGCACTGCTCATCCAAAGCCAAGATTTATGCCACGGTGTGCGCATGTGTGGAGAGTCTAGCGGGCGATTCTACAACTATATGAAAATTCAGACGATCCAGAGTAGCTGAGGTGGTAACAAAGAAAAAAAATTAACCTGGAGAAAATGGCATCACCAGATAACAATGCTTCTGCCATAAAGCTGCAGAAAGGGCAAAGTGAGGTGGGTCCATGGATAACATAAGGGGCTGATGGAAGAGGGCACGGAAATAGAACATTTGGGGTGACCTAGAATGAAGACCCCACCACCCTTCGGTGGAAAGGATGGGTTTGCAGTGAACAGTGCACAGCCAGTCGGGTATCTACATTAAAAATAAGGATGGAGCTCTACTGCAGGCTAAAGAAAAATTAATTTGAGAGGGAATTTAAGCCTAAACAGAAAAGATAATAAAGCTGTAAGAGAAACCTCAGAGAATATATCCAAGACCTTGAATGGGAGAAAAAAAAGTCCCTTAGCAGGGCAGAGAAAGCATTAGCTATCAGTGGAACGACTGATAAATTGGGCTTCATTTAAATTAAGAACGTGTGTTCATTAAAAGGCGACATTAAAAAACACAAAAGAAAGCCACACAGTGAGAAAAGGTTGATGGCAAAGAACTCATCCGGATACACTGAGAGAGACGACCAGCAGCCATTAATTTGAAACCAGGGAATACCTGAATAGGCTTTTCACAGGAGAGGTCAGCCGACTGTCCCCCAAACACACCACTGTGCAGATGTGAAAAGGAGAAGCCACAGACATGTTGTACTCCGGACATAAGAGCAAAATAAGATATCAGGGCTGGTGAGGGTGCGCAGAACCTGGGACTCTCGGACTCCCCGGAACAGTATCACTCATCACATGCCTACTTCAAAACACGCTCACCGTCACTTATAGAAGCCATACGGACTTGTACCATATACAAGTCAGCAGATCCACACCTGTCGTGATGTAACAGGAAAGATATTTATGTACACGTACAAGAAAAACATCAGCATATGTCTTCATGGAAGCTTTTAGCAAAATAGTCTCCAATGAGATGTGACCCACATGTCCATCCGTAATGGAACTGGCCAAAAAAAAAATGTGTCATGGCAATATACCATGGATATTGCATGATATCTGCATTGTCTGCTTTGTCTACAGTGTGGATAGGTCTCTGGGTCTGTTGTCAGAGAAATACAAAAGGGATGAATATGGTAAGACCCCACGTAGGCCACACGGAAAACAGAAGCCATTGTCTTGTAATGAAGTCAGGCCTTCATTACACATGGAGAGGGGACTGCTTTGTAAGGGGCAAGAGGGGGTTGCCTAGATTGGCAAGAACAACTCCGAACATGGTTATAATTTGATTCTGAGAATGCCTATCTATATACAAAGTCACCAGGCTATACATTTAAGATATGGGCACTTTATCAATAAGGTGCATACGCCAGATGCTACCATGAGGAGAGACAGGATCACAGTTAGAGATGGGATGGACAAAGACCACACAAACATGTTTTAACAAGGGTAGACAGAAGGCCTCTGTGACCCGTCTTATGCATAAGACTCTCAGGGGAACAGAAACAGAACTATAGTCATAGGAGCAGCTCCCAGAATACTCTGGAAGCTTCACCAGTACCTAGTCTACCTTGAGGTGACAAAGAAGTGAAAATGGTTCCTGTGGGCCGGGATTGCTCAGCTGCTTCCTCTGGGACCCAACCACAGGCAGACACTGGGGACTGCAGTAGTCTGTCCCTGCTTTGCATTGAGTTTGGACTCTGTAGAAGAGACCAGGGAAATGAATTGTATTTTCTTTCCTTTTTAAAAACTGAGATGAACGAATGTACAAAATCAGGAACATAGTCAACTACCCCTTATTCCCTGAGAGATTGGGGCAGAGAAATCTCTCTGCTGACCCAGCCTGGCTTGGCCTTTACTCAGTAAGAATGCTGTGGCTTTACAGTTCACCAAGCTTGCAAGCTCCCGAACACCTCTGCCCACTGTGTGTGGAATATGTCCACTGCCCTATGAGGGCTGGGTCCGCACATCTAGTAAGCCAAGATCCTCACCCTGTTGTGGAAGTCTCTCCACTTCTGCTCACCTGTTTTAAGGCTTGGCGTCACAGAAGGATCACTTTTTGTGCCACTTTCTGATTTGTTCTTCCTCCCCTCATTTGATTCTCGATTTACTGATAATTTGTTTGCCTTCAGCAATCTGGCAGTCTGGCTTTCCTCTCCCACCCCTGTGTCTCCCGCTAGGGCGGCTCTGGAGTCTGTTTGGCTCAGCACTCCATCTGTCCTGTGAGCAGTGTTGCGGTGCTTCACGTTATACTGTTTAAAAATAAAGTCAGAAAAGTAACAACCAAATAGATGACAGCCTGCGAAAACAGCAGCTGTTGCCCATAAGGGAAGACTTGAAACATCCCCTGGATGTATTTCTAGAGAGATGGATACCATGGAACAAGGAGGAGGAGGCCGCAGCCAATGGGAATCGCTCAACCCTCTGCTGGGCAGAGACGTTGGATGCTCCAGGCATCTGTTGCTCAACCCTCTGGCTGGAGATAAGAATGAACAAGAGAAAAGAGGCCTCAGAGGCACCCGGCCTCTCGAGCCTCTGAGTTTTGCATCCTGACTAGAGAGCAAGTAGTCTGCAAACCAAGCAATGGGTCCCGATGTCAATATGGGAAAGGACAAGCTTGCACAGGGATGCTGTCAGTCGACTAGCTTAAAGCAGGGTAACTACGAAAATACAGAAGCCTTTCGCCAGGACCACGGTGAACTTCTTCAAACTTTAAACCGTTTGCTTCAATGGGCATTGCCAAGACAGTGAGAGGCAGGCAATGTGGAGCCCCCCCCCCCATCCATAAGCCTTGAGTTTGGGGAGGCAGAGGTCAGCCTGAGATTCAGAAAAAAGAAAAGAAAGATGGCCGGGGAAGATGGCCCAGTGAGCAGAACTCCTGCTCTGCAAGCATGAGTTTAGATGCCCAGCATCTATGCAAAGAGTCAGGAATGGGCATGTGAGCACCCATAACGCCAGCACAGCATTGAGGGCAAAGACAGGAGGATAGCAAGGGCTCACTGCCCATCCAGCCAAAAGTCTAAACGACAAGTGTCAGGTTCACAGAAAGATCCTGTCTCCCAGGAATAAGGATCCAGAGAATGATAAAACAGGACACCCAAAGTGTTTGGCTTCCACAATCCTACACGTACAACACAGACATATGTAATACACACATGTACACTTAATAAATGGTATTTTTTAAGGGAAGGAAGGAGACAGGGAAGGAAACAGCCTATGGGATAGGAGACAACAAAGACAATTAACATTTTCAACATGGTAAGGGATTTGAGCTGCCCCTATCACCCATTAGAATGACTAGAATCTACAACTCAGCTAATAGAAGACACAGTAGAGAGAGATTGGAGCCCTCATATGATGCTGGTGGTAAGATGATGTGGTCACTGTCAAAGAAAGTCTGGGAGTTACCTAGTGTTAGTGCTGTGCCTTGTGTGCATGAAGCCCTGGGTTAAATAGAGTCTCCATATGATTCAGTGACTGAACTTCTAAGCAGACACATAAATCCCCAAGGAAATTATATGTCTGCATATAAATTTGTGTATTCTTATAGTAGTAATACCAAAAATAGCCAAAAGTGGTCAATTAAATTTAAAATATTCAATGGAAATCACCTAGCCATAAAAATAAAGTTTGAAAACATACCACATCACAGATGTGCCTGAAACATTACACAGAATGAAAAGGCCAACCACCGAAGGCCATATGCTATATAACTCCATGTTATGACTATCCAAATAGGCAAATACATAGAGGCAAAAGGTAAATGCAATTGTTGTCAAGGCTAGAAGAAGAGGGGAATGGAAAATGGTTTCTAAAAAGAACTGGATATGTTTGGGGATGCCTTAAACGTTCTGGAATTAGATAGTGTCAGTTGTCTAACTCCACAAAAGCACTAAAAAGCCATTAAATTACATGTTTTAAGTGGGCAAATTGCATACCATGTAAACTATGTCTCAACTGAGCCACTTAAGAGAAAAAAAGTTAGTAGAAGATTAGATCCCTGTGGTAGAGGCTTCCTAGAATTCATGCAGCCCTGGGCTAGCACAGAAAAGTAAGTAAATAATGGGTGGTTATACCTATAACCCCAGCACTGGGGAATGGAGCAAGAGGAGTTTGGAGGCAACCTGGGCTACAGACTAAGGCCCTTTGTCAATCCTCCTTCACAGAGATAAATAAAAATTTAAAAGTTTCTATACAGAGACCCTCCCCCCAACACACAATCAACTCAGCATTGAAGAAGAAAATAAAGTTTATAGCAGGCTATAACTATCCAACCTGAAGACTTGCTCAAAGTTAGAGTGAGATTGATGGCCTTAAGACCGTGTGCTGTCGATGAGACAACTGTCAGATCAGCAAACAGAACGGAGAGCTTAGAAACAGGCACGCTTCAGTGAAGTGTTCTTTGACAACGGAGTCAAGGCAATACAGCGGGTAAGCAGAGACGTCCAACAAGTGATTCTGTAGCAACAGTTGGCCACCCACAGGCAGGCGATGGAGCTAGACACGGAGCTTACAATCTTTATTGTAATTAAAATCACATTTAATTAATTACATATGTAACTAAAACACATGCTGGGCATGAGAGCAATATGTAAGATCACAAAAGCTACACAAGGGAAGGCAACTACGATGAACCTCAGTATGGCTGCGATGTCTCCTTACGATACCAAAGGGTCTACACCTGAAACAGATGACCAGAAGCTGAAGTTTAAATTAAAAGTTCTGCTCTGTGAACATCACTGTCCAAAGACTGAGACGACAGACACAGACTGGAGCATAGCATGATGACATTTGGATAAAGGATTGCTATCCAACATACACAAAGAACTCTAAAATCTCCACAACAAGAAACAAATGCCCCGATGGAAAAGGACAATATATACGAAGACGCACCTCACCAAGGAAGACGTGTGGACAGCAAGCGCGTTTGTCAGTTTTCCTCACTGGGACAAACCACAAGGCAAGCGATGTTAAAGGAGGAAGAATTGGGCACATGGCTTTAGTCTGTGCATTTATACATATAGCCAAGAACTTATATGCACCCGCACACATCTGCACATGAACGTTTTAGCAACTTATCTATGAATTCCAAACTTGGAAGTGATAAAGATGCCCTTCAGTGGATGAGGCAGATGTAAGCTATAAGACATATAGGTGGTGGAATATTACTGAGAGTTAGAAAGAAGTAAGCTATGAGACCACGAAAAAAATATATAGGAAACTTCACGGGAATTGCTAAGTGAAAGAAGCCAGTCTGAAATGTCTATATACTGCCCGAGTCCACCTAAATGACACTACAGAAAATGGAAAACTAGGGTGACAGTTAAAATATTTGTGGTTGGCAGGGGTTATAGAGGGATGGCTAGGTGAAGGCATTACGTGTTTAATGATACACTATCAGGACATGACAGTACATGGATCTTAGCTTTTCTGTGTCTGGGATGAAGCACCAAGACCAAAAGCATCTTGGGAAGGATGGAGTTTATTTCAGGTTACAGTTTGCAGTCCGTCATTCAGGGAAGTCAAGGGGAGGAACTAAATGCGGGAACTTGGAGGCAGGTACTAAGGCAGAGGTCGTGGAGGAGGGATTTGCTCAGCCTGCTTACCTATACCATCCCAAACTATCATCTGAGGGATGGCACCACCCACAGTGAGCTGAGTCTTCCCACACTAATCATTGACCAAGAAAATGCCCTACAGATTTGCCTACAGGCCAGTCATCCCGAGACATTTTCTCAGTTGAGATCCCTTCTTTCCAGACAGCCCTAACTTGTTTCAAACCCAGTGTTCAAACTGGTAGAATGGTGAATGCACAGAACGAGTCCTAATGTATGTAGCCCATGGCCTTCAAGTAGTGATGAGGTACCAGGGTAGATCCACTGAGTGAGGTGAGTGCACTATCTGATGGGGAATGATGGTGGGGAGGGGTGACGATGGGGAAGGGGAGGGGTGAAGAGAGGAGTCTATGGGAAAACTTCTGTACCTCTGCTCAATTTTCCTCTAAGCGTGAAATGTGCACTCGAAAGATAAGATTTATTAACTTTTTTAAAAAAAAAAATCCAAGCAAGAGACGAAGTGGCCCAAGTTAATAATTCATGGCTGAGGGGCTGGTGCACAGGATGGGCAGAGGTCAGAGCAGAGTGTCACTGAGGACAAGGAAATCCTGCTGGGGCTTGATGGCAAGCATTGGAAAGGAAAGTGGATGTCGGAGTGGGCAAAAGCGCACAGGCTAAGCTCATGAGATGACCAATCGTCCTTGCTGTGCCTCATGCTTACAAGTGTGAGGAGGTCACAAGGACCCTCTTAAGACCAGTCTCAGACTCACAGGAGGTGGCTTTCCCTCTCAGAGGCCAAGAATGCTTCTTTGTTCAGTAATTACCATGGCTTGCATACTCTCCTTGCCCACTGTTCTCAAAGGACCCAGTGTCCTATTGCCTAAAGAATATACTCCCTTGCCAGTGACAAGGACCCACGTTGACTGGGACACACTTGCCAGGCTAGTGTGGTGCTGAAGAGGACAGCAGCAACAACATCCAGGAGAAGGTTAAGTGCTGCATGAAACATAAGAGAACCCTGGCTGAGCCAATGGCGGCCATCCTTCCCATTCTTAGAGAAGGCTGGTGACACTGGGACAGAGGCCTGCTACTTTCTCAGCAGAAGGAGCTATAACTCTAAAGCCTTTGAAAGGAATAAAGTTGGTATGTTAGAGGAATACAACACAGGTCAGGTGACTGTACAACCTGGACAGGATTACAAATGCCATTGTCCTTAGCCTGTTGTTACTACTGCTACTGCTACTGCTACTGCTACTGCTACTGCTACTGCTACTGCTACTGCTACTGCTACTGCTTCTACTACTATTACTACTACTACTGCCGCTGCTGCCGCTGCTACTACTACTACTACTATTACTGCTACTGCTACTGCTATTACTACTACTACTACAATTACTACTATTACTGCTGCTGCCGCCGCTACTACTACTACTACTATTACTGCTACCATTACTACTATTACTACTACTACTGCTACTACTACTATTACTACTACTACTGCTGCTGCTACTGCTGCTGCTGCTACTACTACTATTACTACCACTATTACTATTACTGCTACTACTACTATTACTACTAATACTTCTACTGCTGCTGCTGCCGCTACTACTATTACTACTACTGCTACTACTATTACTACTAATACTACTATTATTACTACTATTACTACTACTGCTGCTGCTGCTACTACTACTATTACTACTAGTAGTACTGTTGCTGCTGCTACTACTATTACTACTACTACTACTGCTACTACTACTACTGCTGCTACTACTACTACTGCTGCTACTACTACTGCTGCTACTACTACTATTACTGCTACTACTACTACTGCTACTACTACTACTGCTACTATCACTACTACTACTACTACTACTACTACTGCTGCTGCTGCTACTATTACTACTACTACTACTACTACTACTACTACTACTACTACTACTAGCCATGTACATGCCTGGTGCCTGCAGAGATCAGAAGAGGCCATTGAACTTTCTGGAACTGGAGTTACAAATAGTGGATGCTGGGAACTGAACCTGAGTCCTGTGCAAGACACGTGCTCTTAACCACTGCACCATCTTTCCAGCCCCTGGGGCTTCTATTCCTGACTACACAGCTGACTGTTTTCCTCATCCTCAAGCCACTCAAAGCCAAGAAACTAACCAGAGCAGAGCAGCTCACTGCAGGAGAATCCCAGTGGGGTCCTAATCACCCCTGAGAAAACAAAATGCCTTGAGGCACACTGAGGTAAACCCATTCCTCATTTCCCTCAGTACTGTAACAGTTCTTTTAAAGTTTATTTCCTGGGGCTGGAAAGGTGGCCCAGTTGTTAAAAACACTTACTAGCTTTGCAGAGGGCCCAGACTTGGTTCTTAGCACTCACTTCAAGCTCACAACGACTTGTAATTCCAAATCCAGAGGACCTGATGCCCTCTGGCCTCCACAGACCCCAGGCACACACATAATACAGTGCCGATAAACTCGGCCTCCTCCTCTCCAGACCCATTCTTTTCCCCAGATAAGTTCTATCTTGCTCCTCACCAGCACAGACCTATGCAGTTAAAGCTAGATTTTACAAATGAGAGAAAATATGCAATACCTGTCTGTCTTTCTCACCCTCCCTAACCATCTCTTGTCCTCCCTTTCCTCAGCTCTGCCCACCCCCAGGGTAGAGGAGATCCAGTGTTGCCTTCCCTAGATGGCTTCTCCCACATGCACAGGGAGCACGAATGGCTGCTATTGTATTTTCTCAATAACACCTCTATGTTTTTAGAACACCCTGCCCTCATTAGCATCTCATTAACATCTCATTACTCTCAGCAGAAATGAAGCAAACACTTTAACTTATGCCAAATCCAGAAAGAAAGCAGCGTATTTTAGTCAACAGTAAAGAGACAGGGTGCAAAGCCATGTGCTTTTTAGCTCGATTTATACGCCTATTTCCATTATAAAGTGAACATAGCATGAAATTCTAAAGTACACCCTACCTAAGTTCTGTAGCATTCCGTGCATATAGACTGCTGTGTAATCTCCCCCACCCATCTTCATAACCTACTTTACATCTTCCCAAAACACACACACACACACACACACACACACATCTTTAAAACTCAACATGTCATATATATATACATATATATATTCATACACACATACACATACATCTTTAAAACTCAGAATGTCATATATATACATATATATATACACACATATACACCTACACACATCTTAAAAACTCAGAATTTCATATATATATGAATATATACATATATATTCACACACATATACATGCACATCTTTAAAACTCAGAATGTCATATATATACATATATATTCATACACACATACACGGACATCTTTAAAACTCAGAATGTCATATATATATATATATATGTATGTATATATATGTGTGTGTATATATATATGTTTTCATACACACACAAATTCAGCATAAAATGACAGTTAAGTCAGTACTCCCCAAACTCTGTACTAAGAAGGCCGATGGCACAGTCTTCCTCTCAGCCATTGTTTACTCTTCTTTGTAAAAATACGATTTGTTTATATGTGTGTATATATGAGTGTATTTGTGGGTGTGTACATGTACACAGAGGCCAGAGGAGGACATCAGCTGTCCTCCCCAGCACTCTCTGCTGATTCCTTTGAGGCAGGGACTCTCTCAGACTCTGGGGCTCCAGCTATTTTGCCTAGGCTGGATACAACCAAAGTCTTGGTCCTCCCAGCTCCGGCCCCTTGGGAGCTGGGGTTATGGGCATTTGTACGGACACTCAGCTTGGTATATATGCATGTCAGAATCATGCATGACCCATAACTGCTGGGATATCTCTCTACCCCCCATCCTTTGGTCTTCAGGTCAACAGACCCTTAGAAGACCTTCAAAGCACCTCCATTGAGTACAGGCTCCTCTGCACAGGACCCTTTCACATGGATGTCCCTATGTGGACTGAAGGAGGCTGGGATACAACTTCTCACATTTCAGTCTCACGGGCGCACCGGCCAGAGCGTGAAGTGAGCCATCTACTCCTGGTGGCACATTGCACCAGGACCAGTTCTTGAGTCTCCATGCCAAGTCTCCATGCAGCGCACACCACACATGCCACAGTTCTTACCCCCTGAATGCTCACCACTCACTCTCCTCAGATAATTCCACCTCAGTTAGCCAGAGAAAATAGTGATGGCTGTGACAGCACAAACGCCCGTGAGATTTGATGATTCTGCACGAGGCCGAAAGCCAAGCACCTGCCAGGATCCGTTCATTATTCCCAGCTGCGTCTCTGAGAGGCGAGTGCTGTTACTACGGTCGTGTCCCAGCTGGGGCTACTAATGTGCGCACCCCTTCGCAGGTCACATAGTTATAAACAGGAGAGAGGTGACTCAAGCCCGGGCAGCATGCTGTAGTGCTATGCTTACAAATCTACACAGGGATCGTAGCTGATGGGGGCTGTTGAGCATCTGCGTTTTAACAGGGTGATGACTCAGATGGCAAATGGATGTGGGCGCAGGGTGGGATATGAGGGGCTTCTGATCAAGGGGCCTGGCAAGCGGCGTCTCCATCCTCAGTGGAATAGATACATTCCTGAAGCTGCAGAGTTGAGCAGGTTCTGCTCAGGGTAACTGGGGTCAGATGGCTGAGGAGATGGAGTGGTCAGGAGGAGACTGCAAAGAGTCCAGGTGAAAGTCAGATGGGATGATAAAGACGGCCCCAACTTTCCCCAAGAAAGCAGTCTGGCCCTGGAGTGCTAGCCATTCCTCCAGCTTCTCATCCATGATGTAGTACAGATCCCACAGCTTCAGGCTGTCACCTCTGCTGAACATCTAGGAGGACAGGATATTTGGTCTTGGACCAGAGCCAAGCCTTGCCTTCCACAGGTTCACAAGTTGAACGAGTAAGATGTTTGAAGACAGGACAGGACAGTTCACTCCTAGTGGGCGTGTCCTGGAGAGCATCTGGGGTGTGCTCGCATGAGGGACAGACCCTGGGTGCGGAGAAGAGGAACGGAGACCCCCTCGCCGTGTATCGCCCTGTTAAGCTGCGCTCCAGTGCTGGGACTGTGAGAGTGGGTGTGGGTCTTCATTATCTCTGACTGTGGCCAGGTCTAACCCCCTGCAGACGTGCCTCCAGGGAACAAAGACACATATACACACAGAGTCCCCAAGACCTAGGAGCATCCAGCTAGCCATCAGCCCTTGACTCCGCACCTGACCCTGTGCACAGAGATCCCCATTTCCTTGGGAAAAGCTGGCTACATAGTAAGTCTGGATCCAGCTTGGGCTACATGGGACCCTGTCTCAAAAATAAAAGAACAATAGCCAATGAGGGTAAGGCTTCTAAGACACCAATCAACTTCTTCATGCTTGATAACAAAAGCAAGGCTAGATCCTTACCATCAGGCTGAAGAAAGTAGGTAGCTTTGGCAGTACCCTGTGATATTTGGGGCTTCCTATGGGACCCCTTGGAAACAACGCAACCAGATACAACTCATTCCTAGTACTGGAGGTTTTATCTGGCATTATAAGACGTCTAGTTGGTGTCGGGGTATCCTTTCCCCCTTTTATTTGGCAGTTCCATTTAGATTTGTTTTATGTATAATATATATAATAATATATTATGTATAATATATATATATATATATTGTACATCACACACACACATACACAAAGCTTCTATAGTAATAGGTTTCTATGTGGCTCTTCACATGGCCTTTAATATTTTTTGTCCCTCCCCAGACCCCCTCCTGTATCCTTTTCTTCTATTCCACTCCCTATATAACCCTCCTATTCTAGCTTCCCTTTGTCTCTCCATGACACTACATTCTATTTCCCCTCCCTTGGGAGATCCCCTCCTCCCCCTGGTCCCTTACTAGGCACCTAACTTCTGTGCTCACTCAGATGGTAACACACAATTTGAAAGCTTGAAAGGCAACGTCCACATATAAGAGAAAACATACAATATTTGTCCTCTGGGGCCCGAGTCACCTCACTCAGGATGCTTGCTTCTAGCTCCATCCATTTACCTGAAATTTTTATAAATTCACTTTTCTTAACGGCTGACTGATATCCCACTGTATAAATGCACCACATTACCCATTCGTCAGCCAAAGGACATCTAGGCTGTTTCAAATTCTGGGTGGTTAGGAGCAGAGCAGTCGTGAACACCGATGAACAAGCGTCTCTGTTGTAGGATATAAAAGTCCTTTGGGTAAATGGTCAAGAGCGATATGGCTGGATCGTGAGGTAGATCAATTCCCAACTTCCTGAGGAAGCTCCATACTGGTTTCCATAAATGGCTGGACCAGTTTTCATGCCTACCAAGAATGTTCCAGAATGTATCTTGCATGCTAATAGAGAAGAAAGGTAATAATATTGCCTAGCTACAAAACCCGTGACCTATGACAGAGTCCTGCCTGCAAAAGATATTGTTGCATTAGTGGCACCTATGTCATGGGTGAAACCAACCTTTTTTAAAAAAATGGATTTAAGACATACTTCTTGAGATGCAGCCTATGTGTGACCTTGATAATGTGGCCAAGAACTGAGACTCTTTAGGTCATGGACCTAGGGGAAAAGCTAATGCTATTATAATTAGGAACCTAAGACTAAATGACTCCTGGTGACACACAGATATAGCCATAGACCAGCACCTCACTCACCCCACATCAGAGAGGCTCATTCTGAGGTAGATGGGAAACAATAAAGAGACTCTCGCTGGATAATATGAAGAGAGTGAGAGGTCTTAGAGTATCAATCCTAAACGGGATTTCTTTATCAAATCCCTCCCCTCGAGGCTCAGAGAGCCAATGCAGAAGAGACAGCAGAGAGTCTCGTGTCTTCCAGATGTGGTAGGACACACGGTGACCATGGCACCATGAACACGACCTGCGCAGGCTCAAGCTTAATGGAGTACTCATACTGAGGGGAGAAAGTGGACGTGTGGCCCCACCCCTAACCAAAAAGCTATTTACAACTGATACCTGCTTAGAAAGAGAAAATCAGTTTTCTCCAACGGAGTGTCACTGGGTACACCAAGCACACCCACCAGTGGAAGCACCTTTAGGTAAGCTATGGCTGATTGCCAATGTGGCCAAGAACTGAGACTGTATAGGTCATGGGCCTAGGGGGAAAGCTAACTAGAGGATTGGAATACTCGGTGACATACCATTGCACCCTCCAGGCCAATATGTGGAA
Source organism: Rattus norvegicus (assembly GCF_021556685.1). Taxonomy (NCBI): domain Eukaryota; kingdom Metazoa; phylum Chordata; class Mammalia; order Rodentia; family Muridae; genus Rattus; species Rattus norvegicus. Next base: position 71,630,498 of record NC_141551.1, on the reverse strand, counting down.
ATGCATCTGGAGATGATCAGGACATGTTCTCTGTGGTAGCTCTACTGTGTCCAACTCGACAAGGAGGTGGGGGGGGGACAGTCCTCCACTTCTAGGCCCTGAAACAGTGATGGCTCACTCTCCCTGCCTTTAGACTCAAGGATAGCCACCCCCCCCAGGAGTGGGTGACAAAGTGCTCTGGACCAGGAATGGTTGGACAAGCATCTCTGAGCTGCCAAGTCACTGTGCCCTGCTTCCAATCAGAGAAGAGCGATAGCCAGCAGCGTGCTTACCGGGAATGCCTGCCAGACATCTCCTAGGGCGGGGTTCTGCAGAGCACCTTCACCTACCTTGTCCCAGTAAATCCCCGAAGGCAGTCGTGCCTGATGGGGGCAGAGAACAGGCGCCTCCCCTCTTTTCGTGTACATCCCTTCGCTAGTTGCGGAGGATGGAATGTTTTCCTGTCTCCCTCTATGGACACTGGATTATAGTACTTGAATTTCATCCATCTCTTTGCTTCTGGTTTCTCCCTTACCACAGGGAATTCAAGAGATCCCGAAGACCTTGGCGTTCTCCTGTAGTTGGCTGCCTATTGTTGTAACTGCCATGATTAGAATGGGCCAAAATCGAAAACAGATAGGGAACAAACTGACCGACTTTTAAGGCTTTGCTGACTCAGACTCTAGTGAACGGAAGTCCTATTTAACTAATTCTTGCTTTTCCATAAGGATTTGCCACAGAAATCCTTGCACTGGTCTTTGCCCTATGAACTAAAGGAAAAATGGGGACGTGAGAGAAAGGAAAGGTATGGGCAACCTAGAAAGGTATAGGTATAGAAGGTAAGAGTGTCACGTCACTATTCAGCAGTGTGACATTAAAACGGAGTGTTGCAATGTTACTATCAGAATGATGTCACAATGCAACATTGTAATGATACAATGTTGATGGCCCAATGAGAACCGTGATGTCACTATCCAGTATTGTGATGTCATGATTGAGCACCGTGACATCAAAATAGAGTGTTATAAGGGAACAAAGGACATTGTAAAGTCACTGTTAAAGCATTGTGACACCAAAATAGAGCATTATAGCCGAGTAAAGGACATTGCAGTGTCACTATTCAGCACTGTGACATAAAAACAGAGCATTATAATGTTAGGACGAGGGCAAGGTGGAGCACAATGACTGTGACGTCACAATTCACCATCGTGAGGTCACAATGGGGTTACTGTAACAGCTCAGTTTAGCACTGTTGCAGACAAGGAGTCTTTTTCTCTCTTCCTCCTTCCCTCCTGGGTAAAGGGCGACACCTTGAGGAGGGGTCAGTAAAGGCATCTGCTTCTGTATTGAAAAGGGTTCTGTGATGAGACCCTGCTTCCTGCTTCCTGCTTCCACCGAGGAAGGAAATGGGTACCAAGGAGAGAGGGCAGTGGGGAGGCCAGCAGAGAGCTGCATCTCAACCGGGACCCAGAAGAAGATCTCAGGTAAGGTTAACTGGGCGGAGTGCTGCCAGGACCACAGCTGGCAGACCAGCCTGTGGGGAAAGGGGGACTGTGAGGACAAAGGCAGCCGCTCTCATTCTGACCTCAGAGCAGCTGTGACGACCACGACGGCAGGAGTGCCCCTCACCTCCTTGCCTGTACTGGCCTCATTCTCCCTGCCTGTACCAGAGGACGCGTGGACTACAACAGGTCCTACACCAGAGGCTAGATCTGGCAACAGATGACTTGTAAAGAGTTACTCTGAGGGTGAACGCTTTCCCCCAGATGACTCTAGGCACCACACAGACTGCGGGATCCTTGCCTGGGAAGAGCTGTAAGGCTGGAGCCTTGATGTCCACGGGAGGAGCAATTTCTCCAAGACCTCTCCTTGCCCTCACCTCTGCCTCTTTCTCCCCAACAGAACCTCTTCTCACTGACCCGTTCCACCCACTGGCTGGAGAGCAGCCGCCAAGGGTGGGGCACGTGGCAGGAAGCAGGGAAGCTACCCTGGCACACTCTGATCTCTGATCGCTATCCCATCCCTCAGGCCCACAATGTTTCTTGGACATCAACAGCAAAGAGGCTTTGTGAAGTCAAGACCACATGCCTTTTAGCTCAAAATTTATTTCCCTCTTTGTCTCTGGCTCTCTGTCAAACTGTCTCTGTCTCTCTCTGTCTCTGTCTGTCTCTCTGTCTCTGTCTGTCTGTCTCTCTCTCTCTCTCACACACACACACACACCTGTGTACTCACTCACACCACATGCACCGACTCACATTCTCTCTCACAGACGAGATTTTAGCACAAGGATATTTTCCCGTCCTCCCTTGTCCCCTGACCCTCACGGAAGGAATCCATCTGGCTCTCAGCGAGCAACCACAGAGCTTCAAACCATCTGGAAAGACAGGCAGAAGACAAGCAGGGGAGCGCTGCCAGGCTGAGGTGCAGGCAGCCAGGGTCAGGAGAAGGGAGGGGAAAAACCAGGGTGGCTGCCAGATTCCAGTGAAACCTAGCACTCCTCCCACGAACCCAACCTCCCAAATGCCCTCAGACCCCACAAGTCTATAGGACAGCTCTCCATGAACTCTTAGCCTGTCTGAACCTTGCTGGACTCCACCATGACTCTACCAGGACCCACTTGGGTGACATCAAACACAGCTACACAAAGTCTAATTTTAGTGCTCATCTTCCCTGGCCACGGCTGTGTGGTTTCTAATTATTTTATTCCCAAGATTTACCTTGATGGATAGTTATACATTTTCCAATTTACTATGCAATCGCTTATAAAGTGCCCTTTAGAAAAAAAACTGTGTGGATTATTCCACACTGTTAATTTCCCCCAGCTCTAAGGAAAAATCCGTGGATAATCGTCCTCCCTGGAAGCGCCGATTCAATCCCTATTTCCTTTAATACTAATAAAATGGACAGTTCATTTATAAGAAGTCCCCTAAAAGAGGGTATTGGAAAACATTATATTTCTTTTTAAGTTGTTAAAGGGCATAAATCCATTACCCAGATAGAGATCGCTTAATAATTTAATGTCTTCGGCTTGGCATTGTTCCCGGAATATTTTCTCTTTATCTGTCTTTATTTTCAGGTTGAAACAAATGATGGAATAATCAGCCTGGTTGGCGGGAACCGCTTTAAAGTCAGCAGGCAGGAGCTGGGATGACTCGGAGGATCCAGATCCAACAGCATGGAGGGAACTCCTATCTCTGTCGCCGACCTTCAGTCCACACCCTGAGGCAGGCAAGGGGAGGCAGAGAGACTAGGACTTATGGTTTCCGTGTGAGGTGAAGAGTGCAGTGGTCAGGCTCAGTGGAAGCAGGAAGCAGCCCTGGAATTGGCCACGCCCATCTCCCTGCCCTGCGCAGGACAGACTCGCAGGTGGGAGGGCTCTGGGAGAGAACTTTTCTGCAAGGCGGATTAGTTTGCACTTTCTAAATAAAATCATTTACATGATGCATTAACCCAACCCCGCAATTAAAATCATTAACATTTCTTTGTGCAGATTAGCAATAAAGAGAACTTAACTGCAGAATCAACATTCCCTCGCACATGCTTTAACAAGCACCAACCTTAGGAGGGCTGGGAAGCACATCCCCTCCATTCTGGCCAACTAGTCCCAGCTGCATTGCTACCTCAGCGAAGCAACCACCACCTGAGGCTGCTTGAGAGCAAGCCATTCGATCTACCAGGACTGAAGAGAGGGTGCCTGTGCTTCCGGTACCTCTCTGATGGGGTCCCTCTAGGGTCCCGCCCTCTGCTCCTCTGGTTTTCCTATGAAATAAAACCAAAGGACTAAAGTGCCCTTTAAGAGTTCTCTCTAGTTCCACCACTGCAGAGCTTGTGAGCTGCCATCTTACTTAACCGGAATCGGTACTGGCACATGCTGGTTGGAGGGAATTGAATTTGCTAGACTAGGAAGGCGTGGCATGAGGGAGCAGCCAATCAAGTGGTCACCTCCTCCGGTGCAGCGAGGAAAGTCGGAGAAGAGAGGGGTGGTGAGCTCTAACTGAGCCTCCAATTATAGGAGACAGTGTAGGAGACAGTATGGAGCTCTGAACTCCCAAGCTAGGAATGTAGCTGCCTCTTCAGGCCCTACCTATGCAGAAAGACCACTCCAAAGATGCTTATGGATCGGATCCAGTCTTATCCACCAGGGACAGCAGCCAGTTCCTGCAGAGGCCGGCAGCTGGGGATGCCAGTAGTAACAACACCATTAAATCCATTACAGAAACTCTCAAGTGTGTCCAGCTTTTCTCTGAGAATAGTAGGCTTGCTACTTCTACACCGGGCATGGTATCCACTGTATTAGTAGTTGCTAAGACCAAGTGCCGGGCAGAGCACTATAAAGGGAAGAGCTGCTCTGTTTTGTTTCCTAACGTTTCAGTCCATGATGGCGGAGGAGGCATGGCAGAGTCCCTGGCATTGGTAGAGCTCTTTCCTGCCTTACATTTTGGTGGGCTTGAAAGCACAGACCTATGGCAGACAGGTCTAAGATGATCAAAGACCCCTGTCTAGGGAACCACCTCTACCAGCTATGCCTGTCCTCAAAGGACCCCTGGCTTTCCAAGATAGTGCCAGTAGCTGGGTTCAGAACATTCAAACACATTTCTGACTCAGACTATGACATCTAGTCTCCTCTCTGCCAGCCTCTCTCTCTGTGGGACGATCTCTAGGGCACCAGTGACAGTCAGTTCCTAAGATGAATCGCTCCTAGAGGAATATTTCAAATCTTCCAAGTAAGCAGGATTTCACAGAGGAGCCCAAGCTGGCCTCAAACTCTCTGTATACCTGATGATGACCTTGAAGCTTCGAATCCTCCTGCCTCCTCTCCCAAGTGCTGAGATGACAGAGCTATAACATCACAATCCAGGTTTATGTGGTGCTGGGATCGAACCCAAAGTTTCTTCAGTGGTAGGCAAGCTCTCTACCCACTGAACCACATCCCAACTCCCAGAGGTTAATCATGTAGCATGCCAGGGTTGGGGATTTATCTCAGTGGTAGAGCGCTTGCCTAGGAAGCGCAAGGCCCTGGGTTCGGTCCCCAACTCCGAAAAAAAGAACCAAAAAAAAAAAAAATCACGTAGCATGCCTTCCCCTCCCACTAAACCTCAACCCTACCTAACCTTGAGATCTAGCAAACAATCTATCCTTCCTGGAGTATCCTGTAACTAGCGCACGCGCACATACACACACACATACACACACATACATGATCATGCACAAACACACACATACACACAATACACACACATATACACACATAGACATACATACACACACATACACACATACACACATGCACGTGCACACACGCATGTACGCACGCATGCACGCACGCACAGGCATACTGATCCTCTCTGGGCTAACAGTGGTCCACCGTACAGACACTGACATGGATAACATGTTGTTTTATCATGTCTCTATTGTTTTGATGCTTTTGTTTTTGACAGATGCCCATTTTTGTACTTCATAGTTTTAAGTAATATTCACACCAACAGAAAATATTAGAAACACACATATGATGTGAAGTAGGCTTTTGTCCAACCTAAGCCTATTCCCTCTGCCTCAGAAGAAGGTGTTGTTAACTTGCGATTGGGTCCTTGAGGCATTCCTATGCTATGGCAATCCGTGGCCCTGGGTTTACCTCCATTTACCAAATGCTGACACACTGTGCACGCCTCACGTAAAGCACACTCATAATCTGTTACGCTTTGCTCTATAAGCTGACATAAGGCTGGGCTTTGGAATTGCTTTTGTGGTCATATATTCTCTGGGGGTAGAGGTGGAGCCCCTACATTAAGTAACATGGCTGACTCTCACATGCTCTGCTTGCTAACGCATTGGTCTATCCTACCTGTCAAGGGGGAGAGTTGTTCACTTGTCCTTGTTTCTGTGCCTGGAGCCTGGATTTCTCTCTCTGTCTGACTCTCAGCTTACTTACTCTCAGGTTCATATTTCTCTCCCCATCGCTGATCATTAATATCAGGGCTTTTTATAAAGTTAATGTTGCTTATTGGTTTATTAGATTTATCATTAAGCTGTGGGTCACAACTCCACAGGTAGTAGCTACCCATGAAGAACGGAGAGAAAAATGGACAACAGTTAAATGTATTCTGAATGAACAAGCGAAAGCTATTTCCAAAGCATAGGCAGAGTGAACCTGAGGTATGTCAGGCAGTGCTCTCCCATGTCGTGTGCAGCCTTGGCTCTGGGCCCATGCATGTGCACCTTGTTCTGTGCACACCACCGCATCACATGAAACCAATGAACCGCCTGAGTGCCTCAGCTCAGATTCCGGACTTGTCTGTTATGAAGTGCTCTAAGTACAACATTGCTGCTCTTATAAAAAGATAACAGCCTAGTTAGGGGAAAGGAAGACTTTCCATGTTCCTGCAGTCCTTCCTCATCAGGCAAGCATCAGATTGGGTATATATTTAGGTTGTATTGTGTTCTGTTTGATTTTAAGACTTGAAATAATATACATGCCAAGTAACATTATATGGACTGAGCAGGTTGTGCTTGTATATTAATGAACATATAGATATACGCATATAAGAATAGTTAGAGAAGGGGTTGGGGATTTAGCTCAGTGGTAGATCGCTTGCCTAGCAAGTGCAAGGCCCTAGGTTCGGTCCCCAGCTCCGAAAAAAAAAAAAAGAAAAAAAAGAATAGTTAGAGAAAAAGGCATACATTTGGAAGTGTGGGAATACAGGGTTTGGAGAGAGAAAAGGGAGGGGGTTAAATGACATAATTATACTTCAAAATGCTTTGAGTTGCTATTTGGTTTGCTGGCTTGAGACACATACACACACATACATGATCACGCACAAACACACACATACACACAATACACACACATATACACACATAGACATACATACACACATACACACACATAACACATACATACACATACACACATACATACACACAGACACACACACAGACACACATACATACACACATACACACACATACACACATACACACACATACACACATACATACACATACACACATACATACACATACACACATACATACACACAGACACACACACAGACACACATACATACACACAGACACACATACATACATACACAGACACACATACATACACATATACACACATACATACACACAGACACACATACATACATACACAGACACACATACATACACATATACACACATACATACACACAGACACACAGACACACATATACACACATACATACACACAGACACACACATACAGACACACAGACACACACACACACACACACCATTAAATGAACTTCACATTAGGGCAGAATTTCCAGCAATTTCTGAAATGGCTATAAACACAAAATGTGCCATTTTGTATGATGTACTTATGTTACGTGCATCCTGAGAATTAATAAAGGTAAAATCTAAATACTTGTTAGCTCTGAAAACTGCTGAAGGGACTCAATCCTGCAAGGTAAAGCTATAGGAATAACAGAATTGCTTTAAAATGTATCATTTATTAGTAGTATATCTACTTTCCAGTCTTACATATCTGAAGCAATATAATAAATATTTTCTTGGGCCAAAAGAGTTTGCAAGTCAAAAAAAAATTTAAGAAGTCTTGGCTATATATATATGATTAACCGTTTGCTTACCAACATCCCCACTCCTCATTCCTCACAGCCCCTTTTGCTTCCCTGTGCAATGAGTCTCCTCACTGATAGTCCTTTGATGACAATCTTCCAATGTGAATTCTCTCAGATGTTGTTGTCCAACTTCATATGTATTCACATAAAATTCCAAAATGGAATCCCACCAGCATTTTGAAGATGTCCTCTGGCTGCCACGGTTGCTGTGAAGAATCCAACTCTGTCCAGTTCTATTTTATTTATGTTACTGTCCTTTCCTTCTTGGCTGGCTTAAGAGCTTTCTATTGGAGATATTGTAAAAGTTTGCTCTCAAGGCTTGACGTTGTTGTGGTTTGGTTTGGTTTTGGTAAGGAACAGGACTTTATGCCATGAGCTTCTCTAAAGGTTTGTTTGTGAGCGTAGGGAAAGCCACCAATTTCAAACTGAATTTAGTAATGTTTGCCTCGCAAGTTTTACAGTTTATCTTCTTGGTCTTCGTGGTAGTCCTCTAATCAGGGAACGTAGATTTTTGATGGATCGTGGGACATCCTAAGTCATTCTCTCATTAAAGCTAACCTGGTGGCTCACTCTGGTTTCCTCTCCTAACGTGCTAGCCCCCCCCCCCCTTCAGCCTTTGGTAACGGCTAGCTTGTCTTGTATTTTCTCAATTTTCCTTTCTCTGAGCTACGCTTCTTTTCTGAATGAAATGGGACTGAACAACCAAGCAGTTGATGTCTATGCTTCCCACCTCTCTCACCCAATCCCCGACCTACAGCCAAGTGTACCAGGCGTCTGGTGGAAAATGGCTCTGGTTAAGTTAATCCATACTCTGCTGTGAGACCAGTGCCAACTCCTGCGTGCTGCTTAAACTCACAGATGAATACCTACTGACACAAATTTGAACCAGACCTTTGCCTACGAGCAGGGTTTCCTAAATCTTTGTTCTGCAGGTGTCAGGGACCTCAGGGAAATAAAGTGAGAGCTCAAGAAGCCAGCAGAGGCACCACCTAAACTCCTTTCTAGCCTCAAGAGAACATAACTTCAGGATTTTGTTTGACTCGAAGGAAGACTTCAAAGAAGAAATAATCACGGTTGGGTTGAGCCTCAGAACGTAGAGACGAGCATTACGTGGTGGGAGGAGTCACCTGCAAGACTTCCACAGGAGACCAGGAGACCGGCTGAGTAAGAGCAGCAGGTGGTAGGAGCAAAGAATCTTAAGGTGGAATCAGACCGTGAAAAATAGACGGGTTTTTTACCTCTATCCCACCCGCAGCAATGTGCCGGCCACTCTCTGAGCCTGCTTCAGTTAGGGGAGCCAGGCATAGAAGCAAAGCCTGGGTCAGACAGCTTCAGAGAGGGGGTCTGATACAGGAGTTAGATGTGAAAGTATTGGGACCGAACAACCAAGCAGTCACTTACTAAGACCATGAGGTGACACAGAAGGGGACCCCAGCCAAGGATGGAGAAGAACAGAATAGGGGATGTTTCTGGGAGTTCAGGGGATGAAACCGTTGCCTCAGCAAGAACTGAAGGTTTGGAATAGGCACAGCCAGAAATGATGCTCCAAGAAAAGAGATTCCGTATCCCCAATGCTGTGAGTCTAAGGATCCCTCCTGTCGTCAGGCAAGAACCCCAACCCACAGTCCCCCCCCCCCCCCAGAAAGAGGTAAGGACACCAACCCACCTACAAAACTTTCAACCCAAAATGTATCCTTTCTACATGAAAGGGACAGGGGATGGAGCAGAGACTGAGGGAAAGACCAAACAATAACTAACCCAACATGGGACCCACACCATGGTCAAGCACCAATCCCTGACACTATGAATGATACCCTGTTATATTTGCAGTCAGGAGTCTAGCATGACTGTCCTCTGAGAGACTCCACCCAGCAGCTGACTGAAACAGATGCAGAGACCCACAGCCAAATGGGGGATGAAGCTTGGGGTCTCTTATGGAAGAATTGGGGGGGGGATTGTGGCCTCTGAGGAGATAAAAACTCAATTAGAAACAACTAACCTAGACCCTTCGGATTCTCAGAGTCTGAACCAACAACCTAAGAACACATACAGGCTGGACCTGGATCTCACCACACGTATGTAGCAGACGGGCAGCTTAGTCTTCACGTGGGGCTCAAACAACTGGAATGGGAGCCATCCCAAAAGCTGTCTGTGGGATATATTCCGCTAGCTGGGCTGCCCTGCCTGGCCTCAGTGGGAGAGGATGCACCTACACTCATAGAGACTTGATGTTCCAGGGTACAGGGATTCCAAGAGGGGGCTCACACTTCCCAGAGGAGGAGGGGAGGGTGACGCAGGAAAGAATTGTGGAAGGGAGTGACCAGGGTGGGGCAGTGAGTGGGATGTAAAGTGAATGTAAAGAGAAGAAGAAGAAGAAGAAGAAGAAGAAGAAGAAGAAGAAGAAGAAGAAGAAGAAGGAGAAGGAGAAGGAGAAGGAGAAGGAGAAGGAGAAGGAGAAGGAGAAGGAGAAGGAGAAGGAGAAGGAGAAGGAGGAGAAGGAGAAGGAGAAGGAGGAGAAGGAGAAGGAGAAGGAGAAGGAGAAGGAGAAGGAGAAGGAGAAGGAGAAGGAGAAGGAGAAGGAGAAGAAGAAGTGGAGGAGGAGGAGGAGGAGGAGGAGGAGGAGGAGGAGGAGGAGGAGGAGGAGGAGGAGGAAGAGGAGGAGAAAAGAGAAACTACAACGTCTCCTATTTCAAGTTCCCTGTAATCTGTTAGGATTTTCCATTGGCTAAATTTAGCCAAAATTCAGTTGGTAAACTGAGCAAAGGAATTTGATGTCACCACGAGTCATTCCGATTACAATTAAGCAACAGAACGAGGAGGCCCTACGCAAGATGACCGCTGGACCCGCAGAACACTTCAGAGATGGAGAACTGAGATTTCAAACCAGAGAGGCTAGAGAAATCGAGGAGGCCAGCGCATGTCCAAACAGATGATGGATGTGAGAAAAGATAGGTGGTCTCAACACCAAGGAAATGAGAGCCGAAAGTAGGCTGAGCGCATGAAAACAGCAAACAGAGAAGGCCCTGTCAGCGACAGTGCTGACAGGTAGAGCTGCACAGACTGTAAAGTGGATACATTTGGTTAGAACCAGTTTAAGGTTGTCTAGAGAGAAGCCAGGCATATTTTGTGGTTTGGACATGGAATGTTCTCAAATGCTCACGTGTGGCAGGTTTGGCTCCTAGCTGGTGGAGGGATAGAGAAGTGACTGGATCAGAGGCGACATCAACGGCTTGCTGCACGGATGGTTCATAGCCCAACAGGCCACATTAGTAGGCGGGGTGTGGTTGGAGAAGGCAGGACGCTGGGGGTAGATCCTCTGCCTTCTACTTCCTGGCCACTTAAGAGTGAGCTTTGTTGTGCCATTCTCTTTGCTACAATGTTTAGCTTCAGCTCAGACTCCAAATAATAGGGTCAAGAAACCAAGCTTGAAGCCTCTGAAACCATGGGAGTGAAAACCCCACCCTTCTCCTTTAAGCGGATTATCTCTGTGATTTTACCAGAGTGAGAGAAATATTGACAGACTCGTGTATGGACATGTAGCACGTGCACATGGAAACCAGGAGACACGCTCAGATTTGCAGTGCCTTGACTGATTTTCCCCAATCTGGAAAGAGCTGCTCACCAGTAAGGTTTTTTTGTTTGTTTATTTGTTTTGTTTTTTTTTGTTTGTTGTTTTGTTTTGTTTAACTTTTCTCACATAGTCACACAATGGAATAAGTAATGAAAATGGACTAAAAACGCACACAACCACATGGGTGATTCTCACAAACACAGGACCTAAAGGAACACATATAAAATATAATTCTATTTTAGCAGGTTCACAACAAGGTAAATGTATGTGATAAAGATGAAAGTTGATTAAAATAAAGTGAGAAGTGTGTTACCATACAAATAAGGTTGGTGGCTGTTACCCTGGAGAGGGAGAGCATTCTGGAAGGTCTAATAATGTTCATTTTATTAAAGGCTACTTGAGTATTTATATTAAACTGAGTGTATCATTATAATTCTCTTAATTTTTCTTTTTATAATTTTTAAGCCAGCATACAAAATAATGGTTTACCATAAGCCATTTTATACATACATATAGGCCATTATACTCATTATTCTGTCCCTGCCCCATATGTGCTTTTCGATATGGAATGTGCTTAAGAGAAAAAAAAAACAATAGTTAAATAACAGAGGGAAAGAAAAGGCATGTCAGGTATGTGTTTCTGAGACTACAGGAGGATGTAGTCCATCAGAATACATATAAAGAATACATCAGAATACATATAAGAAAGGAACATATAAGTGCCAGGAAACCAGAGATGGTGATACAGCTGGGAGGAGGGAATCCTTGGGATGAGGGCAAAAGATGACCCCAGGCTGACAGCTGCCTGTCACATCCATCAGACAAGAATGGAATATGGCTGAAATTCACACATTGCCCCGTATGTCTGAAAGGACTAAGAAAGTACTTATTTAGTTACGGTTATGTTAGAACTGAATTAATGATAAATATACAGGGGGAAAAAAAACCTCCACAGAAACCAAAGCAAAACAACAACTTAGAAACAAAAGGCAATTATTAATTTTAGAAACAAAAACTTACACATGAAGGTTTTCAAGCTGCCGGGCAAGGGATGAATGATGCCTAGTGATACAAACAGACACTCACCATCCTGCCTGGACTCTGGTCCAGAGATACAAATGCTCACCACCCAGCCCTGACCTGGATACAAAGTTGGGATATGGGGGATGTGTGTCTCTCATCTAGCTCTAGGGAGGGAGAGTTAAACCACCATCTTCTACAAGAGACAGTCAATAGGCAGCCACGCCTGGGGTAGGAAATGAGAATAGGAGGAAAGGTATGTTTTCAGAGATAACGAAATTGACAGTAAGATGGGGAAAAAGCTAGAAATGGGATACGGTGTAAGGTGGGGAGATTGCTGTTTTTCATTGAGTTTATTAAGCAATGCGATCCCTTGAACTATGGACGTACAGTCCCTTTGGAAACAAAAACTAGAGCTGGGGATGGAGCTTTGGAGGTTCAACGACTGCTCTGAAGGTGAAAGTTCTAGGTTTGATCTCTAGCACCACAAAAATAAGTAAGCAGTTAAAAAAATGTCGGTCTTTAGGAAAAACCGAACAGAGAGCCGCGGTGGAGGGGCGGGGCTGGGCAGGGCGGGGTGGGCGGGGCTAGGCTGGGCTGGGCGGGGCTGACACCGAGTACAAACTATAAAGGATACTGAGCCAGTGAGCTGGCTAGCAGGTATGGGCACTTGGCCCTATGTTATAACCTACATTTGATACCTGGGGCCCACATTATAGAAGGAGAGAACCAACTTCTGCAAGTTGTTCTCTGTCCTCCACAAGTGTGCTGTGAATTATCGCTCCCCCCACCCCAGCCCCAACCCCCTCTGAACAAAAGAAATAATACATTAAAACTATACCAGGACAAAATAGCTTTACACTGGGGCGACAGGTGAAGATGGGAGTTTCTACTATTATGATATACTACACTACATTCAGATGCTAGCAGGGAAAAGCATCTTATAATTTTACTGCATACTTAAGAGGTATTTTATAGACTTCAACTATTGTTCCCAATAAAACTTTAAGAAGTAGAATTAAAGGAACCTTCATTAATATCATAAAGCATCCAACTTTAAGTTAGTAATAATTGCTCTAAATTCAGAACACATAAAGATGCCTACTATTATCACTGTTATTGAAATTATTAATAAAGATGTAATTATTTTACATTTTCTTGAATGCTCTTGTCAAAACATTAAAGACTGGCAGAAGGGGAATAGATACTGACAAAGAAAAGGCAGAATTATCTCTTGCATGTGACAGGATTACACCCCTAGAAAATGATTTTACTATAAAACGATCTATTGATCTAGTTAGATGGCGAAGCAGATCACACCTTCCGAGGCCCTGTCAGTCTCCTCAGATTAAATCCCATGCCCCTGGTCTCCCATCCCCAGACAAATGGTCCCCTGACTCATGCCCTCAGTCCAGTCCCAGAGATTTCCTCATCCCCCGTCTCAGCCCCATGTTCTCAAGTCACCTCCGTTAGTGTCCTGTGTCTGTGACACCTTTCAAGGGAGGCCATCCTGTCCTTCCTCACCAACACTGCTTTGTGAGTGACCTTTCCTGAGGACTAAATCATTCCCTAGCACCTGCTCCTGCTTCATTTTTCCCTGTAGGATTTCTTGCTGACATCTTAGTTATGTTTTTGCTTGTTATTTATTTTCTCATTAGCATATAATATCCAAGAAGATTCTGTCCTTGGGGTCTGGAGGGAAATCTGCCCACAAAATGACACGTGATGACGGAATGATGGCAGGCATGTTACACACTCCAAAGCTCCAAGGCGAACCACTGTCTCTCTTTTTATTTAAAAAAAAAGTTTTTAGTATTTGCAGATTAATGATTTAATGATCCCTACACATGGCAAAGTAAAGTTTCCCCAAGACCCAAGAAAGGATGGCAAACTAAACATCTGGGCCAACGGGACAAAAATGATTGATATTTATGATCTATGAAGAGACTATTTACATTCATAAGGAAAAAATCAGAACTATATTAGATACAGATATCGCATGATAAACTATATATAACGTAAGTAAGCATATGGCGAAACGGTAACCACTACAAGTCAACAAAGGAGTGCAGAGGACAGCAAATTCGACACAACTTTATTAGATTAGGAAGAAACGCTCTTGCTAACTGCTGCTGAAGTCGAAATAAAGCCAGCAGATACATTCCAGAGTGATGACACTGTATTAAACAATATTTTCTTTAGAAAGCGATTCGGCAACACAGAAAGGAGTCATATACATGTCTGTGTTCTAGTAATTCCTCTATTAAGAATTATTCCTATGGAAATTCAACAGCAGCCAGATCCTATTTACAGGAAGATGCTCACTGCAGTATTATCTATAAAAGCCCCAAACTGAAAACATATAAATGGCCAACATTAAGGGGAATGGCTTAATAAATTACACTACCCTCTGCACAATGGAATATTATGTGGTCATTAAAATGATAATTATGCAGAAACATGAAAAATGTTTATGATCCGCTGGCCATTGAAAACAAGCCAAATGCAAGACAGCAGATTTGCACCTTGGACTAAATCCGTAGCCTGTATAGACGTATAGGAGAGACAATACATTAAAATCATGTAACTGGATTGGGAAAAGAGTGGTTTTTGTCGGTGACATAGTTTTAAATGCTTTCTTTAAGTTTTCACCCAGAAAGGAGCTCCCACACTTCTTGTGGGGTCGGCTCTGAATGGCTCTTCTGGTATGGAACTAACTGCACAAGCTCCCTTTGAGACTCGTCCTGGTGAAACCCAAATTATTCTTGCTCTTCTCGGCACTGCAGTGTGGGGCTGTCTCTTCTTAACCACTGCTCCGAATTCTTCCTCTGATGAGTGAGGTCTTAGCGAAAAGACTTGGAGATGCTGAACAGGCTAGAGCTCAGAGGGTCTAAAGCCAGCCCCTCCCCTACTGGCTGAGTTCACGCCTGTGCCTGCTTTTCATCTACAGAGTTCAAAGGTGGAGAGGGTGCCCTTAGTCCAGACCAGTCCAGAACCAGATCTGGAAATCTACCTGCAATGTGAAGCTACCACCCCTAGCGACAAAGTCACAGCCCTATTGGATTTTCTAGGAAGCCCAAGACGGAGCCCAGAGCTTCCAATCACACCGTAGGTGGGTACCATCTTCCAGAAGTCTTCCTCCTTCTGTTCTACTTCGGAAAGACCTTGGACCTACCCTATGACTTCCTGGGGGACCTTTCTGCAATTAATCAGTCCAACGTTCTTACAAATGGTCCCAAGAGACCAAACTAAAAACCAACATGGAGATGCTTCAGTTCTGCATAAACAAACTCCAGAGTCTGACCTGCCTATATAGAAGAAGTCAAATCACCCACCTAGAGGCCAATAAAGCTACCTCAGTTCCTACATGAAAGGGGTTAATTTTAACCTTTGAGTTATTTTCTAATTGTCTGTCTCCCTATCTCCACCAAACAAGGAAAGAAAGCTTGGGACACCCGATCTGCTTTTTGTTTTGTGAACTCTCATCTTTAACCCTTCTTAGTTTATAAAGCCAACTTCTCTTGGCTCATTGGAACTATTACTCTATGCCAAGGAACAAAGTGTTGTCATAGTCTAGAATAGAATATAAGGCCAATTAAGATCTTTTAAACTGTTGTAATCTACTTCATTTGACATGGCTACATCCTAGCTCTAAGGTCTTGAACAATGCTCCAGTTGGCTTTAACTGTCAACTTGACACAGTCTAGAGCCAAATGAAGAGGGAGTCTCATATGACCAATTGCCTGGATCAGATTGGCTTGCAGGAATGTCTGTGGGAGATTGTCTTAATTGCTTTAATTGATCTATCATGGGCAGCACAATTCCTTGTAGAAGTGATCCTGAGGGGTCTACAAAATCCAGATAAATATGTGCCAACAAGACAGCCAGCTAGTAAGCAGAACCCCTCATGGTCCATGCTGCGGACTTCTCAGCTGCGAAGTTAATTCCTTGGTAATACTACGTTGGCCTGCATTGACTTCCTTCAGAGATGAACTGTGACTTGAAAGTGTAAGCCCAATAAATTCCTTGCTCTCTTAAGTGGCATTTTGGTCATGGCTTTTGTCACAGCCACAGAAAGGAAATTACTTTCCTGTGAAGGGGGGCTAGTAAAACCCCTACCTCAGAGAACTATGTGAAAACTAAAGGAGTTTCTAGCTGTCAGCAAAAAGCATGGTGCCTGCTCTATAACAAACACTGCGCTAGTTACAATGTTGCTGTCTGTGGCTTCTACTCTGCCCTCTGGCTTGAACACATGGTTGATAAGGCAACCGTCCCCAACCTGGGGCACTGTATCTCTGCAATGATGTAATTCCCAACTTCCTTCTGGGAAGAGATTAGTGTTGATAAATGCGTGAGCAATTTTCTGATAAACTTTAATAAGATTAAGACCTCTTCTGGGAAGCACCCAGTTACCCACCCACTCAGCTGACTGCCAGCGAGGAGGAGCTAATGACTTTGAAACAAACCTGGGTTTGAAGGCAGTGTAACGGTGATTATCTAATCAGACTGTTTCTCTGTATAATTTTTCTATGGAGACAACCTCTGGATCTGCCCCCTTATGCTTCTTTTCTTGGGACCTGCTTGAATTAAAACCTTGATGTAGTCTGAAGAATAAAGTGTGTATAGCATTTATTCATATTCCTTTCCTATTCTCATGTTAGGGGAGGGATCTAGAATTTTGCAGGGAGAGATCACATATGTGTCTTTATTCACATTTTAATTCAGAACTTAACATTACTACTGATACATAAAATGTTCATTAAAGTGAAAACGTTATGAAGGGAATAAGAGGAAACTTTAAAAGCAGCTGAGGGACTGAGAAGAGGGTCTGTGAGTAAGGATGACACTGAGTGTGGTAAGTTCATTGTCAACTGGACGGTGGTCATCCGGGAGGGAGGAACCTCATGGGACAAAATGTCTCTATGGGATTAGCTGGTAGGCAAGCTGTGGGGCATTTCCTTAATAAATAATTGACATGTTGGTCATATTGCTATGGGGGGGCACTTCCCGTTAACAGGCGACCCTAGATAAGAAAACAGGCTGAGAGAATCAGTGGTAGCAAGCCAGTAAGCAGTGTTCCTGTATTGTCTCTGCTTCAGTTCCTGCCTTCATGAATCTGTCTTGAGTTCCTATACCGACTCCCCTCCATGATAGACTGAAATCTGTATGCTAAAATAAACCCTTTCTTTCCCAAGTTACTTTTAGTCATGGCCTTTATCATGACAACAAAAAACAAACAAACAAACAAACAAACAAACGAAGACACTGTGGAAACACGAAGAGTGAGTTCATTCATATCCCCAGCATCCATGTAAAAGGTGGGCACGGCCATGTGTGCCTGTAACCTCAGCAGTGGACCCCATGAGTTTGCTGGCCAGGCAGCCTAACCAGGATGGTGAATTTCAGATTCAATGAGAGGCTCGCCTCAAGGGAATAAGATAAAGGTGATAGAAGAAGATAACCAATGTCCACTGGCTTCTGCATGTACACATGTGTGCACACACATGAATATACCATACCATATTACACACGCACGCTACTGAAAACAACACTTACTTTTAGCCAGGCAGATTGGGAGGGTGAACAGTAGAGCTCTCTACGGCTCTATGTACTGGTGTAGGCTTCAGCTTTGGAGGCAAAACTCAGTTTTAGCTGTGTGATGTAGCACAACCAATTTAAGTGTGGGTTTTAGAAAGTTGTTGTCCTTCTTGACTTTCCTCTTCCTTGTACTGTGCAAATATAGTGCCATGCAGTTAATGTGTGAGGTGCAAGTTATGGGCAAGTAGATTAGAACCTCAAAATACGTTATTACTTCTACTTCCTGCTATCAGCTATTTACGTGACATGGAAAAATTCATGTCCTTTCTCTAGGACGTGGTTTCCTCATCTAAGAAGTAAGAATTTAAAGAGGAAAAGGCTCTAAGACCCTACTGCTGAAGAGACCACACCCTTTGGTCGTGGGACAAAATCAAGTTGGTATGGACTAGAAAACCTCCCCGCCCCACCCCATGGCTAGCTTCTGTAGTACCTTAGGCTGTTGGGAAGAAAAGCCATCAATCAACAGCGTTATCCAGTTGGAATTCTATGAGCTACTCTAATGACTGTCCTGGCAAGGTATGCACAGGGGTACCACAGTATCTCTGTTATGGGAGTGACCACCTGCTTACTTACTGGATCTGAGGCATGGGGTTCATAGCTCTAGGGGTGAACCTTCCTCTGTTCTTTTTTCTAAATGGACACAGTAACAAGCTGCCCTCCACACACATAGATTAACACAGGCAGGTCTCAAACATCACCCTAGACATTTCTTTGCACAGTGGATAATTAATATGGAAACTCATAACTGGTGGAAGTACAGATACTAAGTGTGGACTCTTCAGCCCTATGGAAATCTATACTATGCATTCCCCACCCACCAATGTTCATGGGCTCTTGCAAGAGAGGAAGACAAAATTACAAGAGCGAGCTCAGAGAAGACTGGAGTGAAACAGGGCAGACATGGCAGGACCTCTCTACTCATGACGTCACAATAGTTATGGCTGCCTGAGATACCTGCACAAGATCAAGCCAGTCAGGAAGCCAGCATGGAGCTACGAGGGGCTCATGAGACCCCACTTCAAGCTGAGGTGAGATTGACAGTTAGTAGCTGCTGGGAGAGGAAGAGTTGATTTTCTTTAAGGGGTAGTCCATGGTAAGGGGTAGTCCATGGTAGGTTGGTCTCCAGTGGAGTGGGAGAGAGAGAGAGAGAGAGAGAGAGAGAGAGAGAGAGAGAGAGAGAGAGAGAGGGAGGAGAGGGAGGAGAGGGAGAAAGGGAGAAAGGGAGAGGGGGAGATGGAGAAAGGGAGAAAGGGAGAGGGGGAGAGGGAGGAGAGGGAGGAGAGGGAGAAAGGGAGAGGGAGGATAGGAAGGAGAGGGAGAGGGAGAGAAGGGAGAGGAAGAGGGAGAATAAAGTGGAGAGAGGTGGAGCTGGATATAGGAAGATAGGGGAAGTTCTCACAGTCAACTCTAACAAAAGACATTGTATGCATGTACGACATTCTTCAAGGACTAATATAAGTCCTTTTATAAAGAGAGTTTAAGAAAAACCTTCATCTGCCAGGGATACATGAGGGAAAAAAATAAGAAAAGTCTTAAAAATGCTTCTTAAAAATTAATAAAGGTCAGGGCACATTCTGCTTCCAGATAAGACGAATGTATTCTCCTGCCTGGAGCAATAAATAATGTTGGTCAATTTAAATGAAGTGACAATTTCAAGATGCTTGACATGAGGACCCAAGAGTGGCATTTGAGAATAAGAAGCAAACAAGGTGTGCCTCCATATGGTGGCTCCATAGGCTTGGTGGGCGGGGCTGAACTGAGCCCTCCATTCACCGGGAGCTGAAGAAATGGATCTGAGTCCAGAGGCCTTTAAGGTTCACAGGACAGATCACCAGGAGAAAGGAGAGGGGAGAGGGGGAGAGAGAGCAAAAGGCATCTAAGCTCAGATCATGGCCAAGGGAAGACCTGCCCAGAGAGGATGAAAACAAACAGCAGCAGCCATCCAGAGCAGACAGGGACAGAGCTGCCTCACCTGCCGCCTGGAGCAGCTCCTATTGCAGGGCATCCCTTAGCACTCAGAAGGCCGTAACACCTAACAGGAAATAATTAGGCCGAGAGCACATGTGGATCTCGACTTGCCCAGCAGATATCAAAGGCAGGATGCAACAGGACCAAAGCATTTCAGACTGCAGAGTTCAGCAACATTGAGACTAATATAAAAATGTCCACCACACACTATAAAACCCGCAGCGCTTGGTGGCCAATCAGAGATTACCAGATACACAGGCGTAAAGAAGGAGGAGATGAAATCAAAACTGACTGGAAACTGTACAGAGGGGAGAATTCACCAGGGTAGAAGAAGAGAGTTATAGCTGTCTGTTTAGAAAGTCGAGGTATAGAATGTAAGATGTAAAAAGAACAAAGCTAAACTTTTAGAGGTAGAAAGTGTCATGTTAAAATAAAAATAAAAATAAACCACACTGGACAAGATCTACTTTTTTGTAAAATCAGGAAACTCAAATACATGGACTCATAGCTGTAGAAGTTTTCTAGAAATAATTACAAGCAAGGGGAAAAAAAGTAGAGAGTACTGTGGGGTAACTGTTGGCTGTTGTGTAATGTGTGTGTGTGTGTGTGTGTGTGTGTGTGATCTATATGTGATATGTGTGTGTGATGTGTGTAATGTATGTGTGATGCATGTGTGTGATGTGTATGCATAATCTGTGTGGTGTGTAATCATAAGTGTGTGATGTGTGAGATGTGTGTGATATGAGATGTGTGTGTGTGATGTGTATGTGATGTATGTAGTATGTGTGATATGTGTGATGTATGTGTGTGATATGTGTTATGTGTGTGATGTGTGTGATGTATGTGGTGTGTGAGCTCTGTGAGGTGTGTGTGTGTGATGTATGTGGTGTGTGATATATATATGTATATATATATGTGTGTATGTGATATGTATGTGATGTGTGTGTTTGTGTGTGATGTGTATATATAATGTGTGGTGTGTATGCAATGTGTGTGTGATATGTGTGAAATGTGTGTGATATGTGTATGTGGTATGTGTGAGATGTGTGTGTGATGTGTGTGATGTGTATGATGTGTGTGTGTGCAATGCGTAGGATGTGTGTGCATAATGTGTATGGGATATGTATCCAGTGTGTATGTAATGTGTGGGTGATGTGTGTGTGACATATGTGGTGTGTGTAATGTATGTTTTGTGTGTGTGTGTGTGTGTGTGTGTATAGTCACCAGAGGAAGAGTGGTAGAATATAAGACAAAGTAAAAGTGAAAATATAACTACCTTTGATTTAGAAAACCCTCAAACTGATATATTCACAAATGCATGAAGCTCAGCCATCCTGAAATACAAGAGATAAGAGAAAGTATACCAAGACACTATCGTCTAGTTGTCTTAGATCAGTAAAGACAAATGTCATAAAAGAAGACAAAGAAAAGGCTATTCAGAACAACGAATGTAAGGGTGGTAACAGATTTTTCATAAAAATAATGTGGGGAAAAAAGATAGACAATATCTCTTATAAAAATGTTCAACGTACAGTTTTCTACACCATAAAATGTCTTCCAAAAGCAACCATAAAATAAGGATGGATTCAGTCCTTGTCTTAGTTGGGGTTTATTTCTGTGAAGAGATACATGACCACAGCAACCAACTCTTATAAAGGAAGACATTTAATCTGGGGGCTGGCTTACAGTTTCAAAGGTGTGTCGCCATGGCAGTATGCAGGCAGACGTGATACTGGAGGAACCGAGAGTTTTACATCTTGATCTACAAACAACAGAAGGATACTGTGTGCCACTGTGAGCACGGCTTGAGCACAGGAGACCTCATCTGCCCTTATGGTGACACAACTCCAACAAGGCTATACCTCCTAATTGTGCCCCTCCCTGTGGGCCAGTCATTCAAACATGAGTTTAGGGGCCATTCCTATTCAAACCACTACAGTCAAATAAAAGTTGGGGAAGAACTGGAGACGTTGCATAGTCAGTAAAGCGTGTGCCAGGGAAGCATGAGAGACTGAGTCTGGATCCTTAGTACCAAAAAGTGCTGGGACGCCTACATGCATCTGTTCCTCAGCACTGGGGAATCAGACAGGATTCCAGGGGTTAGCCCGGCAGCCAGACCATTGAAATCAGCAAGCTCCAGACTTGGTGGGAGACAGTTTCAAGAGATAAGGCAGGGGGTAGCAACAGACACTGGATATTAACCTACCCACAGACTCATGGGGCACACACATGTGCACACGCATGAACACATATGCAATGCACACGTGTGCGCTCTTGAACACACACACACACACACACACACACACACACACACACGCTGGTAACAGACTCATTCTGTAAGAAAGATTATAGTGGCACTTCGAAGCAATGAAAATAATACCAGGTAGAAATATAGCCCTAGGCAAAACCACTGCGGCAACAGGAGTGTTATAAATTAAGTTTATGACTACATCTTCTGTATTCATTTGCATGTATTTAGTTAGTTAGTTAGGGTAGGTACCACACTAACTATGTGGAGGTCACAGTGGACAAGTGGTGGGAGTCAGTTCTCTCCTTCCACCATGCGAATAGCAGAGATTGAACTCAGGTCACCAGGCTTGGCAGTAGGCACATTTACCTTTAATGTTAAATAATAAAAAAGGATTTACCATCCCACGCTAGTGGGAAATATCAGAAAAGGATACACCATCCCCTATTACCACCGGCTACTCTCTAGCCTGGTAGTCTTGACATCTTTCCACTGAACTCGCTAAGAAGTTCCCATGGCGGGTCGCTGCCACCCCAGCCCCATGCAACAACCGTCCATCTCGCGGCTAGCTGTCACAAATCCCTGTATCCTGGCAAAATCAAAACTCTTGAGGCTTGTAATTTACCAATCAGATTTATATCAGTAAATTCTCACCCCACAAAATAAACTCAGAGCCAATTGATAGAAATTGCCCACCTAGATAAGAAATATTGTCCTGTAATTATCCATTCCTTGTGAGATATTCATAGCTTCCTGTGACTATTTAAAACCACTCGGATCTGGGTTGACCTCTCCCTCCATCTCCCTCCCTCCTTTGTATCTCTGTTCCATCTCTCTTTCCCCCTCTGACCTGGAAGTCCTGCCTACTCCTCGCCCAGTGATTGGTCCCCTGAAATCTTTATTCATTAGGGGAAGGTCTTTGCCACATTTACCTGCTGAGCCATCTCACCGCCTCAATATATCTATATTTTAAAATACAATTAGTATGTATATAAAACAGTAACAATGTAAGATGGGATTTATAACTTAAAATGTATAACTCCATTAGTACAAAGGTCAGGAAGGAAGAAATAAGAATGTATCGTTATGAAGTTTCTGTGCTGTACCTCAAATAAGATACTTTTATTTGAAAGGAAAGCAATTATTTTAAGGAAAAGAGTTACAGATATAAATGAACTAGTAGATAAAAGTAAATCATAAAAATGTGAGGAAGGCAGAAAAAGAGGGAACTGAAGCAGAGAAGCTAGGGGATTAGCAGACAACAATGGGCAATGGATTTACATGGAAAAATCAATAGCAACATTAAGGATAAATACTCCGAACATGGGAACTAAGACGTGATGATTGCCAGACTGAATAAAAAGACTATTCTACTTCTGGTTACATACGACTACTTTTAATTATTCCTTTTAATAAATACATGATCAAAAATGTGTACATGCTACACCTAATCAAAAAAACATAACCTCATTAATCTTAGACAAGGTAGACTTCAGACCAAAAATATTACTAAGAACGGAGGTAATTTCATAATGATAAAATATTACTTGTCAGCAGCTATAACAAGCGTCCTCCAAAACCACTGGATGCCTAACAACAGAACTTTGAAACCTTGGAGCAGAAGCTAAAGAAAATGATAATTTTAACAGTCACACATCTATTAAGGTAATGAAATTTGTATTTGAAACATGTTTCATTAAAAAAATTTGAGCCCAGATAGTTTCACTGGTAAATTCTATTATTTAAAAAATTATATGGGTTGGGGATTTAGCTCAGTGGTAGAGCGCTTGCCTAGCAAGCGCAAGGCCCTGGGTTCAGTCCCCAGCTCCGAAAAAAAAGAAGAAAGAAAAAAAAAAGAAAAAAGAAAAAAAAGAAAAAAAGAAAAAAATTATAACAAATTTACATATTATCCCAATGCAGAGAATTATTTCTAGCACAATCTATAAAGTGGATTGTCCTAGTACCAGCCAGGGTACTACAAGAAAACTACAGAAAAAAATATCCTCTGTGAAAAAGATTTGGAAACCATCGATAAAATTTGAACAGATTGAATTCAACAATATTTATAAGGGCAAATGTTCTGACCAAGTGTTATTTACCTCAGGATTACAAGCTGTTTTAACATTAAAAATCAGAGAGCCAACACACTGACAGCCTGTTGTTAATTAACTTCCCATTACTGAAACAAATGCCTAAAATACTCAGCTTGGAGAGAAAGGTTCGTTTTGGAGCCCAGTTGTAGAGACTTTGGTTATGATTGATGGCTCTGCTGTCTTGGACAGGTGGCGAGGCAGCACATCACAGGGAAAGCATGTGGCAGACCAAAGCGACTCAACCCATCTCCGGGGCAAAGAAGAGACTGGGGTTCTATAATCCTCATTAAGGGAGCATACCAGTGACGTAATGGTCTTCCACTAGACCCCAACTCTTAGAGCAGCGGTTTTCAACCTGCAGGGCATGACCTCCCCAGGGCTCACGTGTCAGATGTCCTGCATATTATTACAGTTTTGAAGTAGCAACAAAATAATTTTATGTTTGGGAGTCAGCACAACTTGAGGGACGGTATCAAAGGGTTAAAGGGTTATGGCATTAGGGAGGTCGAGAACCACTGTCCTAGAGGCTGCACTACCTCCCCAGAGACTAAGCCTTTGATGGGGCAATGGTTAATATCCAAACTTCAGGGCAGAATAAAAGAAAGAGCTTATGAGCCTCAGGGTAGATACAGAAAATGCATTTGACAAAATCATTCATTCATTCCCATTGAAAGAAAGACAATGTATCAAGCTAGCGAGATTGTTAACCAGGTAAAGCTATTTGCTGTGCAAACTTGACAATGTGAGTTGAATTCTCACCTCCCTGAAGGAACTTGTCCTCTGACCTCCACACGTGTGCTGTGGCATTCACTGCCCCCCATGACACACACACATACATAACAGTAAAATAAAATGAAGAATTATAAAAGGAAAAGCTATAAACTTAGACTAGAACAGAACTTCTGTGACCTACTCCAGAGAATCCACACGCAGACACACCTGTACTTACTAGCTAAGAATCTTTACCTTCTGACCTGGCATACTTGATAGCAAAGCACCTGAATACTTTTCTTAGAACTCACAGAGTCAAGGCTATCCGTGGTGAACACTCTTATTCAATATTATTTTGAACATTTCAGGAAGTATAATAAGAAAAACCATGACGATTCCCCCAGATACGGGTGAGAATGGCGCGTCTGGCTTGCTTCACAGCTGACACCGCTGTCTGTTTAGAAAACACAGTCGGATCCATGGAAAACCCACTACAATGAGTAGGAGTGATGGAGCAGCCTCACAGGATATGATCAATAGACAATCCGCAACTGTAATTTTAGGCTCTGGAGACAAGCTAGTGGAGTGGAATTTAAAAAAAAAAATAGTACCATCTCCTTAGGACAGTGCCGACATGGAAAGGGCTTGGTGATAAATGTGGCACTGTGTGCGAAACCTGTTTTGAGAAATACAAAATGGTGTATATGAAAATGAAAGGTCTAATGAGACAGAGACACATTGTGTCCACGGGATGGAAGACGGCTATCAATTCTCCCCAAATGGATCTATAAACTCAATGAAACCCCAATCAGAATCCCCTAGAAGGGAGTGGAAGATTCTTTTTTTTCATCTTCTTTTGGTAAAGCGAAGGTTTAGATAGGAAAAGCAAAAGACTTTCCCAAACCAGCTTTGACAAGTAAAGCATTTGGAGACCTTGTGTTGTCTGATATCAAGGTGCGCATAGCTACAGCGCTCACACAGGTGAGTACCAGTGGAAAGGCAGTCAGAGCGCTCACACAGGTGAGTACCAGTGGAAAGGCAGTCATAGCGCTCACACAGGTGAGTACCAGTAGAAAGGCAGTCATAGCGCTCACACAGGTGAGTACCAGTAGAAAGGCAGTCATTGCGCTCACACAGGTGAGTACCAGTAGAAAGGCAGTCATTGCGCTCACACAGGTGAGTACCAGTAGAAAGGCAGTCATAGCGCTCACACAGGTGAGTACCAGTGGAAAGGCAGTCATAGCGCTCACACAGGTGAGTACCAGTAGAAAGGCAGTCATAGCGCTCACACAGGTGAGTACCAGTGGAAAGGCAGTCATAGCGCTCACACAGGTGAGTACTGGTAGAAAGGCAGTCATAGCACTCACACAGGTGAGTACCAGTGGAAAGGCAGTCATAGCGCTCACACGGGTGAGTACTGGTAGAAAGGCAGTCATAGCGCTCACACAGGTGAGTACCAGTGGAAAGGCAGTCATAGCGCTCACACAGGTGAGTACCAGTAGAAAGACAGATAACTACTGCAACAGGATAGAATGTCTAAACCAGTCAGAACCAAACAATCCATTTTTCTTAAGTGTAAAGACAACTCAATGGAAATGGGACAGCCTTTTAACAAATTGTGCTGGAACAATTTACACCACACAGGAATGTGCATGTGCATGCGTGTGCACGCACGCACACACACACACACACACACACACACACTACACACACACACTACACAAATGAACATTGATGTATGTTTGTATCATACTTTTTTAAACCCTCCAAATGAAGTGCTACCCTAAATGTAAAGAATCACATACAGGAATACATACTGTGTGATTCTGTTTGCATAAAATTTAGGTGGACATAATGTGTAGTGACAAAGGGACGATGTCACATAATAGCCTCTTCCCTCTGGGGATGGTAGGGGAGAGGAAGCTAGGATTACAAGGGGTCACAAGGAAACTTAGGGTGAAGAATGTGCACATTATAACTATGGTGATATCACTGTGTATGCAAGTCAAGATTACCAGATTGTCTGTTTCAACCACATATGATATGTTGCATCCCATTCGGACCAGAATAAAGCTGTTCAAAGCAGTGTGCACTGCATCAGGGAGTGGCTGGCTGTCCCTTGCTACCTTTGCGTATCTTACAAATGAAAGGTCAAGATGGAGGTCAGTTGTCCTCGGAGCCCGACTAGGCATCCTTTTAGTTGGATAGACATTCTGTGTGTTCCACTTGTGTATCTGTGCCTCGTGTCTGAGTGGGACAACTGTATAACTACTAAAGAAGGCTACCTGGGCTGCAGGACCTAGTCTGGAAGGCTGTTGTAGCTCACCACTTCCTAATGGAACGTAGCTGCCAGGCCTGATCTACCCTGGTGGGCTGGCTTCAGAATCCTTCTCCCAAAGGAAGCCCGTTCCCCAGGAAGACACAGTCATGCTCAAAGGCAGCAGCATGGCCCCACACAGGGCTCTAATGGGCAGATTTGTATGAGCAAGGGCAACATGAAGGACAGCGAGTAAAACACTGAATTAAAAGCCACTTAAATTAAGAATTCAATAGCATCCACTTAACTAATAAATAGTATTCCTCTTTGCCATTGATCGACTCAGGATGGTAATGAAGAGTTTCAGGGGCAATGGCAGAATGTCTTAATTCATGGCATAAACGTCACCAGCCCTTGGGTTCCTAAGATTGAATGTGTCGGAGAAGAGGGGAATGAAGAGCCCACAAGAATTAATTCTTGGAACATCCCTGCGGGGTCAGCATTATTATGCCCTGCTTCTAGGTAGATTTAATATCACAAGTGCTGGGCAGGGCGTTGAGGGCTCAGGGAGGCTCCATAATCGTTATTAAGTGATGATGGGGCAGATAGGCCAGAGCCGGCTCTCACTCCAGATGGGCAGTCTTCCTTATGCCCAAGTTAAGAGACTGCACAAATGTAGTATCGTGATTATCACAGTGGTCATTACTGCCACAGGGCGTAATGACGGCCCAGATCTGCCAGAACTGTGGGATAGACCACTGCAAAGAAAGCTGTGTTCTCTTAGGACAACATACTGTAAAATGAAATAAGAGGTGGGCTGCTAGGAAATGCTAGACTCGTGGAGACCCACTCCCCTTCAACTGTTCTGCTAGAACCCTCCCTCTGAGCCATTCCTGGGACACGGAGGGTCTTTATACTATGAATGACTGCTTCACGACATGCCCTGATGTAGACTCAGAAGTTCAAAGCCTCCAGTGGTCCCTGCTGGCTCCTCCTTAACAGCCGTCTACTTGCATCGATGGGCATCAGCTCCCATCTCTGGAAAGCCACTCATGAATAAAACTTCACTTGTGAGGGCCACTCTTCCTGCCCAGCCTGGCATGGCTCCAGGTTCAATGGGAACCGTGTGCTGATTCAGTGACTCAACACCTCCATAAGATCCCGGAGGATGCTTCCCCTACCTTTCAGGTACCTCTAGTCTCTCCAACTGGCTTTTATCTTGCCCATTCTTTGGGCTCTCCTCCACATCCTTGACTGCCATGAACCCCCTGCCTTTTGGGTCCCCAATGCTCTTGCCTGCAGCACCTCTCTCCTGAAATCATCACAGGTTAAGCCCATGTCATCAGTCAGATGTCCACATAGACTCCTCACGATAACAGCAGCCCGAGGGCAGCGCCAGTCACTCCATGGCCGTTGCCGTCCTCGTCACCCACCTACAAAGATGAGGACTAGAGAGACGTAGATTCGGAGGTCGTCTGATGGAAGAATGGAAGGTCTTTAGAAGTGGACTGAGTGACTGCATGAAGCTGTCTGGCATCCTTAAAATGACCTCTTTCTGCACTGCCTTGTGAAGCAGAGCCCTGAGGGGGTGAGCAGTGTACCCTCGTGGATGGACTGCCTGCACTGGGACTACTGGTGGAGAGGTGGTTCATGGCCATGTGGCTCCTTAGTGACAATAAAGAGGTTTATTAAAAAAAAAGAAGTCAGCAGAGGAGGCAAGTATACAAATCGACAAATTACACAGAACAGATTTGTAATCAAAGATATGCAAAGTAAACGACTCAGGGCCTCCAAATGCAAACTACAGCAATAATACCGAATTCAGACTTATAAATTAGCACCAAAATGGAATTCATAACTCAAATGCTAATAGGATTATGAAGAAATTGGAACACTTATAAATGGTGAATGGCATTAAGATCTAGTACAATATATGGAGAAAATATTTAGCCAACACATCAAGACCCATATAGACATGTGAGCCCTATAACCTAATAATCCCTCGGCTGAAATCTTACCCAAAAAAGAACAAACAGACATGCGTGGACCTGCCTTTGCTGAGTCAGCACTGCTAAGGCTGATGGTTACCTTTGTGCGTGGATGACATCTCTATAGTCAATTAATGAGCCAATCTTCATAAGATATAACATTAGCCAGCCCGGTCAGCATTGGTCACAGTCGGAACTGAGCTGTAATCACTGGGTGAAGAATAGCATGTCGCTTTTTTAAATGACCAGAATCAAAATCACCTTCACGAGCAGAGCTAGGGTAAATCAGAGAAACAAAGGAAGGAACACACATCACGTGTCACAGCGCATTCTCACAGACTCAGCCAGGCTCATTCCCTCCACCAACATGAAGCCAGAGCCCTCCTGGGGTCTTTGGAGTGGCTTGGGTCCAGCTGTCACATATAATCCTTGGGTCACGGAGGTGAATATAGCTTGCCCACGTGCTGGAAAGCAAAGCTTCGAAAGGCTGGTTGCAGAGTTGGGATTAGGAAAACTGAGGAGGGTAACCACCATGTCACTATGGCAACAGCCTCCCTGGCATCACTGTCCCCCTACCCTGACCAGCCCCCACCAGCTGGTCTGTACACACGGGGCTGTGACTAAGTGTCTCTTCATGTAGCTGACACTCCTCCACAGGCTTGTGTCTGCGAGGGCACCGAAAGGGCAGCCAGCAATCTCTAAGAAGATATCCACCATTTATTATCTCCCTGCCATCACCAGGAGGAGGGACAGAGTCTGTGGAGGAGAAATAGGCAGACACAGAGTTTATCCCCTTGGGGAGCTCACAGAGGACTGAGACCCTCGTCCAGCAAAGAAGCAGCAGAAGAAGATAAGGTGAGGGGTCCTGTGCTGTCTGTGTTCTCGGTGGTACCACACACTATTGTGTAGTCTGGCATCACATGGACAACAGAGGAACAGGATGGACCAGAGCCGGAACCCCTCGGTTTTTTGGATTATGTTGGCCATGGTAAAAATTGAAAATGGCATTTCTGACATAAGTTCACCAGGTTTTCCA
The DNA here is from genome assembly GCF_021556685.1 of Rattus norvegicus. Classification (NCBI taxonomy): domain Eukaryota; kingdom Metazoa; phylum Chordata; class Mammalia; order Rodentia; family Muridae; genus Rattus; species Rattus norvegicus. The sequence goes on along the minus strand of NC_141551.1, from coordinate 71,600,407 downwards.
AGTTACATTAAAAACTATGGCCTGCTGTCACTGTAAACATCACATGCACGGATCAGGGTGAGTTCCCCCAAAGATGACATTTGGGCTATACAGGAGTAGGAAAGATGCAATTACAGTATACAGAGTGATCCTTTAAATGAATGCTGTCATTATAATAAAACTACATTTGCTTTTCATGCTCTCTCCCAGCCTGGTGCGAAGCTCAACAAGTCTCAGGCCCCAGGGGCTAGTGCTGTGAGAGAGCGGCACCTGATGTCACAGTCCAGACGTGAACTTGAGCTTGGGGTCACCGCCACATAGTTGCTATTTCTTCAAATATTTTCTTCCAAAGCTAGAACAGCTGCCCCTTTAACAGCCTCGCTTTTCCCTGCCATTTTCCCAGCTTCTGGGAATCTTACGGAATCTTACAGGATTCTGGTCTGAAGTGAAACCGCTCCTTCACCAGGAGGGCTTGGAAAGAATGAGGTGACTCCAAGTCAGTGAGGCAGTGGAGAAACCTGTGGGCTCCTGTTAGACACAGGCAGCCCCGTCCTTCACTGTCTGGAATACATAGATCAAGTGAGAGTCATAAATGAGCCAACAGCCTGTCACAGAATATCTGCCAGAGGGGGAGAGAGGAGGCCATGCGATGGGTACTTGGACCAAGCTCTGGGTGCTGTTATAGGTCTGCAGAGGCGCAGAGCAGCCGGGTGGGAAAGGAAGATGTCCCTACCACCCGCCCCACCCCTAAGCCTCAGAGCCTGAGCTAGCTCAGCCAGGCTAAAGATACAATGTGTCGGTCATCCAGACTCAATGTATCCTTGGGAGAGCCATAGTCTGTGCTAGGGCTCTGGGATCTAGAGACTGCTCGACAGGATTAGAAGTCAGGGTACTGCCTGCCAGAGCAAATGTCTAACTCCGGATCTTCATCTGGCAGTCCTAAAGGCTCCGGCCTGCCTCTCTGCAGGGTGTCTATAGTCCACAGTCAGACTCCAGAGCCGCAATACCTCTGCCAACCCACAACCCCGTAGGCCATAGGGTGAGGCCTGTGGATTAGACATAAGGAGGGTCGGTTCTGAGAGACTGACTCAATGGGAGTCTTGCTAAGATTGGGCTCTTGGGGAATGTTCTCAAGGACAGCTAGGCCTAGCTGGTCTCAGAGAAGCCGCGCTGACATTCATTTCTTATTCATTCTTCAGACCAATAGGGCCCTAGAACCCACATTTTCATCCACGTCTCTTGCTGCTCTGACTCACTGTCCTCAGCACCTTGGTCCCTCTTGGCTAAAACTTGCCTGGCTTATCCATCTGGAGCTTCCTTGCCAAGTCCTCCTCAGTTACAGCCTCTGGCCTGGGGGAATAACGAGATCTCTGCCGAGTCCCAGCACTGTGGTCGGTACAGGATGTCATGGTCACACCTCTCAAAATCAAAGGGCATATTGCTCACCACAGGACTTGAGGACACCACATGTGTACTGCAAACGTAAATATTCAACGAAGGGAGAATGTCCAATGGGGTAGGTGAGGGAGGATGCTTTGAACAAATTCTGCTCTGGGCCATCTTCTCCACCAGGTCACCATAAAGCTCATCTTTGCTATGACAGAAGAACTTGACCTTGATCACTGAGCATCCCCGTCTGCATTGTACAAAAATCTTGTTAAGGTAGTTTATCAAGAACCAGCCCCCATACTTAGTGACTTTCTACTCCCTGCCCAATCAGTACCCTGAGCCTTGGCTAAAAATTCTGATTGTCTTTGTACTTAAGGTTGAGTTCAGTTCAATCTTGAACTCTCTTCTCCTATTGCGATAGCTTCTAATTAAAGACTGGTGTCGCCTCTTCTTTCTGACAATAGTCAAAATACTCCAGAAACAAAACACTCCAATTCAAGTCTTAGGTCTATCTCAGGTTGTTGCTGAAGTCTGCAAGTCACCGAACCTTTATAGCACAGAGTAGAGTGGTGCTGGCCCACAGGAGAGTGGAGGGCCCGTGCTCACGCGGGTGGAGTGTGGTGAGTGCAATGAGGTGCAATAAGCAGTTTTCTTGTATTTAAAATACAGCTGGCAGTGGGAGAGTACAGCATTCTGTCTGCAGGCAACCCGTCAAAGGACGTCTCCTAATCCAATCATGCCAGCATCAGATACATCCTCGACTGGGGATAACTAGCCTGCCATCACTAAGTGTCTTGGCCACAGACATCAGAGAAGATTGAGAAAGGACAGAGATTTCAGAACAATAAAGACACAACAACTCCATGCGTGACATTTCAAACCGAGTCCTTTGACTGCTGGGACAGTAGCATTTTGATATTCAGCAAAGGTTCCAGAACAGGAAAATCACCATGTGAGACCCCTTGTCTCCGGAAAATGCTGGCCCAAATTCTTCAGGAAGGTATCGGGACATCAGGTTGGTAACCTTCTCTCAAATGGCTGAGGGGTGGGGGAATTTTGCTGTCCTTTATTTTATCTGTCCGTACTGTTTTTTGTTTTTTTTAAAAAAAGACTGGGACCATCTCAAAATAAATATTCAAGGACAAGAAAAGCTGAAGAAGGCTAATACTGAGAGAGGCTTCAGTGGTCCAGCCAAGTGAGGACCTGCCACCAGGGTGCCAGGGCCAGTGTCCCCTGTGCTACCCATGCCTTGGCAGATGGAAGGCAGTTCATAAGAGTCACCTCATGGCCTCTGAGTCTAGTCACCTTTGACCACGGAGACCCCTTCCTCTCCATGTCCTGCAATCCTCTGTCTCTAAGTGGAGCAAGGAGCAGGGGCCACACTAGACTCCTATGAATGCCAGCACTCAATGTCCTGCAGTCCACACCAGCCCCACATGGCTGAGGCCTCCCCTTGCATGCAGCATGAGAGGTACTGTCCTCTTCCTTGTTCATCCATTGGGAAGGAATTATTCATGGTGCCAAAGGAAATGCCACCATAATGCTGCAGTCAGTACCTATCAGTCCATACAACCCCAGTACCAGTACCAAGTGGGTGGCTCTATGTTAGGGGCAAAGCACTGTTCACCCTGTTGTGTCTCTGTTATCAGCTTTCCTAAGTACTAACAGAAGGAGATACATATGATTTTGTTATCAGCTGCCTTTAGATTTTTCTCTTTTATATACATTAGGCTTTGATGGATGGGGTAAATTTTAAGAAATTGTAGGTAGATTTATATGCATTCATAAGTTTCATTGAAGGATAGTAGAAGTACCATAAATTCTGTGTTACAAAGAACATTATTGACCCTCACTGACTCTGCAGTTGAGGCCTTCCATTCTTTCTAATGCTCTCCATTTCATCCTTTTGCATAGTTATATAGTATTCCATGGCTTAATTTTTTTTTCTCTCTGTTGAGCATTCAGATGATTTAGGTTATTTTCCCTTTTCTAAAGCTGTAAGAAAGGCTGTACCAAGCAACCCAGCTCTTTGGCTCATGATAGTTTCTAAAGTGAAACAGATTAGCTCAATGCATAAGGTCCTCTCTTCCCGGCCCAGACACTCTAGTACTGGTCACTCTCTAAGCATCATGGGTACTATATGGTAGTAACAGTTTCTCCTTTCTGGTCCAGGTCCTCCCATGTAGAACAAGCCAAGCATTTGTGAATTGCCAACAGGCCCTCAGTGATTCTGTTCCACGGGAGAGGGTAGAGCCCAGCCCAGCATTCCCAGCCATGGTGTGCAGAGACAGGAATGAGTTTGACTTCATCAGTGAACTTGATTTCCAACAGGGAACTTACTTTCATCAATATGACAGCTGATCCCAGAGGGATGAAAGGAAATCAGGTTCTCCTCCACTCTCAGGACTCGTGCCTGGTTTCTTTCCCAAGGCAACTTCCAAACATGTCATCTTGTAGTTTGTGGGTCTATAAGCTAAAGGTGTCTGCCCCATTGTCTTGTTTGTTTTTCTGTTGAAATCATAACCATCAAGGTGACAGGGCTAGTAGGTGATGGCATGGGATGTGTGTAGCCATCAGGATTTGACTTGGACAAGGGGTTAAAGCAGAGCAGATCTTATTCAAGTTAATGCAACAGGTGGAGACTTCTGCATAGATCTGAGCTCAATTCTAAATGCAACTGCACTGGTTCTAGACCACACACGGATTCTGAAAACACCTGGAAGCTTACAGTCAAGGACCAGCAGGTCTGCTACTGATAGATTAGTGTGACTTTATAAGAGAGACCTCTGGGAAGCTTCCTTTGACCCCACATACAGATTCCTAAGATATTCATGATATAACAAATTTATTGGCCCCTTGATCTTGGTTCTCCTGATCTGTAGAACTATGATCGACAGTTTCCAGTTTGTGACATTTTTGACAGCATTTCACTGACTGAGGCAATGCATCCTTTGATTTCTAGCCTCTACGTGTTTCTGCGCCACACACGTGTGAAATGCAAGCATTCTCCACAGGTCTCTAGGCAAGGTGGCACAGTAGTAGCTCAAGCAACCGGACCCAGCATTTCACAAATGGTTTCTCCAGAAGGAGGGGAGAACATATTTGAAGTGGAATATTTCGGATTCCTACGTTCTGGATTTGCTTAAGGATTCTATTTTTAAAGTCTAAGAGGGCAATTATCACACTCCCACAAGTAACCTTCCAATCCACATACTCCATTCAGTATGTAGATACAGATCTAGAAGGTTGTAAAAGAAAAAATCTGTTATCACATTAAAAATGACAAGACAGGGCCAGTGAGATGTCTCAGAGGTTCCTGGTGCCAAGCCCAGTGACCTTAGTTCAATCACCAGATTGTTCTCTGATTTACACACACACACACACACACACACACACACACACACATACACACACACACACACGCGCGCGCGCTAAATGAAATAATACATAGATAATAGATAAATACATATATGTAAAAAGCAACAAGACAGGTCTTATTCAAGTTAATGCAACAGGTGGAGAGACTTCTCGATAGACCTGAGCTCAATTCCAAATGTGATAAAAACAGCCAGAAGCTTATAGTCGGGGTCCAGCAGGAGGGGACCTGCTATGGTTAGAAATATCTAAGAACACCATTAGATATTGAGGGTAAGAGTTTTGCTAACCTGGTGCAATGGGATTCTTGCTTAGAGGTGGACCTTGGCTTAGACACCCAGGGTAGGGGATTCTGGATACTCTGGTTTATCAAGATTCTCTGCTAAAACTGGCCTCAGCTAGCTACGTTCAAAGCCAGTCTCAAAGAAGACTCAAAGATGGCTGCCTGGGGTTAGGTAGCGGCAGAAGTGTCTTTCTGAAGACAGATAGATGTAATATGGACACAGACATTATCCATGCAGAAACACAGCCATTACCACAAAGGGAGGAAGAGGTAGTTTATCCTGGAGCCAACTCTGAGTGACCATGGCCTGGGAACCTAGATTCAGAGCTTACCACAAATGCCGTGTTCCCACAGGATGCATTTTCTGAAGTTGGTTACAAGGCAAACGAAAGTCATAAGCCAAGGCATTTTCCAAGGACATTGGTGGGTACATGGGACGCTGGTGATCATAAGGGAGGAGCCTCTCTGGGGGGTTCAGGTGTGATCTGAAGGCATAGCCAGGGGGTTGGTGAGAGCCAGTGATCTGTCAACGTATGCCAACAGGCAGCATGCCAGAGGATATTATGTCATAAGCAGAGGTGGGCAGTGAATGGCTACTTAAGACAGACCAATTTTGGATCCAGGTCTTCAACACACAACCATCTACAATCACAGAAATTCCAACCAGCCCATCTGCCTAGTAGAGTCTTTACCACCCCTATGGGGGCTTTGTATGCTTCTTCTAAGAATGTTAGATCATGACATTTAATAGCTATATGAATGTCTCTATGTTATGTACTACATACATGTGTACACGGTCCCAATCTGTTGGGATGCTTTAACAGAACACCTTACAATCGTGCTTCTTGCTCATGGTTCTGGAGGCTGGGGGTTCAAGAACAAGGGACAGCAGATCTGCTGCCTGGCGAAGCTGTGTTCTCCGCTGCAGAGGTGGACAGCAATGGGATTATTTAAAAATGAAGGGGCTGGTTTCACTCCTGAGGGCTCTGCCTTTACAACCAGATAATCTTCACAATGCTCCACCCTTTTAAAAGTTTATGAAATGTATCACCTCTGTGTGTCTATGCGTGTGTGATGGTGTAGGACACATGCGGAGGTCAAAGGACAATGTTGTGGAGCCAATTCTCCACTCCATGTTTTTGTGGGTCCTAAGGTCAGATGTCAAGTTGCCCGATGTGCAAGCAAGTGTCTTTTCCAATTGAGTCCTCTCATCAACTCGGGTTCCTCCTCTTGATACCATGCCTTTGGGGACTAGATTTGAGATAAGGGTTTGGAAGGAGTGTAGACATTCAGACCCTGTTATAATCAATCAGTACTGCTGGAGCAGGGTGGGAGGAGTGAACGGTCTTAAGTTCCTGCTGAGAAAGGAAACTGGAGGACTCAGTACTAAGGTTCTAATCTCCACAAGTCAATTCAGAAGCCAATGAGATTAGACTGAAAGGTTGTGGAAGTTACCACCTCACACTTACTAGAACAGAGAATGTAAAACAGCACAGCCCCTCTGGGAGACCGAGTTAGGATCTCCAAAGGACCCAGAAATTTCACTCTCAGAAATACACCTAATACTCATAAAAAAAAATGTCCACATAAAAGTTTGCATATCAAGGTTCAGTTGTAGCGTGCTTCGTCATAACTGCCAAGTAGAGGCAACCTCCCTGTCTGTTAACTTTTGGGTGGGTAAGCAAAATGGGTCATATTCCCATAGTGGAGAATTACTCAGGCATGAAAACGGAGCGAAGTGTTGATTCATGATCCAGTGTGGACCAGTTTTTTTTTTTTTTTTTTTTTTTTTGGTTCTTTTTTTTTCGGAGCTGGGGACCGAACCCAGGGCCTTGCGCTTCCTAGGTAAGCGCTCTACCACTGAGCTAAATCCCCAGCCCCGTGGACCAGTTTTGAAAACTTTACGCTAGGCGAAATAATCTAGACCTTACATTGCATCAAGTACATATATGTGTGGTTTCACTGAAAGAAAATTAGGGAACAGAGTGAAAAACGAGAGGTGAGGGCTTGTCCAACACCCTTTAGCAGATTGTTAAAGGGTGTGGGGTTTCTTCCGGGAGGTCATGAAATAGTCTGGGACTTGTGGTTGTTGCAGAATCTCGTGAATTATTAAAAGCCACTGGATTGTACATTAAAAGTGAAATTTATGGGTTGGGGATTTAGCTCAGTGGTAGAGTGCTTGCCTAGTAAGCGCAAGGCCCTGGGTTCGGTCCCCAGCTCCGAAAAAAAAAAAGAAAAGAAAAGAAGAAAAGTGAAATTTATGGTATGTAAATCACATCTCCAAAAATTGTGGCATTGCATCAGTGAGCGTAAAACTCAAAAGAACCAAGAGTCGTCAGGGCAATTCTGAAAGAAACGCCATACCCAAAGACTCAGGCTACTATATATCAAGACGTATTAGTAAACCTCAGGATATAACAGATTATCAGGGTAGAAATCAGCATTTAAGCCAAGGAAGCAGCAGCCCTAGAAAAACGCAGAGAGATGCGTGAAGTCAGAGTGCGGTGATTAGCGGAGGCAGGGTGGACTCTTTGATCACTTAATACAAAGTGCAGAATCGTTTTTTTTACCCCAATGAAGACAACAAGAAAAAACCACCTTACCCTCGGCCTACAGAAACTACACAGTAGGCGTTTATTTTAAGAGGAAGGGAGAGACTGGAGTGGAAGGACAGGATGGAGGGAACTGGATGTCAGCTATCATGCTTTCTCTGTAACAGGAAAGGACCCAGGTGGAATGCTGCCTAAATAAATGTTAAGACTGGTTCCTTAGCTCGTAGTATGTGGATTGTACTCACATTAATACGTCACTGCAGGAAATATACCGAAATACTAAGAATCATTTTCTCAGAGTGGTGAAACATGCGCATGTACCCCTAATGCCCTTATTTTCATCTTTCTGGTTTCCTCTTTTATTCTGAATTGGTAGTATTATGCTTAGGTAGAATATTAAAACTGTTCAAAAAAGGAAGCAGCCCAGTTTTACTGCTGCTACCTTGCTACGACAAACATGAGATGACAATTTCTGCAAACTTCACAGCGTGTTCTATTTTCGGGACACACTCATCCATCAGTATCGGGGTCCATGTGCGAACTGACAGGCCACTCATCTCAACAAATAGTTTCTTTTAGCTCCTGTGGTTAATTAGACACAGTGCTGACCCGGTCGCTATTTCTTAGGACTCCCCAATCTCTGGCTTTTTTACTGCTCCAGATTAGCCCGTAGAACCCCCAGATCCTTGGTCTCAACTCAAGTGGCTGGTCCACAGCAGCCAAGCAGTGAGAGTTTAAGTGTAAAAGCTGGTGTATTGAACCCAAATCCTGTGCTCGCAGAGGCATCGTTTGATAGTAGAAGGCTGTTGGTTCATAGAAGAGATACCCTGCCCCCTGCCTCTGGTAAGATTTGCTTTTCTCCAAGACAACACTCAAGAAACCTCACACTAAGTACCACCAACAAGAAGATGCTTGTTTCTTCAAAACATGTCCCTCCATGGTGCCCCTTGACCCTGCACGGGAGTTAGTCTGGGAGCATCCTTGACATCCTCTTCTTTCCCACTCATTGCCACTACAGTTGACATCCGACTCATCACCAGGATGGATACTGCCTGCCTCTGAAATGTATCTTGGTGCTACCAATTCGTCTCATCTCCATTCCCGTCCCTACTGCAACCCAGGCCACTGCCTCTTTTCATGAGACTCCGTTGCAATCAAGATGTTCCCAATGGCTGGTCATGAAATTCTGTTCCACTGTGGTGGCTTTTCCATCTCCAACTTGAAGCGAAGGCTGTTGGTCTTTATTTTACAACACAGCTGTCATTTGTTATGCCACACAGACATGGGCTGGGGGATTCCCATGTCCACAGACAGTGCTCAGAACAGCTCCTTGTGGGTAAGACATAGCCCAGCTCAATGAGTGAAAAGAACGTCTTTTCCAATACCTGACCTCGCCTGAGTTTGACAGCATGGAGTGAGTCCAAATCCTCAAGGAAAATGTAAAGCCCAAGAAGTCTAGATACTTGCCCAGGACCCCAGGGCTCCTGCTGACAAGAGCCAAGATGGCCACGCTGAGGTCTCTCACCCTCCATTTATACCTCTTTGTCATTAAAAATGGTAGAATACACAGCAAACACATTCATCCTCTTGTTCTTGGTGTGTTTCCTTGCAGGAAATGACTTACGACAGCTACTCATCACACCTTTCAGAAGCAGATAAAAGCACAGAGCCGCTTAGAGGGGCACACACCTTGGCCAGCCTCAAGCCTCACCGGTGGTTCTTCACTCAGCACCAAAGGATGTGGTGTTCACCCTCGGTGAAATCCAGATGCTCTGTCATCCAAAATTCCACATGCCGAGGGATACAATGGTGCCGGCAAAGGGATTCCAGTCCAACAAACAGTACACCTGCTTCACCCACTGGGTGAAAATTTGGTTTTGGAGACTTGATTTGGGGAACAATTGAGTACAGGATCCTAGAAGTGGATTTGTGATAGGGAGGACACTAGGGAGAAAGAAGGGATTTGAGGAGCTGAAGGAGGTCTGAGCCGAGGTCTGAAAGAGCAGTAAGTATTGTGAGATCCAGGTCTCTGAGACAGCCTTGGACTTTAAAACATGAAGTGGGGGGCTGGAGAGATGGTTCGGCAGTTAAGAGCACTGGCTTCTCTTCCAAAAGACCCTGGTTCAATTCTCAGCATCCATAAGGTGGGTCACAACTGTCTAAGTCCAAGGGAATCCTATATCTTCTTCTGGTGTCCACGGACACCAGAAATGCAAGTGGTGCACATACGTATGTGCAGGCAAAACACCCCCACCATGTACAAACACTAACCAAAACAAAACACAAAACCTCTGAGAATTCCCTTGCTGTAAATTTGCCCTGTGCCTCACAAAAGGCAGCTTAGCCCTTCCGGTGTCCCTCATTTCTTGGCGTGTAATGGCCAACAAGGTAGCAAGGGTGTTCTTAAGTTTACAAGACCTTTCTGCTCCAAAGGAAAGTACAAACACAGGGCCATTTGCCTTAACTTTTGTTCACTTAATTTTCATAACTATTCTAGGGAAGGTTGGAACCTTTAATAGGCTGTGCACGAGCTTTCGGTATGCACACAAGAGGACAATTCTGTCTGCTGAGTCATCTTGCAAGAGGGAAAGGGACCTTGCTGGAGTTTACTCCATAGTGACTTTAGAAGTTTCCTTATGGAGGAAGGAGGAAGGATGCCTTACAGTTGGCATCTCTTGAAGGTCACATTTAGAGACATATGTTTTTGTCTCCTTAGCCTCCTGGCCCACTCAATAGAAAATGGTTGCTTTAGGCAGGGTATCAGGGGAAGTTTCGGACATAACAATGAACCCAAAACCCACCTAACTGCTCTCTGCTGCCGAGGTCCTCACAGGCAGTTTCCCTTAGATACCACCAGGGAGCTGGGGTTCTGATTTTATTTCTGGGTTGGTCTATACCGTGTTGTTTTAAATTCATCAGCTGAAGAATCTTGCTTGGAACCACTGGAAGGTGGAAAGGATCTGGGGGCACTGTCACAGACAGCACAGATACAGCAAGGAAGGAAGTCTTAAACCTTAACCCACTCAAGTCCAGAGGGCAGCACTGGAAGCCGCACCCATCCACTCCTCTCCTCAGAACACAGACAAGGACTGTTCTGAGCAAGTGCCTTCTAGAGGAATCCCCTAGAAGGAAATCCTGTGTACCCAACACTCACAGACCGCAGTGGGTCCCTCTTCAGTGTGAAATGACAGGCTGGCAGATCTAATGGCTGGGGAGCTCCAGGCCTCTTCCCCCTTCACTCACATTACTTTGGTGTGGCAGAGAAAGAGAAAGAAAACGAACTCACATTTATCCCACCCAAAGTTTCTCCTGGGCATGGTCTCCCCGACCCCGACATTCACCTGTCAGGTTCAAAGGCCTCCTTGGATGAGGATGGAGGAAGCCAGACGGCTGAGTAGCAAGCTGGAGATGCTGGTGTGATGCAGGGAGACACTGACTGGACCACAGTGTTTATCACCAAGGTGAGGTGCTAATGCTAGGCACGTTGGTAAATAGGACCTACCCAGTTCTTGCCCCAGAGAACTTCTCCCACAGTGGAAATACTGTGTGGTAAGTGCTGTAATGTGGGAGCAGACCTGGGGAGCACTTCTCAAGGGTGATGGGTGGGCAAGAGAGGTGTGTGTAGAATAGAAAAAGTAGAAGCACCCTGGAGGATCGTCCAAGGAGTGCAAAGGATCCTGGGACCTGCCCATCTCTCCCTGGGCCTTTCCTCAGTGCCTTTCTGTATTCACTGCTACCTCTCTCTCTCTCTCTCTCTCTCTCTCTCTCTCTCTCTCTCTCTCTCACACACACACACACACACACACACACACACACCCTCAGATGTGTCTGAAGTGTTCCTCTGTAAAGGTGCACACCTACTCAAAAGCCCCCCCAGTGTCAACTAGCCACCTATCTAACACTGCAGTGTTTGCTCTGGCTTCTCACAATCTGTCCATGCCCACAGAGATTCACCGAGACTTCACAAAGTTCCCACAAATGACACAATCCAGTGCCTGTTTACTCTTAACCTGCACAACCATGTGGCCAGCCCACCTCCAATTCTGACAACACTTGTATGTAATCGTTAAACTTCCCATGTCTGTATGCAAACCCAAACACAGGGGTCTTCATACTCATGTGGTTATATTTATGGGGTCCAAGAGTCCCCAACATGATGTGTAAAATCTAGGGAACAGTCTGAAGGCTCTCTAACTAGACAGTCTGAAGCTCTGTTATCCCGTTTTTTTGATGTAGGGTCAATTTTCTGAGGTAGCATTTTGGATAAATGCTCAGCGTTCTGGCTCCACAGTTTCTGTTCCGGGCACATAAAGAGATGCTTACCATCACTCGCTACAACACATCTTCAAGAACACTCACAGCCAGCCCTGCCAATTGTAGTGTTTGCAACCCAAAAAGTGATCCAAGTGCCACCTACAGAGTGTGGGCTAAATTACAGCACAACAAAGCAGCCCAGGAACGAGAACACACAAATCACAGCCACATAACTGATATTCATGAACACCCAGACACAGTGTTCAGTGAGTAAGGCAGAGGCCACAGACCAATGCTGCATGCTCTTACAAAGTCTGTATAAAGTTCAAATACAAGCCAGGGTATGCTGGGACTGAGCTGGGGCCATGGCTAGCCTGGGCAATGTAATAATGACCCAAGGGTCACCAGGGTCAGTTCTGTGTTGCCAAGAATCAGCTCTGTGGGATATAGAAGCTGGGCCCATGGCTTTCGTTGTGTGAAATTCACAGAGCCATTCAATTAGTAGAGCTTCACTCTACTGGGAATATAATACCTCAATAAAAAGTTGACCTAAGAGGCTGGAAAAGGAAACGAGAACTATCAATGAGGCCATACAGAAATGAACGCTCTTCTACATTGAGGATGCAAATTAGTAAAGGTTTGTAGAAAGGAAGCTGGCAATATTTATCCAAACCTTTAAAAACCTTACAGCCTTTGACCTAGTAATTCCAGCTTTAAGCATTTGTCTTCAAGAAATAACGAGGCTACAGTGGAAGCCTCTGCAGCAGAATTATTTACTACAGGGACAATTTGGAAATAGGCGAAGCACAGAGCACAGGTGTTCTTATTGTGCAGCCACTAAAATATATTTTAATAAAATATTTAATGAGAATACTATGGGAGATTTTAATCTTCCCTTTCTCCCCTGCCCCTGATCCGTACAGTTAACATACATCGTTTTGGCCACGAGAAAAGTCATTAGGAAACAGATGTAAACACCCAAACGCAAATGAATAAATCAATCCGGCACTCACCATGCACCGGAATCTTTGATTGTTAGGCATGGAGGTGGGAGTGAGCATGGCCGAAGGACTGTTCTCGGGGACTTATCTGGTTGAGTGTGAATGATTCATGGCTAAAGCAATGAGAAAAGCAGTCAAACTGGTGACCGAACACATACATTTGAATCAGCTCTCTCAGCAGCGTGCACGTGTGTAAAATGAGTGTATATGTTCACTAGGGAACTAGGACACCGTGCCTGGACATGTCAGTCACTAAGGAGACTCCTGCACGTGGACCATGTAGATGCATCAGGACTGTGCTTTCTTTATGCTGTAAACAAAAGGGGAGCAGACACGATGTCCAGCACTGCAGGTGCATGCCCGAGAAGAAGGTGCGGTTTTCCTTGCACGGTGCACATGCGGTGCACGGTCACATACAGATCTGTGCACACACCCGTGCTGCTTGATTTCTGAGGTTTCCTCAGCCCTGGCAATTGGCACCTCTTAGAGGATTTCTGTCACACATGCTTTCGAACCTCCTGAAGTAAGTGTGGACTTGTCGTTTTCTCCCTTAATTCTTTCAGTTTCTCCTCTTATGCAGAGGCCGGTGACTACGGCTGTCCCGGCAAGCTCTCCTTCTTATCCATTCCCATTCTCTTCTTGGGCTCTCCATATACAACCCTCAGCATCAGCTGTCTCCACGTCTGCACCGCGGAGCCTCTCCCCACCCCAAGCTTTCCTGTCTCGCTCATTGAATTCTGTGTCTCTTACCGATGGCACGTATTGAATTTTTCCTCCGAGATTTTTTTTTAATATGAGAGATGTATGGAGAGTTTTACATCTTTTGGCAAAAATCTGCTTTGGTATCTGTGTAACAGCTTAGGCTCCAGCTATTGGTTTATGACTTTCACGTGTGAGAACTACATTTACAACATTTTCACCTCTCCCCTTCCAGTTCCTCCCATGTCACCCCCATTCCTCAAATTCATGATTCTTCTTTAATGTTATTGCTATGTATATATTCATATATGCTATTATATATACATATATGTAGGATATATATGTATCTATCCTATATTCATATAAGGGACTCATCTCAGAAGCAGACTGGTTATCCCTCTCTCGGCTGCTACTAATAGTCAATCAATACCAATAGACTTGATCTAGGTGGAGGGCCTTGTGAGATTTGCCCCATCCACGTGGGCATGTCAACCATGGCACTACACAGGTCTTGTTTAAGGAACCATGTTGTTGAGATGTCATGGGCGTAGCGTCCCTGTCATGTCTAGAAGACACTCTAAAAGGCATTCTGGTCCTTTCTGCAATGTTCCTTAGGTGTAGTGTTGCTGGAGATGGAGCAATGGTGCTGGTACCCCACAGGCCCTTAGTCTTTGCATTTTGAGGAGTTGTACGTCTCCATAGTAGCTTCTGTCTGTTGCAAAAAGAAGCTCTTTGATTAGGAGTGAGAGTCGCGTGTATGTGGATGTAGAATGGGGATACCGTAGGAAATTATACTGATTGGGGAGAGTGGCAGTAGTTGGTTCTTCCCTAGGATCTGTGGCCTCGCCTTCTAAAGGGCAACTAAGTTTATGGTACCAGGGATGAATTCCCTCATAATGGGAAGGGCTTAAGCCCAATTAGACAACTTGGTCATCCCCAGTATAAAAGAACCACTAACAGCACTGGGGATATCTCGCTGGGCTGGGCATTCTTGGAGTTCACGGCCTTTACAGCAGGGTGGGGCTGTCGCTTGCTTTGCTTCTTTATAGCTTGCATAGCACATTCTGGTACCACCAGAGCGAGTCCTCAGGGAGGCGGCTTCTTTATTTGACCATGCTCCTCTTTTATTCACATCATACATGTATGCTTGTGTATATGTGCGTATGTTGTATTATGTGTGCATGTTAGCCTGTGAGAGTGTGTGTGCACATGTGTGTACATACATGTAGAAACCCAAAGGTCATGTCCGGAAGCATCTTCAATGGTTCTTCTACCTTATCCATTGAGGAAGGGTCTCTCAGTCACACCCAGAGTTAATGATGTGGCTAGACTCCCAAGCTGGAGTTACAAGTGGGCTGCCACACCCACCTGACATGTACAGGGGTTCTAGAGATTTGAACTCTGGTCCTTATACTAGTATAGCAACTACTAAACAACCTCCCTGGCATAGCTATGCTATCTCACAGAACGCAGAGCAATGTGTTAGAATGAATATGAATAGAAAGGGTGTAAGTTACAAGAGTCTACTGGGGTGATGCATGTGTCCACCTCAAATTCTCAGATCCTAACATGATGCTGGTGGGGGCTGGGGAGGGGGTGTGGACAATCACACCCCAAAGAAGGAGCCCTCCTGAGGAATTAGTGTCTTCATGAAGGCAGCCAAGGAAGTTCAATGGCCCTTCTGTCCCACGAGGACACAGCTTAGGAAAGAAGACATGAGTCAGAAAATGCTCACCAGACACTGCCCTTAGCCAGCACTTGGATCATCCCCGTCCCAGCCTCTGGAACTAAGAGAAAGCGATTTCTATTGTTCATCAACACCCCATGTTCAGTGTTTTCTTATTGTGACCTCAACAAACTAAGACAGAGGTCGGTATACGAAGACATCAACTGCATTTCCCTATACCCAAGAAAGTTCTACGCTTTAAAGGAGACATCATCTCATATTAGGAGAATAAATATTCTCTGAAACTGGAAACTGAAAGTTGCTGGGTGAACTTCACTGGGCCATCAGAGAAATGCAAAGGTACACAAAGAACAACACCACTCCCTTGACGACCAGATGGTGCCAGGCACTGGCCGGTTAAGTGGGCTCGCTCGTTCCTTCAAGAGATAACTGGGTTTAAAAGATTCTGAACAGCAATTGGGCAGTGTAAGACAATAGTGACAATCACAGTAATAATAAAGCTGCGCTTTCTAAGACCTGGCGAAGTTTTACCTAGATGTATTCTTTCTTCTAATCTTTTAGATCTGTACCCTAGTAGATTAGTTCGAGGATGTTAATCTCAGGATGGAAATGGCAAAAGAATTAAACACAATCTCCATGCCCAACAGCAAGAAAGATATTGAATGAATGATAGAATATTATACAGCAGGGGAAAGAGAATGGGGCCGATCTACACGTGCTCACATAGAAGAACACTCAGTTACACAAAGAAAACTGAGCACCTAACAAGATCATTGTGATGTGATTTTTTTAAGGCCACAAAACATTACTGTGTGTCTATACATATATTTCCTAAAAAATAATTATCAATACTTACTAAGTGCCAGACTTGCTCATAAGTTCAGGGGCTACAATGGCGACGGGAAGCAAAGGTTCAGGGTGCCGAAATGGGTGAGCGTGTAAAAGCGCTGGCCACAGAGCCTGACGACTTGACACCAGTGTGGTTAAAGGAAGAGAAGGACTCCTTCAAGCTACCTTCTGACCTTCACACGGGTACCGACGGTGGCGGTACACGTGGCCCATGTGCATGCACATATACACAGACGCTAAATAAATGAATGCAAAACCATTTCCTTTGAAAGGATAAATTAAAAAAAATTCCTCACTAACTGGGAAGCCTTGGTGCAGAGCACATCCTTTTGGGAGCCGTGTATGTCTGGACACAGAAAATATCCTTGCAGGACGCACACCAACTGTAGCAGTCAACACAGAAGCTGGGTGTGGTGGTTTGGGTGAAAATGAACCCCAGGGGCTAGTAGAGGGCAACTTGAAAGGAAGTTGGCACCAGGAACTAGAGCATCACTGGGCTGAGGGTGATCGGGACTGTGGGGCCTGGCTCAAGACGCTTCAGAGGAGAAGAATTTTAGCATACTATCTAGAGATTGTTCTTGTAATATTTTGGTGAAGAGTGTGGCTGCTTTCTGCCCTTGTCCAAGAAAAAAAAAATCTGCCCGAGGCTAAATTGAGGAATTATGGTGGAGGAGATTTCCAGACAGCCTAGGATTGACTGTGTTGCCTGTTGTTTTGTGTCACACTTGTGCAGATCTATAATGAAATGGAGCAAGCTGAGAAGGAAAAATACAAAAGGTAGACCAAAAGTTTAAAGAAAAACCTGATGTTAAATGGATTAAAAGGCATGGTGTCCTCAGGCCAAGATCCCACCCAGCTAAGCTTCCAACTTGTAAAAAGGAATTAAAGAAAAGGTCAGGATTGGATATGTTTGTGCAAGCTTTCAATCCCAGCATGCTCAGGAAGCAGAGCCAGGCAGAACTCTTGAGTTCGAGGCCAGCCTGATCTAGTTCCAGGACAGCCAAGACAATGAAGGAAACCATGGAAAACAGAAAGCTGGTGAAGAGGTAATTAAATGAGGGCCATTGCCTAGTTCCAGCAAGCAGCAGAATGTGGCAGCTTCAGCCATGTGGTTCTGGCTTTAGAGTCAAGGACAGAGGAAAGGGGCTATGGGATCTCCCTCTGTGACTAAGGAAAGCCACTAAGACCAGGCATGTGTCAGGGGTGTCCCTGCATGGAGGCCTAGAGACACATTGCATGAAGCTGTGAAGGTGAAGCCTGGATTGCCTTTGAGACCCCAAGATGCTGAAAATACCAGAGTCAGAGGATACTTGCTAAGGGAGGCTGCTAATGGAGTAGAGCCAGTCCCGAAGAGAAATGTATGTTGCAGCCAAAAAGCTGAAAGGAGGTAGAGGTCTTAAGAGCACTTTGACATCAGACATGGAGAGGTAAAGTTTGGAGTTTGACCGGCTGGTCTCGTTGGGTCCAGTATTTCCTCACTATGCTCTCTTTCCTTCCTTTACTAATGTGGGCATGGTCATGTATATCCCGTGCCATTATATGTTGGAAGTATGTGATCTGCCTTTTGATTTTGATTTTACGGGGTGTTATAGTTAAGAGATTGCCGTGAACCTCAAAAGAGGCTTTGAACCTTGGACTTAGAAACAATGTTGAGACTGCTAGAGGCTGTGAGGACTTTTGAAGTTTGAGTTACGATATGCTTACAAACCTTTGGGGGCCCATGAGGGGAATGTGGTGGTCTGAATGAAAATGGCCCCCATGGGCTCATGAGGAGTGGCCCTATTGGAAAGGATTACGACGTGTGTCCTTGTGTGTGTGTGTGTGTGTGTGTGTGTGTGTGTGTGTGTGTGCGCGCGCGCATTTTATATAGCAATTACAAACAGTACATGCTCAATTGGTGACAACTAGAGACCATTTTACAAAGGGGCAAAGGGGGAGACCTAAGCTAGGCTTGAGTATGACATCATCTTTGCCCCAGCCATGTTATAAATTCGGCAGTGGAGTAGCTGGGTTTGTGATCCAAAGTCTGCAGTGACTGACCCTCAGGAAATCAGTACCATCATGCTTTCCATGCCATGACAGAGACACCCAAGTTTGAGAGGGGTGACAGGCTCCTATTGCAGGGTGGTGAGCCATGGTGGTTTGCAGGGAAGAGCATTATGGCTCTGAGGTACGCCTGCTACATCACACCCTGGATATTTTGGGGAATGAGCCTGTGTTCTTTCAGTAACTGAAGCCTTCACCTCAAGGGGAGGCGCTTCTGGCCAGATTCTCCCCCTCATACTACATGTGACCACAGACAGGACGGTCTGGGCAAAGCCAGGCCACCCTCCTCCCTTCTGTAGGTGCTATGTGGAGAGGAAACAGCTGAAGATGAGACTTCCTTGCCAAGCCAATATATCAAGAGCTTATCCCTTCCCAGGATTTGTAGAAGGAATAACCTCCGGACTGTCTCAGGAGAGGCTTCTCAAGTCATCCTCCCCAGCTTGAGAGTCAAAAAAAAGAGGCGGGTGCCAGTGCCACCTGGGCCCTCTCTGGCTCTGGCACCACAGATTTCTCCTTGGCTGAACACATGGCAGTCTCTGGTGGGAACATGCTCCCTTTGAGAACACTCTGTGCCCGTATTTGTAGGGTTTAGCGGAGGAGACCTCGCTGACAAACTGGTTTCTGCAGCCTTGGGGTCTGGACCATGCATTAAGCAAATGTTGACAGCAATAGATCTCCCCAGATCTTCTCAGCTTGACAGCAAGCTGTCCCACAGCCCGAGGGAGGGCAGTGTGGCTCCTGAGGGAAGGAGTTATGCCTCTGGGGTGGAAAGGTTAATATTTCTGTACCCATCTGGTCTGGGCCCTATGAGCCTATGAATAAAGCTAAGTCCACAAAATGCTTCTTCATCTGGGAGGTTCAAGCCCAAGGCTCAGTGGTGGTAAGGTGGCCCAGCACAGTAAGACCCAAAGGAAAACACTTTCACAGGACTGGGACTCATGGTCTCAAGGCTTTCCCATCCCCTGGGCAGGCAGCATCTGGCCCGCTTGCCATGCAACCACAGCTGCTTATGTGGCAGGGTAGATCTGAAAGGTGCTTTGAAGGGATTTATATTCACAGACCTATAAGTAATCAAAATAAGGAACAATTATATAACCACAACCATTATAATCATCAGACATTCTCCAGTGCCCGTGACTCAGGAGGATGGCGTGGGGTAGTGGCAAAGGGGAGCAGTTAGGGGAAATTTATCAAGGATTCCAGAGCCTGGAGGTAAAGCTAACTCATCCACATGGGGTGCGGACCTCTGTTACCAAAAATTCTAACGGAAAACACAGCCTCTTCAAAATTACAACCATCTGGGTCAGCAAGTCATCTCAGTGAAAGAACAGGTCGCACCAACCTGATAACCTGAGTCTGGGCCCCAGAGCCTACAGTGGAAGGAGAGAACTGACTCCCAGAAGTTGTCCTATGTCCTCCAAATGCACACACACACACACACACACACACACACACACACACACACACACACACTAAATAAAGTTAAAAACTAGAGGGCTTGAAGAGATAGCTTGGTGGCTAAGAGTGAGCATTGGTCTTACACAGGAACTGAGTTCAGTTCCCAGAACCCACATCAGGCTTTTAACTGTCTGTAACTGTGGGATCTAATGACTGATCTCTGTGGGCATCTACCCGCACATGCATGCATAATCATACACACACACACATGCACACACATGCACACATTCACATACGTACACATATGCACTCACACACATATGCACACATATACACATATGCACACACATACACACATGCACACATACATGTGTACACACATACACACATATACACACATATATACATGCATATACACATGCGGGCACACACACACACACACACACACACTAAACAGGTAGGTAGACAGACAAGATAGGAACAAATCTTTTTTAAAACTTTAAAATCCTGCTACCTTTTGTGAGCATTTATAATAACTTGGTCACTGCACATACATAATTGCAAACAGGAAGAAGGTACTATTGTCTCATTCTATAGTGGGAAAAACTGAGATCCAAGACTTTAAGCCCCTTGCCCCAGACCATACTACTAAGGATGGAGAGAGGTTTAAGACCCACCCTCCCTGACTCCAAAGCTTTCTGCCATGGCCTATGGTCTCTATGACCCTCAAGGGACCAGGCCCTGGAAGACAAAGAGCCTGAATTTAGGTGCCTGCCTTCCCACAGGCCACAGACAACACCAGAATTGGCCAGTGAACTGTGGTAATGCGTAAGAGAAAACTCACTATTCTACCCAAACACCTGAGCTTCTGGAAGAAAGCCCTATGGCCCTCTGCTCCCGTGGACGCCTCTGCCAATTCCTGGGTGCCAGGCCCTGTGCTGACTCAGCCACGAGCCAGGAGATACCACTTGTCTCTGTGACCAGCTCCTGAGTGGCAGGACCTCCATCCCACTTAGCACCACATAGCTTCCATTAGCACATGCCCAGCCCTCTGGAGCCCACACTGGCCACATGGATGCTCAAACGCCTGACTTGGGTTTCATGATGCTGTCCAGTGCGTAGTTAAATAGGGATTTCTTCCTTAGCTCTGAAACAGGGACGTCAAGACTGAGGTGCTCACCCCTTCAGCTACTAGTTATGCCCTCATGAGACAGTAGGGTCTGTACCCGGATGGGTGTGTGTCTGTCCGTCTGTCTAGATATATGCATGTGTTCACATGTGTTTGTCTCTCTGTGTGTTTGTCTGCCTAGATATATGCATGTGTGCGTGTGTGTTTGTGTGTGTATCTGTCTAGATATAGGCATGTGGGCATGTGTGTCTGTCTGTCTCTGTGTCTGTGTGTTTGGATGTATCTGTCTCTCTGTGTGTCTCTCTCTGTCTATGTGTCTGTCTGTCTCTGTGTGTGTACACACATGCATGCACATGCATGTATCTGTCTGTCTGTATAGGTTCCTTTTTCTCTGGATGCATTAGTCCCAACCGGTGGCCCCATCTTCATATTTAAGCAAGGTATAAGAGCCCCACTCCCAATTACCATGGCATTGGGGTTTCCCACCCCAGCAAATGAGTTTGGGGGAACGCAAACACGCAGTCACTCTAAATCACCCTTTGGTGTTTACGCCTTGCTCCTCTCCCACCGAGTCTCTGACTTCTGACATTGCTTCAACGGATGGAGATTCTAACGAGCTTTATCTTGTTTAAGTCTGTCTAACTAAGACAGGGACAGTCACAGTGGAAAAGGAATAATGGGTCTGAAGTCTGGAAAAGCCAAGTGTGAAGGTCCAAGGGGCACAGTGCACCCTTGACCATGAAGTGTGGCAGAGTTCCGCTCTTCCATCATCTCCTCCTCTAAGCACAGCCATCGCGAGCACCGCCTGCTGTGGTCCAGAACACAATGGTGCTTTCAGCCCATCTCTAAGACTCCTCTGAGAACAATGAAAGAAGGCAGCTCGGGATCTGAGCCCTCGGCGACCATGATTCCTTAGTGAGATGCTGGGCGCAGGGGTGGGTCTGCTGTGCCTCTGCAGGAGTCATTAGGCAGCCACAGTGTTTATCTCTCCTGAGAAGGCAGCAGTCATTCCGGTTTCAGAGTGCCCTGCCCCAGGAGACCAGGGAGGGAACAATGGCAGAGGCTGCAGGGGAACCAGGCAGGCGGCAGGTGCCTGTACATGGCCGGCCTGGAATAGGAATTAATCACCTGCAGAAGCTCAGCGGGCAGACTGGAGGGAGTTACAGGGAAAAAGTGAAACAGCAGCCAAAGCAACTGCTAAATTTAGCCTGGTCCCCAAAGCAGGAGTTAATTAAATTAATTCTGTGTCCACCCCCACTCCAAAGCCCATTCCCAGGTGGCTTTCTCTTGCCTCACATTACAACGTGGGCCTCCACAGAGATCTCCTGACAGATGCCCTGGGCCAGCTCCTCTGCTGTGGGTGCTGGGGAGAAACACAATTGGAACTGTTTGTGGAGTTCCTGTAGCGAAGTCTGAGCAAGGCCTCATCAGAGGGTCTATCAGGCTTTCCATCCACTGAGAGGGACCGGCTGAAACCGTGCCCATCTCCAAATGACCAGGACACCACACACACACACACACACACACACACACACACACACACATACATACAGACACACTCATATAGACACACAGACATACACACATACACACATAGACACACATACACAGACGCACACAGAGACACACACATATACACCCACAGACACACATACACAAGACACACACAGACACACACACAGACACACATATACAGACACATAGACACACACACACACACAGAGACACACAGACACACACAGACACACACACAGACACACATACACAGACACACACACAGACACACGCACAGACATACACACAGATACACACACCCATACACACATAGACATACATACACAGACACATACACAGACATACACACAGACACACACACAGACACACAGAGACACACACACACATATACAGACATACACAGACACACACACAGACACACAGAGACACACATACACAGACACACACACACATATACAGACATATACAGAGACACACACTCACACACACACACTGGAGCATATGCTTGCTGACCTGTTCCTCCCCTGCATTCTTGTAGCCAAGGCTGGTCTTTGCAGGCCCCTGTCTGTCCCTGGGAGAAGTGCTTTGCCACCTCTAGCCCTGAAAACACTTTGTTCAAGCTGTCTCCTAGAGTAGGGAAGGGCTGAGGAAGCCATCCTAGCTCCATGCCAACTGAGTTATTAGCTGCCAAGTTTAGGCCAGGTTCTCTTCCCCAGGGCTCTGGAACTCGTGCGCTCACCCCTGCTGTTTCCTCTCCTCCTTGCTTAATACAGCTACAGCAGTGGAGTTAGAGCCTGGCGCCCCAGGCGAGGCTCGCCCAGCATCAGCCTGTGGGAGGAAGGGGCTAATGCCTGCCAGAGGAATGCTGGCCACAGGAGATGCTACACTCAGAAACCTCTCCCCTGCCTCTTTCTCACTGATCCAAAGGTCCCTTCCCTTGTCTTTCTCTCCTTTGTTGGAAGACGCTGGTGTTATTTTTAAAATCGTTGATAGAGCATGGGCAGAGCAGGAAAGGACCAAAAATGGCAGGCATAGCTTCTCTGCTCTCCAGGGCTGGAGGGACTCCTAGGGATAGGATGTCTCTGCCCACATGTTGCATGCCCTGTTACACACATTGCTCCACACCTTGCTTCCTTTTCATGTCTTTATTTAACTGTAAAACATTCCAACCGTGTTGATGGATCGTGAGCCAGGGAAGCCGTGTCAGGAACTCTGCCTGGCATCACCGTGTGGCTAATTTCCCTTTCATTGCTTTCTTTCAGAAACAAGATGTTACTGGTCTGGTTGGGGACCCAGATTCCTGATCCTCCTGCCCAGAGTTCTATCATGATCTGCTGTATATTGTCTGTATACTGTCCCTTCCTCTGTCCAGGTCCCTAACCCCCAAGGAAATCACTGGGGCTAGAGTGCTGCCATTACCGGCAGACAGCGGGCGGCTGAGTCCACCTTGCCACCTAATGACAAGGTGCTTTAGAGCATGGCATGGCATTATGGTCCTACTGGGCAATCACTGGACACTCTAGACCTCCCAGGTTGCAGACAGCATAGTCCCTTCCCATCAGAAGTGATTCCAAATGGCATTCATCACGGCTAAAAGTCAACGCTGCAAATGATCCTGCAGGAAGGCAAAAGGCTGGGCCTCATGGACTCCTCTCCTGTTTACAACTCACCAACAGGATGGAACGATACTGGGTTGGGTCAGGCTCTGCAGCCTGGGACAGATGGTCCTGTGGAAGCGTCTGCTCTCCTTTGGGAAATTTGAACTCTACCTTGCCTTTATGGGTTACCAAATGTCCTAGTATCTAGGTTGTATTAGCTGATGGCGGCCTGACACTGGAGCTGGATACAGAGCAGACCACGGTTCCTGTCACTCCTGTCATGTGTCCTGGTGGATGGAGATGGGAGTGGGTATCAGTGTGGTAGCCAGAGGCCCCTCTGCAGTGGCCCCCCTTTCCATTTATCCTGACCCTCGACACCACACCGAGACTCCAGCTCACAGAGGTACATGAGCCACACTCCATGGTGCTCCACCCTGTTGATGACCCAGACCAATGCCACACACTACTCAGCTGAGGACGCTTTGGAGATAATTTCAGTGAACATCATTAAATAAGGCGGCAGAGACACAGAGCCATGGAGTCGGGGTATCTAGGAGGCTTCCCTCTTGTATCCCTCAGAGTGATAGCATCCCCCAGCAGAGCCAGCCTTCATGGGCTGGGAGGAATGTTTCTTTTCCATGGCTGTACTTGTCTTGACCTCTTTCCTGGTGGTGCTCACTCAGTTCCTGGACCCCGCCTTAGCAATACAGGCTCCCTCTTGAGCTCTTAAGTTCTTTTCAGAGGAAAAAAAAGAACAGTGAATCCCTGCATATATGTGTGTATGTATGCATGTATTTATGTATGTATGTATGTATGTGTATATATGTATATGTGTTTATGTGTATGTGTGCATATTTGTGTGTATGTACGTGTATGTATATATGTATATGTGTATATGTGTATGTGTGTATGTGTGTATATATGTATATGTGTATATGTATATATGTGTATCTGTTTATATGTGTATATGTGTATGTATATGTGTGTATATGCATGTTTTTGTGTATGTGTGCATATTTGTGTATAGGTGTGTATATGAATGTGTATATATGTGTATGTATATGTGTGTATATATGTGTATATATATTTGTTTATGTGTATGTGTGCATAATTATGTATATGTGTGTACATGTGTGTATGTACATGTGTTTATGTGCATGTGTGCATATTTGTATGTATGTGTATGTGTGTGTGTGTGTGTGTGTGTGTGTGTGTGTGTGTGTGTTTTACCATGACATCTGTCTTTCTCCTATGTTCAAGGAATCCAGAATTAGGCAGAGGTAACTGAAGGACAGGGAGACTGCACCATCCCACTCAGTAAACAGGGCAACTGAACAGGAACTGAGGTCCAGGGCAGCCTGCTGAGAGCAAAGTATCAGAGATGGAAAGCCATGCTTGGCACTGTGATGAAGGGGTAAGAGAGCGCAGAGGCAACAGGAAGGTTCCCCTGGGTTGAATGAGCCTTTCCAGACAATTATCGCTTCCCCTTCTGTGGGGGAGCTGTGGGTTCCACAGAATGAGATCAAGGACCATGCTGTCCTCACAGCCACCACACCCTGGACTCCCTTTCCTGCCCTGTTCCTGAGAAGAAAGACAGTGACTGATGAATGGTCACCCCTTCCTTAAGAAGCAGCCACTCCTCCAAGTCATCCTCACAACCCCTAGCGAGGTAAACAGAAAAAATAAAAATCACCCTTCTCTTCTTCTTACATGAAACAAAGAAAATTTAGGGGAAGAAACAGGAAGCAGCAGGCTACATTTTCAAACCAGGCTTAGTTCTCCTCTGATGTCCACTCTGGTTAACACAGAGAACTGTGGGAGAGAGGAGCGGGCGGCAGAGGATACAGCTGGGGCTGAAACAGTGTGCCAGGCCCTGAGCAGCTGAGGTAAATGGGAATCAGCCTGCTGAGAGGAAGGCGCAGGGCTTCAGGGTGGATTCGAGACAGCACGGGCGAAGGTAAAGTATTGTTGCTGTATCTACTCTCACCTACACAATGCTCTGAAATCGGAGATCACTTTTTTAATGCTTTATCTACCTCCCAAGTGGGTTATGCTAACCACCTATGAGAAACAGATATGGGCTGAAGGAACCCTCAAAGAGCACATGTAAGGAGCGGAATGGACTCGGCCAGTCCCAGTAGTTAAATGTTGTAGGGTCCCTGGGAAACTTGCTGTGTATTTTCTGCCTGGGAGGGTTGGCAGCGAAGTTTTGCATCTGGCCCTGCAATGTTGTTTCCTGGCTGCTGTTGCTGCTTTTCTAGTGAGAGTCAGGCTGCGGGCAGCAAAGCTGAAGACAAAGGCATTTCTGAGGAGATTCCAGGATAGGAGCACACCAGGGTCCTCAGGGCAGCTTTGAAAACAAAGGGGATAGAGTCCCACCTCTGTGTAACTACACCAGACAGTCAACCAAGCAGTCTGGGAGGAGCCAGCTGGGGAAAGCAAAGGCCCATATATACATACATATATACATACATCCCCAGCTCATCTGAAAGGGAAGCTGGAGTGGGATTGGTAGCTTCAGCCTACCGTGGGTTTTTCAGTACATGCCAGTCTTGTCTGTCCCTTGAGTGAGTTACAAACAGTGGTCTCCCGGTGGGATGGAGCTTGGCCAGCAGGGAGCATGCAGGCGCCAGAATGGGAAAACAGACTTTGCTGCTGCTATAGGCAATCAGAGCAGGATATCTGAAGACTGAGGTGGGGAGACCACACGGTTTAGTGGCAGGGCCAGGATCAGACCTCCTGTGTCCCTAACAGGAAATTGAGCACTTTTCACTTCTCAGACAGGGACAAGGTCCTCGAAAGACAAAAAGCTAAGTGGGGGGATGCGGGGGTGGGGAGGGTGAGGTGCCTAGGTGGGGCGGTGCAGGGTGGGGGAGCGGTGGTGGAGGGGGTGGTGCCAGGGGGCGATGCCAGGGTCAGTACCTGGGGGCTTCAAATAATGAAAGACATCACTGTGGATTGGGGGTAGCCCCTACAGCTCCATGTGTTAAAAACTAAGTCCTCCAATCCAAAGGCTAATGGCATTCAGAGGGGAGCCTTTGGGGCGAATGAGATGGGGTCCTGAAGGTGGGAATGTCGTGCAGGAATGAGTGTGTTAGAAGAGAAAGACCTGAGCTGATCTGTTCTGTGACATCACTGTCCTGTTAGGAGAGGCACTTACCAGAAGCTGCTGCCATGAAACTTGGACACCCTAGCATTATGATCTATAAAACCTCACGTCTTGTATGAGTCACCCAGGCTATGGTGTTTGTATATATATATATGTATATATATATGTGTGTGTGTGTGTGTGTGTATTTATATATGTGTATGCATATATATGTATATGTATAAATATACACATATATACACATACACATATATAACATATACATATACATCATATACTCATGCATATTACATACACATACACATGCTCATACATATACACATACATATACACATACACATGCACATACACATACACATGCACATGCACATGCACATACACATACACATACACAGAAAGGGGATGGGTAGAAAAAAATGTTGGGAAGGGAATAGAGGAGACCATCTTGGGTTCCTTTCAAGCCACATGTTTTCAGTGAGTCCTGGCTGCTCTGCTCACGTAACAAGCAAGCCTGGAATGACACACAGGCAGAGTTGACTGGAAGTCCTCACAGCCACTGGCAGGGCAGAGTGGGCCAGAAGCCCACCAGTCAGCTTTGCTCCAATGCAAGGGCTTTCCTGAGCTAAGAGCATACCTCTGAGAGAATGTGAATGGTCAGTGTGGGCTTAGCCTTTAGCAAGTTTCTGGAAAACGTTTTTTGTAAAGTTGCATCTTTGATTACAAATGCAAATGCCCCCCGAAGACTCTAAAGTGTTATTTCCTTGTCAGCAAAGACAATCAGCATGGGTCTGGTGTTGGGCAGCCATGATGGATGCAGAAGGGGAGAGGGCACAGGAGATGTTCAGCCAGAGTAAACCTAAAGGACAGGGAGGTGACCACAGACACCATGGAGCAACTGTTTGTTGTACAGAAAGGGAAGCAGGTCAGAAGGCAGAGGCAAATGGTAGCAGGGGCGAGGGTGGAGGGCAGCATAGGTGTAGAATGGAGCTTAGTCACCACACTCAGATCTTGCCAGCAATCCCAGCTCCTTCAGAGTGGGCGGGTCTGCCTCCCGAATGGGAGCCGCTAAAGGAATGCCTGAATAGAGGCGTCCTTGCCAACTGTCATGGAAACTATGAAACGGACTGAGCAGAAGAAGGTTGCAGAAGCACCATCAGGTGTTTTCTACCAGCCTTGAGACCGTGTAGCCTTATGGAGTAAGGTTCTACCCTGGGTTGCCCTCCCCTGTTTAAATGTGAAAGGCTGTGAGGAAGCAGCCAGGAGAAGATGCTCTCATGCTCTCAGGGTTTCCTTAGGACCACAGTACCCAACACAGAGGCCAGACATCATCCGGGTCAGCCAGTGAGAGTGCCCTGCTGATGCATATAGCCCAAAGGACTCATTCAATACTTCTCGCCCCACCCGCAGAAAGTGAGCTCCAACCCTAACACGTGGCCTGTAGGGAAATCAACGCCCAGCTCTAAGATCCCTGAGAGTCCCCCTGCTCGGTTCCTCCTGTCTCAAGGCTCCTGTAGAATTCCTCTTCCCTCTACCAGAATTGAGGCTGCTCCTTCAATTCAGCCCTAACCCAAGAAGACTCAGCCCTTTCAGCTGCTTCTGGCCCTGCAGCATCAGACAGACCTGGGAGAGCCAGGCTTGGGAAGGGGAGAACCCTAGGGGCTTTCCTCAGCACAACAGACAGCTCCCATGCCGTGCAGTCCTGGTGACCAGTGCCTGGGACTCCAGGCAGGATCTGTCCCCCCCTTCTGTCCACTGCGGTCCCTGTTGGATTTAGACAGAAATCCTCTCTCCTTCCCACATATATTTCTTCTCTTCCTACTCCTGTCCCTAAGGCTTCCTCTCTTACCCAGAGGATCCATCAAGATAGCTCTTAAGTGAAGGCAGTTCCTTCCCACCAGCTAGCAAAATAATCATTTTTCACCCTCTGCAGAATGTTCGATAACAGAGCTCAGTAGATCAATGTCCTCTCTCTCTCTCTCTCTCTCTCTCTCTCTCTCTCTCTCTCTCATCAGCCCGCATGGATTGACAGTATGTGGATGTTCCGATCTGAACTTGAACATCCCAAGTGATTTCTTAGCCCACCCTTCCACAAGGGACTCCCTCCAAAAGCCACGCTCCACCGTGGGTTTCCAGAGCTGCGAAGGTTGGGCAAGCACAAATAAAGTTACCGCTCAGCAGGTATCCGTGGAGCGATACCCACAGTTTTGTTCTTTGACTCAGTCTGCTGCTGTAGACTTGCTGGGAAGAGCCCATGCTTTGCAACCCTAGAGGCTGTGGTCCACACCTACCTAGCCTCTGGTTTTGAAAGGCCTTTAGACCCATTAGTGGTAGAAATAATTGGGGCCTGAAGGCTGCTGGGAGGCTTTGCAGAGTGGGGGTGAGGCTGCCATAGCTCCTACCCTCTCCCTCACCTTCTCTGTCAGGGAGTTGTAACACAAGTGCAACCAAACCAATTCGTACCCACAAAGGGAGCAGCAGTCTTGCCTCTTGATGACTTCTCTCACTGACTGCTGGGCTGGACAGGAGGAGGTAGGAGTGGAGGGGACGAGAGATGGATAGATGAACGGACAGGACAGACGCAACACAACCGAGACTAGCATTCAGGTCTAACAACAAGGTCTTTGCCTTGTTTCCAAAGACAAGGCAAAGCTGTAGAGCAAGTAGCAAGCTCACGGTCATCAGGATTCCTCGTTCTCCCTGCCCTCCTGTTACAAGATCATGGGACTCTACCAGTCTCCAAGATCCACAGGGCAGGGCCGGTGAGCAGTGGGGACCTGGTAGGGAGAATCTCCCATGTAGTGTAACATTAGGGCTCAGGACTGGCTCACCTCTCGCTCCGTACCCCTACTTGTGAGCCTGTCCCTGACACCACAAACTAACTCCTGGAGCACGAGAGGTTGGTCTTGATAAAACACCAAGTACCCAGCAGCACATTAGGCTTTGAGTTAGTCCTGACCTTGAGCTTAGAGTCGAGGGCAGGAGAGCTTGAAGCTAGGCCTACAAGAAGTTCGAAGATCAGAGCTCATGTACCTGGAAAGAGGGGTCACTGAGTCAAAGCCAAATAGACAAGGACAAAGACAAGGGTTCTCAAGGTACCTGATCCCAACTGCAGGTAATAAGACTCAGCTCCAGATGACTCCGTTTCCACTCTGCTTGGTGAGATTGGATTAACTCATCCCAGGTGATACAAAGTAAACTTAACCTCATTTCTTTCAAAATCAAGGATTTCTCTTTCAGTTCTCCCGTTAGGGACATGGGCTATGATAAGAGGACCCATGTTTTAGCCTAGGCCAGGTACTGTCCTAAGTTGTCACCACATGCTAACTCATATGTATCATCAGAGCAGTGACCAGCCCTGTGGCACAGATCGGAGGATCTCAGCCAGTGAGTGGGCAAAGTCAGGGATAATCCCTGTAGGTTAGGTCCAAAGCTCACAATTTTTATACTCTGTGTCCGGGAGTGGGCAAACATGGAATATGAGTTAGGATATCGGAATCAAACACTACAGTTTGGTTCACCGGGGGCATGGTGTGACCGAAGCACTCCCTAGTCACATAGGGAAGTAGCCCCAAATCTTTTTTCTAAATGTCCCTGGTCCACTGGGGTCAGAATAACTCCTTAGTCCACCTTAACATCCCGAGGAGGGGTTCTGTTCTCTCTAATAAGAGGGCCTTGCTGGCTTCATTGCTGGATTCAGATGCCCAGGCCGCATCTGAAGTGTGTGTGAGACGACACCAGTTTCCTAATGGTGCTATGCAGGCTGGACACTGGGGAGGGAGGGCCGGGGCTCCCAGAGCCTTAGTTACCTTTAATTAGGTGTGCTCAAACTGATTGATTGATTGATTTTTCTCTCCTGAGTTGCAGAGGGAACAGAGCCCGGGCTCCCCGGGTGCACAGGGCCCGCCACTGGAATTATAACAAGCGCTAAGCAGACCCCGCACGTCACTCCAGGATGGCAAGGCCACCACCAGCTCCTTGTCAAACCTCAAATTGATTCTGAAATTGCTTTGAGGACACAGAGTGGTGAACAATTTGAAGTCCATGTAATTATCTGAGCGGCCGTCGCTGGGCGCCGCATCAGGACCCGAGACCGCGTGAGGAGGCCAGAGCTATAGTTCCCAAGTGAAAAGGTTAAAGAGCTGTTGGGCACCTCGAATAGGACAGGCTGTCTGCACCCCGTCGCCCCCTGAACTTTCCTGGCCTAGAGATTTCAGAAGGGACATTTTTCAGTCACCGAGAGGTCTGTCTGTGGGAATTCCACTCAGCTTCATAGCTAACTGAGTCTCACTGAGCACTTAGGCCCCGGTAGTAGACATGCAGAGACAGGACACCTCCAGGAGCTGTGATCTGAGTTTAGAAAACTGCTCATAACAGCATGGATCTGGCTCCATGGCAGGGGTTGCTGGGGGATACCCAAAGCTGCTAGTCACAAATGCTGGCACCCACGAGCCCATGATGAGGTACTTTGAAGGCTCCATGCCCTCTTCAGGGGGTCTGGCTTAGCTAGAGGAACAGAAGCTCAGGGAGCAGAATTCACTTACCGTGGCCTAACAGGCTTCGCCCTCTGTCCCCCAGAATGACACTAGCATTAGATGACTAATATGAAGATCATATTAAGAAAGTCAAGGTCATGCTCACTGAAGGTTTGAAAGAGAGTGGCCAAGAAACATATTCTAGAAAAAAAGAAAACCAGAGCCCAAACCCGTGATGTCATCGGGGGGGTTCAACTCCAAGGTTCTACACCTAGAAGTTTCTGTGAACAGAAGAATCCCAGACAGATCCAAGTGAGGTCAGTGCCGACACTGGCTGCACCTCACGGGTACATTTTAGCAAGGCACACATCTGGGGATCACTCTCAACCTCTGGTGTGTGGACACTGGTTTTAGTGGCCACGAGAATGGGTGATTCCTCCTGAACCTGTTCCCTCCTCCCGCCCTGGCCATTTCCTGAAGTCTCTAAGATTCCTCCTGACCCGTCAACATGCCAGTAGCCCCCACAGTCCAGCATCCTGGCCACAGATGAGAAGCTTTCAGAATACTAGCTACTTCCAGGAGGGAGACCTTATCCTGGTTTCTTACATTTTGTTGCTTTATCTATTGGGTTTTGGGACGGGATCTGGATATATAGAACTGGTCTCCAACTTACATACCTGCGCTGGGATCATAGGTATGCATGTTTTACCTTGCCTTGTCTTTTAAAAACTGTGATATACGGGGCTGGGGATTTAGCTCAGTGGTAGAGCGCTTGCCTAGGAAGCGCAAGGCCCTGGGTTCGATCCCCAGCTCCAGGAAAAAAAGAACCAAAAAAAAAAAAACCTGTGATATACATACATGCATGTATACATAATACATAATACATACATACATACATAATAGATACACACATACATAATACATACATACATACATACATACAGAGGGGAGAAACAACATAATATATAGTTTCTGTCATGTTTTAAATGTTTTTTTATTTTGTGCATATGTATATGTGAGTATATGCCTGTGTGTATGGGGGTGGGGTAACCATAGAGGCCAGAAAAGAGCATCAGACCCCCCAGAGTTGGAGCCACAGGCTGTTTTGTGCTGCCTGATGTGGGTGCTGGGAACCAAACTCTGGTCCCCTGGAAGAGTAGCAAGAGCCATCTGTACAGCCCCATCTCCATCTCTCTGCCTCTCAGTGTGTCTGTCTGTCTGTCTGTCTCTTTCCTTTCTTCCTCCTCTCCTTTCAATGAGTGTGAGTGTCTGTCTGCATATATTTCTATGTACCATGTGACTGCCTGGTGCCAGCGAAGGCCCTCGGTGGTTATCTGGTCCACTGGAACTAGGGGTACAGTTCTTAGCTACCACGTGGGTGCTGGGAACTAAAGCTGGCTCTTCTGAAAGAGCAGCACAGTCTCTGGGTCACCGAGCCTCCTGTCCACTCTGTGTCTACCATCCTGGGGCACACACAGTCTCTGGGTCACCGAGCCTCCTGTCCAGCCTTGTGTCTACCATCCTGGGGCACACAGTCTCTGGGTCACTGAGCCTCCTGTCCAGCCTTGTGTCTACCATCCTGGGGCACACACAGTCTCTGGGTCACCGAGCCTCCTGTCCAGCCTTGTGTCTACCATCCTGGGGCACACAGTCTCTGGGTCACCGAGCCTCCTGTCCAGCCTTGTGTCTACCATCCTGGGGCACACACAGTCTCTGGGTCACTGAGCCTCCTGTCCAGCCTTGTGTCTACCATCCTGGGGCACACACAGTCTCTGGGTCACCGAGCCTCCTGTCCAGCCTTGTGTCTACCATCCTGGGGCATGCAGTTTGGTGCACACTCACACGGTTGCACAGCCATCACCTCTCCCAATCTCTAGAACTTTCTCCCTACTTAGTACAGGAAAACTGCCTAAGAAGGACTTGTCCACTTGAACAGTCCACATTCAAGTGCCAGGCAGCCCCTTGGCTCTGACACAGAACTCCATACATCTGCCCCATGTGCTGTCCCGAACAGCTCTTCTGTCCACTCTCAGACTGACCATTCAGGAGTAGCTGGCAGCTGTCTCCAGGCGCAGGAAGAGACAGAGGACCACTTCTGTGGGCTGACTGAAAACCCGGCAGAAGAGTGGCTCTTCAGAACCCTGCACTAAACCAGCAGCAAGCACTTCAGAGGGGGGAGGGGGAGAGCCAGGAGCTGAGAGGCTCTCACACCGGAATCCTCTGCAAACCTGGTTCCAGTGAACAGGCCCCACTAGGGTGATTTGCCAACTATCTGTCACTCCTTCCCACCTTCCCCGCTCCCCCGCTCCACCCTCTTCAGGAATCCCAGGCCTGGCATGAGAGACAAACGAGGGTCTTTATACTCCCTGTGACTGCTCCGAATCCCACTAATTATATTGTAAGGGTCCAACAATAGGCCAGGCTGAGGCAGATTTCTGCCTGTAGGGCCTCAGTTTCCACCACTCTAGAATGAAGTTTCCGAACAGCTAAGTCCCTTCTAAATGCCATCTTTTGTGACCCTGAATTTGAAGAATCAATGCCCCACCCCCCAAATGCTGGAAGGTACTAGGCAATTAATTACTTCTCAAAGTGTCACTGTAAGATATCAAAACAGTATCGCAAAGATGGCAGCTTGGAATTTCAGAACTCACTAACTTTTTTTTTCCCCAGTTGAGACAGGGTTTTCCTTGATAGCCTAGGCTGTCCTAGAACTCACTCTGTAGACCAGACTAGCCCACCTGCCTCTGCCTCTCAAGTGTTAAGATTTGTGCCACCAACACCTGATGAACTGACTTTCCTTTTTGAAAAGGGCTCGCTTAAGGCCTGGTGCCCGTAAGGGCCTAAACAAAAGTGAGCTAATTAGTAACAGACTACTATGAGGCCTGAGCCCACCCATTGAAAACCATAGTTTTTATTGTTGCCAGAGCTTCCTCAGCCATTTCCCCAAACCATCTTCTACCTTTAGCTTCTGTAAACCTCCTAGGCAAGCAGGCATAGCCTGTATCATGCAAACAGCTGCCTTGAAATCCACACGTACACTGGTTTATTTTGCTTGCTTCCTTCTAAGCAAGGTCTCAAAATGTAGACCAGATTCAAGTTCCTCCTGCCTCAAGCTTCCGAGGGTTGGAATTACAAGCATGGGCCACCATGCTCAGCTAGACTACATGTTAGGTGTATTTTTCACGTAGTAGGGACTCCTATAATTCAGCCTTCCATTACACAGTGCACAAAAGCATTCCCCAACAACCAGCCGTCTGTTTTCCCCACTCCACTTGATCCTGTTGGTCGAAAGTTGGAAAACTAATGCTTGAAATAGTCTTTGCCCTTGACCTAAGTCTGGACTGGCAACCCCACAGGAGGACTCACCTGAAGACTCCAGAACCTTCTAGCTGAGGTCTCGGTCCATGTTCCCTACCAGGAATTAGGAAACCCACCTCAGGCTTGACCACAGGACTGTGCAGATGAGGGAGGGAGAAAGCTGGTGTAAAACTAAGGATTTCTGCTGGGAAAACATTCTTTAATTAGGGCCGGAATCCTAGAGATCATCCAAGGAGGCTTGCTGGAGACCACTAGTCTCCATTAGCATTTTCCCAAGGGCTATATCCAGGTTATAAAATAGGAGGGCAGTGTGATTTGCATATAATTTGCATATGCTACTTGGACTGCACAATCATCTCCGGCAATTTTCATCAGAATTACAATCTTTTCTTTAAAACCACTGCTGCCCTAAGGGTTGCCTCTTAATCATTCGCCCTGCTTTCTCCTCACTCCTCTCTGACAAATCCACAATCCTTCCCCCAGAAAGAAGAAGAAGGCCAAAAAGCCCAGAAGTGTGACAGGAGCTGCTTCCTAAGGAACAGCTGCTCTTACCAGGGTCCTGTGACTTACAGTGCCAAGCAGAGGGGATTTCTAGGCTTGGGACTCTCATAGGACCAAAAAGCCCATCCTTTGAGGGGATCGATGTATTTCCATGAAGCCGTCTTACACTCCTAGTTATCAAAAAAAGAAAATGTATCTTATTACTGAAAGTGTTGGGGAAATACGAGTCTCTCAAAAAAAAAAAAAGACAGCCTGGCTTCCGGTGGAAGGTCTCTTGGGCAATGTCAGGCTTCACCTGTGCAGTGGGACAGACGTGTTCATCAGGGCTGGTGAGGAAAGGTTCTGTGCCTGCTGCCCAGCGGGTTACCATCGATGTCTTGTCTCTAGCTGTTGTGACCACTCGCAATTTCAGGAGCTTTCACTCCCGGCCACTCTTGAGCAAAAAGTGTGCTTCATACTTCTCCAGACTCTTCACGCAGAGCAGGATTTCCAAACCCCGGAAGAGCAGGAAGTAGATCCAAGTTGAAGCGTCGAGATGATGCTTCTGTGAACGGTCATGGCTCCGACCCCCAGCCTTTCTCTCTCCCTCACAGCTGAGAGTAGTTAAAGGCAGGGAAGAGTTCCTTTCTTTGTTTCTTTTGTTTCTTTGTTTCTTTTCTTTGTTTTCTCTAAAGAACAGTGTGCAATCTCAATTCAGAAGGTCCAGAAAGGTATG
This sequence comes from Rattus norvegicus, assembly GCF_021556685.1. Classification (NCBI taxonomy): domain Eukaryota; kingdom Metazoa; phylum Chordata; class Mammalia; order Rodentia; family Muridae; genus Rattus; species Rattus norvegicus. Next base: position 71,564,538 of record NC_141551.1, on the reverse strand, counting down.
CCCCCCCACCCCGGCCCTCCTTGGGGGCAGGAAATTCCTGAGTTTCCCATTAAGACTTTTCTTCCTCTAAGCAGTGAGATCTTCTCTGTTGTCCCAGGTTCTAGACAACTCAGGCTGTGCTGACAATCTCTGTGATGTGAGGTCACCTGCTTCAACCTTCACAGGGGACACCTCAGGAGGGCCCCACACCACCAATGTCAACACAATGCCTCTCGGTGAAGCAAACTTTTGTGTGTTTCAGCCTTCTGTGGCAGCGAACTGTGTTGGGAGCAGTCATTTGCTCCCAGGTTCACCCATAAGTAACAGGAGTTAGAGGTTCTAGCAGGCAGTGTGAGCATTTCCTCCTTAAAGTCAGGTCTGGCTCCTTAGCAGGGAGAAGTCTTTCTCTTACCCTTACTGACACATGCAGCTTCTCCTGCTCAAGAGAAAGAGCGAGCTCCCAGCTTATACACTTTGGCACCGAGGCCATCCAAGCAACTCGCCCAGCTGTTCACCCACCTTGCCAGCACTGGGCTCACCCCTGGAGGCTCCTCTCACCCCGCACCACTGCCACCTCACAGCTGTTAGTCTAGTCTCCTCCTGCAGGCTGTAGCTAAGTGGCAGCCCTTCTACATCATGTTCAGTACTCAGATGCCTCTTTATGTTAAGAAAGCATGGAGTAACAACGTTCGCCACATAGTTGCAGGAGTCAGATCGCCTAGGTCCTAGCTCTGGCTTGGCAGCTTCCTGGCAAGAGACCTCAATTTCCTGCGCTCAGGTAAAAACCAAGGGATACAGGAGATCAGGTGTGGCAGAGGGCCTAGGGCATAGCAAACACAGCACCAGAGTCAGTAAGTACCTCTCATGGCCACACCCCTCAGGGACTTAGCCACCTCCACTTTCCAGGATGGTCTCAGTTACTTGGTGGAGCAGTAGTGTTTTAAGCGACTATCATATATTGGGAATAATGCCGGTGTTGGGTCAGGTATTAGAGTTTTAAGAATAAGACAAGTTCCTCCACGATGTCAGGGCTATGCCTTACCCAATCTGTCTGAGTCCTCACCACAGCGATACTGTTGCATGGGCTTTCTTCATTGTCCTCATCTGACACATCCAGGACTCTTCACAGACCCCCAAAAGCGCTGTGCACCATGTCCCTCCTCCTGTTGTTACAGTTATCACTCTCCTATAAGTGACTTACTTGGAAGGAAGCTGCCTGCTTCCCAGACCCATCCCAGCGGAGAGCATTCACATGCTCAGCACCCACGGAGTTAGAGGGGGCATCTGCACAGTCCCTGGCAAAACCCAGGGGCTTCTGGCCAGCAAGAACAGGGAAGAGTAGAAGTGGCAAGGGCCCAGGGCAATGATTCTTGGGTCTGTGAGGAACTAACTTGAGTCAACAAGTTGACCCAGTAGATGCGAGGTAGAGAAGGCACGGTGGGTTTTTCTTTTTTTTTTTTTTTAAGATTTATTCATTCATTTATTATATATAAGTACACTGTAGCTGTCTTCAGATACACCAGAAGAGGGCATCGGATCTCTTTACAGATGGTTGTGAGCCACCATGTGGTTGCTGGGATTTGAACTCAGGACCTCTGGAAGAGTAGTCAGTACTCTCAACCACTGAGCCATCTCTCCAGCCCGGCACGCTGGGTTTTTAACCTGCTCCCCCAATGCCTGTGAGTCCAGGGCTTATTGTCCTATTTTCTTGAGCCAGCAGCAGCACAGATTGGTGTGCTTGTTAGAAAGCAGTCAGAGAGTGGTTGAATGGGGACACCTCTGACCGGAGCATGTGACCTGTCCATCCTCACCTCCTGCACCAGAACCTGCATCTAAAATGTCCCTAATGGTGTCCCCGGGACATCATGAAATAGAGCTGGCCTCACAGGGGCCACAGAACCCAGCTGCCAACTCTCGGGGTCTCAACTCTGTCACAGATTCCTCCATGAATCAGGACGATAGGTTTCATGAAGAAAGATTTGGCTCTCCGCTGAAAGACAGGCTGCTTCTTAGTATACACCTGTCCTGTAAGTACACCATGAGTGCACTAACTCTTCTGTGTGGCTCACCCGGAACTCAAGTGTGACTGGAGATCCTCTTTCATCTGCCTGCGAGCACCGATGAAGGAACAAAATCACAGGGAGCCCCGGGAAGACAGGAAGGTGGGGTGGCTGCAAGTCATAGCAAGGTGCATCAACAGACTAGGGCAGGAACTGGGAGGCCGGCTGGTACAGGAGTACATGGTTTCTCATCCGGTCTAAGTCCCAGCCCTGCCAGGAAAGCCTTTCTGGGAGGCATCCCCAGCTGAGCTTCTTCGGAAAGAAGAGAGGGAAGGGAGAGCCAACAGGTGCTCCCTACCAAGCTGGCCCATCTCCTAGAGACACTGACAGCTAGGAGCAGGCACATGCAGCAGACCACCTGAGGGGCCTGCCCTGACCTTGGCTTTCACACTTAATGAGCCATCTTCCAAGAACCTCACAGGAGGGCAGCAGGCATTGTGTGGGGCCAGCAGGGGAGACCTGAGCTGTTGTTAATGGGCTTTGGGTCCCTTTGGCTCCCCCTTCTCTCTCCAGTCCAGTACCCCTTGGGATGAAAGGAGTCTCTGATGGAGGGACCAGTGACCCCGGGTGTGGTACTTCTCTCCTGTTTTCTTATTGGTCAGAGCCCACTCAGCTCTGCCTGGGAGAGTTTCAATGGAAGTGGGACACAATGTGTGAGGTTTCCGAGACCAGTTGAGTAGGGACACCTCTGACTAGAGCCTGTGACCTAGAGGGAAGCCCCAGCTGCTGGCCACAACTGGGTAGACTGGTATGGATATTGAATTAGATTATCTAGGACTTTTGAGAATTCAAACCGACAGCAGGACACAGGGATATGACCAAAATCCTCTGTGACCCTAGAAGAAAATGAAGCAGAGGGCTCATGGGCAATACTTTTCAGTGGAGAAGTTCAAGTGTCCCACAGGAGTGATATGGGTGTCACCCTACTTTTCTTCTCCTCCCCTCCCCCCTGTTCAAATGTGAAGTTCGCTGATCTGATGCTCTCCACAGTAGTTAACAGTTTGTTGCCACCTACTCCTGGGGGACAGTAGAACTACTTCCTATTTAGGGCAGGATGGGGAGTAAGGGGGCTGGTCCCCCAAACCCATCACCAGCAGGGCTATCAGCAATGTGGTCTCTCCAGTGCGGGAGGACTGCAGACTTGGACCCTATCCTACCAGCTATACAGTCTGCAGAATAGATGGACTCAAGGGTTGACCTAGCTTCACGTCTAGGCCCAGAGTGGAACTTGAAACGGAAAGGGTTATACTGACCTAGAGCCAGCCCCACACATGGAGGGCAGACTTTGGAGTCCACTTAATCACTAGAAGTTACAGGCCAGCCTCCCCCAAAAGGAATATCTCACTCTCACATCCCTGAACTTCTTGCATAGAGTTGGCCAGATTCACCCTAGCCAAGGTGAATTCTCCCACCCAGACAACTCCCTTCCTTCCCAGGACCACATACAACCTGCTGAGCCTCTGCCCAACCCTCTCCCGCTCACTGTTTCCCTCTCTTCCAGGGGGTGTAGAAGTATTCCGACAAGAATGTTACTAAAAATCTGCACAGAAAACAAACAGTGGCTATGTTGGTAGAGTGCTTTCGTAGCACGCACAGAGCTCTGGTTCCCCTCCAGCATTCCCAAAACTGGGTGTGGGAGCACACACACACACCTTTAATAGGGACATTGGGGTCAGGGGTGGAGAGAGAGGGGTAGAGGCAGAAGGATCAGACATTCAAATGCAAGGTCATCATCAGCTACATAGTGGTATCAAGGCCAGCCTAGGGTGTATGAGACCTTGTTTAAAGAAAGGGAAAAAAATGGCTCAGGAGAAACACGGTGATTGTCGTATACTCACATATTCACACATAAATACACACACAAACAGACACGGGGGTGGGGTGGGATTTTGAATAGAAAGCCCCTTCCCTTTAAGTGGAACGTTAAGAAGAGTGACCCTAGGATTCTTCTGTAGAAAATATCAGGGTATGAAGATTTTAAATATCAGTAGACTGGATCTTCCTGTGTGACCTTAAGTAAGATGGCAGACCTCCCTGGATCTTGGTTTTCCCCCTCCATAAAAATGTGGATAAGTCTACCTATTACATCTGGTAGCTGTGACACTTGGGGTAAAATAAATGTGAATGCGTTTAGTCCACAGGAGACATTCTAAAGATGTGGCCTTTCTAGGGAGTTTGGCTAAAGCAATTGTCACCAGCTGGCTGTCACACTGATGCTAAGGTCTTGAGTGAGGAAGACTGTCATCTTGTAGCCAGCTCACTCTAGACCTCAATCTGGGACAGGACAGTGTCGAGGTTTTTGATTGAGGACCCTTGGCTATCCTGATACAGATCTAATTCCAGAAATGAAAGCTTTCCCCACACGTTTTATATGTCTCCTGTCCCCGGACCCTGCCCTCCTGCCCCACGGATGCCCCACAGCTTGCCCAAAAGCACCCATGGTGTATGATGTTCTGTGCACGCACCTCAGAGAATCTTGGGCTATCACTCTGTTAGCTCGGGCCACAGAATCGCCCTTTTATAGGTGATACAGGACTATATTCTGGTTCTGGTAGCTACTGAGGTGAAATCTGGTGGCTGTCAACATGTCAGAGGCTCCTAATCCAGGGGACACTGAAGCATCCGTCTTCCTGGGTAATCCTTTGTCATTCTGATCCACTGACCTAGGCGAGCTAGGGCATTATAAAGGCACCGAGGTCTGAGCCTTGGTTGACACCACTTACTCTATGTCTAGCAATCCTTTCCCATATCCCAGAATTCCCTGTCTCCCTTCTCACCATTGGCCTCAGGGGGTCACACTTGAGTGCACAAACAATAGCGAAGGACTCCAGACAATGGATTCCAGCAATGCTTTTCCTAGTTCTGCTAAGTCAGTCACACACACATACACACACACACACACACACACACACACACACACACACACACACGGGGCGGGGCGGGGTGGGGGAGAAGGGAGAGGGAAGAGGGGAGATCCACATCCTCAGCTAAAAGGCTTCCAGGTCCACAGGCAGTTAGAAGAAACTGAAGGAAGAAGGTGGGCTTCTTTCTGGCCAACAGTGCCTGCTTGTCTTCTGTTCTCTGCCGCCCACTGTTGATAGCAGACTTTCCATCCTCCCCGACTCCCAGCAGTCTGACCTGGAGCCCCTCCCTGGCCTGCATGAAGCCAGCCCTGCCCACCTCCCCAGACAACTCATCTGCGTTGGAGGCCTGCTCACCCATTTGGTTTTCAGACAGCTGGCGTCTAGAGAAGCTCTTTGGACCTCTCTGCTCCGAGCTTGGGCAGACACGGGTGTGGCAGTCTAAGCCTCAGACTGGAACTCACAGAAACTCATCCTCCCTGTGCACCAGCCTGGCACAAAAGCTACTGGTGCTCATTACTGCCTGACCTGGATCCTGCCGCACAGATGTCCCCTCCCTCCCAGCTCTCAGCTCTGCATTGCTTCTGTCTCTTTAAAATAAAGGCTCACCTCTGAAGTGTGTGTGTGTGTGTGTGTGTGTGTGTGTGTGTGTGTGTGTGTGTTGGGGATGTTCACAGGGCCAGGAAAGGGCGCCAACAGCTGCTCCCCAAAAGGTTCAACCCTTGTTCAGCATCGGCAACATTCAGTGTACAGCTCTGCTGAGGTCCTAGTTCCTGTGCCCTGATGTGGAGGGAGATAAACTTCCTTAAGCAGAGCTTTCTTCCCATAAACCAAGGACACAGTTCTTGCCTGAACCCCCTCCTGGCAACCAAGCCCAAGGGCTCAGGCTGCTTCGTAATCTCTGATCCCCCCAGTCCATCAGGGCAAGGTTGTCCTCTGACCTCCACACTTGCACTGTGGACACTCATAAGCCCCCCTACACACACACACACACACACACACACACACACAAACACACACACACAAACACACACATACACACATACACACTCATACACACACACATACACATTCATACACACACATACTGTGGACACTAATCAATACCTCCTGGCCAACACACACACACACACACACACACACACACACTCATACACACATGCTCTGTGGACACTCATAATCCCCCCTCACATACACACATATACACACATACACACTCATACACACACACACACACACACACACACAAACACACACATACACACATACACACTCATACACACACACATACACATTCATACACACACATACTGTGGACACTAATCAATACCTCCTGGCCAACACACACACACACACACACACACACACACACACTCATACACACATGCTCTGTGGACACTCATAACCCCCCCTCACATACACACATATACACACATACATACTCATACACATACATTGTGGACACTAATTAATACTTCCCTGCCACCACACCCCCTACCCCTCCACATACAAGCTCACACACACATATTGTGGACACTCATCAACACCTCAACACACACACATATACACATACACACACTCATACACACACATTGTGGACACTTATCAATACCCACACACACACACACACAACCCCTCCTTCCTGGGGCTCACATGCTGGCACAGAAAGGCAAAGAACTGTCTGTATTCAATGTTATTTAGAGAAATGAAAACAACTTTAAAGACAGGAGAAAATGGCCAGGAAAGGTGTCACCAGAAACATGACATTCAAGCCAAGACATAAGGTAGAGAAAGAAGGGCCTACACAGATTTCTGTCCAACACACGAACAGAGGAAGACTGCCCATGGCAGATGCCCCTGGGACAGGAGCTGGAGACCAGGGGCAGCCTGTGCACGGGAATGGAGTGGACTCTACTGAGGGAGCAGGTAGCCAGGTCAGGAGAGGAGACGGAATCAGGGTCAGGTCATCTGGCCTCTGTTCTGAGGGACAAAGTGGCAGGCCACTGGGCATCCGCATAGGCACAGCTGGTTACTGCCTTGAGAAAAGAAACCTGGAGCTGAGGGGTGCCAACCTAGAGGCTGAAACAATCCTGCTGAGAGCTGACAGATGGAGAGGGGAGATGGCTCTGGGTGCCATTAGGATACACTGCTGTTCTCCAGCAGCTCCCAGTAAAGCCCCGCCCCCAGAGCAAAGCCCCGCCCCAGAGTGAAGCCCCGCCCCAGAGTAAAGCCCCGCCCACGGAGTAAAGCCCATCCAAATAACCACAGAAACCTCACATCAACCCCAGCAGGCACCTCCTGCATCTTTCCCTGACCCGTGCCACCCAGAAAGGCCCCCTGCCAACTTTAGAGAGCACGCTCACAGGTGGCACTGTACTCGGACCCTAATTTCAGTGGCCACCACATCTGAGTAGCGACATATCCGGCGTGTACCTGTGGCTGGTCTGACTAGAGACGCTTTCTACCTGTGCAGCCCTGGGTTTCCTCCCAGGCTCCAGCCATACCCTGGGCCCTTCACTACAGCCTACACGAGCCGACTGTACTGGAGTCCAGGGACACTTTCATTCAAGCTTCCACGCCCCTTATTGACAACCCCATAGAATTGAAGACACTACTGCTGGTCCCCCACCCCCACCCCCAGGGACTTCTAAACTTCTGTAGACCAGGCTGGCATTGGAGTTTGTTTGATGACCCCCCCCCCCCCCAAGTGCAGGCAGGCACTCTCTCTCCCTAGCAAAGCTCTGAGTGCAGCCTGTCTGCGGGATCTGTTGATGCTAGCTGAGGGAGCTGCAGGTAGAATGTGCCAGCTAACCGGCTGCACAGGCTGGGACACAGAGACTTCCTGTGAGAGCATCCTGTAGGGTTAGAGACAGGTCCAGAGGCCTCCCTCATAGCTTCTTCCCAAGCCAGAGAAGCAAGCCCCTACTCAGAGCTACGCCGGGCTGGCTCCCGGCCCCTGCTCCTCCCCACTCTTGCTCCTCCAGGACTATGACTTGGAATGCATTTTTATTAGACTTTTTTCCTAGGTGAAAATGGTACTGGGTTGGGGGTGCAGAGGCTGGATGCAGTGTGATTTACACCTACCCAGCGTCCTCACACCTCCCAAGGGCAGCTATGGGAGTGGGCGGCGGCTGCAAGATCCGCTGCAGCTGGGCTGCACGCACCCTTGGTGCCCTGGTGGAAGCAGCACTTCTGCCCCTGCAGCCCACCTCCATCCTTAAAGGCCCCCCTGGACCAGGAGTGGGCAGGGCATACTAGGGTCAAAGATGCCATTCAAACGAATGCATCTTGTTGGCCCGAACACCCCCATCTCCTCAGACTGCCCCTGTTGCAGTATCTCCTTGCTCCCCAGTTACTTCTACACCCCCACTCCTCTCTAAACTGTAAACAGGAGAGGCCACTGCTCCCCAAGACTCTCCTGCCTTCCCTTGGGCTGGCTTCCTTGCATTGTACTTCATTCATCATAGGTTGTCTCTAAGGGCTGCTCGACTTCCAGCCCCACTGGCGGTTTGGGGTCACTGTGAGGGAGAGGGTATCTCACGCATAGGAGGATGGTCTGCCTCACCTGACTCCGTGCTAAAATCATCCCCTCCCTGGATCCCTGACACTTGGGAAATGTCTGCAGATATCAAATGTCCCCGGGAGGAAGGTGGGCACTTGCCCTTGGCATGAGCAGCACTGTGTGTAGCCACGTGACTGGAAATGGCTGGAGAGCAAGGGCTGTGTCCCTCCTGAAGTCTCCGTGGGTGTCGAGGATGGAAGACCATGTTCTACGTGGCTGTGTCAGGAAGGCCACCCTGTCTGAACTCAGCGTCACCCTCCACACTACTGGCTCTTAGAGCAGGCCCCGTGCTGAGCCTCTTGCCTGGATTTGCTTCTTCAGTTCTCACAGTGATCCTCTAGAGAAGGGAGGACTTGATCCTGTTTCCCAGATGGACAAGCAGGCTTGGAGAAGGTAGGCAGATCATTCGAGACTGCATAGCAGAAAGAAGCAAGGGTCTGTTGTCCCTGCCTAAAAAGTCAGATGCCACTTCTGAGACTCTCTGTAGTCCTGCAACTGTGCTGCTGTGAAGGGCGTACTCACTTGGCAGTGCCTGTTCCTCAGGACATAGCTTGCCCGCGCTTGCCTCGTGCACTGAGTTAGCTCCTGTCACGTCCAGGCTCTGTAACGGGACCCTGGGGTTCAGCTATCAAAGGGACATGGCGTCTGCATTCTAGTGAGGGGAGACGGTAAATAGCCTTTGAGATATTTACTAAAAGCCAGGATACCATGGAGTGTATGTCTGTGTTGTCTCCCTCAAAATTCTTAAGTTAAACTTACAACCCCTAAGTGACAGTATTAGGAGGTGAGATATTGGTACTCAGGGTTATGTCACGGGGACAAGTGCCCTCACAGAAGGCCCCAGTGAGATGCCTGGAGGAAACTATGTGGAGACACAGCCAGAAGGGGCTGCTGGTGGAGGAGGTGGCCATCTCATCTACTGACTGCTTGGACAGAGCAGAGTCTCTGTGGGTTGTGAGGCAGGGGTATGCCCTACTGTGATGGGATTCCACACAAGGATAGACAGCAAGGAGGTGAAGTGAGCTGCAGTGTAGAGCCCACAGCAGGCTTCGGACTCTCTGCTTTGGTTTCTCTGTGTGTAACCCTGGCTGACATGGGACTCGTAATGTAAAGAAGACTGCCCTGGCCCCTGCAGCAGTCCTTGGCCTCTGCCTCTCAAGTGCTAGGATCACAGGTGTGGGCCACAGGCCAGGCTCAATGGTAGTAGTAGGTAACGTTATACACGATCAAGCAGAAACTAGAAACACACACTCACACTCTAACCTCTGTGTTTACACACACACACACACACACACACACACACACACACCATACTGGAAGGATACAACAACAAAAAACTACTGTTTTGGCTTCTTGTTACAGAAGCCTAAACGGCCTAAGTCATGTGATCATACTGAAATACGTTCACTAGCGCCTAACATGGACCCAAAGGTCTAGGGAAGCACAGGCTGGGATGTTGGTGAGCCAAGGTTGACCTGGAGAAGGAGCAAAGTCACTGCCTGGAAAGAGCAGAGTACTAACATCCCCAGGCAGGGGGCACTGATGTCCTAGAAGCCAAAAAGAAGAGGATTTAAGGGGAGGCTGACAAGCAAGCAGGAACTCGTGGGCGCTGGTGACATTCCTCCCCTCTACCTAAAGGTAGCAGGGCCCTCGGTGCTCCTACTAGGAAAGCACACGGAGCATGGTGTCTGATGAGCAGGCCTGCTGGGTAGCTGGGGACGATGGTGGCATTATAGATGTCACGAAGGCATGAAAACTGAGAAGTAGTGCATGTTCCAGAAGCATTTTTGAGCAGCAGGGTGGGCTGCAGCTGGAGGGGCCTCACTGTTGGCTGCGAGAGTCCGTCTCAGACTCATGATTCTCCTGATCTCCCAATCATGACTGTGCTGAGCTCCCAATGTACAGAGAGCTTACAGGTTGCTGTGAGGGATTGCACAGGGCCTCCAGGGCGGCAGCTCTGCTGCCTGATTGATGGTCTACTGACTAACCAGGGTGAAACTCACTTTAGAGGCCACTGATAGACTCGGACAGTCCCCGGACAGGAACAGGTCCATACTGGCAAAGGCACAGGCCCACCGTCCCAGGAAGGGCCCGCACAAGAAAAATATAAGTTGTTGTTATAGTCACCACATGGCCTCTGACAAGATCTCAGTCAAAGGGGGGACTGTGGATGCCTGCAATGTGCTCAAAACAGGCTCTGGGAGCAGTTGGCTGCTGCACTGATTCTTACTCTTGCAGAAGCTAAATCACAGTGCTAATGTGAAGTGTGTGTGTGTGTGTGTGTGTGTGAGAGAGAGAGAGAGAGAGAGAGAGAGAGAGAGAGAGAGACAGAGAGAGAGAGACAGAGAGAGAGACAGAGAGAGAGAGAGAGAGAGAGAGAGAGAGAGAGAGAGAGAGAGAGAGAGAAATATCCCTTTCTCATGCACGGGTGAGGAGAGGGCTTCACAGTCTGCAGCCAAAGGGATGTGATCACACGTGAGGGGAGTGTGCATACACGATCAAGGATTCAGCAGAAAGAGCTCTGCCACCCAGGTGCTAAGGCCCACAGGCAGAGCCCTGGTGGAGACCCTGACATCAGACTTAAATTGTTCACTTAACTTGCTTATAGACAATGTATACTCTCTGCTCAGCAGGGACTTAGGCTACTTTGTAATTAAATGTACACAAACAAGATAGTTCAGATGAACGTAAGATCCAATAGTTAACTGTTTTAAGTAGCAAGAAGAAAAGAATGCTGGACTTAACCAACAGACTTGTTACATACCCACTGTGGTAGAGTACTTACTACAGAGAAGGCTGACAAGTACTATGTGTACAAATGTGGAAAGATTCCTAGGACATATAGTTAAGGAGATAAAAAACAAGGTACTCTACCGAGTATTCAGTAAGCTATGTTCTATATGGAGAAATAAAGCCTAAACATATGCATTCAGATTTCCTCACTCTAACAGCACAAAGAACTGTAGAAACAGCCCACAGTACAAATCCAGTGTAACCTACAGTGCAGAGACAGGGATGAGGGGACGTGGGACCGAGGTAAGAACATGCCTGCACACCTTTGGGCAGTACAGGGCTTTTGATGTGTGGTTGCTGTTTAAAACATTGTCTTACTGAGTCGCTGGACTCAAACTTGCCACCTTCCAGCTTCCTCCTTCCCAGTTCTGGGATCACACACGGCACTGTCATGCCTGGCCCAGCATTCTGGTTTTGAATTACTATAACTCTAATTCCATCAGACAACAAGAGGAGATGGGAAATGGCTGAAGGTGTAAAGCCAAGACTTTTTCCAGTCCGCTTTCTTGGAAGAATGGAGGCTAACAGTGTCCTGCCAAGGAACTCACTCGAGTGGAAACTTCTGGTTTCCTTGGAAAGTCAGTTATGTCAAATAACAGTCCGCCGGGGCCCACAGGTGAGAGGATGTCTTGCTAAAGCAGCCATGTGAAAGAATGTTTTCCTAAAACAGACACAGGTGAGAGGATGTTTTGCTACAGCAAACATGTGAAAGGATATCTGATGTTCAGAAGAAATATAAACATGGCCCCACAGACAGTGGGAGCTCGAGCAGTGATTCGCTTTGCTCTGCCTTGATAGTCTTCACTAACAACAGGTACGTATGGGTCCTCACATCGCGTTGCTAAGCTTCACTTGCAGTGACGCCTTAGAGAGAAACTGGCCAAAGAACGTCTCCTGAGGTTCCTGCAGCATTTGCCGATTCTGTGGCCTGCACCCAGTTGGTGAACCTTGCAGTTTCTTCAGGTTTGAACTGCCCTTGCTGGCTCCTGTGTGGTGTTTGACTGTTTCATGTGTGGTGTCCTGGACTGCAGCTGCTGGTTCGTATTTGGTGTTTGCTACTGAACTGAGCTGCTGATATCCTGACGACAAAGATTGGACTTGCCCCCAAAGAACTATTCCTAAACAGATCTGCTTCCCCCGTGTCCTAATAACCTTTCTTTTCCATTACCTCTGGTGGGTGGTGGGCTAGGAGAGAGGTTGAACCCTTATTAAAGTAGGTTGGGAAAATTTTATGACTACAACTCACTTTGGTGCAGAGAGAGGGTAGTGATCACAGGGAGTTGGGGTGCTACCACGTGCTCGGCCTAGCCATGGTCACCTGGTCCCCCTGCCCCACTCTGGAAAAACCAGGAAGACTCCCCAGCCTGAGGCCCAGGCAGTGCCAGGGCTGTGGTTCTCTACAGGGCTGTGCCCACATTTGCTCATGACCACATCTGGCAGCTCTAGGACCACCCAAAATATACTAAGGATGTATTTACATCCTCAAAGCCCCGTGCCCTCTATTCTACCCACATTTCTTCCCTGCCCATGGCCTCCTCCCCGTGTTCCCAGTCTCCATCTGGCTTTCACATGGCACCAAGTGCCCATGCATGCTCAGCACTGTGTTTGCCAGAGAAGGATCTGGAGAAGTGAGAGAACCCTTTCCCTAAGGACAGAGGTGTCCCCCTGTTCCTTCTAACCTCTTTCTCTGATCCTCTGGGGTAGGAGAGGAGCCAAAGAGTAAATCTTAGAACATAATATATCATCCAGATGTTCACCAAGGAACCAAATTAACTCTACCCTATTAATAAATTACATCCACATAATAGAAAGCCTTATTATAAAGAACTAGAGTAAGGCACACAAGCAGTTTAAAAATAAACATTAAGCAAAAATATAAGCTATAAAATGTAGTATATATAGCTAGAACTCAGAAGCTTAACGCAAAGGTATTTTCTAGACCTATAATGCAAGCAGATACCAAACAGATTACGTAAGCATAAATCAAACAGTAACCCCCAAATCATCTTTGTTGATTGCGGAGGGACCCAACACCTTCACTCCGTTGAACATCACTGTGTCATTTTAATTTCTTCTGTGTATGTAAGTTACTTTTGTGACTGGAGCAGAGATCTTCCTGACTGACTGCAGGCTTTCCACACACTGTTGAGTTGACCCTCAGCCAGAGGCTCAAGGAAAACCCACCTTCCACCCACGTGCAAGGACCTAAGGTCCAGTGGGAACCTAGGACTTTCTTCTTTAGCACCCTACAGTGAGCGAGGCTAAGACTCTTCAGAATCTCACAGGTGCCCTGTGTTTACACCTTACTCTCTGGGGCCTTCAAATAGGATCACGATGTTGTGTTTCTTTTCTAAATCCATAAAAGGAGAAATATAAAAATGTCGGGGAGAGAGCAGGTGAGGGAAGAGGGGAAAGAGGGTCTCTCTCTCTCTCTCTCTCTATCTCTCTCTCTCTCAAAGATTGATTTATTATTATATAACTACACTGTAGCTGTCTTCAGACACACCGGAAGAGGGCATCGGATCCCATTACAGATGGTTGTGAGCCACCATGTGGTTGCTGGGATTTGAACTCAGGACCTCTGGGTAGAGCAACCAGTGTTCTTAACCGCTGAGCCATCTCTCCAGCCCCTGAAAGGGAGTGTCTTAGTTAGAGTTTCTATTGCTGTGATAAAGCACCATAACCACAAGGAACTTGGAGAGAAAGAAATTTATTTTGGCTTAGAGCTGTAGTCTAGCGGGAAGGGAAGTCAGGGCAGGAATGTTGAGGCAGAAACTGAAGCAGGAGACACGGAGGAGTGCTGCTTACCAGCGTGCTCACAGGCCAATCAGGTGAGGGCATTTTCTCAATTGAAGTCCCCTCTTCCTACATGACTCTGGCTTTGTGTCCAGTTGTGTCAGCACAGTGGGGGACAGAGCAAGAGGGAGGGAGGGAGAAGGAACAGAGAAAAGGAAAAGAGGGAGATTTGCCACTCCGGAGCTCATTCACGACTGCCAAGTCAATACTACCATTTCCTTCCTAAACGTCAGCCATTGACGGACAGAAGACTCCAAACAAGCGTTCATTTAAAAATGAACCATTAACTATAAATCACAGGCCAGAGTGAGTGCTGAGTCACTAATCTCCTGCCAGTGAGTGGGTGAATGGATGGCTGCTGTCAGCTCCAGCAGTCACCTGACCTTACCCATGGGGTCAGGAGACCACTGACTCCAAAGGCAACAGGGAGCCAGGGAGGCTTCCCCAAGGAGTGAGCGGCTCTCTAACGGAACAACAAGCCTGTTTCCCTGAAGGCCACTGAAAAGGCAGGCTGCACATGGATCAATTAACAAATATTATTAACTTGTCAATCAAGTCTTATCAACATGGGAGGGTTTCACCCCACTTCCTGGTGGTTTTTGAGTTGGTTATACAACTTGCTCAGTGGGAAAAGCAGAGGAGAGTTCCAGCCCTCTCATGTCTTACGGAGGACGGGCTAGGGTTGCTAATGTCTCTTCCACCAGCCCACGATGGAGGCAGACACATTTTTGCTACTCTGAGACTTCTGTCTTAAAGGTGCAGTTTGGGGGTGGGTGGCGCACAAGTGAATGTTCACACATCTGCTTTTTACTGTTGGGCCAAATTCCTCACACTCCTTGAAGAGCCTATCTGTTACACCATCTCTTTCCAGATAAAGGGTAATCGATGTCAGGTCCTTCCAGTTCCCCAGGGAAGGAAACTGAGGCTGAGGGTCACTTGTGTCTCTTGGTGGCCAAGACAGAAGAAACAAGAACTGAACATTGTCAAGGCCCTGAAGCCCTGAGCTTTGTCCCCACCACAATGGCAGGAGGGAGACACAGCCCCCTATACCGCACTGGAGAAGACACATGCTCTCTGGTTTCAGGTAGGTCCCCAAGTGGGTCTAATGTTGAGCCAGATGCTGTGAAAGTCTCACCCCAAAACATCAGTACTAACAACATAAGCTAACAGTGCTAATCCTAGTACTTACAACAGTCCCCACCTCATGAGCTACCCTGTGTCCATCCAGAGCTACCAAAGGCAGGGCGCAAGTCCAACAGATCTGTAAACCCAGGCACGGGTCAGGGTCCTGGATAGACCTTGCTGCCTACCTACCCTGACATGGCCCTCTCCAGTCTTGGCTTCCATTTCTGCTGTACAAATGAAAGGACTGGATGGATTTGGAAATAGTCAGTGCTAGTGATCCCCCCTCCCACACTCAGGAGAGTCAGTACGCCAAGCAGCTCTCTGCACCCAAGAAACCACTTCCTGGCTACCTCACCTCCTTTTGTCTCCACTTAAGCCGATGCCAACTCTGTCCCTAGTGACTTTTGTCTTTGAGTGGCCTGCTCACACTCTAGGGATGGCATGATGGTGGCGGGGGCAGGGCAGGAGTGAGGACGTGCTGATGAACACTCAACCCTAGACCCTCCTGGGGAACTGGTGGAGACAGAGTACAAGACAAAAAGATGGGGGAGACTGGAAGGGTCAGGAAAAGACCATCAATCCCGCTCTGCACAGGGAGGGCTTATGTGCCTAGTCCTGTGCTCAGGAATGCACACAAAGTTTATAAACTGGGCTGCAGGATGGGAGGGGCACCCAGGGATGCAGGGCCAGGGATGCAGGGTGGGTATGGCAACTTTGAGATCATTATCAGAAACCCTGTGTGGCTCCCAGTCCAGCCGTCACAGACCACCCTAGCTGAGAGCAGTTCCGACTTGCTCTGAATCTGTACCATTCATTTTTTCCACATCAGCACGGCTTTTCCAGGTCCTCCGCTGACTCTTGTTGCAGCCCCGACTCCATCATGAGTCCCCGTTTTCTCACTGCCTCCATACGGTAGTGTGTAGCGACTACTGACTACCATCCTATAGGTAGCGTTCAATGGTACCCCGTATATAGGGCCTCACCCACAATGTTGGATGGTACTCTATCACAGAGACAGGCGCTACAATCCCGCAAGCAAACGCATGCTGGTTGAAGAGTCTCAGGGATCGGTGTCAAACAGACTCAAAACTTAACCTTTGATCTTGGGCTTTTGTACAAAGCCACAACATTCTTGTGAGGTATAGACAGACGACGTGAGGCTCATTTTATGGATGGGAAGGCTGAGGCCCAAAAAGGCACTGATAGCTGTTGGTTCGCAGAAGAGCTCTGGACCCTGGTGGGAAATCTCTCTGGTTTTTCCTTTCAAGATTTATCTTTATATCTGAGTAGTCTCTCATTGTATCTGGCTACCCAATTTTCAGCAAAGCTGACACTGACCCATGGGTGTGGAGGACGAGAGGCAACTCTCTCCGTTCAATTAGTTTCCCTAGTGTCTTTGAAGAACAAGCACACTCTAGAATTTTGTTCTGGAAACAACAGAATTAACACAGAATTAGCCCCTTTTAATGATTTCATGGCTGCCTTCCCTATCTCCCAGCTCCACGATTCTGTCGGCCACCTCTCTCCTAGCCTGCCTCTTGACTGCCAGACAAGTGGAAGACCTTGTGTTCCCTGCAGCCCAGGCCCTCCCAAGGAGTCCCCGGGAGGAAGTCCAAGCTGAAATCCCTTGGGATCTTCTTCCCACTTCTCAGGCGATAAGTCAGAACCTCAAGGAGAACAACACCGGGTTGAAAGTAATAAATATGCATCCCCCAAATTTTAAAAACCAGATCGCACAAATCAAGCTTATTTTGAGAGGCTCATAGTGTGGGGGGGTCTCCAGTGCGCCAATCAGCATAATTAAATAGGAAGATCTTGCCGAAATTGATTGTGCGTCACATGTCTCTTCCTCATCTGAGGGCCATTTCGGTGAGATGATTTTAAGCTAATAAGAACCCCCCAAATTAGAAACTAATTAAGGAGACGGAAAATACAAATGTTTTTGTTTTTGGTTGGGCACTATTTTTATCAGAAGAATCATGAAAAATTAGAATTGTTAAGTACACGTATGAAGGTTGTCAGTCAAGGGCAATGTGGCTTTCTGCCTCTCCCTGTTCTAAAATTTGAGGTAGCACATGGCCAGCTGCTCCCTGTGGGTCCCCAGGAAGCAGCACAGAGACTGATTCAGCAGAGGGCGACCCCCAAGAGGACTCAGCATGGAAAGGGTGGTGCCCCAGTTCTCACCAACCTTGGGTCATGAGACTCACCATCCAGCCTCTTTCCTTCAAGACGGAGGTGTGCTTGACACAGAGTGAAACCACTGCCCTACTTCCTCACACCCACTAACAGTGAGGGTGGTTACAGAGGAAATCTCAGAGGACCACACAGCGAACTGAGAGAGGCCTCTCACTCCACTACACATGGTTCAGAGTGCTCAACCTAGAGAGTTCAGTTCAGGGCCAGGGGCCTGAGAAGACTCCATTTGCTTTAGGCCTCTCCCTTCTTCCTGCATAGCCTGTGCCCATCTGTTTCCCGTTGTGCCTACCTACATCGCCTGATCTCGTTCCCCTACATCAGGCAGGACACCCATCTACCCACAGGCCCCTTCCCTCATGCTACAGTCCTCCCCAGGCCCAGACTAGAGAGTCAGAAAGACCTTCAGGGCTCCCTCAGAAACACTGCCTTGCTTTGTATAGGGACAGATGGCGAACAACGAGAACAGCCTGGCTAGAGAGCCCACCTAGCAGGGTGGGAAAATAAAGATGTCATGGACACTTGCCGTCACCACCACCAAACCTCTCCCTCCTCCAGAGGAGAAAGAGTGGAGATGGAGCACACAGTAGGAGCACTCCACTGAGCGGACACTGCCTGCGGCACAACCTGAGATCAAAAGGTGAACGAAGACGCACCTTCTTGAAACCAGGAGCACGGAATCAAAGCCGAAATTCCAGCTGGGCTCTGAGGCCAGGCAGCCCTTGGAGGAACCCCGAGTCTCATAACACCTGCTGTTTCTACAGCCTCCCTTATACAAGCGCTCATGTGAGTCTAAAGGGAAAAATGACAAAAACAAAGAAACCCAGAAGGCAAAAATTATTTAATGCATTCTTTGGACGGAGCCTGAGCATAGGGGAACTTGACCTTGTAGAGTTCCAGCGACACATGTAGGACACCATGTTAATAAAAACACAGCAATTACTGCTTTCTGCTATTGCTGGGTGCCGGGGGCAACTGCAGATGATAGTCACAGAATAATAAGTGTACATCGTCCCCCATTCCTAGGGAGAGCAACCATGGTTTTTGACAATGAAATATGGGCTTTCTTATCCAAAGGAACTGCCTCTTTATGGCCGTGAAGGGAGGGGTGTCTACAATAGGTCTGGGTCCCTGTTTCAAAGGCTGAGGCTACGTCTGAAGAGCTGAGACTGAAGGGTAACTCTCATGAGGGGATCACTGCATGGGATCCCAGGCTGGCTGACAGCCTTCACTGTATTGGGTGCACTTTGGCAATTGTGACATCCAAGAGAGGACAGATATGAGCAGACTGGCTCCAGATAGCCACAGGGGTCTGCAGCTTCCCCATGGGCTGAGGGCTGGCCACCCTCCCATTTTCCTGTGTTGGGAAGCCCAAGGTTCTCATGCACCGGAAGAGCAGAGACAGGACTGCAGAAATACCTTCTAGGAAGTCTGCCAACTTCAGCCCATAAAGGAACTCACATTTGTTTCCATTTGATTTACAAAAACAAAAAGAATTATTTCCCAACCCCGGTTGTCACACAGCAATCGCTCCATTTTAGTCTTCAGGGTTACCTGGCATAATAGAAATCATTCGTTCCACTTTCAGTGAAGCTCTGAATGCTTTAGGGTATTTTAGAAACTCCCTAACGTTCAGTCTTGAACTCCCAAGTGGCAGAGACTTGAGACAGCAACCTGGGGAGCCAGGAACCATGCTGACTCCAGAGAACACAAGTTACCATTGATAACGGTGACTTGAGACATCTCTTGTAGCTAGGCATAGTAGCTCAGTCCTGGACTCTTAGAACCTGGGAGGTGGAGGCAGGAGGATTAGGAGTTTAAGCTCATCTTCAGCTAGACAGTGAGACTACTTCTTCAACAAATTTCTCCAGAGACACACTATAAACATTTTATAAGAAGGTTATATGATAGCAAATTTGGTTCTTGTTTGGCTCTAGATCCACCTGGCCTCCAGTTGTTCCCTGGAAAGAGATTCTAGATTCTAGAGCAATCCAGTTGCTACTAGATACATATGGCCACCAAGTTCTTGAAATGTTGCCAGTCCTAACTGAGGTGGGCTATTAAGTATAAGCTACATCCAGTATGTCAAAGGCTCTGTAGGAAGAAGAATAACACGTCTCCTGTGTAATTGTATATTGATTATGTGTTGAAGTTATAGTGGTCTATATTGAGTTAAATAAAACACATTTTTTAAAATCAATTACACTAGCTAATTTTTCCTTTTTTTTTCAATATGGCTACTAACAAATTTAAAGCAACTATCATGGCTTATTCCTGTGGCTGGTCCAAATCTCCAGGCTTACCAGGGCTTCTGTTACCCCCTCCCGTACAGTGAGAACCTACACGGGATGTAGAGAGGCAGACTGTCCAAGGATCTGATAATGTTCTCTTTGCTCAACATTACTCCAAATTTCTGACTGCCTCTTCTGACTCCTCTCTTTCTCTAAGCCCAGCTTCTGCCCCAACATTCAAAATGTGGTTAGCAATTCTGAGTGCTAGGCTCATACCTTGACTCCAATTCCTGTGTCTGGAGCACCTCTGATGGCCAGGTCTGTCCATCTGTCCTCTTCCAGAAGACCCAGGTAGAGTGAACCTCTCCAAGCCCCTACTCCTACCCTAACCCAATAATGAAATAATTTCAACGTATTGAGCATTTATTGTGTGCCAGATGCTCTGGTAAGTATATTGTATATTCTGTTTCATTTAGTTCTTCTGAGCCATCTGAGAAAGAGGGAGCGTTACTCCTTTGAAGACAGTATCTTGAGATGCTTAAGGCCTGGACCTGGTTCTGTGCTGTATCCTCTGCCCCCACATGAGGCCACAGTGTTAACCTGATACAGCTAGAGTCATTTGGGAAGAGGGAACCTCAAATGAGAAAATGCCTCCCACCAGATTGTCATGGAGGCAAGCCTGTGAGGCATTTTAAAAAAAAATCAGTGATTGATATGGGTGATTCCAACCCTGGGCCTGTGATCCTGGAACATATACGAAAACAGTCTGGGCAAGCCAGGAGAAGCAAGCCAGTGAGCAGCACTCTTCCATGGCCTCTGTCAGTTCTTGCCTCCAGGTTCCTGCCTTGACTTCTCTGGATGGCGGACTACAAGCTATAAGAAGCAAGAAACCTGTTCTTCCCCACATTGCTTTGGTCATGGTATTTTATCACAGCAATAGAAACCCTACCTAAAACACATGCCTTGCTCTCTGAAGCTAGGGCTTTGCATTCATAACAGGAGAGGTGTTATGGTTGAATGCTCAATGTCCTCCATCGGATCAAGAGGGTAAAGACTTGGTCCCCAGCTGGAGGCACTGTCCTGTGAGGCTACAGAATCTTGGAGATACAAGGCTGACTGGCGGGTAGATATAGGGCCATAGTGACAGGGCTTGGAGTTTATAGCCTAGCCCTGCTTCCAATCTACTCTCTATCCTTCCTGGTTCATAAAGACAAGCAGCTGGTGATAGTGTGATGCCATCCCACCATGATGAACTGTGTTCCCTCAAACCGTGAGCCCAAATAAATCATCCAATCTTAAGCTGTCTCTGTCAGTTGTGTTGGTTAACACGATGCTGCCATGAACCCTGAAAACACACAATGAGAGAGTCCTAGCCCATGCCTGAAGGGCAGGACCTTTGCTGCTCCAGTCAGCCCTAAGTCCCCCCACCCCCACTTAAACACCTTTCTTGGGGTCAACACTAGCCAGTCCCCAGCCCAGGGAGAAATGTGTAGAGCAGTGGCTCCACCAAGGGCTGGAATGTGAGTCATGAGGCTCAGCATAAATAGCTCAGAGTCATATTTAACCCAGAACCCAAGCAGCTGCTCCCCTACCCCATGGCATAGCCAGCCCCAACTGCCCCAAGTACTCAAGTTCCTCTCTTTCCCACTGCCCCAGTAGGTAGGAGTCCACTGTGCCACAACCTGCTTGTAGCCTATCCATTTTCCTAGACAAGGGCTTAGCTTGCTAAATCCCTTCCACTTACTCTTTCTGACTGATTCAAAGGAAGGCCACCCAGAAGTTCTAATGTTCTGCTCCTCCCCAGCCCTTGGCTCTGACCAAGACCTCAACCCTAGCCTGAGCTAGATGGAATTTGCCGCACCCTCTCCGGCCTCCTGCTGCTACCCATTGGCCTTTCTCCCACTGCCCCAGGTCATTTCCCAAGACTTCAAGCTATTTTTGCTTCTGTCTCAGCCTTCTTTGTTCCCCGTGGGGGGAGGTTGCCAGAGTGTTATCCTCGTGTTACGTGTGGTACAGACCAGACGACCAGTAGTAGCAGTCCTGGCATTTCCAGCCCTGTCAGCCCTGTCTCTCTCTCTAGTCTCAGGAGGCCAGGCCTTCCTGGCCCTAGGGATTAGCCTGGTGGCTTCCTGCCTTGGCTAAATCTTAGGATAAACCACTAGACTCACCGAATCTGCTAGATCCTGCATGTTCCCTCTACCACCCTACATAAGACCTCCCAGCTGTTTTCAGTCTTCCCCCCACTTGCCCGGGCACCGTTGAAGGAAGGGGTGGGCACAGTTTACTTTTCTGTTCTTCATAAGCCACACCAGCAGCACCAAAATTCTAGGTATCTGAACTAAACCTGAGGTGGTCCCAAGGCACAAAGCCCCCAACCTACCCCTCATGCATGATGGGTCTCTAAGACCTCCCTTACCCTTGGTTATCTCAATTTCTTTGCTGACCTAAGTCCCCTGCTTCCTGTAGGGAGTTCATGACAATCGTGAGTTCTTGATTTGTACTCTGAGTCCCTCAAACAAGATATGCTGCATGCATAACCCAGACGCCAGGCCTTCCCACAAGGCATAGGAAGTGAACTCAGCTGCCGCTAAATCTTCCGGTACCTGGCTTCAACAAGCACATGGGTAAAAACAAATAACTCTGAGGTGTCCATCTATCATCTTATCGGGCTTCGTGGGCTTTGTTTGCACAGTTATCTTCCTGAGGCTGACATTGTGTGCCGAATACAAGCTGATATATTCCCCTACCTGCCACATCACTGATAAAGGATAGCTGAGCTTCAGGTCCATTACCTGTCATTACACCATGTACATGTCGCCTGGGACCAGAGCATCAATTCTTCCTGAGTCACTCCAGCGGTACAGCCTCCTAGTCGGAGCTCCAGGTTCAAAAGGCTGCGGCTCACTGCTCAGCCCTGGGTAAGCCACGTGCCATCCTCTTGTCCTCTTTTGGCTGGCCGAATCCTCTGGGATGGGGAGACAAGCTCCAGATGCTTCAGGGGCGATCTGCAAGGAGAAGAGAGGTCTCCGTCACAATTAGGCCCAGGTATACAAGTCCAGGCGTGAACTGTTTTCTTCCTAGCCTCTTACTGTTCTTAATTATTAGATCCCATGGTACCTGGTGGTTAAGCCACGTAGGGTAGCTGACCATAGGCTCAGGGCTCAAGTGCACATACACACACGCACATGCACACACACACATATACACACACATTCATGTACACACCCACTCACATACACGCACATGCACACACACACATACACACACATATACACACACATTCATGTCCATGCACCACCCACTCACACACATGCACATGCACACACACACATACACACACATATACACACACTCTCATACACACCCACTCACACACATGCACATCCATTGTTCCTGACTTCCTGCCTCTGCCTACTTCATTCTATCCACTTCAAAGACTCCCTTTCCAATCAGGTACCCCCCCTACCCCCAGCCATCACTCAAGCTTCAATTCAGGTCCATCAACGAGCCCCCTGAGCTGCCCCAGTGTTCTGGAAGAGGGAGGGAAAGGATACTCTCACTCTGCCAATGGGAGCCACAGAAAACAGGACACGCCCCTCTACTTCTTGCCAAATCCTGGGGCAAGACTTTGTGGTACTAGAGACTGGGAGTTCCAGGGAGACACCCTACCTGTGGCCCCATGATGAATCTTTCCAGCTCTTTACCTCAAAGGAAGAGGCACGGAGAGAGAGAAAACTCCCTATATCAAGGGACAAAGACCCTGACATTGCTACCACTGATTCCTGACGTTTCAGGGCCAAGACTGTGGTTTCTCTTCTTCAAAGAGGAGTCAGAAGGCACTGGGACCACCTGCCCGGCCCCTCTATTCAGGCTTGGGGCAGTTCAGCTGCCCACATGACTGAGATGCATTCGGGGTTCTCGTGGCTTCAGTGGACCGGCTGCCTTAGAAAAGGCTCTGAATGGAGAGGAAGCATCATGCCCAAGGCGCAGGTAGCAGAGGAATCAAAGAACACACGTCCTCCCCTTCGGCCTGCGTGGACCACTGAAGCAAAACAATGATGATCTATATTCCACACGTATAATGACTGCACTCCAGAAACCGATTTTGCACCCTGTTTTGTAGTTCTGTGAGGAGTCGTTTCAACAATGAAAGAGAAGCACAGAGAGGTTGAGAAGATGGCCAAACATCACATGGTAAACTGGAGAAGGTCAAGGCTGGCCAACTTTTTTTATTTCCAACTTTTAAATATTTTTTTCCCTTAGGAAGCTACCCGGTGCTAGGTTCATTTGGTCTAAATGTCACGTCACCCCTCCAGAGGACGAGGGCCGAAAGAAAGTGAAGCAAGGAGGAACAGTGGCCACTCCCTTTGTTGGGGAGTGGGTGAGATAATTATGCTTTGGGTCTTCTCCTCCTGTGAGGAGTAAGACGAGAGAGGGGCAAGGGGCATGGGGCACAGGGTAGGGCGGGGGGCACGGTGCAAGGCACAGGGCATGAAGCAGAGAAAATGATCTGAAAAGATATGGAGACAACAGGAGTATCTCAGACTCAAAGAGAACTGGCCGTGATTTAAGTGCTCTAACTCACAAGCCTCCAAGCTATCTGCCACAGACCTCTTGAGGGCCTTCCTCACAAGGCAACAAGCGGCATGGCAGATACTGAACCGCTTTGGAAGGCAAGGTGGTACTGTTACCCCCTTGAAAAACACACGCGCACTCCATACCCTCTCTAAGGTGTTTAAGTGGGGGTGGGGGGGACTTAGGGCTGACTGGAGCAGCAAAGGTCCCGCCCTTCAGGCATGGGCTAGGACTCTCTCATTGTGTGTTTTCAGGGTTCATGGCAGCATCGTGTTAACCAATGCAACTGACAGAGACAGCTTAAGACAGGACGGATTTATTTGGGCTCATGGTTTGAGGGAACACAGTTCATCATGGTGGGATGGCATCACACTATCACCAGCTGCTTGTCTCCACGAACCAGGAAGGATAGAGAGTAGATTGGAAGCAGGGCTAGGCTATAAACTCCAAGCTCTGTCACTATGGCCATATATCTACCTGCCAGTCAGCCTTGTATCTCCAAGATTCTGTAGCCTCACAGGACAGTGCCTCCAGCTGGGGACCAAGTCTTTATATGCTTGACCCGATGGAGGACATTGAGCATTCAACCATAAGGAGGAGGATAATCCTGCAGGATTCTGCCCATGTGAAGAAAGGACCCCCACTCTGGGCAAAGGCTTCTCAGGATTCGCCCAGGTCATTCTTCCTGGCCTTCGTAGCCAGTGCTAGCCCGATTCTGGAGCAAGTAGCACAGGCCCAAGGCTAGCCAGCCAGGACAGGGGGCTGACCCTGAAGGAGGCAGGAAGATGAACCCAAGCATTAATGGTTCTGTGCAGTTTGTGTAGCTCCTCATGTCTCCCTCCAGCCAGCAGAGGACCAGGCACAGCATATTAGACCACGAGGGGGAACAAAAATCGGCAGCTCCCGGGACCAGAGGCACTTGCTAATTGAGTACCATGTGTGTGCACGCATCGTGGGGGAAGGGAGGGAGCTGCCCATAAAAAGCAGCCCACTATCCTGGCCCACCAATGACATGGTCAGTTGGGTCATTTGATACTGGACTGACAGCAAATGGTGGGACACCCACATCTCTATGTCTGTGCGGCACCGGCACGTCCTGGCCCTCCTGTGGGGTGGGACTGCAACATATTCATAGCAGATGGTGCTGTCACCCTGGCTCCGGGATTCTCAGTCCTAATTATCTGTGCTGTCAGCCAAACAATTAACCCTCAGAGAAAAATTGCACTGTCCACCCCCAACCGTATGAAAAGGCAGTTTTCCCAAGGGCGAGAGATACCTAGGGCAGCCTTGTGCTCAGCTCTAGATCTCACCATCCTCTGGCCTCGGAGGTCTATTGATGGTTTTGAGGCACCCTCCCCACTGCCTCTGGCCCTCAGGACTTTCTTGTAAAAGGAGGAGCTGGGGCTGGTCCCAAGGGCCTCCTGAGCCCACAGAGCTACCTTCTTACCGTGCCTCGCTTCTCGATTTGGGGTGTGCTTCCTGAGGCTGGGTTCCCCTTTGTTCCCTCATTATGCAGTCGGGGCACATTTACCATGTGACGCGGCTGGGGGAGACACATAGAAAATGTCTCCTCAGTCTCCCTGACCCTTCTCAGAGCTCTTGCCTGCCACGAGAGGAGATGACAGTCACCTCCTTGACCCTTCAGAAAATAGGACTATGGAAACACAGCTTCTTCCCCAGCAAGAATTCAAAGAGCAAGTCCATGTGGTCCCAGGGCAGAGCTGCTGAGGGCCAGGGTGCTGTGATCTCTCTCAAGAGTAGAAAGCCTCCTATCCCATCTCCCATAGCTGCACCTCTCAGGTCTCAAGGCCACCACTGGGCAGGGGCAGGTCCTGCCCTGCTGGTGCTCATTAGACAACAGAGGTAGTGCACCAGCAAGCCTTCCCTGAAAGGAACTAGCTGAAAAGAGAGAGCTCACAGGGCTGAGGCATGATGTCTGTCACCTAAGAGGGCCACTGTGTAACATATGCCGGGTGCAGGGAAGTCATCCAGCACCATGTGCTAATATCAGAAGCAGAAGGTTCTTCAGGAAGACTTCTTGCAGGAAGCCAAAGAAGAGCTCAGGGGGTGATGGCTCCCCTGGTCACTTTGTACCAACGCCATCAGAGATACTGAGGACCCGCCCTTCAGAGAGAGGAGAAGGAAGAGGCCTGGTGTAGGCAACCTGGGTCTTATTCCACAGATTAGGGAGGTCAGAATGCAAAGGGCATGGCAAGACAGAACACACTCTGTCCCACTGAAAGTCAGGAATTTCCTCTGAGACAGGGGCATGCCCTCAGTACCTCGGGAAAGGGTGCGGAAAGTAGGCAGAGCTGGAATGCCTTTGCCACCACCATTTCCCCAGCCCAAACTTGTGACATCTTTCTTCCTGCTCCCTGGGGTCCACTGTCCACCTATACACACCCCCTTTGGCCCAAGGGGTAAAGGTTCCCACGGCTCCTCCACAAAAATGGGGGCCACGTTTATTTTCACACAGGGACTTGCCTACCCAGAATCTGCCCCGCTTGGAGGCAGTAGATGTGAGCTCCACCCCCACCCCCATCCAGAGCCCACGTAGGGCAGGCGCCAAAGTCTGGCTGGAGACTTTTCTAAATATGAGCATGGCACTAAGAGTCAGGTTCCCAGACCTCTCTGGCCCAGGAGACTGTGCAAGCATTCTCCAGCCAGGCTGAGAGACAGGAGAGAGCTGGGGGCGGTGGGAAGCACGGCCCCAGCTGCTGGAAGCCCTGTAGCCTTGTTAAGGGAAGGAAAAGGATTACCCGGTGCCCAGTGCCTGATCAATCGCCCACAACCCTTGCAGCAGGGAGGAGAACGCCAGTGCCTTCTCAAATGTGTGCGGATTAGAGATGTACAAATAGAATCTTTTCTCCTACCCCTCTCCTCAACCCCCCGAAGCTTGGGATGCTTGTTAAAAATAGCCTTGTTGTGGCAGTGATCCTGCACAAGCCAATGGCTGGCAGGGAAATGAAGGAGAGGGGCTATGTTAAGTGGCTACCCTTGGGAAGTGGGAAAAGAAAGTCCCAGGGGATGGCTGTCTGTCTCAAGCGTCTCAGGACACGCTTCTGTAAGGCTTGGATCTTTACCAGCAAGCAGATATTTTGTTCCTCACCAGTGTGTGAGCTGCATCTTGCTGCCTAAGCTTGAGGCAGAATTGATACTGATTTAGGAAGTCAGCATCAGGGTGCAGGCTGGCTTGGTACTCAGGCCACCCTGAGACCAAGGACCCAGCAGCATTCAGGAAGCAGTGAATCCGGGGCATAGACTCAATAGAGACCCCAGTTCTCTGGGCCTGGTTACTTGCTATAGAAGGGAACCATTGGATTTATTGTTTTATCGCTTTCCTGATTTGGAAAACAGCTATCTACCCTTGTGTCTTCCCACCATGAAAGATGAAGGAAATTGTCTTCGAGTGCATGCGGGGTGTGTGTGTGTGTGTGTGTGTGTGTGTGTGTGTGTGTGTGCATGTCAGGGGTTAGTGTGGAAGGAGAGACTGTTCCGAGAGGAGAACACAGACCAACTTCCTGCCTTGATGTTCCAGTGCTCGAGGCAGAAAGCCTATCTCCATTCGGTGCCTAAAAGCATTCCGAGTTGAATCCTGACTCGGGCTACTGGTAACCAACTACCCAGGCTCCAGCGACTAGCCTTCCCATCAGTGCAAACCTCCTCTTGCTGCTCAGCTGGAACTCTGGGCCACATCTCAGGGTGGTTAAAAAAGACTATGGAATTGCATTGGTATCCTGGTCCTACTACACCCAGGAGCTGTGTGACCCCGAGTAAGCATGTAGACCTCTCTGTGCTTTGGAGTCTTCATCTATGAGATGGGAGTGAAAGGGAGCCTGTCCCGAGCAGCCATCTTGGATCTGAGTTGTCAAACTTAGATATTCTTCTCGCCCGCTCCTATATGCACCCCGCTGGCTAGGCCCCTCTGTCTGCTCAGCCCTGTGTGTACCTGGTTTCTGCTTCCTACCCCGCAGCTCTGGAGGACGTAGACATGAGATCAATGATCCTCAGACTCCTTGTCCTAATACAGATGCTGACTTGTAGACCCAGGTGAGGTGGGGATGTGCTTTTCTAATAATCTCCTGGGGGGCAGCAGGTCACTCTGCTGGTCTGAGCCCATCCTTTGATTAGCAAGGATCGTGCCAGCATGGAGGAGACAGGGACGCTGGTGGAGAAACAGGGACCAAGGGTGGTGTGCCTGCCACCCACATCTGAGGAGGAACATATTTAGACAGTGGTGGTTCCGGGGTGACCGTAGGTTTGAGAGACACTGGGGAGGGGGGATGGAGGAGGGTGCTGTGTGATGTTATGTCATGGTACGTGACCTAAGCACTCAACTCTGCAGGAAATAGCACCGGCCAGAACACAGCGGCGGTACTCAGCGTTTCTTCTGTCTTCAGCACTGGCCTGTGTGTGATGATGGCTCATGATGGTGGGGCTGTCGGCAAAGCCACGGAGGCTGTGTTAGCAATGTCTGTCTTAATTTATTTGTCATCCTCTATATTCTTTCCTGAAATTTTATCATCTTTGTAATTTAAAATTTATCTTCCACGTATTCTCAGGTGCCCACTCCCCGGAGCTGCCCATTTTTCTTTGTTACTGAGGTTTCGTGTGCTTCTCAGCACACGCTGCCATTGTTTCAAAGGCTGGAAAACGGAGCGTTAAATCTTCTCAGTCCAACCCCGAGATATGGTAACTCGGATTGTGTTTTCCCTCAGAGCCAAGAGTCCAGCGCTTTGGAAGGCTGGCACCGTCACCTCTCACTATAGCAACAGGGAGACCTTGGTAACCCCGAGCGTGGTTATTAAGAGTAAAAATAGGAAGTGTGTGGAGAGACGCTGGGTGAGAAGCTGCCACAGACCTGCCGGGCAGCCTGGATTTGCAACCCTCTCGGCCCCTGTTGCAAGAAACAGAATGCAAAACCCAGAGCCTGGGTGCTCCTGTGAGAGTTCTAGGCAAGCCCAGAAGTGGGCTCTTCTTGAAAAGCTATCACGGAAGATTCTGCAGGAGGATGTTCTTGTCTTTGTTACAACACATTGGACTGTTTGCACTTCTGGCTTCCCAGTAGCACTCAGACCTGACTGATCCTCATTGGTGCAATCTCGGTCTGTCCCTTCACAGCTGTTTCAGGCTCCCCGGGGTCTCACCTGGGTCTTGGCGCTGACCTGGTGAGGCTGGGGAGAGCCCTAACCCTGGACAATACACAATGCTTCCAACCCAGGCTGCGATCAGCCCCAAGCCCATTTTGCACTACAGCGAGCCTAGCTCAGGACCCTGGCTCTGCATCCCCCAAAGTGTAGAACTTGGGGCAAGTCACCTCCTGTCTCTGAAGCTCTACTCCACCATCTGTGAATCTGGAGACTGAGTTGTGTGATCTCTCTCAGTCCTCGCTGCTTCTCACTTCGATGCTAACGCTACAGAGAGAAAAGTGATTTTTTTTTTGAGATAACTAAACGCCGCTCCCTTAAGTAAGAAAGTGTATTTTATTTTAATCTTACTGCTCAAAGTATGTTTTAAAACACTTACAGGCTCCTCTTCCTTTTGTGGAGCAGAGCATGTGATATAAAATTCAGTTTTGCACACCCTTCCAGATCTTGGTCTACAGAGCTCTTAGGAAGCCAAGACCCTCAGCATCTCCGGTCTCATCTCACGATGTCAGGAGCCGCCTCAGACACTGTAGCTTTTCTTCCTCATCTTCCCAGTGAGGTCAGGGTCCCAGCCACCATGCTACCTGTCTGGGCATGACTGCCTAAAGCAACTGCCCACCTAGTTCTTAGTGTACAACTCTAGGCTTGGCAACCAGACCCTGAGCACGAGTGGGGACAGTGTACCTGGGAGCAAGAGACCCGAGGGCTTTCTCTGCTTTGCCACTGTGGCTGTGTACTGCATGACACTGACCCTCCGTCCTAACGGCCACATCCTTAGTATTGCCAGCTGGGTTTCCCAGAGTGTATTTACAGACCACCAGAGGAGCTGACATCACTGTGGGGTCAGACAAGAAAATAAGGCCACAGTTAGACTTTCACCCCAACTCCTGCAAACCAACCCCCCTTTCCACTCTACTTGCCTACGGCTTCCCATGTGAGAGGGAAGCCTCCATTCCCACACCCCTTTCCCTCCAAGAAGTTTGAAAGGCCCCAAGGCAGAGAGAGGCTTCTATCTAGACCCAGGACCACTGAGTAGAGCAGTGCTTGGCCATGCACCCCTCTCTCCCTGCAGGTTCCAAGGCAGCCATGCTTGGAACAGAGGTCTTGCTCTTTCCACTCAGAGAAAAGCCAACTTCCAATAATCTGGTTTTGCGTACTACATAACCAGCAGCCTCTTCTCTTTCCTGCCCCAGCCAACTACTGAGTCAACAACCCTCCCCTGTGTCATCCCTGGACACCCAAACTTCCTGCCCGGTGATATAGCCAGCAAGGGACCTGGGACTTATGAGTAGAAATGAGTGTTGCAGTTTGCCTGTGTGCAGATAGTCTGTGTTCTGTGATGCTAGCTGTGTCTGTGGAAAGCCCCACCACCACCGCCACCAGACCCCACATAAAAGGAAAGGTTCTGGGGACAAAACAGAGACAACACTTTGAGACCAAGGAGGGAAGGATTGGGGCAGAGGATAGAAAGTGAGGGACCACAGGGACAGAAAGAATAGGAAGCCTGGAAGGCCTCAGCTTTGCTGGATCAAGCCTCCACCACCAAGATGGTTGGCATGAAGATTTGGCAGCTTCTGCCAGCCCACAGCCCTGCCTTCCTGGCCCGGGAGTATCACGGTAGCACCAAAATGAGCCAGGACTATAAAAGAGTACAAAGTTTGCCAGAGACCAATAGGAGGAGCCAGGAGCCGTGAAGGGTGAGTTCAAGCAGCCAGGAAAATAGCCCTGCCCCTGAACTATACCTAGTTCTGCTTTGCTGCCATCGTTCCCGTGGGAGGAAAGAAATATTTAGCCCATGTGACACCAGGGCCAGACTGGAAGGCAGGCCCAGATTATAACTGAGTCCCAGACACACCCAGCCCTGGGTCACCCTAGGTCTTGGTCCAAATCTCATTTTTACAGATGTTCCAGAGAGTGATCAACCAGAGGTCACATAGCCTGTCAATGGGCCGTATGGATGGGAGCCATCTGCTCATTCCAAGGCCCATGCTTCTGGTTGCCAACTCATCCCTGACATGGCTGCCTGGCTGCTTTGTTCCTGAGGATGCTGCCACCCTGGATGGTGACAACGCTGCTCCGTGTCACCTTGAGAGGAAGTTGGCAGGATTAGTCCAGTTTCTAGGCGTTACAGCATAGACCTGTCACCTGGCTATGTCCGCTGCAGCCTCTACTCCAACACAGCCAGGAAGGAGCCATGAGGGTGGGACAGAGGTACAGGAGGCCTGTGTGGTGAGAAGTGAACAGGACACAATACAGGGGAGTTATGGGCCCTGAGTGTAGCCCTTGGAAACAGGCGGCAGGCAGGCTTGAGAAGCGTCAGTGGGTAGCTTAATGGCACCTCCCTGCCATACAAACCAGGAGAGGGAGGACTCACAGAGAAAATGAATGTCCCCTTTGTCCACTTCCCAGCATATCATGGGACAAAGGACATGGTGGAAAACGGTGGATGTTCTCTCGGCCGCTAGAGGATGAAGCTTGGGGCTCCATCTTCCTTGTTGGCTTTGTCTCTTCCACACATCCTAAACCCTGTCTAGCTTCAGCTTTGCAAACATGAGTAACTGCATTTGCTCTTCTGCTTAAGGACACCGGTGAATGATGCTGAGGGGACAGACTGGTGACCGATGAGCAAAGCAGCCTCTGCCTGAGGTGGCAGTGCTCTCATGAGAAGAGGTGGGTCACACAGGTACCAGAGCAGAAACTCTAAGACTCCTTAGGCGGTGCCCAGGCCCAGGCAGCATGAGGAAGAACCAAGCTTCTCCATGGGCAGGATCTGCAGCCCAGAGAGAGTCCATCCATGGGGCTCACAGAGACAAAGCATCTCAAATGCTGGGGCTATGATGGAGACACAGCCCTGGCTCACTGCGGTCGGTTTTAAGGAGAAGAAACTGAAAAAAATTGTCACAGAGCCACCAGGGCTCTTCTATTGTGTCTTGGCACCCAGCAAACACTTGGCACAGTGGATCCTCCCATTAATGCAATGGTTTGATGGTCTGCATGTCATAGCACTTTCTGAGGACGGCGCTCTGACAGGCCAGAGCGCAACAAGCACAGCCTTCCCCCATTTCCCCTACCTTGCTAAAAAACCATTAGGCTAAAGCTGGCTATCAACCTCGATTCCTTATTTGGCCATTTCTGCCCCCTGAGAGTGACTACCAAGGTCCACCTAGCAAAATACTGAAGTCTAACAATCACAAGTCCCTTGCCCAATTAAAATTGAACACCTCATCCTAACACGGGGTTTCCCCTTTACCTTTATAAACTGCTATGTCTGTCTACCCTCTATTCAGAAGCAGGCAAATATCCCACGCTCCTCTTCCCTGTTCCTCTCTTTCTCCCTCATCTTTCATCCCCTGGCTTTGTCTCTTGGTCCCTGCCCTTTGTCCCACTGGGGTAGTTAAGTCTCCTTTGTGCTGAGATCTTAGTCCTGGGGTGTCTGGTGCTATCAGACTGCTTCCTGCATTGCTTTGGGTACGATGTCAGCTTTGCTGCAGTGATGGCTGTTGGTGGAGTTTTGTTGTTATTTGTCTGGGGACTGTATTATTATTAGAACACATCTCCACAAACTGGGTGACATAAACAACAGATCTCTCAGCTGTGAGGATCAGAAACTGGAAAATGTCTCCCTAAGCCCAGAGCAAGATGTCAGCTGCCGTTGGATAACAAAACATTTTCTGGAGAGAGGCACCACCCATCTCCAGTTAGGAAGACCATGACAGACAAAAGTACAGAAACCACTGAAGTCCATTTTGGTAACCTAATGGGTTTTATTGGGGTTACTTACAGGAATATGGGTAAGGATCCAGTAGAATCGACTCAAAGTCCACCCCAGCACGGGTGACGGCTCACAAAGCTGGGAACCTGGAACACACTGCGCAGCCTGGGGACAGCTCAGTAGGTTGGAGAGTGTCCTTTACAGGTGCCTTAGTCGGTTTAAACTACACCTTCCTTCAGTCTGAGAAGGACTCTCGGTTCTTATTGCTTAATCTAGCAGGAAGGAGCTTACTGGATCTAGTCAGTTTCAGAGACTTCCTGAAACTTTTTTAAGTTGTTTAGCTTCCTGCTTAAGGAGCTTTGTGCCTAATGGGATGTTTCAATCTCAAAGAAAGTTTTACACAACAGCAGGACAACATTCTTTCTTCTACTCCTGCTGGGGGCTTCAGAGAAGGAAACAAGTCCTGGCCCTGACCAGAGGTGACCTGTGTCTGGCTTCTGGACCTCTATCTCTGCCTTCAATGCCAGGAGCACACCTCTCCAACAGTTCTGTAGTCACCAATCTGATGGCAGTTGAAAAGGTCAGTCTACAAAATTATTGTCCAGGAGGAACTAGGAGTGTAGCCATGACAGTCATGCCTGTAGACAATTCTCTGACTTTCCCATGAAGACAACATAAGTTTCAAGCTGACATTCCAATCCCAGCCTAAGCTTCCTGCTGAAGCTACTTGTGCACTATTTCTAAACAGGGTTCTCACACCCATGCCCACAAACCCCATCCTAGCTATGAGAAAACTTGTACTTTGAGGAGTATCTTAGTTTCTGGGCTATTGTTGTGAAGAGACACCATGACCAACGCAACTCTTACAAAAGGAAGCATTTAACTGGGGGCTTGCTTACAGTTTTAGAGAGTTAATCAGTGATCATCATGACAGGAAGCAGGCAGGTGTGGAGTTAGAGCAGTAGTTGAGAGCTTTACATCCTGATCCACAGGTGGCAAGCACAGAGAGAGCAAGTGAGCCTGGTGTGCACTTTTGAAATCTTAAAGATTACTCCCAATGACACATTTCCTCCAACAATGCCACACCCCCTAATCCTTCTCAAGTAGTTCCACTAACTAGGGACCAAGTATTCAAGCATATGAGCCTATGGGGCCATGTTCTCATTCAAACTGTCATGAGAATACAAAGTCGATTCATCACGATGAAAGAACCCGCCTGACACCTTCTTTTCAGACCCTCATCCCCAAATGCAAGTAGAATTGAGTTTTTCTTCCCTCATGGTTTTCAGATCTATCTAATGGACTTAAAACTGGATCTGAGAGACATGGAGATTCTAGCTCTTACTGGCAAGTCTAGTAGCAATTCTACCCCCTACCTCCAGTTAGAGGAGCTACAGCAGCCAGTCTGAAGAACAGCAGAATGCCTCTCAAGGTCTACATAAAGGTGAGCCAACAATACAGGCTGTGCTCTCAAACCTCCCAGACTTTTGGTGCTCTTTGGCAGCCCCAAGCATCCAGGCCCTATACCTGCTGATGTCTCTCAATGCCTCTTGGTATATGGGCCTTTGGCCTTATATCACCTGAATGTTAACTCAGGATTCAGAGAAGGGTTCTTCTATATAGACCAGCTCTGCCCCAAGTGTGGCATCCATCTCTGCTGTTCCTGGCCTTCACCACTTTGCCTCTAAGTCATCAACGTTCAGCCATCTTATGTCCATGATCTGCTGGCCCCTATAGGTGAGAGGCTTCGCCTTCCAAGGTGACTCAGAATAGTATAGTAAAGCTGTTACTTCTCTTCCTGGGTGTCTCTGATTTATAATATAAGGCTCTAAGAACTCTGGGGATGACATGGAACAAGTCTAAGAGGAAGGCTAAGGTGAGTGGGGTAGAAAAAGCTCTGACATCTAGCCTTGAAGCCACACCACACTGATCAGTGTTGAGAGCTTTTGGTGCCACTTCTAGGGATATGACATTTGTCACTGGGATGGGACAAGGATGTAGGCTGAGATAAGAGTATTAGAAGCAGTGACCATGGGGCTTCGTTTACTGCGTTGCCGAATTGCTACCTTATGCAATCTCGTTGCTTCCTCCTTAATTATTACCCTGTGTGATCCTTTTCCTTACTACTTTGCTTGATTACTTTCTTGTGTGATCTCCTTGTTTCCTACTTCACTTGATCACTCTGTCTTGATCTAAGAACTGACCGTGTGTATTGGATGTACCCAGAAGGGTATAAAAGCAGGCTGGAGAGACATAAAGCTGCTTCAGCCACTCAGCACTGGCTGGAGTCATGTTTGTCTAATTGCCTTTGTCCTTTTAATCTTCACTCCCTCCCTTGGACCCTGTTGACTGAGCTGGCTTGGTCAGATGGGTCATGAACTAAGGCCCGCTTTGGGCTAACCGACCTGGGTTCTTATCCTGATGCAGGCCAGGGATCTCCCTCCCTCCTCCATCAACAGCAATGCTACACCATGCAATTCTAGGAGGTGCTATGCAGTGCTAGTCTAAATGAATTGCACAGCCTTGCATGTTTGCATGCTGCCCACTTTCCAAGGAAGGTGCTTCTGGAAGCCTCCATCAGACGCTCACTCCATATGCCTGACTTTTGTGGTGTTTAGCCTCCCTGCCTCCCTCACATCCCAGACACGTGAACCACATGTTTTCTTAATTGAGGTTGATTGGGGTAGGTGAGGATATGTCTTTTGCTAGACTATAAGTACCCTGGGAATGACTAAGCTGAGGGGGACGAGAGGGTAGCAAGGCCCTTAAAGGGGACCAGCAACAGCAAGCAGTACTGGAGAACTTGTCTCTCTGTGCCACAGCATCTCATCCCTCTTGAATGGGGCACCCTGGTGGTGGGGCCCAACAGGTGTTTTAGCAGGTCACCAGGCAACTTAGATACACATGAAGTTTGAAAAGCACCCAGCTCCGGATACCTCAGGGTGTCCTTGTTATTGCTTCTGAATGACCAGTTTTCATTCAACCAATTTTGGCTGCCCACCTGGGACACCCCCTATTGCACCTTGGTTTTAGGGGGTCATCAGGAGCAGCACAGAAAGCTCACGTCAGGGCTGCAGGCAAACAGAGTAGCCAGGCAGCTGTAGCCTCCTCCAAGAGCAGCCTCTCCCTGGTCCTGCTAACTGGGTGGTTAAATTATTCAGCAACCAATTACAGCTTAACAATGTCCCTGTCTCCCAGCCCAGTGATTCTCCTGGCTGCCGCCAGCCATGGCAAACGATTTCCAACACAAAACAGAGTATGTTCAGGAATTTAGCACCAGGGAGGGCCCCCACTAGGCACCCCCCATGCTTTATCACAGCCTGCCCACATAACACCCCCTATCCTATCCCCTGAGGCAGATATGGGTGGATGAATGGGTCAGCCTCCAGACCATCAGGAACGAACTGGGAATCCAAACGCTGAACGGGCCTCCATGGCTAATCCTAACACTGAACAATCGGAGGAGAACCAACCGATGCCCTCCCACTTTATCCCACGGATGGGGAAACTGAGGCTGCTGGGTGACTTGACTCCCGCCACACCTACGGCCTACGTCTTTTGACAGTTCTTAACACACGGGACCCCACCATAGACATCTAAGTTCAAACAGCCAGCCCTGGAAGAGATGGGAGACAGGGACAAGTCTTGGTCAAGAACCTTACTCCACCTCTTCACGCGCCATGCAGGACATGTGAGAACATGGCGTTAGGGTGAACAAATACCCAGGCAGGTTTATCCTCTTCAGCACATGTGCTGAGAGGAAATCTATCAGTAACCAGAAACCCACTGCCAGGTGGTTCCAAAGGGCAGAGAGAACATGTTCTGATGGAAGCAGCCCCCACAGGGAAGACCTCCCCCACACCGTGGGAGGAGAGTTGGGGTGGAGCAGAAGGTGTTACAAATGCAAGAGTCACCCTTTTGGTTTTGCTCAGAGGCCCCTGGGAGGAAGGGGGCTGGAAATGGAATAAGTGTTCTCAGTTTTCCTCC
This sequence comes from Rattus norvegicus, assembly GCF_021556685.1. Classification (NCBI taxonomy): domain Eukaryota; kingdom Metazoa; phylum Chordata; class Mammalia; order Rodentia; family Muridae; genus Rattus; species Rattus norvegicus. The sequence goes on along the minus strand of NC_141551.1, from coordinate 71,527,517 downwards.
TGTCTCTCAGAAGCCTTTACATGGAATTAAAGAAGGTGACAGTAAAAACGAGGCCAAGAAGAACACCAAGGAGAAAAGACTGTGCTCACTCAGACTGTGGGGGCTCAGAAGGCAGGGGGCCCTCTCCAAGTGCTCAGATAGTGTGGGGACAGGTGGCCTTCCCCAAAGGCACAGACGGGACCATCAGGCTCCACAAGGACCACAGAGGCATTCAGACCTGGCCTCGCCCATCCTGACCAGCCCTTCCTGCCTCCCAGAACCAGCCAGCTTGGCTAGTAACATACTCTGGGTATCTTGGGCCTGAGGCAATACAAGTTCATTTTGGGTCACCATGTGTGTGTGTGTCTACTACACTTGTAGAGAAACTATCAAGTCACCATGCGTGCCTCCTGTTCGCACCGTCTTTCCTCTGATCTACCCTAAGCTGATGTCACAGAATAAGGGAGTCTGAGATGCACCATGCATCCTCCGGGTTTACAGCCGGTGCCCAGGCCCATCGGGGCAGGCTATGCTGTGCTACTGTAACAGTAAACGTGTCCAGGAGCTCGGAAACTGAATGGTTCTATGGCTCTACGCGGTTACATGTGGGGCTTGTTTCTGAAGTCATAAAAACACTTGAAATTAGACAGTGGTAATAGTGGGCTCAGCCACACGAATGCACTGAGTCCTTGAAAGGCGTGGACTTTGTCTCCTCGGTAAGGAACACATCAGATCCATCTTTCCCTCCACAGCTGCAGACACACAGGGACACTGCCTGGCACCAACCCAGTGCAGGGACACCATCTAGAACCCTGCTGACTGTCCTGTGAGCTCTGGAGGAGAGATGTGCCTTCCTGGAAGAGAAACTCCCACTCAGGACTCGGGAGAACCAGCCCAGTGCTCCACTCCATAACGACAGGTACAGGTAGGGAGGTCCTGCCAAAGCCTGACAGCCTGGGGGCTGATGACCTCTCCAAGGACGTCCAGCCGCAGGCACACACCCCAGACACCCAGAACTGAAATCTGAGGGCTCACCTTTGCTTGTCCCTTCCCTTCCCCATCCACAACAAGCCAGACATCCTCTTCTTTGTCACTTCCACATCAGGGGAGAAAAGCATCCAGGGAAGACTTAGAGCCAAGATGCCATGAAGACCAGAAAATCAAAGGACAGTTTTCAAAGAGAACAACAGAGGCCATCACGATAACAGGTGAGGTTATAATCCTGTACCGTAGGCCGCACGGGACACGGGGCAGTTTGACAGGGGTAAGGGCGGTTACACCGTTACACGTGACAGTCAGCAGGTGCTTTCCTATCACTGAGCAACCTGAGAAGCAAGGAACGGCCCACCCGCCTCCTCACAGAGGGGAGAATGAGACTGATTGGAGAGGTAGGGTTTTCTCCACCCTCTTGCCACGCCCCACGCCACACCCGGAGCCGAGTCTGGGTCCAATGGCAGTTCTTGTTTTAATTATTAAGTGTTTTTGAGACTTATAGGTCATTTTTACATCATTTCAATCCCTCTTCCCTTCCAACTCCTCCTGTATCCCCCTAAACATTTGGATCTCATAATAATAATAATAATAATAATAATAATAATAATAATAATAATAATAATAATTGTTGAAGCTTAGGAACTGCAGCTGAGTAGTACCATTGGTTTCCAGGGACCTTTGGTTGAACTTGACTCTGGAAGACAGAGGGAGAGAGGAAGAGGCCAGGGACTGGTTTTACAGTCCAGGCGAGAGATTGAGAGCCGGAAGCAAGGTGGGGGCGTGGAGTACTAAGAAAGTCCCTGAGACTTGATGATCATTCAATCCTGGCGTAGGAGTGAGGGGATGCAGAAGAGGCTGGGTAGAATCAATCATGCTGCATAGGGCAGCAATCCGAGTAGACGACATAGGGCAATCTGTGGCTGTGAGGGGAAATCACAGAGAGAGATGGAAAACAGAGATGGGAAACAGGACTCCACAGGGCACGAGTCCCTAAATCCGCCATCAGGGACAGGCAAGAGAATGAGAGGTGGAGGGCCAGAGGACTGTGGAATACGCTTCTCCCAGAGTGAAGCACATGTCTGATTGGACAGAGCCAGGAGATGGGGCGGGGTTGGGGGTGGGGCTTCAAACAGGAGGATATCAAGAAGAGGACTGGTTACTTGTGCTGCCATGGATGAGGTCTAGCACACACATGGTAGGGAAGCCTACGCAGGTGACTGGGAATCGATGGCATTTGTTTTCCCAGACCAGGCAGAACCCGTGGGTTATGGTATTGACCCTTGCGCCCCCACATCGCCGCCGACAGTGCAGAACCTTCCATGCGATGTTTCACGGGAACAGAAGTCTTCCACTGTCCTGCCTTCGGCTCCTCCAAGCTCCCACTCCTCGGATCCCACAGGACACTGGTGTGACTCAGGCACACAGCCTGATGCTGAACACACAACTCACAGGCTTTCCTTTAATCTGATTTGACTCTCCGGACTCCAGTATCCAACTGAAACGTACCAGCGCATTGCCAAGCAAACTTGTTACTTCGATGCCTGTGGGCACAGTCGCTGCCTTGGGAATGCTGGTGGACTGCTCTCCTCGCTCTCCTCTCCTCAGGTGCCCTGTGCGGTGGAGAGGGAGTTCATCTGCAGCATATTGGTACCTTTTGGAGTCCAGAAGGGCTCCTGTTATAAGCCGGAAGGAAAGAGGTGCACAGTTTTAAGAGTCTTCTGGTCCATCGGCCAGCGCAGCAGGAGAAAGCAGTGGCTAAGTTGCCCACTCTCTCACAGACACAGTTTGACCTGCCCTGAGGTGATGACCCCTGCTGAGTGGACTTGCTTCTCTCCGCAGGGCTACCACAGAAGATGGGCCTGCATCCCTTCTCCCATTGCAGATGAATTAATAGGGACTGAAAGAAAGATGCACGACACCTGCTCCAAAGTCAGCCATCCTGCCTGTACTAGCGACCAGACCCTGTAGCCTGAGGAACTTCTAGGGCAGGAATATGTCTGGTCCCTCCCTGTCACCAAGGTTTTTACCCATCTGAGCATCTCCATTTTCACTGGGAAACCCTTCCTGAGTTTTCCCCACCCCAGCCGCTGAACGCTCTTTCTGGATTTTAGGTGCCCATTTCCCCTTCACAATCTCACGACAAATGTGCTTTCAAGCCTGCTGCGGTCTGAACACTTGTAACCCCAGCTTCATAACCTAACCCCTAATGCAAGGGCATCCATCTCTTCGGAGAGAATTGGGCCCTGATCACGAGGCTCTCGGGAATGGGCCCATGCCCTTGTGCAGGTTGAAGAAACTGGAATTCTTGCCTTCCACTATTTGAGGACACATCCAAAGGCACCATCTGTGAACCAAAGGCAGACCTTCGCTGTATCTGCCTTGGCCTTAGACCTTCACCCTCCAGATCCACGAGGAGAACGATTCTGTTGTTCACAAGCCACCTGATTTGTTGTTTCCTCACAGCCACTCAAACGGACCAAGTCAGGGAAGGCTGCTGGGGTTCTGCTGCTACCTTGGGCTCTAAGATAGGCGCAGAAGGCCCCCCGCCTTTTAGTCCAGCTCATACTGTCCATAGAGATTCATGAGGGGAAAAAAACACACCAGTGACTGACCCACAGCTATTCACAATGACACAGCAGTGACACTGAGGCAGCAGGAGTGACTCTCACCCTCAGGCCACTCTCTCCATTTGCTTTGTTGTTTTGTTTTGCACCTCATTGTCTCACTTTGCTTTATCGTGAAAAGATCTCGCCATATAACCCTGGCAAGCCCAGAACTCATTATATAGGTCAGGTTGGTCTGGAACTTAGAGATCTCCCTGCCTCTGCTTCTAGAGTGCTGGGACTAACGGTGTACACCACCACACCCAGCTCTACTGTCTCCACGGAAACTCTGACCAGAATGCATAGAACGGGAAATCAAGGAGTGAAACTAAATCATAAAATGAAATGTTTTGACCAACAGTTCACCTGGATGAAAGGGTGGCACCGACCTCATGTGGCCTGCTGTTCTGGGGCAGATGGCTTGTTTTCTTCTTACCTCAGCCTCACCCAATGGACAGAATAACTGTCACTGGTGCTGCCCGAGAACCAGCAGATCACCCGTGAGAAGCACTGAGACCATGCCTTGCAGGGGGTGGGGTGCAGGACTGCTGGTCCGTGCTGCTGTAGACATTGTAAATGTACTTGATCTCCAAGACGGGAGGGATGCTTCTTAGAGCAGCTGGAGTTTTCGTCGGCAGGAAGGTGGCCTTTTAAGAATTAATACGGCGGAGAAGGGAGCGTACCACACACGGAGGGCAGAAGATGAGAATCCCCAGAGTTGGAATTTGAACATTAATTCACTATCAGGAAGCCACAGAGCGCAGGCTGAGCCCTGACTCCGACCCCCTCCGCTCCTGCTGCTGCTCTAAGACGGACCATGTTATTAAAGACAATACCCCACAGGAACCTAAACCAAACAACTCCGGGCAACACAAGTTCAGGGAACCTTTGGCTCTATCTCCAAGGCAATTGAAAAGAGCTCAAAACAGATTAAAATATGAGATGAATTCTGAAGCCTGGGAATGAGATAAAATGAATCCTGTGACAGAGGAGCCAATATGATTATTTCATTATTTGGCTAGAAAGTTAAAATGTGCAGGGAATGTCAGCTGCTTTCCCTGGGTGGACGGAGGTGAGGGACATATGGCCATTGGGGCATATTCTTTTAATATTAAAAAACACCTTCACCCCTGACTTAGTTTTAATAAGAAAAGCTCGTTGGTAGGACAACCTGCCCTCCTGCCAGCCCGCCTGAGACCTTTCTGTGTCACACGCTCCATCCCATAATATCTCCACAGAGCACGCTGTTCACAATGAAATGAAATTCCACGGCCCCCAGCTGAGAGCGCACATACCCCTTGCAGTCCCTCGGAGTGCTGATTACAGTGCAACCACCACCAGCTCCTCCTGCACCCCTGTACCCCTGTACCCCCTCCTTCTCGCTCGCTCCCCTCCTCACTCCTCTCCTCTCCTGGAACAACTCAGTTTCTCATCCTGTCCACTGATCATGGCCTCTAGTGTGGCGCCTACCCCTGTGTCCACCGTACATTTATTTGCTCAGATTCTCAGGTACCAACCGCAGGCTGGATGAGTGGTAGAACCCTCAGAACCTTGCTAGGGCAAGTCTGTGCCCACAAGGAGAGAGAGGGGTGTTACCCCAGAGCTGAGGGTCAAGGAAAGCTGAGACAGAGAGGGTGTGGGCCAAGTCTTCCCCAAAGAAGCAGCAAGTGGGCTGGCCTGACAGGGCGAAGGGGCGCTGGCTATTCAGGAAAGTGTACAGAGGAGGCCGGATGGAAGCATAGAAACAAGTCAATGTCAAGGAAATGCCACCCACACCCAGGGGACACTGAAGAGACACACTTGACTGGCTTAAAGGGGCCATTTGGGAGACAAGCAAGAAAGCTAATGAGAGAGGTGGAGATTGGATGGTGTGGTCTGACTGTACCTTGATTGGATTAAGAGTGAGCCAGGGTATGGTCTGTGAGGGCATTCCCAGAGATAATTGAATCGAAAGGCTCTGGCATGATCAACAGATTGATTTCTTTATAGGTTCCTATATGAAGGCCTTATTGGGGAGGGGTTCAGTGTAGGAGATGGGGCCCCTGAGGAACCAGCTCACTAAGAAGGACATTGAGGCTATACCTTGCCCCTTGCTGTACCCCCTTTCTCAGCTTCCTACCCAAGACACTCTCACCTCCACGACATCCTACCCAAACTCATCTGTCCAGGCTGCTGTGGACTGAACCCTCTGAGACAGAGAGTCCAAATAAATGCTTCTTCCCTTAAGGGGTTTCTACCAGGTATAACATCACAGTGAGCAGAAAATAACTAATAAAGTTAGACGAGGACGTCTGTGTTTTTATTTCCCCAGTAAGTACTACACCAAATGGTCCAAACACGAAAGACACAAAAGGATGCACAGTGAAAAGTCAGGGTTAAGAGCGTAACTGCATGGAAGGAACCTTTACCCAGCATGCTCAAGGTCTGGGGTTCAGTCCTCAGCACCACACATGCACAAGAAAACACAGCAGATCAACAAAACGAAACACCACTTTCCCAACCTTGTCTCCTAGATGGTCTAGTCTCCATTCAACGATGGCCAATGTCACCTGTGTTTTCTGTGTCTTTTCAGCGATATTTTACACGCATACAAGTGAATACGTAAAAATGGAAGCCCACAGAGTATATCTCTCCGACATTTTCCATTTACTTATTTCCATTTACTAGTAGTTCTCAAGGTGGCATGTGCACAGAACCTATGGAGTCAGCTTGCTGAAGCACTTTCTTATGGGGAGGGCCTACCCTAAGTCAGAAGGTCAGGGGCCAGCCTTGAGAATGTGCATTCCCCAAAGAGTCTCATGTCCGGGTCAGAGACCACACTGAGAAACACTGGTGCCAATGAGATCCATAAACACTCATATTTATCCATCCTCACACTGCACAGCCCTCCATTACCAATCCTCGATTTCAGAGGTTTCCAGAGGTTCATTATTTCTAACAGCCTCATCAATGTGGGTGCCTGGACCATATCTGAACGGGACAACACAAACAGACATGTTAACACGGAAGGGGGAAAGCTCACGGGGCCACACCCCTGGACTAAAAACTACAGGCAACTGAGGAAGACAAAGAATACCAAGTGGTTAGCCCAGAAACCATATACATACAAGTAACATTATACAGACTAGGCATGATGTATTTATTTATTTACTATATACGTCTTATTCATATATGTACATGTATATTAAATATATATTTAGGATATAATAAATAAAATAATATATTATTAATATAATAAATAAATGTGATTATATATATAATTATTATTAAAGAAATACAGACCATGACTTTAAAAGAAAAGCTACATAGGAAGGGTTGCAGGAAGGAAAGGGAAAGGGAGAAATGATGTAACTATATTTTAATTTTAAAAAAATAGAAAATTCAAAAAGTAGGCCATAAGAACAGAAGCTGGGCATGAGTAGTAGTATGGTAAAGAAGGGACTAGGGATAGGAGAAAGGGGAAGAAGATTTTTCAGAAGAAGGCAGGCAGGACTGGGGAGGTCATTAGAGGGGCAGACAGACAGCATCCTCCCATCACAGGGAAAGACTGCAATGGGCTCAGTCTTCTTCATGAGCCCAGATCGCAGAGCAGCTCAAGGTGGGGAAGACACACCCTTTGTGTTTGTCTCGTCACTGAGATGGAGTATTTGCAAAAAGCGACTTATGAAGAGTTTATTTTGGCTCCCAGTTTGGAGGTATTGTTTCAGCATGGCGGGGAAGGTACAGTAGCAGAACATCAGGTGGCTGGTCATATTGTGCCCAGGGATGGAGTAGAGAGAGGTGAATCCTGATTCCATTCGTGTTCTCCTGTATGCCATTAGGACCCACCCATGGGACGCATTCAGAGTGGGTCTTCCCTGCTCAGTTAAACCTTTCTCAAAACGTCCTCGTAGAGACAGCCAGAGATGGACTTCCATGGTTATTCTAAATCCAGTCAGGTTGACAATTAAGATTAGCCATCAGATGCTTTTTTACCCGCTCTAAAAGCTTGCCTCGTTTCGTGGATACTTCGTCAATCTAGCCTCCCCAGAGCACCAGCTGCCATTCGAGATTTTCCAGAAAGGCAAGTAACACCTATTCAGAAAAGGCTCGCTACCAATCAAGGTGCCATTTCAAACCAACAGGGAAAAGGTGGACTTTTCACTTAAAAGTGTTTCAGAGAACTCAGGAATCATCCAAAACAGGAAAAACCCCATGGTGCATACATGTCAGATTCCAAAGCAAATAATAAGACCATTATACGAGAAGAGGTGGAAGGGAAAATCTGAGATAGCATCTGTATTAATCATGCAGTGGGAAAAACTATTAAACCCTGACCCAAACCTAAATGCCATTTTAAAGAAAAGACGACATCTAAGTTATTGTTATAAAATCTCCAATTCTGGAGAAAACTGAAATAGTAAATAAGATAGGAAAAAGTTATGTTACATAATATGGCAGGCAAAAGGATAATTCTTTTGGAACATAAATAATATGCATGTGTAAGCAAGGCCATAAAAATGCTAATATATCACAACACAAAATAAAGAAGAAACTGTCGGTCACCAAGCAGGAAATGTGTATATATTTTCAACATCTGAGATGAACACCATTCTCACACAAGAAATGAAAATGAAGACTACAGTGAGGGGTAGAGAAAGATGTAGCCCTGCTTGACTAGCATTCCTGTGGCCTTGGATTCCACTCCTACCTCTGAACACAATGGAAAATAAATAAAAGCATTGTGAGATCCAGTCTTTTCATGCATCAGACTGACAACTGTCGGTACGTTTAAAAATGTATGTATTTATGGGGCCAGAATAAGTGTAACTATTTTCATGTATGGGGTAAAGTTTAAATTGGTGCCATTACCCCTGTACAAGAGATGGCACACACACACACACACACACACACACACACACACACACACACACACACACACGTAAACTAGCATGGCTGTGTGGGAAGAACATGTGGTACTAGTGCCAGAGAGGGATTCTGATAGAAGAACCACACGACCGCTAACCGTGGTCCCTGCAGAAGTGAAAAGAGACCTGATGGACTGTTCTTTTTGTGCATTTTAAAATGCTCCCAAGTATACGTATGCCATTTTCAACAGCTGTTTGGTGTAATACAGAGAAGGAATAGTGTGCTTCCCGGAAAAATGGGACTCTCTGAGTGCAGTCAAAAACTTTAAGCATAGACACAAAGCGAAGAAGACTAAATATAATGGAAAGGGGGAACCAGTAAGGAGCATTGAGGATGGATGAGTCAGGAATCTTATTTCAGCCTTATATACCCCAGATCTGGAGCTAAAGAAGAGAGAGCCCTGTGCACAGCTCTTACCACAGACAGGAGTGACCTCAAGCAAAAGCCTGACCTCATCCAGCCAGAGGACGAGGAAAGGAAGCACGGAACGGAAAGGCTGAAGTAAGAGCTAGCCTGTGAGGCTTCCTGAAAGTAGGAGGATTAAAAAGAAAAAAAAAAAAAGCTTTCGAGAGAATGCTGGCGTAATTACACCACTATGGGATAAAGTAAATTTCAGAGCAAAGAAAACCGCCATAGATACTGAGAGATGCTATATAATAATAAAAAGGCCAATCCACAAGAAAACAGAGCAATCTTAAATTTGCATGCATCAAAAAAAAATAGAACTGCAAAATGTGGAAAGCAAAGCTGAGAGAATGAAAGAAGGAACAGACGAATCCACAGTTACATTTGCAGATAGCAACACTCCTCTCAGCAGTTAATCACACGACTAGACAATTGGCAAAGATACAAAGTAACTCAGCCACATACCCGGCAACACAGTCAAATTAACCCTGACTGAAGGCCTAGCCCAGCCATAGCAGAGGACCCATTATTCTCCAGTACCCAAAGAACACATACAAAGACCATATCTAACCGTAGAACCAACCTTAGTGCATTGAGAACTGAAATCATACAGAGTACGTTTTCCAGCCTTCATGGAATGGAACCAACCAGAAATCAGTAGCACCAAGCTAACAGGACAATCCCCACATACTCAGCCACGAGCTTCTGAATAGTCCCCGGGGATCAAGTTGGAATTTGCCCTCCTTCAATAGCTCAATGGTCAAACTATATGAGGCATGTCCACACCGATGATACTACTGCAGATTTTCAACCTGGATGAACCCTCAGGAAGTCTGCTGAGTAGAAAAAAGTTCCTTTCTCTCGGTGGTGATGGCACATGAGAGGCTGGAAGATCTCCGAGTTCAAGGCTAGCCTGGTCTACAGACTGAGTTCCAGGATAGCCAGGGTCACACTTGAGAAACTTTGTCTGGGGGCTGGAAGGGAGCAAGAAAGAAAGAGAGAGGGGAGGGAGGAAGGGAAGGAAGGAAAAAGGAAGAAGGAAGAAAGGAAAAAGGGAGGGAGGGAGAAAGGAAGAAGGGAGGAAAGAAGGAAGGAAGAAGAAGGGAGGGAGGGCTCCTATATACATATATTATGTGTGTATATGTAATCATACTTGTCAAACACTCTCAAAATGGCAAAACATAGACATGAACAATGGGCTGGTGGCTTCCAGGTGGAGGTAAAGTAAGGTGAGTCTATCAGTGGGTGGCAGGGAGAAACCCTTGCAGTGACAGCAACACTGAGTATATCAGTGTTAGTATGGCAGTCCTTGACTTACAGCTTACACACTCAGCACACACCGAACTTCAGGTGTGTATCTGGGTATCTGCTCTGTGGTCATCCTGAGGTACTGGAGGGCCACTTCACACTGCAGCTACAGTGACAGGAACAACAGGAAAACAGCCGTCCCTGGGAGGTGGGTTGTGTAGCCAGGCTGGGAATGTCATAGGTCAGAGGTACTAAATGAACTGTCAGCCACAGTATCTTCAGCTTGCGGGGGGGCTGCAGGGGGTTATCGCCATGTAACTACAGCATCAGTGTGTACTCTGGCTGGGATATTGTACTGGAGTGTTACAAGATCCCGTTACCAAGGGAAACTGGGTCAAGCACACGCAGAACCCCTCTTTATTATCTTTCACAACTACCCCCCCCAAAATCTATAATTGTTCAAAATAATAAGCCTACCTTTTTAAAAAAAAATACAGAGTCTGGTGTGCACATGCATACACACACACACACACACACACACACACACACACACTTAAATCTCCTGGTAAGTGACTCCAGTGATCACAAGTAGGTTTGTACTGACTTTCCTCAGAAGAGCCTCATGCAGTCCTGTGAAGCCGCAGTGAACACATCCGGGCACTTCTCTTTGGCCGTTTCAGAGTCTTCTGCAAGCACTGTATTTGTCATAGAAATCTAAAACCAGTAGGAAGAGAAAAGCAGGCACGTGGCAGGAAGTGACCCATGCTACATGCGAGGAGGCCCAGAAGGCCTTGCTATCTAATATATAAGGGTATAGTAGGAAGGGGGTTTATGTCCGGTCAATCCTGACATGTGAGCTTGCTCTTGTGAGGAGGTGCCTAAGGCTCTCTGTCACAAGCCTCCCAGTATTTGATGACCTTGTTTCAAACCTCACACCCACCAACTCCTCACTTACAGAAAGGGAAACTGAGGACCAGGGTGACTTCCCATATGATCCAGTTACAGCAAAGTTTAAACCAGACCTCAGACGTACCTTCTCCTACCAGCTTTGTGACATTCTCCGTTAGCTTGGCTAAAGAATCTGGTGTTGTGCAGGGCAAGCAGCATGGCGAAGCTAGGCATGAAGCCCTCTGCCAGCGTGGTGTTCCCAACAGAGGCCATAGTAGAAACACAGCCAGGGCCCAAATTAACATGAACACAGACAAACACGAGGTAAGGAGCAAAAGCCTCCCTAGGAGACACTGAAGTGCCTCTCATGTGGCAGCCGCTGTCCTTCCTCACACATACAGTTGGTGGCAGTGAGTTACAAGAACAGGAGAGAGTGCCTTACATTGGGAGGCTGGCCACTGAAGGTCACTCTTTCCCAGGGACATTTCCACCTGCCCTTCTTCCCTTTTTGTTCAGATCCATGACTTTATCTACCAGTGCTGGCCCCATAAATGACAACCGAGGCCCTCCTGAGTGCTCAGAACACAGCGCCACAGATACAGAGTCTCTGCCTTGTCAGGGGATGAATTCCAAGATGGCATAACATTTTAACCTCAAGCCCATTTGTGGCCGGAATCCGACAGCCCTGTCCGCCTTCCATCTCCCTCAGAACTGCTATCCCAAACATTGCCGGCACCACACATCTCTCCTCTGCCGCTCAGTGGCTCAACTGCGGGCTGAAGATCATCATACTGGGTAGTGGAGAGGATCTCTACCCTTCCCTGACTTGAAGAGCTTCAGTGCCATATCGCCCACTGCCAGAGCACCCCGGTTTGCATAATAAATGTTCCTCACAGGCACATGTGTGAACCTAGTCTCTGACTAATGGCAGGGTTTGGGGAGGCTGTGGAAACTTTTGGACATGGGGCCTTGCTTGAGACAGACACTGTAGGGCTGAAGGGATGGGACTTGTAGGAATGGCCTTCTCAGTTCTTTCCCAAATCTATCTATATTCCCCCTCCCCGCTCCTTATCCCCTTCCTCACTGCAGACATGACCCAACTATTATAGTAAAAAGAAAGAGTAGAGTCAAAGCAGCGAGAGCCAGGATTTGGGAGGTATTGAACAGCAAAGCTCACCTCAGCAGGCTCCCCATTGCTCCCAGGAAACCCCCCCGTGAGGAGCACATCCAAGACTTCTTAATGACTCCATTAAGTAATTCTACCTTCCTGTATATTCTTATATCTGATTGCAGAAGACTGAACTGCAGGTAAGACCGGCTTCTAAGAAAGCCTCCACCCATTCATTCCCTCACCCCAGACACCCCAAGCACCCACAAGGGGAGGAGACATGCAGACTAGAATCTGCAAGTCAAGGTACTGAAGGCAGCCCTTTGTCATTTCCCCCTGATTCGCCATGCCCTCCATCTAGGGGGTGTGCTTAACCTTCTCATTTTGCTCTCTCAACGGCTAAAAATCTTTTCTGCTCACTAAAATCAACCTCAATTACTAGCTCACTTCCCTTGAGTCTAGTGTGAATTCTTTTCCTTTGGGAATCTCCAGAGCCAAGGCCTCTGCTTGACGGAAGGCAGGAGAAGTCATCTGTCCTCACCCATAACAGTAAGCCGCCACCTCACACCCCCATGCCTTGCCCACCATGAAAGACTGTATTTCCTGAACTGGAGACAAGATCCATTCTTCCTCTCAAAAGTTGTTTTTTGTCAAGTATTCCGTAAGAGCAATTAGAGAACTAGCCAACACGCGGAGTGAAGCGCCAAGCCTGACCACACTGCTTTCCTGGTGAGCAGCTCTCTTGGAAGCAGTGTCCTCTAAAAGCGGGCATGTTTCCCAACATCTTCCAGCCTCCGTTGTAGCGAAGCTGGGGCCGTGTGACTGGTTCTGGTGTGTAAATGAGAATGGAACTGAAAGGATAAACAGCTGATGTGCCATCACCACCTCGACCTTCCCTCCACTGTAAACCTTCAGGATTAGGTCATGAAGATGCTAGAGTTGACACAACGTAGGACATCTGTTAGATAGCTAGCACTGATTGATAAAACTGTTCAATGGCTTCCCATTACCCTCAGGATATGACAAACTTCAAACTTCTCACCATAGCCATGATCGTTTCTTTAAAGATTTATTTACATATGTGAGTACACTGTAGCTGTCTTCAGACACACCAGGGCACCCATTACAGATGGTAATGTGAGCCACCACGTGGTTGCTCCGATGTGAGCTCAGGACCCCTGGAAGAGCAGTCAGTGCTCTTAACTGCTGAGACAACTCTCTAGTCCCACCATGATCCTTCTTATGGCCTGGCCCCATCTCTCTGTTCAACCCTGTCTCTTGATCCTTCCCTATGCATACCCTGTCGATAACCACTGCTTACCCACATCTTCAGGCCTTGTAAAAGCCATAACCTTGTTACCTGAGACATCAACCATATCTGAGATGCCCTTGTCTCTTCTTCCTGCTTAGCAAACCCCTGCTTACTCTTTGATACCCAGATCAAATGTCTCCAGCCTGACCTCTTTTATCCAGGCCCTTCCTGCTGGCCGTTGGACACCATCTACAGCTCTGGGGAGCCCTTTTTTACACTATTGTTTGGTTTTACTTTTCTGTCTGTTTTCACTGGACTATAAACTCCACATAAGCATGAACAAAGCTTTCTTCTGTCTCCCCAGAGCCTACCTCAGTATCTAGAATACTATTAGGGATGTTTAATGACTGTACAAATAGACCCCAGTCTAAAATCTTCCTGTGAAAGGCCGGGTCTCCTTAAAGAGATAGGATCAACTTCCAAGGAATCTTTAGGAGACTGGAGGCTTCAGATGAAAAAAGAAGCCCCTAGTACAGCCCTGGGAGCCCACAGGCTAAGGCTAGCCAGTTCTGTCTCTGTCAGTTGTGTGTCCCAGAGCAAGGCAGTCCAGTCCCTTCTCCAGCATCTCTAGGGCTCCTTTCTGAACATTGACAAAGCCCTCTGCCATCCCACGACAGTTCCAGAAGCCTCCTGAGTTCTTGCCTCATTTCCATGGAGCCTTCATTTAACCAAAAGTCTAATGAGGCATTTTCCAAATAAGAACTGGCCTCCCTGGTCATTCTATCTTAACACGGGATCATGGATCCTCCAGTGAAAGGGAGCTACTGGGTGAACTTGGGGCTCTTGGGAAATACACCTTTCCTGTCCCCTCCCCTCTCTCACCGCACAACAGAGGCGAGGGCTGTCAAAACAGCTGGATCCCAGCAGACAGCAGCGAGGCTGCCCACTCGGAAAGACGGTTAATATTAATGGAATGTCCTGAGGGTGGACCCGGTCTCATTCTTCATTCCTTATCCTTCATTCCGTGGTTTCTTTTATCTGGTATTTCTGGGCAAGACAAAGAGCAACCTGACTGGAATGCTACAGGCCAGCTTTGCCAGCCCATGCCAAAAATGCAGCAAAGGAGGCCGGAAGGAAGTTAGATGGACACTGGAGGCTCTTTAATTTCCTCTTCTGCTCTATCGGGCCAGCTTGCCCCAGCTCGCTCCCTTGTCTTCTGGCCCTCAGGCTCCAATGCCTAGGCTTCCTCTTTCCCTCTCCTCTCCAGCAATACTGTGCAGCTGCATTTGGTAAACTCCAGCCCTGCCTCAAGCATCGAAGATTCCCAGAAACTCAATTCTCACCCAAGTTGGAAACGTAAGGAAGAAGAAAGGTAGGTGGGCTTCTCCATCTCTCCCTCACTCTCTCTAAACTGGAGTTGGGGCCCAAAGGGCAGCAAAAGGTGGTGGTGGGGAGTGGGAGAAAAGCCCACAATTCTCTGATCCTCAGGAGAACTCCAATGGCCACACAGGTACCACACGCTCACTCACCCTGCATCAAGTGGGTGTCTTTGGTGGTGCAATATAAACAAACGTGGGGGAAGGGTTTAGCAGAGGAACAAAACCGGACTTGAAATCCAGCTCCAATTGAATGTGGTGACTCCTATACAGAATCCCAGCACCCTGAAGGTGACACAGGGTGCCTCGTATCTTAGGGTGGTTTGAACTGCAAAATGAGTTCTAGGTCACTCTGTCTCACGAAAGGATAAGAAAGGAAGGTGGAAGGGAGGGAGGGGGAGGGAAGGAGGGAGGGGGAGGGAGGGAGGGAGGGAGATGGGAAGGAGGGAGATGAGAAGGAGAGACATCTTTCCTCCAATCAGGTAAGTTGTCTAGCTGTACTGAACCCCAATTTCCCCCCTTGGAATGGGGACCTGTGCAGGATTGCTTAAGGACTGAGTAAGGCAGTGTTCCCGCCCCAAGCTTTGTGTGGTAGCAGGGCCCTCCTTAATGCAAATGTTCTCCTGACTCTGACAACTAGCTGTCATTTGAAATCCAACGGGCCAGGAAGCAGAAGACTATGCCCCAGGTCCCTGGGCTGCTATTGCTAGCTGTGACCTTAAGACTGTTCTGGGCCCTCCTCATCTTTTGGGTTTTGTCCTGTTTTCCCTCACCCACCCCGTTTCCTAGTCTTTAAAGGCAGTACTCCTCAAACTGCAGTGAGCACCAGGGTCACCCCGATCGCTCATGAGAATGTGGCTAGGGACTAGGTTTACTCATTCCCAAAACCTCTGCATCAGTGGGACTGGGAAAGAACTTTTCTACAGAGTTCCGGGTGCTGCTGCTGCTGCTGCTGCTGCTGGCTCCAGAAACTCGGGGTGGGAGGAGGGGAAATGGGGCACAGCCTAAGAATCTTATCAGTTCAAATGGCTTCATAACCATCTTAATACAACCAGATACGTTACTTGTTTTATATATTCTTCTTATCACTGTTTGTGATCTAACCACAATAATGTCTTGACCCAAGGAGAGCCATCTGTTTCTGCATTGGATACAAAAGAGTCTTCAGCAAAGAAAGCAACCAGGAGGAAGGGGCTTTCCAGGCTTGTCTGGCCACTCAGTTACTTGAAAGGAAGACCTTCAGAAAACTCCAGCTTCCCCCCATGACTCAGAAATGCTTGGCTAATTATCGTTTGGGGGCATGATGTCTGAGGAGGAAAGGCCCCTGGCTGCCTGAAGTCTGCCCAAGGCCAGGCCCCATTGCTGGAAGCAGGGCTGTCAGTCAGCTGATGACATTCTGAGTTCCACCAACAGTGTCAGGGCCCAGGAGAGAAGCTTCCTGCTGGGACTGGGCAGCAGGGCTCAAAACCCACACCCCGGAGGCTGTCAGTCTGCAGCTGGGATGGACAGCCCCTCTTAGCTTCTCTCCCAGCTTTCGTCGTCATAAGACCTGTCCAGCCAGGTGGCCAGGCTCTGAAAGGGTGGCTGTCACTCCACTAACGCCCTGGGCTTTGCCTCAGGGAAGAGAGCCTGCTCATCAATTACAGAATAAATGACACCTCCTCCACTCACTGCCTCTCACCCAGTTCCCCACCGTATAGACCTCCTTACCTTGGTGAATAGAAGCATGAAGAAGGAGGCTTTTATCAGGTACCAACACCTTTCTACACCCAGGAATGTGGTCTACACATTCCCAGAATCTTGAGGGAAAGGTCCAGGCAGAATCTAGACACTGACCAGGCCTGAGACCAAGTGCTCGGAGACCCATTCTGGATCCCCACGCAGGTTAGAGCTACCTAGGGAAAGCGCGCCCCATCAGAGCAAACCATAAAGCTCTGACTTTGTTCTTTGCTCACACTGCACCCATTTAGTAAAGTCTATTCCGGGTTTGGGGATGAAGACATGGCTCCTCCAGGACCCACCTCTGTTCTGAGCGCTCACTCAGGCGCTCACAACCACTTGCAACTCCAGTTTCAGGAGGACCTAAGGCCTCTGAGGGCACCTTAACTCACATATGTACATACATACATATGTATATATGTATATATGTATGTACATATGTGAGTATATATATATGTATATATATATATATATAGAGAGAGAAAGACAGAGAGAGAGAGAGAGAGAGAGAGAGAGAGAGAGATCAAAATAAAAACAAATATTTTTTGAAAAGAATTTATTCAAGTCTGGGCATTGAGTGCTGGATATCTGAACATAAACATGGTGTGGTCCTAAAAGTTCTAGTCTAAGAAGGGGAGATAACCACAGCAGTGATTACGGGGTACTGTGTGGGAGTTGAGTACAAAATGCCAGAAGAGAGGTTTAACAGTGCTGGCCTGGGCTGGTGGCACCGGAAAGCATCAAGAGGAGGTGATATTTTAACTGGTCCTAAAATACTAACAGAGAAAACGTGTCAAGACAGAAGTACCTTTCGAGGTCTTTAACGGGTGTTCAGCCCCAAGCCCCGCCCAGTCAGAACTGGTTAAATAGGTCATGATAAGTGCATACATCTCCTTTAGCGTCCTCCCCAAATCCGACTAGGACAGCAGTGTTTAAGATTAGGCATAAACACTGGTGAATGAGAAGAGCTGGAGAGGGGGTGATGGTAACTGGATTTTAGAAGCCAGAAATCAGAGGGACAAGTGGTGAATGACTCGGGGTCTATCTACTCCAGAAGACAGAGAAGGTGTTCTGCATCCCAGGTCACACAGCAAATCCCCCCTCCCTGCGCTGGAACTCACTGCTCCCTAAGCAGGAGGGGAGGGAAGAGATGGAAAGGGGAAGCTGGGCGCTAGTCTCTTTAGGAAGCAGTGTAGAGCCCAGGTTCTCTCTCTGGTCAGAATGGGCCCATGAGCGAATGGTGGAGGTTTATTCTTGAAAGAGGTCAATACATGCTGCCTGGAGTGATGAACACCAGGCAGAAGGGAGGGCAGACCCTCCCACACTGCCCACAGGCAGGACTGAAGAGCTCTCATCTACCTGGTGCTTCAGAGACGCCATGCTAATCCACCAGCCTTTCAGAGACAAATGCCTACAGTCAGTACCTTACTCTCCAGGAAAGAAGATGGACGGACCTCCTGAGGTCCCAACCAAGAAGGCATACCTCACAGTACTAACAATCAAGAGTCCTCGAGATAAAGGTCAGGAGGTCATCCTTACGTCATGTAGTGTAAGGTAAGTACAAATACATTTTCAACACATACACATACTAGAGGAAGGACAGGTATCCAAAATACACAAATGGCTCTTAAAACTCAGTGATAAGATGAACTGGAGAGATGGCTTGGTTGTTTACACACACACACACACACACACAGAGAGAGAGAGAGGGGGGGGGGCAGTAAAGACTGGATGAAACAGTGTCCAACAGTGTCCAATGTGACTTGTCACTAGGGAGCTGAGTTTAAATAAAAGAATGGCAACACACCTGTTAGACTGATTCATACTCCCAAACCAACAGTAGCAATGCTCCCAAGGACATGGAGGAAAAAAACCTTGTGTTTGCTGCTGGTTGGAGTTTAAAATAGTACAGTCACTTTGGGGGGGGAAATGGCACCGTTTTAAAAACAAACTAAACAGTTTTCTCAAATGATCAGTCATGCTCCTGTGATAGTGTCAGTCACGTGACATGGAAACATACATGCGCAGGAACCCCTATCTGTGAATTTTGTCCAAGATTTAGTCACAAAAACTTCGAAGATTAGAGACAACCGAGAAGTCCACCGGTAGACAAATGGATATAAAACTTCACTATATCCATGTAATAAAATATGATTCAGCAACAAGAAATGACCAATTACGCCACAAGAAATGACGGGCAAATCATATATGTGTGCTGAGAAATGCGAGAAGGCCTGTGTGCCGCAAGGTCCTGATGATATCACAGTCTAGAAAAGACAAAGCTCTAGGGAGGATCCGGGGGATATTTAAGGTGATGGTGAGACTGTTGTATATGTAATCGTAATGGTGAGTGAGGGTAAGACCTCCGGATATGTCAAACCTACAGAGCACCTTGTACACGGACTATTACCCAGAGATGCAATGCAGGATGACGTGGGTTTTGTTTTTTAAATCTGACTGCATTTAAAACACGGGAAACAAGCCCACTAGAAATGTTGAGACTGTGGCTCTAGCCGCAGACGGAGAGTAGGGGCATCCGAGTAAGGGGACCCAGTGAAGAAAACAGACGTTACCGCAAAGAGAGAAAGAGGAGTGGCTTCAGAAAAGCCACAGCGGGATGAGAGTGCAATATGGAGAAGCAGGAAGGCGGTGTCCCCAAAGAAACGCAAGTGAGAAGAGGCAGAGGCTTCCCCCAAGGGTGCTGGAGTGAGCCCTCAGCGGGAGGCTGCTCTGAGGAAGATCCCCCAAACTGGGAGAGATATCCAAACCAACAGGGGCACAAATCCCACTACAGAAACACCAGAGAGCACCGCAGTCCAGCTCTTCCGAGAGGGTAGAGTGCAGGGTTGAGACGTGAAAAGATGCTTCCTGATAGCAACGGACATGGTGAAGATCGGAACTTACAGAGAGGAAAGAAACCAGGGCCTGGAAAGGGAAGCCAGCAACACGGTGGAAGCGGCCAGACAAACGGGCGAGGAAATCAACAACATGGGAGAAAGAGTCAGCAAAGAAGTTGCAATCAAAATAAGAAGAATGAATAGAAATGCTGGACATAAAAAACCTCAGTGAATCAAATTAAAAGTAGAGGGCAGGCACCACCAACCGGCTCAGGCGGGCAGCAGGGCGATGTCAGGAACGGAAGACGTGGCCAAGGAAATGCGGTGTTTGAGCACAAGAGACAAAAAGACGAATGGACAAATACGGTTGACACATCCAAGAAGAATGGAGGATAACAAGGAGGCCGAACGAACATCCACAGAGCAGGAGCAGCTGAATAAAAACTAAAAGCACGGAGAATCTATTCGGTGAAGTTGTAGATGGGGAAAAAAGCAAATAGATATCTGAACACAAGAGGCAAAACCCTAAAGAGCCATGACCAGACAAGGATCTCTCCACAGATGACAGTCCAGGTCTCAAAAACTATAATGCAAAGAAACAAATGAAAAACTGTATGGCAAAAATGTCAACTCCCTTACACAGGCAAATATGGCAGCCTAGCATCCATCCTCACCACCAGCTCTAAATCCAGCTAGCCCAGGGTGACATGTTTCAGGCTCTAACAAGGGTTGCCATATCCAGCAAAGCTGTATTATAAAACTGATAGAGAGATAAGGACATTTCAACGCAAGCACAAACAGAGGCAGCATAAACTCAGATACACACACACACACACACACACACACACACACACACAAAATAGTGTACATGGAGGAAGAAAAAATATCAATTAGGAGAGCAAAGGAAAAACAAATTTCATATAGGAATAGATGAACAAAAGAGCTGGAAAGGAACCCATCACGTTCAATCCAGTAAAACAGCAAACAGTTCTAATAAGGGAGGAGGAAAAGAACAAATAATGACCCAGCCAAACGAGAAAAACCAACAAAAAGACAGGAGTTAACCAACCTCTATCAATAATAACCTTACATAGAAATGGCCTCAACTCACCAAGACAAAGACACAGATTACTCAACAGGATGAGCAAACAAGGCCCAACTGTTTGCTGTCTCCCAAGGATACACCTCATTGGCAAAACCTCTCACAGATCGAGAGTCAGAGGACACAAGTCAATTTACCCAGCACAGCAGGAAGAGACACCAAAATTAGTCAGAAGGGATAAAGAAGGCCACTAAATATTAATAGAAGTACATTTTGCCAGGAAGGTGTGACAGTTAAGTGTATGTTTGCTGAATATCACAGCTTTCCATGTCATTAAACAAACACTAAGGAACAGAAAAGGTTATGCTGTATCCTTAACGCTACAGGGAGTGGCTTCAGTACCCCACAATCATATTTAGCTGACATGAAAATTATCAAAGAAATTTCAAACTACACATAATTTAAAAAAATCACGACAGGTTTTTGCATCATGTCAGGTCATAGTAAAATAGTTTTTAATATTTATTTAGTATCCATGTGAACTCAACATACCTATGCAGGTACAACACAAGTGCAATCCAGTGGTTGACACCAGCTGCCCCTCCTGCTCTCCATCTCAATTTTTGAGCAGAGCCATTCACGTATCCTGGAGCTCACCATTGGCTAGGCTGGCTGACCAGAGAGTCCCGAGGATCTGCCTGCCGCCTGTGGGGCTGGTCTGTAGGTGTAGACTGCTTCATTTGGCTTTAACTGGGTTCTGAGATCTACACCCAGGTCTTCAACACTTGCAGAACAAGCACTTTAATGACTGAGTCATCTCCATCTGCCCGGCCCTGACCACACCATAAGAAAATATGAACGCCAACATTCCTCAAACTCTTCCTGAAAATTGAAAAGAACACCGCCAAATTCAGTATATGAAGCCAACATTATTACCCTGATACTAAAACTGGGTGAAGGCAACAAGAAAATTATAAGCCAATTTTCGAGACGACTGCGGAGGTAAAAAATTCTCCATAAAATTCTTGCAAACCAAATGCAGGAATGTATTCAGAAACCCCATACACCACAATCAAGTTTATTCCATTCCATAAATGCAACATACACAAAGCAATAGACATAATACAGCACACAGAGAGGCCTAGGACAGAACTCAGGTGATCACCACCATAGATGCAGAGTTCATCTCTTCATGATAAAAGCCCCGAAGAAACAGAAATATAAGGAGCAGAGTGTAGCATGACAAAGAGTATCTACAAAAACCCTATATGGTTTTATGATTATATATATGTATATATACATATATACACACATATACACACACATATATACATATACACACACATATATATATACATATGTATGTATATATATATATATATATATATATATATCCCATACGATACTAAATGGATAAAAACTGAGAACATTTCCCCTAGACTCTGGAATGAAACAAAATGACAAGCTGGTAGTTCCTTTTACTATGGGCATAAAGCTTCAGCTAGAGCAAAAGGACAGGAGAAAGAAATAAGAGTACAATGAGAAAAGGAAGAACCTCAATTATCCCTGTCTGCAGGTGACACATTGTTTACTTAAAACATCTTGTGCTGGCTACTTTTATGTGGACTTGATACAAGTTAGCCTCCCCTCCAGAGGAGGGAGCTTCAATTGAGAAAATACCTCCCTAAGATCAGGCAGTAGACAAGTCTGAAGGGCATTTTCCTAATTAGTGATTGGGGGAGGGCCCAGCCCATTGTAGGTGCCATCCAGGATGGGTTCTATAAGAAGACAGAGTGAGCCAGCCATGATAGCACACCAGTGACCTCCTTAGCATCAGCTCCTATCTCCATGGCCCTGCCCTGTTGGAGTTCCTGTCCTGACTTCCTTCAGTGACGGACCATGCATATATCAAAGAAGAGTACTATACCAGTATCTCTCACCCTATACAAAATCAATTCAAATGGATCAAAAGCTATGAGACTGCTAGAGGAAAACAGGAAACATACTTTAAAATGGCTTCCTGAAAAGAACTCCAGTAGTGCAGGGAAAACCTCAAGAACTGACAAATTGCATTTAAAAGGCTTCTGTGCCGGAGAAGACGCGACCATCAGGATGGAGGCAGCCTTCAGAATGGGTGCATCCTTTACAACTGATAGCTGACGTGGATTAATATCTAGAATCTACAAATATCCCACATCACAAGTCACCCAATTAGTAATAGGCCAATAAATTGAAGAGACAGTTTTCTTTTTAAAAATTTTTTAAATTAAATTTTCACCCTTCCGTTTTCTCCTTCCAAGCCCTCCTATGTAACCCCCCATGTTGCTCCCTCTTAAATGCATAGAGTCTTTTCCTTTAATTGGTATTGTTACTCACACACACACACACACACACACACACACACACACACACACGCTCGTGCACACGTATTTAAAGATATAAAGATAACCTGCGCAGTCTGTACAATGGTATTTATATGAATATGGTTTCAGGGCTGATCACTTGATATTGAGTAATCAACTGAGTTCATCCCTGAGTAAGATTAATTCTCCCTTTCTCAGAGGTCATTAATTGGCTGTAGTTGTCTATGGGTGGGAATCTGTTAACATGTCAGTTGCTGTTGTATTTCTTTGGGTCTTCTGTAGGCAGCCATATTGTTGAGGTATCCTGGGTGAAGCATCTGCCATTTCTAGGAGACACAACCTCACAGCAGACCTCCTGCCCCTGTGACTCTTCCACTCTCTCCTCACCCTCTACCCTGGGCTTAGATGCAAGAGTTATAAATATATCAAATGGGGCTGGGCACCCCCTTATTGCCCGTTCTCTGCATTTTGGTTGCCGCTTTCTCTGTCTCTGATGGTCTCTGTGAATAGACAGTTTTCAAAGGGAGAAATCCAAAAGGCCAATAAACACATTCAACAATAAACATGTTCAAAAGCGGCCAACCCCTTAGCCATCAGGGAACGCCAGTTTAAACCGTTTTGAGATTCTATCTCACCTCAGTTAGAACAACTATTGCCATGCAGATGAAGCTCACAGATGCTGGGGGAGAGGGACGTACATGCTGCTGGTGAGAATGTCTGGCACAGCCATGATAATATGGGTGTACTGGCTGGTTTTGTGTGTCAACTTGACACAGCTGGAGTTGTCACAGAAAAGGAGCCTCAGTTGTGGAAATGCCTTCATGAGACCCAGCTGTAAGGCATTTTCTCAGCTAATGATCAATGTGGGAGGACACAGCCCTTTGTGGGTGGTGCCATCCCTGGGTAGTGGTCCTGGGTTCTAAAAACAAGCAAGCTGAGCAAGCCAGGGGAAGCAAGCCAGTAAGTAACACCCTCCATGGCCTCTGCATCAGCTCCTGCTTCCTGACCTGCTTGAGTTCCTGTCCTGACTTCCTTTGGTGATGAACAGCAATGTGGAAGTGTAAGCTGAATAAACCCTTTCCTCCCCAACTTGCTTCTTGGGCATGATGTTTGTGCAGGGATAGAAACCCTGACTAAGGCAAAGGGGACTCCCATAATACCTGGGTAACCTTAGGATCCAGACACCGCATGCCTGCGTGTGCACCTGAAGGCCAGGCCTCTGCAGAATCACCGGCGTCCATATTTATTTCATGTTATTTCTAGTTAGAACCTAAAGTCAGCCTAATGCCCATCAACAAATGAATGAGTAAAGAAAGCATGATGTATAAACGTAATGGGGAAGCATGGGTGGTTTAGTGGTACTTTTTAGCTTGGAGGAATTCTGCCCCCCACATACACAATCAAATTTTATTCAACTGTAAAGAAAAAATTAAAATATGGCCTTTGGAGAGAATTTTATAGAACTGGAGATCAGCATATTAAGTAAAATAAGCCAGATGCAGAAAGACAAATAACGTGTTTTCTCTTACATGTAAAACTGAGAGAGAGAGAGAGAGAGAGAGAGAGAGAGAGAGAGAGAGAGAGAGAGAGAGAGAGACGGGGACAGAGAGAGACGGGACAGAGAGAGACAGAGAGAGAGAGAGAGAGAGAGAGAGAGAGAGAGAGAGAGAGAGAGAGAGAGAGAATGTCTTAGAAAGAGGACCACAGAAAGGAAGAAGAGGTCCTGGGGAAGCAGGTAGGAGAGGATGGTAAAATATTCGCAGGATGAAAACAAAAGAGCTACTATTTGGTGTGAGGAAGGGGACTTGCAAGAGGTGAGCAGAAATGGGGACAGGAGTTGAGGGTTGTAAGTACAAACAAAGCATAGTGATGTGTGTATGCGAGAAAATGTCAAAATCAAATCTACGTCTTTAATGCCTATCCAAAGTTAAGTTTGGAAAAGAAGAGAAAAGAAATAGAAAAGTGTAGGGGGGAAGCGGGGAAGAGAAGTCTAAAGGCCAGGGTCCCCCATGGCACTGACTCTGGCTGATAAGTCTCTCCCATGAGGATAAAGGCTAATGATCCTCCCAGGATGGCACCTTTATACTGGTGGTGGCAACCAACTAAATGACTGGCGGGACAGCAGCGGGAGCTAAGTTTTTGCTGCCATTGGAATAGACAGTTGTACAGATAAGCACAGAGGCTAATGTAAGCCTTGTGACCATGGATTAGAGATGGAGACATCCACAGGGACTCACAACAGAAGTACTTCCCGATGTGAGTGAACAAAAGGATTAGTGCACACACAAGTATCCTTGTCTTTATAATCTGGAAATCTGCAAACTGCCCTAGGGACAATTAACACAGCCTGTGTCCTGATCTCCGTTTCTAACACACATTTCTTAGAGAAATGGCTGAGTCTGGCACATTTGTGGTGGCAGAAAATGAAAATCCTGGGTGCACACTGCACCACATCAATGACAATGGGTGCACACTGCACTGTATCACTGACGATGGGCACACACTGCACTGTATCGATGACGACACTGTTCAAAGTTGGTGAAGGGAGGGCCAATAGACAGAGCCACCCCTGGCCGGCATGGGACAGGCAAAGCATCACAACAGTATATTTTTATGATCTAAAACAAACCTGAGTATTCATGAGTACATAGTAATAGTCAACAACTAGATGAATAAAAACAGTGAATTTTAAAATGAGGAAGCCTAGAAAAATGTCCCGTGCAGAAGAATGCTAAACAGTTAATGCAGATAGCAAACCCTTAAGGAGACAGAGCCCGACCCCCATTATTAAGTGTGGGCCGTGCAAAGTGTCTTTTCAAAGACAAAGTTAAGAAAACAGAGGAAAGTGAGAACAACTTTATCCATAAAGGAGGACTCTGACGGTGCTGTCTTGAGCCAGGTGACTGAGGTGAGTGTATGAACTTTACGGACGAAGGGTTACCTTCATGTAGACTGATGGAAGTGTCACCATGCCTCTGTGACCATCCTCCCCAAAACATACCATCCCAGTCTAGTCAAGAAAAAAGAATATCAGATACGTTCCAACTGAGAAACACCCAAGAAAACACATGGCCATGACTCCCCAAAGCTGTTGTGGTCAGTAAAATACGGAAAAGCTGAGAAGCTGTCACAAACCAAGAGGGAGACGCGTTGTCTAAGTGTAATGTAGCACCCTGCATAAAACCCTAAACTTGGGGGAAATGCTAAAGAAATCTAAATTCTGAGAAAAATTGAGTTAGCAACAGTATATCCATATTGATTAACTTATTGCGATCAATGTGAAATGCTAGCACAGGACCACTGCATATGAAGCATTTGAGGAGTATGGAAAATAATTCTATCCCTGTGTAATTATCTAAAGTAAACTATTTTTGTGGGCTGGAGAGATGGCTGTGTCCTCTTGCCCAGGAGCTGGATTCAGTTCCCGGCACCCATGTAGGGCAACTCACAACCATCTTTATCTCCAGTTCCAGGGGATTTGACATCTATTTCTCCACAGGCACTGCACACACATGGTGCACATACATACACCAGACACAACACCCACACGAAACAAATGCTACCTTAGCCTTTAAATCAACCTTGCAAAGAGGAAAAATGGGCCATATAGAAAAGAGAAAAATACAAGAATAGTTTCAAACTTACCAATGACAAGAAATACATCCAAAGGATGACAAAACACATTCGGAACTAAACACAAGATAACGGCACATGCCTTTTTAAACTCCAGCACTTGGAAGGCAGAGGTAAGTGGATCTCCGGTTCCAGATCGGCCTGATCTACAGAGTTCTAGGCTAACTAGAGTTGTACATTGACATCCTGTCACTGTGGCTAGGGAGGCAGAAGGTATCTGGGAGGGCTTGGGGGAAAGGAAGAATATGATCTAAATACATTGTATGAAAATGTTTAAAAATAAGGTAATAGTCAAAAACAAAACTAAAGGAAAATTATCACCAAACTAGAATTCTATATACATGTTGTGGTTAGTCTTGTGCACTGTATGTTTAGAAACTGAGTTCTGTGCCCCTATTCAGACTGTAACCTGATATTGGGGTGTGTATTAGTCAGTATACTATAAAGATTGTTTCCATTAATTCCTGATTGGTCAGTAAATGGCTGAGACTTATGACTGGGCAGAAAGCATAGGAAGGTGAGCCTAGAATCCAGAAGGGGTCTAGACAGAGACCACAGAGAGGAAGGAGAGAGAAGACAGGGAACAGGTCACTATTAGATGGGATAGGCCAGCAAGGGGCCAGGAGAAGTACATCCCGAGGACAGACTGATGAAGCAGAAACAGCCCAAGCAAGGCTCAAACAGTAAGTAACGTGGGACATATGGTTTGGATATAAACAATAAAAGCACAGAACTTGCCCAATCCAGGCTTACAGCTTGTAAAGGAAATACCAGAATTTTGCATATTTTATATGGGCTAGCTAGAATAAATAATTCATTTACATATCCACTTACAATGTCAAACATGATGGTAGGATTAAGAAATTTATAGACATTAGAAGTTTCAAATAATCTGTCTCATGCACTCTTTCTTAGGAAGATACTGGGTTGAGAATTAGCCAACCTTCTGGTATCATGAAATGACATTAGGCAGCCCATGAGACACAGATTAGACATGTCTACCAGACATGTCTGGGGATGACTGAAAGAAAGGAATTCATAGGGTTCAAAAAACAGAAGATCCAACACAGGAGGGATTCACATAACCCTTTGAGGGATGACCGTGGGATCATAAAGAGATACAATGTTTCATAATCAGCTCTAGAGACAATGACTTCTCCAAAAAGTATCAACCTCACAGATATATTAGGCTAACTCTCTTGAAAAGAACATGCCCATAGTTACAACAAGTAAACACTTGATGTCTATAACATAAATACTTTTCGAGGAGAAAGAGGTGGTGAGGAGAGAGAGGTGATAATATATCCGTTTTTGCTAGGTTGCATTGCAGTAACAAAACCATCTCAATAGGTTACAAGGCAAAATGTTCTTTCTGACGCATGTAATCCTAAGACACAGCTCTTATGTGAGCTGTGGCCATACTGCATGACTTACTCATTGTAAGATCTAGGCAGAAGCATCAGTCTCTCCTTGGGACATTTTGGGGTTGGTTGGTTGGTTGGTTGGTTGGTTGGTTGGTTGGTTTTTTGTTTGTTTGTTTGTTTGTTTGTTTGTTTGTTGGCTGAAGAGAACGGTCAACTAGACCTACTGTCTCTTAAGCCTCTGCTCAGATGTAACAGGATCGCTCCTGCTCACTCCACAGATGGTGCTAATCACACAGCAACGCATTGTGTGTCAGCTTATTGCTCTTCCCGTAAGGACGCAAGCCGCACGACAATGGAAGCAAATGTGTTGTGCACTCGCAGGGGCGCAGGAAGCCCAGCTGCAGTTGAAAAGTGTGTGTCTGTATTATAGAGCGGAAGAAAGGGGATGCGCAAGGAACGAAGTCGGTTTTTACCTTTCCACTTGTGGGAAACCAATTGTTGGTGCCGAAAACTGAACTCAAGAATCTTTGAAACAGAGGCCAGTATAAAATTCAGGAGCAGGAACTTTTCAATAATATTTGTATTTTCTTTGAAAGCGGCACACATGTATACAATGTATTTTGTTTGTTCATTTGCTCCATTTTGAGACAGGGTCTCACTATGTAACCCTGGCTGGCCTAGAACTTACTATGTAGACCAGGCTGGCCTTGAACTCAAGGAGATTTGCCTGCCTCTGCCTCAGCCCCCTGACCCCTGCACCCCACCTCCCAAGTACTGGGATTGAAGGTGTTGGCCAGTACGTCCATCAGTTGAGTGCATTTTGAGTGCATTGAGTGTATTCACCCATCTCTACCCCTCTCCAACCCTCCCCAGTGCCCCTCACCCCACACCCCTCCCAACTTCATGTCCTTTGTATAAAACTGTTATTAGTAACTCCTTGAGTCCAATTAGAGCTGGCCATATGAGCGAGAAAAAAATTAAAAATAGTTGCTTCTTAAGAGGCAAATGAGAAGAAAAACAGTATATTTTTATAAGTTTGTAAAACATTTGTTAAAAATTACTAAAAGGTGGAAAGTTACAGCCAGGAGGTCGAGCTACTCTCATTACCTGTCAGTCATATGCAGTGCGCTTTTCACTGCTTCTCATAGTAAGAGGGTGTCCAAATCACTTAAAACAATGCGAGTGAGGCCAGCGGCAGCCACTGTTAGGACACTTCAGAACCCCCTCCTGTCACATGTCTTCTGTACTGACACTTGTTCCTACATAAGAGAAGCCTAAATATTCTTCCCTTTTAAAGGGCCTGTTTATCACCATCCAAGCCCCAGAAAAAGAGTAAGGATGAACAATGCAGAAATTACAACAGTAGAATCCAAAAGTCAGGCTATCGACCTCAGAGCATGGCCGCCAGTGCTTTGTGGGGGCCTAGCCTACAAGGAACCCATAGATCTGCCCCCATGCAGGGCAGGGCAGGAGACTCTGTATCTGGAATCTTGCCCTTCGAACGGCAAGGTTTGGAGACTTAAAACTTACCCACACAAGGAAACAGTGGACCAAGTGAGAATCTTCATTTCCCATAAATTCTCCAGGTGTACCTTGCACTTTGGTGGAGGACAGGGACACACTGCGACCTGCCTAACTGGAGCTGTGGTCCAATCCACTGTTTCCTTCTTGCCCTAACCAGGCCATGTGGGAACTGGCATTGAGAAACTGGAATCTAAAGGTGACATCATCTTAGTTTCCAGAGACTGGCCAGTTCCTAGTCCCTCCCAACAAAAACTTCAGTAGAAAATTAAGTTATGGTCTTTTTTTTTTTTTAAACAGATGGGACTTAAGGCTAGCAGGATATTTCACTTCAGATGTTTCGGTTGTCTATAATTAGATCCATATTTAATTAAGCATTTAAGTGTTTCAATTAAGTATATTTAATTATAGAAAACTCTAATTTGGAGTGTATGTTGTTGTTGTTGTTGGTGTTGGTGGTGGTGGTGGTGGTGGTTTACTTGTTTTAAGAACCAGTAAAAAGATAAGGGGAGGAGGGTACGCAAGAGTTTAGCACATCATGGGAGGGCAGGTAGCAGGCAGAGTGGACCTCGGGAGCCTGGGAGAGGCTAAAGCTTTACTCATGGCTTCGACAAAGAGAGATGGGGTATGTGAGAGATACCCCAAAGAGTGAGCAACGTTAGGGTCACAGCTAGGGGCGCTCTGTGAGAAGTTCTCTTCACGTGAGCACATTTTACATTACAGGGACCTAGAGCAGAGCAGCGGAAATGGAGGTAGAGCCAGTAGGATGAAAACGGAAGTCATGAGGAGGAGAAAGAAGCAGGGACTGTTTCGGTGACTATATATACTATATACTAGGACTATATACCACCCCACCTCACAGCCTGATGACACCCAGGCCCTTGGCTGAACGAGATTATGGAGCTGAAGTGAGTCCAAGAAGGCTGATAGTATATTTCTAGACACTTCATGTTTACTCCTTTCCGGATGGTGGGTCTCTTCCACCATAGAGTCCATACTTCCCATGTGGGAGGAGGCAGTGCAGGCCCTAGCACACCGGCAGAGCCCTGTGGCATGTGACACCCAAGACAGTGTTTGTGACCTCTGAAGAGGTTGGTTGGGACCATGGGATTAGAACCAACCACCCACTGTCCTAGCCTGTTGATTTTACAAATCCAGCAACTACAGATCCCGTCGTTGGGTGTGGCCAGGAGGGGGTACGACACCATGAAAAGTCACCTCCATTCCTGTAAGTCCACACAAGCACGCTAGTGACGTGGGTGTAACAGCCCCCACAGGGGCCGATCCGCCAGAAGTGCACAGACCAAGGAGGGGAGCAACGGCACTGGGTGCCCAGAGAGTGAGTGAGATGCACAGTGGTCCCTTCAGCCTCCTCAAGCCAACGGTGCAGAAACTCACAGGAAACCCCGGATGTTTGCAGAGTTCTGATTTGTGGTTTCCAGCAGGCATCGTGTGGCTGGCTTGCTCCTCGCCTCCTGCCAGGCAGCCAGCAGGATAAACACATGGCCCACATGTCTCTACAAAGCTCCCTTAGAACCTTCTTCTCAGCAGCCCCGAGTCCTGCAGGAGATGTTCTCCGTCCATCCTTTCTGCTATAGTCTTTTTTGACCCCTCGTGGTTTAGTCACAGAAAACTGTCTGCTTGGCATATGTTTGCCCGTCTAGCTTTCCTCTCCCACCCTCTCGTCCACCAAGGATGCAATCAGGAAGAAGGAATGTCCACAATGATGGGTTCCTCTCTCCTGTAAACGTTCTGCAGGTCCAACCTGACAAGGAACCTTCTCCATCCCCTCAGGGACCATCGCTGCTCCTGTTGGAGCCTGAGAAAAACCTGTCCTCTCTACCAACATGGAGTCTTCTGCACAGGATGTGACACATGAAGGAAGAGATGGGCGGTGCAGGGGACGCCCGTGCTGAGGCCACAGAGGGAGAAACGCACCAGTCCCACACCCGGGTGCACTTGGTAGAAGCCTGCTCTATCCATCTGTTAGCAAATACCCACCCACCCTATCGTGGTAGACACAAAGAAGCCCTGATACCTGTGTGGTAACGGGAACAGACTAGGCTACAGAGCTCGGGTCCACCCACAGGAACCATGTTTTCAAGCCATAAATCATGGCTGTTCTGGAAAATTCCAGTCATAGAAGAGAAAGAAATATATACAAATAACCTTGGAAGCAGGAGGAATGAAGACAGCCTGGACACAGATGTGCCTCGGGGATGTAAGTGGCAACCCAGGTAAACCGAGGGGCTCCACGTCACTCTGCAAGGCCGACAACCAGAAGTAACTGAAAGGAAATTCCAGGCCTCTTTATGACTCTGTGAATGTTATTCTCTCACCAGCCAACAGAGCTCCCATCCCCTTTCCCCTTCAATCTCCACATTTCTCTGCAGCCTCAAAACCTTTCTTTGCCAGGTCTTCCAAAGGCCTCCCAGCACAGAGCATGCAGCCATTGTGTGCTCTTCTCTCTCTCTCTCTCTCTCTCTCTCTCTCTCTCTCTCTCTCTCTCTCTCTCTCTCTCTCTCTCTCTCTCTCTCCTCAGCCTGATGTAAGAGTACAGAGGTGAGATCCATCCCGGAAGACTTCTCAGAGCAGGAAGCAGGCACGCTGACCTGTAAAGGGCAAGTTGGGTTTTCAGAGGAGTGGAATGAAACATTGTAAACTAAAGGATATCATGAGCCGGCTGGAGAGATGGCTCAGCGGTTAAGAGCACTGGCTGCTCTTCCAGAGATCCTGAGTTCAATTCCCAGCAACCACATGGTGGCTCACAGCCATCTGTAATGGGATCCGATGCCCTCTTCTGGTGTGTCTGAAGACAGCTACCGTGTGTTCACATACATACAATAAATCTTTTTAAAAAGAGAATGTCACGAGCATGCTGCAGAACAGCGGCGTTGCTGGGGTTGCAAAAGTCAGAGGCAGCAGAACCATGGGGGAGCCAAGGCCTAGCGGGGAGTGGACAGAGTGGATGCTGGGCCAGAATGCACTACAGGTTTAGCCATGGAAAGGTAAACTGTGAGGAAGAGCATCCCAGGAAGCCCCGGGTGGGGGTTGGGGGTGGAGAGGTCAGGAGGTGTGTCCTTCATTCACCCAGCAAGTCTGTCTTCACCTTAACATACTCTCCGTGTAAGTGAGGCTTTCTTCATTGCTCACCAGCAGCGGAAACTGAGAACACCAGAGAACAGTCACCTGAAAGCCACAGCTTATCCCTAGCTCACTTTGAGAGCCAGCTGCCTTCCCCAGGACTCTTCCTGAACTCCGTCGAGTCCTAAACGCAAGGCATCTGACCTCCATGCTTTTGTCTCTCCTTCCTCAAGCCAGAGAAACCAGTACAAAGACAAGCCAGAGAGATGAGCAATGGAAAAAGAAATCAGGTCTGGGACCCCTGTGCGCCTGAATCCATGCAAGCAAGAGATGTTACTGTCACCCTTAGTGGCACAAGCTGAATGCAGCAAACATTGCCATTGGGCCAAAATCTTGGCCTCCACCTCACATGGTGGTCCGATCGGCTATGCTAGCTTGTTTTGTAAGCCTGCTGCTTTCTCCTTGCTGTTGAAATCCCAGCTGCCCTTTAAGATACCTCACCTACAAAGCCATTGGAGCTCCGACCCCCAGCTCCTGGGCTCCCACCCCCATCTCTGCACTGTCTCTCTTCCAGACATCGGCAGTACCAAACAGCTCACTACCTAATCCCAGGGCCACTCTGCCTCCCACCACGTGCCCTGCTGGTGAGGGGCTGCCCTTATGATTGGAATTGTATTTGGCATTTTCATGTGGGCTTTCCTGGAACACCACAAAGTGTACAGGGCATAAAAAAAAAAAAAAAAAAAAAAAACCAAACCAGAACGAACTGCCGTCCAGTAACTGGCTGTTTAAACTGGCTTTCTGTTTGTTAGTATACTAGTTAGTTTGCTTGTTTTAAAGGCTTATGTGTACCTTTTGCTTTTCATACTGGGCAGTCCATGAGAAAGACTGGCTTATTAAACTAATTTTAAAAAGACCGAATTTCATGTAAACTGGCAAATACTAGTACCGTAGAAATAGGACACAGAAGGAGGTCTGCGCAGCTCCGTGCGCCGTACGTGGAAGTGGCTAGTGCGTAACCGATTTAGAACAAGTGGTGGTAGAAGGGTTTTTTTAGACACGAACAGAGAACCTCCAAACTGTTCTCTAACGAGTTCAAATTGTGTGCTTTCCCTCGTCTTGTTTAAAGGATTAACTGCACACACATGCGCACACGAGTCTTTATTTCAGATTTAGTGATAACTTCTGCCCAAGCCTGGCTAAATCGTCACACTTTCCAAATGACTGCCCTGCAGTCTAACGAATGTCTTCATAGCTTCAGCTGGGAGTGGCGAGCTAGCGCTGTGGCCGCTGTGTGTGTATGTGTGTGTGTGTGTGTGTGTGTGTGTGTGTGTGTGTGTGTGTGTGTGTTCATATACTCTGTGTGTGAGTGTCTGCCCATCCGTGGGCCTTATAAACCCTCCAGGAGTCTGTGACACCCTGGGGATGGCATTATTGAGAAACAGGTGGGCCTCCGAGATAAAGGAGATAAGATGAGGGTTCAGTCATAGATTCTACTCCTGTCTAATGCATGGCCTAGAGCCAAGCCCTGTGCGTCCGTGACTCTTGGCTTTCTCACTTTTAAAGGGCATAGCCTCTAAAATAAGTGGAAGCGCTTAGCTCGGAGCCTGGTGCAGGAAAACGTCTGTTAGCAGTCACGAGGAGCGGGACTTCACTCAAGTGCTTCCAAGGATGGACTGTGCTTCAGCCTCTATGCGGGTCTCTCTCAGCCCCCACCTCAGCCTGTCTGTTAACTGAAGAGGCCCACTGCTGTGCCCACCTCTTTCAGTGAGGCCTTTCCCAAACAAACACAGAATTGGGCCAATCTTGAATATGAAATGGCTCGGAAGACAAGCATTTAACCATGCTTGCTAACGCTCTGGGGCGTTTGTAGAGCCTGGCAGAGGGGCTGGTGGTAGGGTACTCGATATACAATTTTGGAACAAATTAATGAATCTGCTGCCTCTCTCGAGTTTCTCTAGAATCCCTTCTCCACTTTGGGATATAGTCACTGAGCTGACAGAAGGTTTCTCGTGAGAAGCATATCAACATATGTCATGTTTATGATGTCATCCCTGACACTAGAAAGACTTCAACTACCCACGTGCCAGGCAGCACTGGTCCAAGGACCCTTGATGAGGAAGCACCCTGGGCTGTCTCTGTGCTTCCTCTATGTTTTAATAGAGGCAGTAAGTGGCGGCAGGGATGGTCATGCCAAGAGTGGGGATTGGGGCCCGGAGATGTGGCTCTGCGGTTAAGAGCATTAGTTGCTCTTGCAGAGGACCTAAGTTCTGCTTCCAGCATCTGCACGGTGGCTCACAACTGTCTATATGTCCAGTTTTGCATATATGCAGGTAAACTTTCAAATACATAAGATAAGAATAAATGAACATTATTTTAAGAAGAATGAGGAGTTCAGACCCCTAGCACCCATGGAAAAAGTCAGTCATGCTTGGTCTTATGGACCTATAACCTTAATGTGGGGGTGTATGTGTGAAGAGATGAGCAGCCCCCCAAGAATGCATAGACCAGCCAGTGTAGTCAGTGAGTGCTAGGTTCCATGAGAAGTTCTGTCTCAAAAGATAAAATGAAGGGGCTGGAAGGATAGCTCAGTGGTTAAAGTATTTACTGTTCTGGCAGAGTTACTTGGTTTGGCCCCCTGCGCCCATATAAGGTGGCTCACAATCACCTGTAACTCCAGTTCCAGATGATCTAACACTCTTTTCTAAGATCCTTGGGCACCTGCGGATACATACGGTACATAGGGACAAGCAGGCACACATGTGTATACATAAATAAAAATAAGATTTTTGTAAGTAGAAAGCAATATCAAAAAACATCTGGCCTCCACACACTTGCACTCATAGGAAGCTGCACACAGACAGACACATACACACATACACTACACAGACAGACACAGACACATACACACAAACACTACACAGACATATACACACAAACACTACACAGACAGACACATACACACATACATTATACAGACAGACACATACACACAAACACTACACAGAGAGACATATACACACATACACTACACAGACAGACACATACACACATACACATACAGACACACATCATCAGCAATTAGAGTTGTCCAAGTAGAAAAGTGGCATGCTTACACTAGCAAAAAGAAAATCCATACAGATAAGCTAAAACAAGAAATTTTTAATTTCAATAACTTCAAAGTCATCACACTTTTGCACACAGACCGGTTGTTATAAAAATAGAATCATAGCATTGCTTTCTCAGTCAATGATTTTGGCCATCTTTTCAAAGAACTCTGCACATCTCCACTGACGTTCGTTCCTTAGCGGCTTAGTCAGGGTTACAATCGCTGTGACGAAACACCATGACCAAGGCAACTTAGGGAGGACAGGGTTTATTCAGCTTACACTTCCGCATCACTGTTCATCACCTAAGGGAGTCAGGACAGGAACTCCCACCGGGCAGGAACATAGAGTCAGGAGCTGGGGCAGAGGCCATGGAGGGCTGCTGCTTGCTGGCTTGTTCCCTATGACTTGCTCAGCCCACTTTCTTATCGAACCCAGGACCACCAACCCAAGTTGGCCCCACACACAGTGGTTCTGGCTCTCCGTCATCAATCACTAAGACAATGCCCTACAGCTGGATCTTATGGAGGGCCCTCCCCAATCAATCACTAATTAAGAAAAAGCCCTTATAGATGCATTTTCTCAATAGAGGTTCCCTCCTCTCAATAACGTTATCTTGTATCAAATTGTATAAAACTATCCAGCACACTTAGTCAAGAAAAAGAAAAGACTACTTCTTTCAGGGATACTGGGGGTGGAGCTGAGACCTCATGCATGCTCTGCTGTACAAACACTCTCCCCCTCACCCTGCCCCTCCTCTAGTCCCTCTCCCCCTCCCCCTTCCTCTTACTCTCCCTCTCCCCCACCCTCTCCTTTAGTCCCTCTCCCCCCTCCCCCTCCCTCTTACTCTCCCCCTCCCCCTCCCTCTTACTCTCCCTCTCCCCTCCCTTCCCTCTCCTATAGTCCCTCTCCCTCTTCCCCTCCCTCTCCATTTCCCTCTCCCTCTTCCCCTCCCTCTCCATTTCCCTCTCCCTCTCCTTCTTCCTCGATAGCTTTCTTCTCTCTCTCCCTCTCTCCCTCTCTCTCTCTCCCTCTCTCTCTCTTTCTCCCTCTCTCCCTCTCCCTCTCCCTCTCTCCAGCATCTCACCCTGTAGACCAGGCTGCCATCGAACTCACAGAGATACCCTGCCTCTGCTACCCAAGGCTAGGACTAAAAGTTTGTGCTGTGTGCCACCAAGCCTGGCCCCTAATCAATCCTTTAACATATATAACAGAGACAATACAACAATCCAATGTGTTCAGAGTGTAAATGAAGTTGAAAGAGAATCCACTGCTCTCATGGCCAGCTGGTTCTAAGCCTATTCTTAGCAGACGATCATGACGACTGCTGAGGCTGTTGAAAGACATAATCGCCTCGTTTCCCTTCCGGTATCTTCAGGTGACAGCAAACCAACTCCAGCCAGGTCAGCTTCCCTGTGGCCCCTTGCTCGGCAGAATAAGATACTGCCTTCCACCACTGCCAGCATCGGTTCCAGCCCCAGCCAATCCTGTCTGTCCTGTTGTCCACATGTCTCTGTCTAGTCACTGGGGGAAACCTAGGCACCGTGAGACTCAGGGGAGAAGCAACTCAGTAAGAGCTGGGAGCCCCTCGACTATTCCGTCCCTGCCCTGGGTCCTTTGCACTTGACAAGGAACTTTCTTCTGGATCTTGCTATTGCTAAGAGCTCTCGTATTCCCCTTCCTGTGTTATGAGGCCAGCACAAGTGAGGAAGGACAAGGGCTTCCCTGCAAAAGAAAGCTATGAGACCCCCTCAAACCCCACCACTACCTCCAAGTTTTCTATCTCCTCATCGTAAAATATTGACGGGAACACTGGAACCTCAACCCTTCCCTCGAGGGGGGTTCGTTCCAGAGAAGCAAAGAAACACACACACACACACACACACACACACACACACACACCACCACCACCACCACCACCACCACCAACAACAACAACAACAACGAACAACAGGATTGGGATGGCTTCCGCTGTGTGACAGCCCCAGGTGCCTCTGCCCTGGGATAACTTCTACCCTGCTTTTCCCAGCAAGAGGACCCAGGAGCAGGCTACAAAGTTCGTCTGAAGGGGCATGCTCTGCTCCCCATGCCGGACAGGACCGGGACAGGCTACAAAGCCTGTTCGCTTCCCTGTCAGAAACTCCTTTCTGCTTTTTTCTGACTGTGATCCCTTACACGTTTGAAAGACAAATCAGTCAAGTATACTTTCTACAGAATAACGAAACTCTACTAAATTAACAGGATGTGACTTAACAAATCCCCTCGTTCACAAAACCAACAGCAAGGCAGCACTCCCCAGCCACTACTTTAAGCACCTTTCCTTCTTTCCACAGTTGTTCACCTTGGAACACCTACCCCTCCCTGGAGGCTTGTTCAACAACAACAGCTCTGAGCCTGGACCCAGGGCTTCCCATTCAGTTGTAGAAGCATGGCTCCCCTGCCTGCAGGATCAACAGGACTCCAGGACTGACAGCATCTCCTTCCAGTGCTGGGCCCTCGCATCTGGTCAGTGGCATAGCTCACACTGCCCAGATGCCACGGCTCGACTCTCTCCCCGGGCTGCTCTCAGCTCCAGGGACAAGTTGGCTTTCTGCTCCACAGCAGCTGGCACAGGCTGAAGGGAACAGCCTTGTAAACAAGCACCCCAGCAGATGAATTCCCCACGACGGTCCCTGGAATCAGAGGGACCACTGTCCCCCTCTCAAAGCCAGAGAGCTTCCCTTCCCACAACACATGGTTTGGATAATAAGTACTTGTAGCTACAGACAATCTGGGTCTTCGCTTTTTCCTTTTTTTTTTTTCCCTTAAGTTTTGAATGCTTAAAAACGAAACGCCCCCTTTAAAAGAAATCAATCTCCAAATATAGTTGTTTTATTGTTATTTTCAGAACTTTCGAACCAACACATGTGCACGCCCCAACAGAATACAAGCAGGATCTTAAATCGTGGTTTCTAAACAGAAGACATGTTGTTGTTGTTTTTTCTCTAGCGGCTTGACTCCTTACTTGGAGTTATCAGGTGTAACAAATGGCTTCTTTTGGAACAAAGGCCTATGTTCTGGGGTCTCCTCTGGGGCTCCACTCCTCTCTAGCACCAAGTCTTCACCAAGAATGCTTGCAGTATGGAAAGATGGCTCTGGAGCTAGGCTGGGCAACTGGCCTACCATCCACCCAGAAAGGGGACAAGCAGGCCTTTAAAGACAGTCACTCCATCTTCTATGCTCTTCCTGTGTTCACATCAAATCATGCAGAAAAGTATCGTCCTGAGACCCAGGTCTAAGGTGTGAGGGTTCCTGGCCTGCCTCCCCCCCCCCCCCCCCCCCCCGTCAGCTCTAGGACAATAACTGATATACAGATAATGGAAAATCGGCTGAGGTGAGCCCAACGATGGCTTCTGTAGGCAGAGAGAACAAAAAACTGGTTTGGGCCAAATGTGCTGACGAATACGCTTTGGAAGCAATGATAACTTGACATCTGTGAACTGATACCGACCCAAGGAAGAACCATTGCTGTCCAAGCACAGAAGTGCTCCACCCGTCAGGTGGGACCCAAAGGGCACAATCCGAATGTCCCCTGACACACATACATCCTGATGGTGTGGCTCCCCCTGCAGGCAGGAGAAAGAGGAAGCACCCATCCAAGGGCTGGAAACAGAAGGGCTCCTTTCTCGTTTCCCTTTCTGCAGCCTTAGGTCTATGCCCTGTGCTATTCACTATTCAAGAATTCAGCTCCCATCCGTGCAACGGTGGTCAGTGAATTGTATACCTAAAACACAATGAGTTCTATTACATGGGAATTATACGTCAATAAAGCTTCTAAAACTGTTCAAGTTTGCTAGGTATGAATAGACATGCCTAAAACCCCAACTGTTGGGCGTCTGAGGCAAGGTGATTGTAAGCTCAAGACAGACTAAGCTACATAGTAAAACCCTGTCTCAAAAACAAAACAAAACAAAACAAAACAAAAAAACATGAAGGAAAGACAAGCAAAGGGAGGGCAAGGAAGGGAGGAGGAAAGAAAGGCAGGGGAGGGGCTAGAAGGTAGCTCAGTGGTTAAGGCCACTGGCTCTTCTTGCAGAAGACCCAGGTTCAATTCCAGGCACCCATGTGTTGGCTCACAGCTGTCTAGTTCCAGTCCCCGGGATCAGATGATTTTTATAGACTCCCTGGGCACCAGGCACACATGCAGCACATGACTACACATACAGGCAAAACACTCATACATACAAAATAAGTATATAATTCTTTAAAAAAATTAAAAAGAAAGGAAGGAAAGAAGGTGGAGGGAAGAGGGGGGAAGAAAGGGAAAACTTAAAAGTGGGGGAAGCAATCTGTGAACCTGGGGATGTAGTTCTGCAATAAGATTTGTCTCGCAAGCATGAGTTTGGTGCTCGACTCCCAGCACTACAGAGGTGAGAAGTTTTTTTAGCCAAAAAAAAAATGTACTTTGTTGTTAATGTGAATATTTTATTTGATTCTTACCTCTCTATGTTTTCAATCAAAACTAAGCACAGTTTCGGTTAGGACACCTACAAGAAGATCGCATATATGTATGCGTGCACACACACCCCTAAAGCAAATGCTCCTGATTGAAATAAACTACAAAGGGCAGAACCCAAACGGTATGGATTCAGCAACCTCAGACTCCTGAATCAAGACTGGCTGCTGCTTCTTCAACTGCTGGGATATCCCTCACCCCCAGGTAGCCCGGAACCTCTCGGATGCCTGCAAAGACGGTAACTGGTCCCCAGAGAGCTCCTTGCAGCAAATCTAGCCACACAATGAAGCCACTGGTGCCTGCTCCCCCACCCTGGCCAACTCCAGCCCAGCATCTCCACGGTGGTTTTGGCAGCATCTGCACCAAGGCCATTTGCACTTGAAAGCTACCATGGCTTTGCTACCCAAGTCTCACCGACCTCAAATAGAGGGGACCAGACTTACAGCTTCAAGTCTTTGCCCCCTGAACTCCAAAAAAGAAAACCTCTACCTGACCCTTTTTTTTTTTTTTTTTTTTGTAAAATCCAGGGACTTTGGACCTGTGAAGCAGGGTAAATAGTTCCAGAAGTTTCTTTTTTCCTGCTGCTCTATTTGGTTTGATGGGATCAAATACTGCCAATGGCAGATGCTCCAATGATTGATTAGGAGGTGGGGGGGCGAAGGCTGAATTTTCCGGTGATGCGAGCTTGCAGGAACAATTTTGGAAGTGCTGTCTGCCAAGCTCAGCCAGAGACTGGGGAGATGACTCAAGGTGGAGGTGGGGGAGGGGGAGCCAGGAACCCCATCAGGGGAAGATCTGATCAGTCGGTTCATTTATTTTGACAAATCTTTTCTTTTTAATCATCTATAATGAGGCCAGAGTACATTGTGCCATGTGTGTGATATATTTTGGAAAGGTAATGAAGTCTGGGGAATAGGCAGCATAACTCAGCTCCCAGCCATTAAATCTCCGCTTAGAAGTAGGATAAAGTCAAAGATTTGTGTGTGTGTGCAAGAGTGTAAAAATTATAAGGCTAGCACATTAGCAGGGGCAAAAAATTAGCCAGGTTCTACTGCTCTATTGAGATTTAGAGCACCTGAGTACAGTGACTACATTTTCCTTAGAGATCTTTACAGCTATTCGGAATTATGAACCCATAATATGCAAATGCATGGGGGCTAAGAAATATGCATTCTTGGCAGAGACTGGGGATGTTATAATGTGTGCTGTAAACGGCCCCGCGTATGTGTATAAAATCAGCACGCACATACTAACTGGTCGATTATCCCTTCTAAAACCGCACATAAATTCTCTTGACAGGAATTGGAATTTTGCACACATCCCAAGAATGAACAGACTCTTAATGGGCTGTGTGTATGAAGGATGGATTATGGGAACCAGCAGAAAGGGTCACTAAGCTAAGTAAGAGGACTTCCTGGTTCTGGAGCATAACAACAAGCAGTTCAGGGCGACATTTTCCTTCTGAGCATAACAATTATAATATTAGCCATGGTCAATAATATTTATTGAGTTCTGGGCATCAAGACAAACTCTGTGCTGCGTGCTTTCTACCTACAATCTCAAGGGGACAGAGAGGGAGAGAGAGAATATGTGTGCGTGTGAGTGTTTGTATGTAAATATGTGTGCACGTGAATGTGTGTGTGTGAGAGAAAATATTGTTCATGTGCAAATTTGTGTGTACATGTGAGTTTGTGTGTAAATGTGTGCATGTGAGTGTTTGTGTGTAAATGTGTGCATGTGAGTGTGTATAAATATGTGTGCATGTAAACGTGTATGTGTGTGAGAGAGTTGAGAGATAGTTGAGAGATTGTTTACACACACACACAGAGAATATGTGTGCATGTGAGTGTTTGTGTGTAAATGTGTGTGCATGTGAGTGTGTATGTGTGTGAGAGAGAGTTGAGAGATAGTTCAGAGAGAGAGAGAGAGAGAGAGAGAGAGAGCACAAGCGCCCTGGCAAACAGCTATTTCCCAAAGGAATGCAGCAATTC
Source organism: Rattus norvegicus (assembly GCF_021556685.1). Taxonomy (NCBI): domain Eukaryota; kingdom Metazoa; phylum Chordata; class Mammalia; order Rodentia; family Muridae; genus Rattus; species Rattus norvegicus. Next base: position 71,485,601 of record NC_141551.1, on the reverse strand, counting down.
ATTATGGAGAAAACCTTCGTTTGTTCACCAGGCAAGGAGAATTCAGCCCACAGGCCCAATGATAGGGCAAGGCAGAGACCTCCTACAAAGACCTGTTCTTTTGTGGTGAGAGTACTTCAGACCTGGAGCCAAAATCTAGGTAATTGCCATTTCTGAGAAGAGAGTAGAAGTGAGGGAGCTGCAGCCCAGACTCTGAGAAGAGGTAGGAAGCCCAAAATAGAAGGTTGCTGAGTCAGCTCTTCTCACACGCAGGGGCTGGAATTGTAAGGAAGGGAAAGAAAAGCCTTTAGTTAAACAATGGCTTTTAATGACTTCTGCAAATAGGTGGCTCTCTGCAAGGTGGCTGAATCTGGAGTATGAGAACCGAAAGGAATATGGAGTTGCTTGGCAAAACTATGGAGAGAAACCATAGCACGATTCATTTTCTATCATGTAAGTAGAAATATTATTTTATCAAATAACTCGGTTTTACAACCTCTCTGCCCCTATTTCCTCTAAGCAGTTAAAGAAAATCTAAGGACCCTGGTACTTAAAAGCAGACACACAGTTTTCTCCAGTAGCTGGCAAGGAGAGAACCAAGGGCCACCCCTGTTGTGCCCCATCTCTGAGCAAGACTTCTCAGTTCTTGAAATGAGCTGAAATCTGAATTAGGACACACTTTGCAAAAGCAAGCCCTGCCCATCATCACAGCTAAACCCAAAATTCAAAGCACTCTCCACGTCCTCTGAAGATACCTTGCAAAGATCCAGGCAAGAAGCCTGAGGTGGAAGGAGGGGTGTGGTTCAGTCAGTAAAGTGATTGCTACAAAAGCATGAAATCGATTTGGACCTCACCTCCAGCACCCATATACAAGAAAAGGGCAGCACCACATAACTTTCATCCCTGCATTAGCTGGGTGGGGACAGACATCTCTAGGGCTAGGTGACCAGCCAGATGGTTTAGTCCAAGTAGTATGCTTCAGTTTCTGGAGAGGTGCTATTTTGGAAAAGTAAAGAGGAGAGTGATAGAGGAAGACACCCAACACACACACACACACACACACACACACACACATACACACACACATACACACACACATACACACACATACACACATACATACACAAACAAGCACATACTCACACATGCACACACACATGTGCACACACACATACATACACACTCACACATGCACACACACGCGCACACACACATACACACACGTACACACATACATACACAAACAAGCACATACTCACACATGCACACACACATGCACATACATACACACACATACACACATACACAAACAAGCACATACTCATACATGCACACACACAAACAAGCACATACTCACACTTGCACACACACATGCGCACACATGTGCACACACACATACACACATGCACATACATACACACACATACACAAACAAGCACATACTCACACACGCACGCACACACACACATGCGCACACATGTGCACACACACATACACACACGTACACACAGGCACACACATACATACACAAATAAGCACATACTCACACATGCACACACACACACACACTCGCGCATGCATGTGCACTCGTACGCATATGCACAAAACCTGAGATGAACACGACCTCATTAGGTAAGAAGCAGGTCTTCTCCTACTAATCTCTCACTGAGGCAGACTGCCAAAGGTTACAGAGCATTGGGAAAATAGCAGACAAGCATGTTTTCTTAAGTGGTTTATTTGCAACGTGCTAGGACACAGAAACCTTGAGATTACAAAGACAGACATAAATCCACTGGAAGAAGCTTATGCAAACTGGGACCTTGGGACGGGGTCCTTGAGTCTCTATGCCACATCCAAAGTCTCTATGCCACATCACTGTATGCAGGATTTACTATCCCTCAAATCATTTCCTCTGTCCCTGTCAGCTGTCTACCCCAACAGCACACTCCACTTGGTCCACACCACCCAGCATGGCTCTAATGAGAGAGGAATTCTCACCTTCTGCCATGAGCTCTGGCAGCCATAGTCAGCGAGTGATGTTATTTCAGTGTGGAAACGGGATTTTCCCTCTGCAGATTCATAGAAACATACAAACTCCCTGGTGTCCTAACAGCCTGGTTCCCGTTGTACTGAAGCTGCATTTTCACAGCAGTGCTTTATGTGGTTCCAAAACTAATTCCCCAAAATGCCATAGGAAAGAGACAGCATCCGAGGGCTAGCGAGGTACCTGGGTGAGTAAAAACTCATGCAATCCCAATGCCTCTCACCAATCTCTGGAGGCCATGAAGAGTGTTCTCTGAAGGAGAAAACTGACTCCTGAAAGACGTCTCCTAGCCTTTACATACAAACCAATACATGAGGGCGGCGGGTGGGTGGGTGGTGGTAATGGTGGGTGGTGGTGGTGGTGGTGGTGGTGGTGGTGGTGGTGGTGGTGGTGGTGGTGGTGGTGGTGATAATTTTGTAAAACCATCCCACTGTGGTGCTGGACCAAAACCCATAGCTTATTTCTTGATAGCTAGTGGCTTATCTCTTCCCAAGCCCCCACTATTTAAGAGTGAAGTTCAAACCTTGACACCCCTGAAACATATCGTATTCAATGAACCAGACAGCGGGATCCAGTCGGGCAAGACGGAGTTTTGCAATGACTTCTGCAAACTTGATCCCCTAACTGGACGCATTCCCTCTTGCCTCCACATCCTCCTCTTCTGCAGGGATGTGCCGCCATAGCTGAGGTTGGCCCATGACATGTTGGTCCCACTACTACACCGTTGCCCAAGGCTGTCCTCCTGCCCTGAACACTCAATTTCGGTGTAACGGATAGAATATGGGCTGTGGAATTAGCTCTGTCAGTCTCCTAATTGCTTCCTGCCAGGTACACCACCTCCAGCAAGTGAGCCTAAACATCCCAAGTCTTAATTCTTCATTGGCTAAATGGGATATTGTGGCGTTGAAAGTCACTGTGAGAATCGGTGCGCATGTCACAACTGGGAAGAGCTTACAGCCATAAGTTCCTCAATAGTGCCATTGCTCTGCCTCCTCCAAGCTCCCTTCCCCGGTTCAAGTCTCACAGCACCCAGCTGCACCGCACATCACTTCTTTAAATAGGTGTGGCCTTTCCAAGCTACGCTGCATCGTGAAGTCACGAGCGTAAAAACATCGCATACGTCCTGTCTGCAGCATCATCTTCCTAAGAGATCGCTGGGTCCTATCTTTTCCCATGCCCTGAAGAACTAAGCCAGGACCAAAAGATACCACAGGAGTTCAAATACACCTAGGTTCTACCCAGGGTCACAGCTTCCTTCCCCGCCCCCGCCCCCCAGGACACAGAAAGCCATGAAGATTATTCAAGAGCAGGAGCTCCCTGAAAACCAACCTGTGACTCTCTGGCAGCTTTAGCTCATTTGATTAGGGTCTGTCCTCACAGCTTGGGGCTGTTTCAGAGAGCAAGCTGCCCAAATTCAGGCCAGCGTGAGTATGAAGCAGATCACCCTACATTTGAGAGGGAGCAGGAAGCTGTTAACACAGAGGTGAGCCCCAGCCTGCAGGTCAGACAGGAAAGCCTGCCTTCTTCCATAAAGTGAGGTTAGTCTCTCACTACCTGCCTCTGGCCTCCTTACTGGACCGTCGTTGCCCACTCGAGTGAAAGAATTGGCCCACGTAACCCTCTCGCTCCTCAGACTCTGAAGCAGCCCTGATTCCTTGGGGTGTAGAAGGGTTCCAAAGGCTCTAACGGCCAACAGGATACAGAGTCTAAGAATCTGCCCTCTGAAGGACTGTGGGAGGCAGCTGAGGGGACCAAGGCCATGATGTCAGGAGTGACATTTACAAGTTTCTTTGCTCAATTGGCCTGGATACCTTCCTAATGCCCTGCACCCACCTCTCATTCATGGAACCCAAAACCTACCCCGGGGCTTATATATTCCTTCACCAGAGCTGTAGCAAATAACACATTAGACAACCTTTACTGGCATGTGGGCGAGACTGCTCCAGTCTGTCACTACATAACACCAGAGTGTGGGTGCTGTCTTCCACCATTGAAATCCATTGTTTTCTCTTCTACCCCACCATTTCCTCTCATGTAATAGGACCTCGAAAAGCACAAGCTTAATACATCGAGTTTGACTATGTTCTCCAGGAAGTCCAACCCAAAGTTCATGCTAGTGTGTGTGTGTGTGTGTGTGTGTGTGTGTGTGTGTGTGTGAGAGAGAGAGAGAGAGAGAGAGAGAGAGATGAAGGGAGGGAGGGAGGGAGGGAGGGAGGGAGGGAGGGAGGGAGGGAGGGAGGGAGGAGACCAACTTTAAGTGTCTTCTATCCCTCACCATCTAATCCTTTGAGACAGGGGTCTCTCACCAATCCCGGGTCTCATTGATTGGGTAAACCAAGTAGCCTGCAAGCGCTATTCATCTTCCTGTCTTCTCTTCAGAACCAGAGTTACACACAGGTGCCACTATGCAGTTCTGAAGTCCAAATTCAGGATCCCTTATGCTTACCCGACAAGCACCTTAGAAAACTAAGCTCTCCCTCAGCCCCTCATCCTACTCTTGATACTTAAGGAATTAAGAAAGTTTATCCTCTGAAATATCTTGTACACAGTGATAGCAAACTTACTCTTTCCAGAGCTGATAAGTCAAAAACGTCTATTTGTACTAATAGAAGACTGGAAACCAAAATGCCCATGTATTAGGAGTAGTCAAATAATCAGTCAGGTTTTAAGACATCTCCAGGATGGACTTCAGAGACAGTTCAGTGGTTGAAGGCTCTTGTCTCTAAGCCTCACAGCCTAAGTTTGATTCCTGATATCTACATGGTGGAAGGAAAGAACTGACTTCTGAAATTTTTCCTCTGATATCTGTCTGTCTGTCTCTGTCTCTGTCTCTGTCTCTCTGTCTCTCTGTCTCTCTATCTCTCTATCTCTCTGTCTCTCTGTCTCTGTCTGTCTCTCTCTCTGTCTCTCTCTGTCTGTCTCTCTGTCTCTCTGTCTCTCTCTCTCCCCCCCCCTCTCTCTCATACACATACACACACACACACACAGACCTGTAAATTGAAGGCCAGCCTGGTCTATAGAGTGAGTTCTAGGCCAGACAGAGCTAAATAGTGAGACTCTGCCTCAAAGAGGAAAGAAAAGAATAAATTTTAAAATGTAATTTAAAAAAATAAATAAATAAAATGTAATTTTTAAAAAAAGGATATCTTAAAGACATATTGAACAAAAAGTGGAAAACGAAATACAATGGTCCGATCCTTTTATAGTTGGTTGATATTATTAAAACATACGTTCATGTGTGTGCACCTGCACATCCATGTTTTCGTGTGTGCACTAAATGTCTTGAAACCTAAGCATGAGAAGAAGCTGCCTAGGGTAAGGAGACTAGCTACCGAAGAGAGATGTTTCTCTTCTAATGCCCTTTTGTACCTTTTGAATGTTAAACCATGTAAGTGTTGGCCTACTCGGGGAAAAAAATTAAATTAAAAATTCAAAGCAAACAATGTGGAGAAAGTAATAAGAATGTAGTTTAGGGAAACATAGGAAAGAAATCATTATTTAAAAATGGTTCAGAGTCCCGTGGAATTGCCTGGGAACCATGGCAGAGAAAAACCCTACAAGCCCACGCTTCAGGGGAGGCAGGAGGCTGATGTGGGTTCTGGTATCTAGTCCTCTGCTGCCTGCTGGTGTGGGTGTTAGGAGCGATGCAGCCCTTCTGAGCCTCGGTGTCCATGAGTGCACCAGCTTTCTTGGGCATCTTCTCTGTCTGGGAGATGGGGATCCCTCAGGGAATCACTAGCTAGATACTTGATGGTAACATGTTTAAAGAGAAGACTTAGCTCTTCAAAGAGAGAGCAGGCTTCCTCCCGCTTCTAGAAGGGCATGGGAAGGAGATAAAACTCCAAGTGCCCCCTCACCAGAGCACAGGAAAAGCAGAGGCTCTGACTTCAGAAGCCAAAAATACACTGGTTGCACCCTTCCCTTCGAACACGCCTACCCTATCCCTCCCTCTTCCACATCCTCTCTGGGCAGGCCCGGTGCCCATTAATGACAGAGCTGAAAATGTTCCCTTTCTTGTGTGCTAATATTTCCTGCCAGGCCACTCCCATCTTTTAACGCTCGATGCTCACAGCCCCCTAGGATGACCATGGACTGAAGGAAGCTCCAGAAATATGGCACAATGAAAATGTCAGTTTTAACGTGGCAACGCCCTTACCCAAATCCCAAGCGCTCTCTGTCACAGCTTACCTCAGCGACCAGATGCCATCCGTTCTTGGAGAGCTTGCTGTGCCCGCTGCCACACACACTCTGAAGGGGACATTTGATCCTGGGTCCCTAGAGTGGATCTGCAGTGGCTGAACTGGTTTTCCATGACTTTCTCTCGGAAACGAGAGGGCACTAGAGCAGGAACGCCTCTGGGATATAATCTGACCTCACAGACAAATGGGGAAACTGAGGCCCACGAAGGTGGGATACCCCCGCTCAGACACACAGCACCTGCCTTCCACTGAGCCACAGTAAAAGCCAGGTTTTCTGCACTTTGCCTCCCTTGTAATCTGCTTGCCTGTGATGACCTCTCTCCTGAGGCAACGTTCCCTCACAGCTAATGCCCCTGTCTCCCAGGGACTGGTCCTCCTCACCGGTGCCCTAGTCTTTCTATGCTATCCAGAGTGTCGGCCACGTGTCTGGGCACTGGAAACAGATCTAGTGACCCATGTTAAAATGGTAACATTTTGGCTATAATGGGCTAAATAAAATACATCAGAATTCAGCTCACCCACTTTTTCTTTTCTTTTCTTTTCTTTTTTTTTTCTTTTTTTTCTTTCTTTTTTTTTTTACTTTAAAAAATGTAGCTACCGGGAAGTTTTAATGTATATAGAGGGTGCGTCATAAATTCCCATTAGGCTCCACTGCTTCTCGATTTGGCCCAAGGTCAACAAAACTGACCTGCTCCTGCCTGTCAATTAAAGACAAGTGGACTTCTCTGTGAAGACCAGTGGGTGCCCACGGGCATAGGAAGGTTAAGCTCCTGGCTTGAGTGAGTGTATTTCTTCTCCAAGCAGGGTGGGGAGGCAGGGAGGGGTAGTAGTACCCTTTGAGTAATGTCAACTCTGCCCATGTGTAAAGCAGTTACACCCAACAGTCTTCATTCTTTTTATTTTTAACTTTTTATTGATTCGTCATACACCCCAGCCCCATTCATCTCTCTATCTGTTCACATCTGCCCTGAGTCCTTGCAACCTCCCCTGGTCCAAATAAAACATATAACACACACACACCACTACCACCACCCACTCCATCACCACCACCACCAACAACAACAACAGAAACAACAACAACAAAATCATAAACCCGTCTCTTCATGGAAGCTGTAGTGTGTCACAGTGTGTCCCTATGATAACTGTGTTCATTGCAATGAGTCATTGGTCTGGTTCGAGATCTCTGGCTTCCATGACACCATCAATACTGCATCTTCACTGGACCTCCTCCTGGTTATCCTGTTGTTGCTCTGTGCCTGGCGGACCCTGCAGCTTCGGAACAGTAGGACTGGCCCTTTTGTGCATCTCAACCGTTTGCAGCTGATACAGATTTTGGGGTGGGCCAATTCGGAAGCCTGGACCTGGGCCTGGATCTGAGCCAGCCCATCAGTTCTTCTTTATCCACACCACCAGCTCTCCCTCAGGGCTGGCTCACCTGCACCCATGCCTTCAGAGCCAACCCCACTGTGCTGCTCAGGCAAGGTTCAGGGCCCCGCTTTCCCAACTTCTGCAACCTGTGAATGGCTGGACCAGCTCTCCCACCGGCTCTTACACCCCTGGGGGACTGGCTCACCCATGCCTTTGCCACCAGGGCCAGCTCCACTGTGCTGCCCAGGCGAGATGCAGGGCTCACTCTCCTGAGTGCTACAGCCAGTGAGGGGGCAGAGCCAGATCTCCTGCTCTCTTGACCCCAGGATCAGCTTTCCTGGCTAATGCAGGTGGCAAGGCAGGGAAGAGGAGGGCACCATGCCCACACTCCCACCACTTCACTCCAGATGAGTTGTATGGCTGGCTCGCCTATACCCCAGCCACCAGGGTCAGCTCTACTGCCCCAGACGAGGCGTGAAGCCTTTCTCTCTCACTACATACTTGTACACTGTGGTAGCTCCTGCTGCAGCCTGGTCACATGACTGGGGGACCTGGAGATGTCCTCTATCAGAGCCATGTAGCATGGTAGCAGTCGGGTGTCTATGGCCTGCCTGTGCGATGTACTGGAGGGCAGGTTTGTGGGTGGCATGGTAGTCAACAGGTCTCTGTCTGTCTTCTTCCTCCTGTGTTGCACTGCCTGGATTTGATTTGACATGATATGATTTGATTTTTATGAGTCCTAGGCATAAAACCGCCTTGGCCACCAAGCCAGACATCAAGCTCGGATGAACAAAGGACTGGCACCTGCTCTGCCCCGACTAATGTAAGAGCAACGCCACAAGGTGTCTCTTTGCCCATTGCCAGAGGGTTGGGGGCGTAAGCAAATGTTCTTATAGACTAGATTTTCTTCCTGAAGTAGGTGGCAGCTTGGGGGATAGGAGCAGAAGACAACAATGTCTTGGGTGTTTGGAGGCATGATACTTAGTATCATCTTCCCCTCCTGCCTCCCTCAGAAACAAAGTCACAAAATGACTAATGATGGCTTCCTACACTTGTGAGGCTATTCTATGAAGTAGCTCTCTCCCTCTGACATCTTCTTCCTCTCTCTCTCTCTCTCTCTCTCTCTCTCTCTCTCTCTCTGTGTGTGTGTGTGTGTGTCTCAGTATCTCTCTGCCTTTCTCTGTCTCTCCATTTCTCCTTCTCTCTCTGTCTCTCCCTCTCTTTCTCTGTGTCTCTCTCCTCCTCTCTTTCTATCTGTCTGTCTCTCTGTCTCTCTGTGTCTCTGTCTCTCTGTGTCTCTGTCTGTCTCTGTCTATTTCTGTTTCTCTGTCTTTTTCTGTGTCTCTGTCTCTCTCCCTCTCTCTATTCTCTGTCTCTCTGTGTCTCTGTGTCTCTGTGTCTCTGTCTCTCTCCCTCTCTTTGTCTCTGTTTCTGTCTGTCTCTCTCTGTGTCTCTATCTCTCCCTCTCTATTCTCTGTCTCTCTGTCTCTGTCTCTCTCCCTTTCTTTGTCTCTCTGTCTGTCTCTGTCTCTCTCCCTCTCTCTATTCTCTGTCTCTCACCTATGTCTCTCTCTCACCCTCTCTTTGTCTCTGTCTGTCTGTCTCTCTCTCTCTTCCTCTCTCTCTCTCTCTCTTCCTCTCTCTCTCTCACTCTCTCTCTCTCACTCTCTCCCCCACGCTGTCAGCTGGCACTGGCACTGCCCTTATACAATAGAGAGTTAAATAATGTAACATGCAGTCACGACTGAAGAAGGTGGCAAAGTCATGGATGGACTCTGTGATGGTCACCTCCAAGTGCTGCCTAACTCAGCAGCCCCTAACTCTCAGCCTGTCTCCTTTTCTGTCAATCTTAGAGGGCAAGCAGGACTCACAAACCCAAAGACTAACTCTCTGGAGACTGGGATCTGAGCCCTAGCAATCACCCATAAAAAAAGGTCACTGCCCGGAAGCTCTGCCCTCCGCCCTGCCAATCCTCCCACTTCTGGTCTCCACAGAGTTGAGTGCTTCCAGGCTCTGACACAAGAGTTCACTCAAACCTCTCTGAACCCCACTGCAGTAAGTCATGTTACTGTTTTAGAAGTCAGCCTTCCTGCATGGTTCCTCTCTGCTCTTCCTCCAACCTCCCAGCCAAGCACACTCTGAAGAGACCTTGACTACCATGGCCCTCATCAGGATCTCCCCTGATTCTGTATTCTTCCATTCATCCAGCAAATGTGTGCCAGCCATGTCTGCAAGCCATGAACAGAACAGTGAGGGGGGAGGCCGCAGTCCCCACCCCTGAAAGAGTAATGGACGTCCCCAGCAGTGCCTTAAAACACTAATGGAATGACACAGGTTTATAGTTCTTAAATTCTCCCTGCCTCTCTTAGCTTTAGGTCAAAGAATGATGAGCTAATGGGAGTTGAAAAATCTCTTTTATAGCAGACAAATAAGGTATGGTACAGTCCTTGAAAGGAAGTTACGCATCCGTGGCAAATACGTTTCCAAACATTCTTGACTGTGTGTGCAATACCACAGACCCCTTGTCCTTAGCATGATGGTACAGAGAAAAGCATGAGGTGCCTCTCCAGTGTGCTGGAAAATAGAACCATTTTCTTTATTTCAAGTACAGAAGCTAAAGCCTCCCAAGGTCTTTTTAAAGTGTGAGAGACCTCTTTCTCCTCCAGTATCAGTAATTGACAGTGAGAATTCGAGTGTCAGGTTTCAGGAGAAAGCAACCTTCCTGGTTAGGGGAAGCTGGGGTGTATTTTTTAAGTCTGGGGAAGCTGCACATGCCTATGTTTTGGGTGTGCACTTCTGTTTCTATATGTTTATTTCTGGCTATAGAAAAAGACTGGAGCCCAGTGCGATGAATTTAGGGGGCTTCAGCAGTTTTAATTTCTCACTCTGGCAACCATTTCCAGGTTTTCCGTAATGACTGGGGTGCTCTGACAATCAGAACACATGCAGCACTAAATGGGATGTCAGTCCTCCTCTACGTTTCCTCGTGAATCCGTTTCTCATAAGAACTGTTTCCATGGGGGTTTGGAAGCCAACAGGGTGTGAAACACTAATGAAATGCTCTACTCCCATGGGGCCGAGGGGACCCCTTGGCCCTGGAGAGGAGCCCTCCCTGTGTCCATGCTGGCGGGCAGCTGTTTACAGCTGTTCTGAAGATGCTGCCAATGAATGATGCTGGTGGAAAAACACTCCTGACTCTCCAAGGGTGGCATTATGCTTGAACTCTTGCTCACCAGAGAGGGAGGGAGAGAGAGGTGGGAAAGGAGGGAGGGAGGGAGGGAGGGAGGGAGGGAGAGAGGAAGGGAGGGAGGGAGGGAGGGAGGGAGAGGGAGGGAGGGAGGGAGGGAGGGAGAGAGAGAGGGAGGGAGGGAGGGAGGGAGGGAGGGAGAGAGAGAGAGAGAGAGAGAGAGAGAGAGAGAGAGAGAGATTGGACAGTTAGTTAGTTAGTTAGTTAGTTAGTTAGTTAGTTAGTTAGTTCAGTCCTGCCACCAAGAGATTTCTCTACCCAAGCCAACCTTAACAATGGTCTGTGCTTCTTGAATTCTATGTCCCCATCCTGCTGTATAACAGGACACCTATAACAAGCTTTATTTCTGACTCTGGGCTGAAGAGACCCTGGCTGTCTCTTTTTCACACATCCCAACAGCTCCAACAGGCACTTCCCCTCGACTACTTACTTGAGTGTGCCGGCACAGCTCTGATGTGGAGGAAGCGGTGCCAAACGTTTAAACAGGGGCCTGGCCTCCTGGAGCTAAGACTCCAGTGGGGAAGACAAGCAGTGAAGAAAAAGGACCAAAGTCCCACCACGGCAGCACTGGGTACGGTAAAGAATATACTATGACAGGATCGTTCGGCTGTGACCCAAATGACAAGGCAAAGCCAGCTGGGAGATGCACAGGGAAAGGCAATCTGGACAAAAAGAATAGCGAACGAGGATGGGAAGCTCTTTCAAGAAACAAGGAGTGGGTGTATGAAGTCCGGGGAGCGTGGGAGGTCAAGAGACCATGTTCTGAGTGGCCACAGGTTATGCGAGGCCCAGCTTGCCTCCTTGCAGGGGCCTCAGTGCCTGCCTACCAGCCTGATGACAGAAAAGGAGTTTATCCCCAGCTACTGACTCAGTGGAAGTGCTTCCAGCATGCCCGATGGTGTACATGATCAGGTCTCTTGGCCTCGGAGCTCTCAGAATGCTGGTTGGACAACCCACCCCTCTTCTCATCCACACTCTGCTGTACCTCCTTGCCCTCCCAACATGCCTTTCTTCACGCCACACTGTCGATTTGATCCCTATTCACCATGCTCGCCCTGTGGTATTGGTTAAGCAAACTGTTTCTACAGCCAGCCTTGAACTGGACACTGAGTATATAGAAAAGAGCTATGCAAAATCCCTGCCCTGGAAAGCCTCAACGTATGTGCCTGACCCTGGGGCCCTACACCATCTCTTCTTTCTATCTAGGGATCCTTCCTTAAGTCTTCACGTCTAAGTGAAGTCTGCCATGAGCCCCTAAGATGGCTCTTTCAGATCCATTCAGATACAGCAGAATTGTTTTCCTACCTCCCTTCCTCCCACCACCTACCTAACCCCCACCTCCCCTATCCTCCCCACCCCCCCACCCCCACCACCAGCCCAAGCAGAAAATCTAGAGTCTCAGGAATGAAGTTGTAAGCAGCATTGTGACCGGTACCATTGATCAAGGGCAAAGAAGACTTGGGGTTAGAGGCCACCAAGGGGGTGGGGGTGGGGCAGGTGAGGAAGGAGTGTAAGCCTCAGACCTCCTCTGACATCACACAGACATGCCTCTGGAGTGAGAGAGGGTCCTGTCTAATCTGGCACCTTCAGAATCTCCTGCAGAATAGTAGTTACTGCCAGTCTTTTTTAAAAGCCAACTACGCTCTATTCAGCAGTTCAGTCTGAGGTGCCCGCCTATGCAGGTTGGGGGGACAAGAAACCAAGATACTGACTCTAGGGAGTCCTTGGAGCTTAACTCCCCAAGGCAGTCAGGCTCTAAGAAGACTTTCGGGATCTTTTTCCCAGATCAGGGATCAATCTGACATGGTTGTGTGGCAGGCTTTTTTTTTTTTTTTCAATGGGACACGGTCACCCTGGGGAGAAGTCAGTATCGAAGATGGTTCCAGACCCTTGAGTCTCTTCTTTCCTGGAAAGGAAAGGGGGTTTATAAATAGACCAACTCCTTCAGGCCTGCACAGACATAGATCTCAACACCCCGAGCCCAGCCTTAGCCAGCTGGTTCCAAGTTCTCATGGCCTTCTTCAGGAGGGAGGGCTATAAGCCAACATCAGCTGGGGTAGAGAACGAGGTGCCCTGGTGACTGGCCTCCAATCAACTGTGTTCGGTACTAGGAAGGACAATGGCCCAAGGCATTGCTGGAGAGTCTCTCGCAGCAGGTGACCTCTGGGAAGCCCAAGCTGAATAGTAGTAGGCTAATGCACTAGCAGACCATTTCTCCTCAGTCTGCCTCAGTTTCCCCATCTATGTAGCCATTGGGGACGCTGATGAGTTACTGTGCAATGGAAGTGAATGACGTTACAAAAATATTTTATTCTTACTTTGGTCCCGGGTCTTGTTTTTTGCTTTCATTTTGGTTTTCCTGCGGAGTCCCGAATGTGGGTATGGGGACCTTGAACCTTGTCTGTGTGAGAGAGCTGAGAAATTATACACTGTGGCACTGTCAGCCTTGAATTCCTCATACGGTATGTCCTCGAGGGCACTGGAACTCAAGAGCGTGTTCCCTCTTGGGGTAATTTCTGACTAATACAGATTGACACAAACCACACCCAGTCTTACTCTGCCTTAGTAAGGCTCTGCCTGGCAATATACAATGTTACAGACTGAAGGCTAACCCTTGCCCTAGAATATTTTGGTTCGAAGGGGGGGAAAAAATCCTCTTAACCATTATCATCCTGCCCTCCAACACACACCACATGCACTGGTAAGGAAAAAGTGGCTAAAATCTAAGTGGCCAACTCAAATCTCTTTTTTAATTAAGACACTTGTTTACTCAATAAAATACAGAGTAAAAAAAAAAAAAACATTTACTGAGAACCCATTCATTGACGCTTAATAGCTATGTCAAATACCCATAACAACATTCATTCCAACACCCCCAGATAATTGCTCATCTCTCTCATTTGGTATCCACAACAGCACTGAATGTGTGTCCAAGTGTAATTGATCCAAAATTGGGCTCCCTTTCAAAAATATCTGTAAAACTTAATTACCAGGAAAACAGTTTTGGCATCCTACAGAAAGTGGGTGCTTCAGCATGACAAGCTGGAGACTCATCTTGGCTAATCAAGCCGCATTATGTTGCCCAAGGAATCTGGGAGATTTGGGGCAATGAGGGTGTAGGAAAAGTTGGGATCGTGTCACACTGGACTTTGCGGTGGCTGTCCTGATTTTGTTGGGTCAAGGACAGGGGACAGGAAACTGAAGGTCTTTGATGGAAAGCATGAATGTACAAAGTAGCAGATAATGGCTCCCGGTCTGGCTCCCCATAACGGGCTCAGGGTCTGGGAGTAGCTTTTCTGTCCACAAGCCCACAAGACCTTGTCCCCTGGGGATTCTGTCCAAGCCTGGGCTGTTGCTGTCATTTCTAGTTTCCATGCTCCTTGACCACCGTGTTAGGTCATTCACTTCCTTGGTCTCCGGATGGTTCGTTATAGGATGAGTTCTCGTAATGCCTAGAGGTGCTTTCCCCAAATCTTGTGGCCTCCTTTAAAGCAGAGAGCCTTTCCCTGCTTTGTGGGTGCAGGAGGGGAATCCCGAGTGTGCCGAGGACCAAGGAGAATGAAGGACTGAATGTTTCTAACTCTCTGCGGTTTTGTACCTACTTGCAACACCCAAGTATCAGACCCTCTCTGGGAATAATGGTTTCTTTCAGCCTAAACCTGACCTACCCTGGTGGCTCTACCTGGCTGCCCTGAGAGTTACCCGGCCAACAAGGAACCAATCAACGCACAGAACCTCAGACTTTCTCAAAGCTGGACATAGCACATCCTCTTTTAAGTGTTTTTCTTACTCCAGTTCCGTTCTCCTCTCTGTCCCAGAAGCCCTAAAATCACAGCCCTAGCTTTGCAATGATAGCACAAGCCGCGGACCTCAGCAGCTTCGACCCGGAGCCATGGACGTGAGGCTTGATTCAGTGCGTGTCTCCACAGCTATGCAAACATGAAAGGTAAGGGGGCCTGGCGATTCCTTCGCGGCTGCCCCTGGCCTTCTTCCTGGCGAAACCAAGCCAACACCGCGAATAACAAAGCCTCATCGGGATCCGAGAGGCTTCGCTGTCAACCCAGCAAGAGACGCGCACACGGCTTCAGCGTCTGTCGCTAGGAAGAGATCTCCACCACGAGTGTCACTAGGAAGAGATCTCCAGCCGCCCAGCGGGGATGAGAGGTCCCCGGGCGGGCTATGCTTCTCTTTATCTAGGCCCGGAGAAATTACGTGCGTGCGTGCATTTATCTCAACTTGCCCATGTACCCGCAGCTGAGATGCTCCTCTGAGCGTCCCCTGGGTCCCTGCCGCCAGGCAACCCTCCGGCCTCATTGAGAAGTGCGGGATCCCCTCCACCTTTAACAGCCCCTTTCTCAATGTCCAAGAAAAGACAGCGCAAGGTTCGGGTGCCCAAGTAATAAAACACCGTCACTGCCCAAAATGCTCTCCAGCCTTCCTTCCCGGCAGAAGTACAGCAAAAACTTTTGGCAGGAACCACCTGTGGCTGCCGAGAGGCTCGCCCCGCCCGGGCCCGGAGGCGCCGCGGAGCCCGGGGCCGCACGCGCCCGCAGAAGTTCCCTCAGAGCCCCGCGCGCCACTTCGCTCCAGGCCGCGGTGCCAGCCAGGAGGCGCGGCGCCCGCTCGCTGGCTCCCTCTCTGCTGGCTCTCCCCTCCCTCCCCCTCTCCCTCTTTGCCTCCGCCCGCCTCCTTTGGTTGCATGGCTGCCGCACACACTGAGCCCCTGAATAGCCACCGCAACCCCCCGCCTCCTGCCCAGCGATGGAGCGCGCCCCTGCCCCCGCCGGCGCCCCGGGACGCGCGGACCTCCCGCCTCCTAGCAACGGCCCTGCCGTCGCTCCGGGGCTCCGGGGGACACACAGCCACCTTCTCCGAGCCCCGCGACCTCCCGACCCGCCTAGGCAGCCGAGGTGCAGAAGCAGACCCCTGACAGCCCGCGCGCGGAGCTGCTCACCTCTGCGCGCCGCCGACCCCGCGCGCCTCCCGCACTTGGCTCCGGCCGCAGCGCTCGCGTCCTTCTTCGCCGCCACTGTCCGTCCGTCCCTGCGCTCCCGAGCCGCGCTGGCCGCGCTGCTGTCAGAGTCTCGTGGCCCGGCTCCTCCAGCGGCTGTTCAGCCGAGCGACGGGCGCGCGGGCAGCTCCTCCCTCCCGGGGCCGCGCCTCCGCCCTCTGCACGCCCCGCCTCCCGCGCCGCGGCTGGCAGCCCCGCGCCCCGCGCCCAGCGCCCGCGCCCGCGGCTCGGGGGCCGCACGGGGCTAAAGGGCCCGGATGTGTGCGGTCGCCTCTCTCCGGCTCGCTCGCGCCCGCCCCCTCCCCACCCTGTCACACATGCACTTGCTGCGGCCCGGCCTCCTGCCTCGGCTAATTTTTATTTTGACAGTCGCTGGCGAGGGGGCGGCGCTGCCGGGGATGCCTAGGACCCCCGCGCGGGCGGCGAGCAGGAGCCAGAACCCTGCCTAGGGGTGGCGCGGGGGGGGGGGACCCGATAGAGCCACCCAGCGCTGGGGGCTCCGCGTCTTTATTCTTTCTTTTCTTTTTTCTCTTTGCCTCCTCCAGGATTTAAAGGGACAGCCCCGGCCGAGGCGACGGGCCAGGCGGCCGCGGTTTCTCCGGTCTCCAGACGCCCTCTGCGGCCCGGCTGGACGCGCTCACACCGGAGCGCTAGCCCGAAACTGCAGGGTGTTTTTAGGCGCACACCCGGCCCGGGGCAGCCGGGCTGCAGAACTTGTCTTAGTCGCTCGGCGCACGATTTTAACAGAGTCCGATTAGGATGGGAAATTAAACTACTCGACAACTGCTTTCCCACCCAAAAGCAGGGAGGAGTGAGAAGTTTCTCTATTGCTCCAGGAATTTCATCGAGCGCCCGAGACTCCTCTCAGATACCAGGGAATGTAGGCTTGCAGCACCGGAGAGCGCTCAAATCCCTGAGAGCAAGCCTGTCTTACAGGACGCTTGGGTGAGGCTCCCCAAAAACCTTCTCGGGCTGAAAACCCCAATGCGGTGAACCCTGCTTCCCCGCAAAAACCGTAACTCAGAAGGCGGCTTTCCGAAAGAACCAAGGGGCGGGTCCTGAGAGGTCTTGGCTCCTCCCCCTCCTGCCAGGTCCCGCCCCCGCGGCTACCAACCTGTTGTGTAGACAGGCTTTTTCTAAATAGACTCTTAGACTGGAGAACTCACCGGGAGTTACCGCACTCACGTGCTGTCTAGGACTAAGAGACTCTGAGGCAGAGGTCCTTGACCCCAACAAACCGAAACACTCCAATCAACTTTGCTTCCAACCCTTGTGCGACCCAGAGAGGATCCCTTGGCCTCTCCATCTGAGGCTGTATTGACCAGATGTCTGCTGGTCATTTCTGAGGCTCCTTCCTCAGGCTCAAGAAAGTCTACTTATCTCAAACTCTCAACTGTGAGGGACGCCCAATGGTGGCACAAGAGAGAATCATCGCTACTTTGCCTCAAATCTGGCCACCCATATCAACAGAAGGCAGAAGCCCTCGGACGCTGTCATACTCTTCTAGTGCTATAAACACTCCATGATATTTTCTAGGACATTCCCACAGTTTTGCTTGACGATTCTTCCTAGCTATTGAGATTTTTCTTCTTCGTTTCTATAATTTACATACTAAATGTATACCGAGACATTATATTGTGAGACATTGTGTGTGTATAAACTTGTGTATGTATGTGTTTATGTATACATGTATATATGTGCGTATATAATGTATGCATATATAAACATGTGTATTATGTATATTTATGTGTATATAACATATACAGATACACATATATAAGCATGTGTAGGTATGTATGAGTATATGCATACATATATGTTTGTATATAATATAAATACACATATATAAATATGTGTATGTATGAGTATATTGTATATATGTGTGTATATAATATATACATATACATATATAAACCTGTGTGTATGTGTATACATATATGTATATATAATATATACATATATAAACATGTGTATGTATGTGTATATGTATATAATATATATACATACATTTGTGTATGAATGGCAATGGGAAACACACCTGAAAGTGGCTAGAGAAAATCAAGAACAACACTGCGAGAGGCCATCTAGAACACAGGGCTTGGGTGCAGCTCTATGGCACTAATGAGCCTCTGAGACCTGGCTCTTCCTACTCAGAAATTGCTCTGACTCAAGTTTGGACAACCATATTCAAATTATACAAAGGCCCATGGGAGTCTAGAGAAACCTACCGGAGAAATGAATAGATTTTCTAGGCTCAGGATGTTCGTTTCCAAGTTAATGGAGCTTCCAGAATGGCAATAATAATAATAATAATAATAATAATAATAACAATAATAATACCCGTTCTTTAAGAAACCCTACTAGGAGGCTGGCGGTTATGTGTCGCCTTGCTGAACTCGGTTGTCTGCATGGCTTCCTTTCATTTAACAGATCTTCAGCCTTGTGGAATAATGCTGAGCCAGCTAAATGCTGTCTTCTGAGCCAGAAATCTGACTGTGCCCCTGCCGAGTGTGGGGGTGCGTTCAGGAACTACCTGGAAGTTCAGCCCTTAAATGACAAGAATGCCAGTTCTGGGAAATAGGGCGGTCAGTGGAACGCTGTCCTATTTAGAAAAGTGAATGGTTCTGAATTGCGAAGTTTCTCCCCCCATCTGTGATGCAGAGTAAATGATTCACAGCCAAACAGTTTGATATGCCAAGAGCTGGGGACCAGCCACTCACTGTGCTCTCCAGAGAAAGCCTCAAGTTGACTACACCTAAGTACTGAAGGCCACCCTCTCTAAATGTACACACGCTTTCGATGGTAAGACTCTGCCACACTGGGTGTTAGCAAGTATTCCAGAGGAAGTTCCAGAATGTCCAACCCTCATACCTAACAGGTCTTCAGGATAAGAGAAATTGGATAAGCAAGGTGGGGTTTGTTTGGCCGATTTTTTTGTTTGTTTGTTTGGTTTGTTTCTTTTCACACAAGGGATTGAACCTAGAGGCTCACATGTGCTAGGAACATGCTTTAGCATGTGACATATGTTCCCAGTCCTTTCTCCATTTATTTTGTGACAGCCCTCCCAAGTTACTCAAGCTGGCCTTGAACTTACAGTTCTCCTGCCTTGACCTCCAACTTAGGCATGGTTACAAGCTGGTACCACCAGGCCATGCTCGATTTTGCTTTTATTATTAATTTGTTGTACTCATATTGTTGCAGATGGAATCCCAAGGCCCTTGTGCATGGCTAGGCAAGAATGTCATTTTTAAAGTCATTTTAAAAATCAGAAGTGAGTGTGGCCGCACGTGACGACAGAGATCCAGTGAACTTTGTGAAATTGATTTGTAGTGCACTTGCTTGTCTATGAATGCAACAGTCAACTTCACTTTGCATAATTAATAAGACCCCCACCCACCCACCAGACCCTGTCACTTATCAGCTAACCAAGGAAAGCTTAGAGCTTCCACTAGCAAATCTGTAGAAGGGGAGTGATCATGGGGCCTTTTCTATTTTGTGGAGATGCTGAGGTGGACAGGTGAGACAAGATGTGGGCAAGACTTGCCCCAAGGGTCATATTCACAGAGCGGTAACTGTGCATAATCTGTGTGGAGTTCTGTATGAGCAGTCAGCGTTAGTGTAATAGAGCGCAAAGAAGTGTCTGAGACTTGGGCTTAACAGTTACCTCTTTCTCAAAGGTATTAAGAGATTCTTTTGAAAAGGGAGAGAGTTGACATTTACAGAACTACTTCCAGAATTAGAACTGGTAAAGGTACTTCTGTCATAGGATCCTCGTGACAGCTGTTGTGACCCTTGTATTTATGAAATCTCTCTGATGTCAACAACATCTGGGCAATGACTTGAAAAGCACTTGGGCCCAGGTTTCTGCTTGCAATTCAGGAGCTTTCCACTCTACAATGCTGCCCCTAGAGGAGAGAGAGAGAGGAGAGAGAGGAGAGAGAGGGGAGAGAGAGAGAGAGATAGAGAGAGAGAGAGAGAGAGAGAGAGAGAGAGAGAGAGAGAGAGAGATTATGAATTCTACAAAACCAAGACCCAGGTTCTTCCCACCACCCTCACTGTATCTTTAATGGTCAGGAAAGTTAAAAGAGCACACCTGGTAATGCAGGTGAAAAGGACCAGAGGCTCCCTGGAGCTCACCAACCACTCTAGCCTGATTGAGCATCCCCATCTCAAAGGAGGAGAATGACATTCCTAAGGATGAAACCCAAGATTGTTCTCTGTCCTCAGCTTGCAACTACAACCACAAACTCGTGCACTCACACACACGCACACACATACAAACACACACACACACAGACATACACACAGACACACACAGACATACACACACAGAGACACACAGACACACAGACATACACACACACACAGAGAGACACATACACAGACACACCCACACACAAACACACAGACACACACACACAAATGCACCTGGCCCCAAGGGCTAACATTTGCAATGAGTGCTTTATCCTGACACCCCCTGCATATACATATTATTATCACTTCCAAAAATCATCTGAGAGTAAGACAGGACACTCCTTTACTGAAAATTCTTAAGTAATTGTTTTCTCAGAGAAAAGACATCCTCTATCAAAATAATCAAAATCAGAACAGAGCCATCAATTACAACAGTATTATCTAATCTCAACATTTCATCAACTCTCATTGATGGGGAAATAAAAAGAAATAAATTCTAGTCCAGATCTAGTCCAGGAGTCCGTGTTACATTCAGTTGTCATAGTTCACAGGAGGATATTTTCTGTTAGTAAACGTAAGTGGTATATTTTTTGTTTCTTTTTTTAAAGATTTATTTATTATATTTAAGTACACTGTAGCTGTCTTCAGACACACCAGAAGAGGGCACCAGATCTCATTACAGATGGTTGTGAGCCACCATGTGGTTGCTGGGAATTGAACTCAGGACCTCTGGAAGAGCAGTCAGTGCTCTAACCACTGAGCCATCTCTCCAGTCCATATTTTTTGTTTCTTATATTAATCATCTATGCATAACCTGTGCATGTCCACTTTAATTTAGAATTAACAAAGGTTCTTCTGACAAAACTGAACATAGACTCTCATAAGCTTTCTGGCAGACCGGCTTCTCATGCTTGGGTCCTCCCTTCCTCTTGCCCGGTTCTGATTTGCAAGAATCTTACTAGGTCAGTTTAGTGAGATCCCAGCACATTTGACATTTGACCTCAATATCTGTTCAAACCCTCCTATACTTTTGATCTCTGATTGTTCGTGTCTGTCTTTAACTAGAACCCTGTCTGGTAAGTTTATCAAGAAGCTGCCTACCCTTGGTTTGCCTCTTAGTGATTTTCCATCAACTCACTAACTGATCCCCGCCCCCCAAATCTACTCCTTGGCTGTAATTCCCCAATTCTTTTTTTTAAAGATTTGTTTATTTTATGTATACAAGTACACTGTAGCTGTCTTCAGACACACCAGATCCCATTACAGATGGTTGTGAGCCACCATGTGGTCGCTGGGATTTGAACTCAGGACCTCTGGAAGAGCAGTCAGTGCTCTTAACCGCTGAGCCATCTCTCCAGCCCTCCCCAATTCTTTTTGTCCCATCTCTCCACCAGTTGCAGTACTCCCCACTACAACAATCTTGAAGAATCCTCATTACCACTGTAATAAACACCAGAATGAATTTCTCTTTAAATTAAAGACTCGAAGAGGGAGGTAGAGACAAAAGGGTCACCATGACTTTGAAGCCATTCAATCCTACGTAGAAAGTTCCAGGCAACCACAGTGATATGGGCAAATCCAGTCTCAATCTCTAACCAAAAAAAAAAAAAAAAAACAGAGCCAAATACAAATATAAAAAATATCAAAATCTGTGTATAACCCAATGATAATTATTGATGTGTTTAATAGTCATATGTGATGTCCTCCAGGGGCCAGCTTCCCCTACAGAATACTAAGGGTTAATTCTACTTCAAGATCTTTCAAACGCTTCCACTGTGTCCGGCTTGCTCTTACTTGTCCAAACTTGGCTATAACAGTTCATCCACTGTCACTAACCCTCCTCCAATTACTGTCTCCCTAGAGAAGATGCTACTGTGGAGAAGTGGTTTATGGGTAGATTGTGCTGCTATGTCCACCTGCTCTGTTTGCCATGCCAGACCCTATAGAGGCTGGTTAACAGCTTTAATAAAGGGCTGGGGTAGCTCAAGAGAATAGGAATGGAAGCCTAAACAAGTTCCAAGAGTGGCCAGGGAGTTGCTCTTGCAACGGGACATGTCTGTGTCTAGCTTCTGGGCTTTCAGGAGCCTTCTGTATTTCATGTGTGATTTATTAGCAGTCTGCTATGACTTTGCTAGCTCCAGGAAAGTGCTTTCTCATTACCCTCTCCCTCCCCTCCTTCAGTCAGTCACACCCTCTACAGTGACAGACTAGGGTGGCTGGGTGGTAGCCACTTGTCTTAGTCACTGTTCTGTGGCCTTGAAGTGACACCATGATCAAGGCAACTTATAAAAGGAAGTGTCTAACTGGGGGCTTGCTTAGGGTTCCAGAGGGTTAGCTTATTATTAACGCAGCAGGAAGCATGGCTGCGTGCAGACACTGGCCAGAGCAGTAGCTGAGAACTATGTCATGATCCAAAGGCAGAGAGACAGACTCTGGGCTTGCGGTAGGCTTTTGAAACCTCAAAGCCCACCCCCAGTGACACACTTCCCCCAACAAGGCCACACCTCCTAATCCTTCCAATCCTCTCAAAGAGTTCTACTCCCTGGTGACCAAGCATTCAAATCTGTGAGACTGTGAGGCCATTCTTATTCAAACTACCACACTATTGACATTCCAAGTATGGGGGAAGAGCAAATCAGCTAGGGTGAGGTCACAGTGCAGTACCACCCCAAAGTCTGAGTTGCTGCTGTGCCTCTGACTCCTTTTTGATTTGCAGTAACTAATGAGTAACAGCTGTGTGTGTGTGTGTGTGTGTGTGTGTGTGTGTGTGTCTGTGTGTCTGTGTGTCTGTGTGTAGATGCAAATGCTTCACCACATACCTTCCAAGACTCATTCTCAGAGATGCTTAGTCTTACGTATGATGGCTATTCTTGGCTGTCAATTTGACAACATCTGGAATGAACACCCAAACAGCTGGACACACCGGTGAGGGATTTTTCTCGATCGATTCATTTGAAGTGGAGGGGCCCACTCTAAATCCTGGTCTTTTGAGGGGAGCAGATCCACCTTAAATCTGGACTACACCTTCTGGTGACAGCCTATATGAAAGGCATGGCAGAAGGGGGCACTTGTCCTCTGGCTGGCAAGTTCGTCCTATACTGGTTATGGCCTGCTTCTTCAGGATTCCGCCACATACTAGAGACTGGCTGGGAGATCCAGCCTCACAGGCTGAACAACTGTTGGGACTCATGGATTTTCTGTAGTGAGGCAGCCACAGTTGGAATAGTTGGACCATAACCTGTAAACCACTCTAATAAATCCCATTTATGTAGAAAGACTCCTTCTATCAATTCTGCTTCACCAGAGAGCCCTGACTAATACAGCTTATAGTCAGAGAAACAATCTGATAATTGTCTAGGTTATTTTTGCGGACTGTCGTTGCATTAACTGTATTCCTTAACCCTTCTACTGAGAGACCAATTTTTTTAAGTTCAGACTCCATTTTAGAGTACTTGACCTAAGTTTGAACACAGGTAAACCAATAGGCTGGTACCTAGAATTAGTTTCCAAGTTAAACCCACCCCCACCCCCAACAGAACCTGAGCCTAGCTCCAGTTTCTAGGCTAACTCCAACATGACCTGTGTCTCCAGGTTAATCCCCAACAAGTCCCGCCCCCTGCCTAACAACCACCAATGCAGAGGGAAGCAGAAGTTAAGTTTATGGTTTGCTCCCGCACCAGCCAATTATGCTAAAGGTCAGTAGCCCCGCCCCCAGTTAGATGCTTGCCAGGCTAGAGACGCTCACCCCTCGCTTGCCGTTTTCTACAAAGCTTGTTTGAGGCTCTTTTCCGCCAAAACCGTCCTAAGTGTCAGCGTTGGGCACAGTCCAAACTCGAGTTTAAATAAAGGCCCTGGTGTGCTTGCATCGGATCGGCTCCTGATTGGTCTTTTGGGGTTCACTAACACTTCCTGGGCACCACACTACTATTTTTATTGTCTCGCTACTCTTCGCAAGAGCATGGCATGAGAATGACCACTACACCTAACAGGGTTGTGCAATTAGGAATCTGTGATGAGCCTTCAAATGAGATCCCTCACTCTTCAAGTGGATGACGGAGGAAGAGGACGGCTTTTATTCAGGAAGTGAGGACGGCTTTTATTCAGGAAGTGAGGACGGCTTTTATTCAGGAAGTGCTAGCACAGGCAAGTGTGTGTTGCTGAATACCTGCCTTTTTAAGTGGGGCAATTTTAGTTATGTTCTGAACAAAATGCGTGAGTGTGTGCAGCACAGCGAATGAATGCTAAAGATTTAGAGTAGGGTAGAGATAGGGACGCATCTGCGTACATTGTATGCCTACTTCACTATCATCCATTTGTGGTAAAGGTTCTTCCTCCATTGTGCCAGGCACCAACTCTGTCAGTTCCACTGCAATGTTTTTTTTTTTCACTTTATTTCCTGTTCCCAGTTGTCAAATTCATCATTCTTCATTAGTTTCATATCTCTCTTTGACAAAGGATACAACTAAGTCACTGAGTCAGTGCTGCGGGCTCTTCAGAACCAGTTTGTATCAGACCACAGCACCCCCTTGCCTGTGCAGTTCCCAAATACTACAACAGATATTATGTCATCCGTCCCAAAGTCCAGGCTCCCAAAGAGACTTTCCAGAGTTGCATTCTATGGTGTTAGTAAAGACTGGAACTCAAGTCTTCCCCAGCACGTGGAGGAAGTGTGAGTGATCATTCTGCTTCCTGTCATTTTAAATAGAACATTTGTAATTACATGCATGAATACGGCTCAGCATGCACCCACTCTTCTCTTCCTCTGGCCGTGTTTACTATATTCTAATATATAACCTCCTCCAATACTGGTCAGACTCCTGTGCTCTGGATTGAATAGGATTACCGTCATGAGGAATGATAACGTGGAATTTATAAATGTGGCCTTATGTATAAGTATTTTGTCTTCCGTCAAGTTAACGTAAATTCATTCTGTATGAGATTAGGCCTCAGATCCAAAGAGTACATCCATTACAAGTTTAATATGTCTCCTTAACCCTCGTGCATTGGTGAGTTTACTCGGCAGCCAGTGACTAGAACTGGGAAGTGAATAGACGTTGAGGGCTCTGACCTAAGGGACAAGTTAATAGTTCCTCAGTGGACTCACAGTGTGACCTCATTAGGAGATGCTGAAAGGTAAGAGGAAGTAGATCTCTTAGATGATGGAACTTTCCCTGATCCTTTGCTACATCTCCTCTCTGCTTCCTGTCCACCTTGAGGTGTCACTGTGAGCTGTCACTGTGTCACTATAAGGTGTCACTGTGTCACTATAAGGTGTCACTGTGTCACTATAAGGTGTCACTATGTGGTATCACTGTGTCACTATAAGGTGCCACTAAGAGGTGTCACTGATATGTCACTGTGTCACTATGAGGTGCCGCTGTGTCACTATAAGGTATCACTATGAGTTGTCACTGTGAGGTGTTGCTGTGTCACTATGAGGTGTTTCTGTGTCACTATGGGATGTTGCTGTGTCACTATAAGGTGTCACTATGAGGTGTCACTGTGTAACTATGAGGTATCCCTGTGTCACTATGAAATGTCACTGTATCACTGTGTCACAATGTGATGTTCTTGTGTCACTACGAGGTGTCGCTGTGTCACACTGTGTCACTGTCACTGTGTCACTATGAGGTATCACTATGAGGTGTCATTACGGGATGTCGCTCTGTCCCTATGAGGTATCCTGTATCTCTGTGTCACCATGTCACTATGAGGTGTTGCTGTGTCACTATGAGGTGCCACTGTGTCACTTTGAGGTGTCATTGTGTCACTATAAGGTGTCACTATGAGGTGTCACTGTGTAATTATAAGGTGTCACTATGAGGTATACCTGTGTCACTATGAGATGTCACTGTATCACTGTGTCACAATGTGATGTTTTTGTGTCACTACAAGGTGTCACTGTGTCACTGTTGCTGTGTCACTATGAGGTGTCACTCTATCTCTGTGTCACTGTGTTACTATGAGGTGTGGCTGTGTCAGTATTAGATGTCACTATGAGGTATCCCTGTGTCACTATGAGGTATCACTATTAGGTGTCACTATGAAGTGTTACTGTGTCACTATGAGGTGTGTCACTATAAGGTGTCACTGTATCTGTGTTACTGTGTCATATGAGGTATCACTGTGTCACTATCAAGTGTCACAGTGTCACTATCTTCTTTCCCTGCTTCTCTCAGACACTTAGACGCAGTTGAGAAAAGGTGACCAACAGAGAAATTAGCACTTCAAGGAGCTGTGGCTGCAACAACGTGAGAATGCAGTCCTTATATTTTTGGAACTGATCTTGGGGAGAATTTTAAAAAGAAACAGGTTGGTTAAAAAAGCTTATGACAGTCAACAAGATGGTTCAGTGGGTAAAGGAGCTTGCTGCCAAACTCGACAGCCTGAGTTCAGTTCCCAGAAACCACATAATAGGACAGAACCAACTCCTCCAAGTCGTCCTCTGGTTTCCACACATGTGCCACGCACGCACACACACACACACACACACACACACACACACGAGTAAATAAAATTTTAAATATTTTATAAGATTGATGCACCTTTTAAAAACTTTTTAAAGGAAAAGCCTGAGATGCTGTAGCAGAATTTAATCGCTGATTCTGGTGGGAGCTCAGAGGTCCAGAACGCTAAGAGGCACGTGGACAGTGAATGCTATACTCAGAAAGTTTCATACGAAACTGAAGACTATATTGGATATGGGAGTAAAGGTCACTCATGTTAAATCCTAGTGGGCTTTTTTATCTGTGTTTTTACATATCCTGAGACTTTGAGTGAGAGTGAATTTTAAAGTAATGGACTAATTTATTTGGCGGCGGCAGTTCCAAGAAGGTAATACATCCGGGCTGTAGCGGGGTTATTGATGGAGGCTTTTAGCCTGGTTTACAGTGAAAATTGGTAGAAGATCTAGGAAACGTACAGGCTTCTCCAAAAGAGCCTTCAAAGCAGGAAGTTGTGGTTTCTGAAGACATCAATGCCATTCTAAAGGAACAGGTCATTTGTACTGGACAATAGGACAGACATCTTGACAGCCTCTGGCAACTGGCCAGACCCTACCCATTGCAGGTTCAAGGGTAGGATGTGAGATACTTACTGAAAGAGAGTCCCAGAGAAGGAAAATGCCTCCAAGACACTCTGCACGCAAAGGGAAGCCCAGGAAAATGTTTTCCCAGTATTCATCTTGATGTGTTCTGATGCCCACTTAAAAGGCTAATGCGGCTGTCATCCAAGAGGTGGTGGCAGGTCCAGGTGTCATCCTTGTGATGCTACTTTTGCAAACACAGTGTGTAAGAATTACAAGCTCATAGAGGCTTTCACCGGATGTCAGAGAAAAGCCTGAGAGGCCAAGCAATGGTGGTAAAGTCTTAGTCTGAAGAGATATCCTTAGATAAAATAAAGAAAACCCTGAGGGAAAGCCCTAAGCTGCAGTGGAGACCCCAGCATGTTAGAGGAGCCAGCAACCTGGAAAATCTCAAGCAGCCACTGGTGCCAGCCCAGGTAGGAAGCCAGGAGAACTATGAATGGCAAGACAACAGAGGTAAGGCTGTCAGAGCTCTTGGGGACTCATACCATGCTACAAGCCACAGACGTGGAGCTAGCTACATGATTAATTTTCATTTTCCGTATTTTGTGATTACTTTAGTCTAATTCTTCCTTGCTTTCCTCCTGTCGTTCCTTGTTTAAAATGGAAATTAAGTCTGTACCGTAGTACCACACCAGGGCTCACAGCTAAGGGTTACCTTGACTCTCTGGAGAGACTTTTAATGTCAGCCTTTGGACAATGTTTGCAACATTAAGACTATGGGTATTCATGAAGATGGACTAAGGGCATCCTGCATGATGAGCTGGCGGGCGGGGCAAAATGTCATGGTCTGCCTCTGATTATGGAATCTCCCCCTGTAAGCTCGTATGCTCCCTGTTTGTTTCCTAGCTGGTAGGGATATTTTGGAAGGTAGTAGAAACCTGAGGAGACCGGGCCTACTGGAAGGAGGAAGTCGGCACCTGGAGGTGTTTGAATGTTGTACCTGGTGTCCAGTCCCCTTTGTGCTGATTCCTGGCTACCCCCGAGTGAACGACCTCCTCACATGCTCTCACCACCATGATGTTTGACTCACGTCAGGTCTAGGATGATGGACTAAGGTCTTTGAAACTAAGAAATAGAACTCCCCACCCCCACCCCTTTTGTATGTTGTTTCTGTCAGCTGCTTTTGTCAAATCCAGGAGAAAAGCAGCCAAAATATCGTTGTGTGTTAGTTCCTTCTTGCTGTGGCCAAATACCCGTTGAGCGGGGAGGGCGTATTTGGCTCACAGTGTGAGGAGGGACGATCCTCAGGGAAGGCATGATATCGGGAACGAGAGCAGCTGCTCACGCATTGACTACGTGGCTGGAGGGTAGGGAGCAGGCAGGAAGTAGGGTCGGGCTATCAAATCTCAAGGCCTTCCCTCAGACTACTCACAGGAGACCACGTACTCAAGCGCGTGCGCCTAAGAGGGGGAGGGGACACTTCGCATCCTAGCTACGCTTCGAAAGAAAAGGGAAATTTGAAGACACAGAGGAGAAGTTCATGGGAAGTTGGAGGCAGAGATCCAAGTGAAGGAATCCAAACTTCTACCAGCAATCCCTGGAAGCCACTGGAGAACCATTCTTAGCCACATCCCCCAGAAGGAACCAATGTATTGATATAGTGATTTTGAGCTTCCAGTCTCAATAACGATAAAGCCATGAATGACATCAAGTTCATGGTAATTTGACACGGTAACTCAAGAAAGCCAAAATACTTTCTGGGGAGTGCCAACAAGAAGCCAGCCTAGGGAGAAAATGAGGAATGATGCTTTTTTTTTTAACTCTAGCTCAAGAGAAAAGAAACTTTGAAGTCATGACATCAATGGAGAGAAACAGAGACAATATTAGTGAGAAAGATCTGTAGGTACCAGGGGAGCCACTGCTCTGCAAGATGGTCGATCCCATGACAGAACAACCGAGAGAACATTAGAGCAGCCAAATATTGGCGCACATCACAGCCAAGCCTCTTGTTTTGTTTTGATCTAACTAGGTAGCCCTTGTTAACCTGGAACCCTCTGTATATATAACAGGCTGCTCTCAAATTTCCAGCAATCCTCTTTCCCCAGTCTTCCAGGTGCTGGGAATGCAGGGCTCCACCACGCTGATTCTGCAGCCTTCTGTAAATACGAACTCAGGGCTACTCAGAACAAGTCTGTGACGCAGACACCACTCTCTCCACATTGTGTAGATGGAGGGCTGGGGCTTGCCCAATGTCACCAAGAGCAGGGGGCAGAGCTGAGGTCTGCAGCTAGGCAGGTCTGCACTCTTCTAGGGCTGCACTTTGAGAAGCTCTAAGCTTCTGGTTTCAGTTTACGTTTTAAGAGAACCGGCACCGCTGACTTTTTCCTTATTCTCTCCAACCATTGCGTTCCGTGGTAACCGCTTGTGCCCTTCGCCCGTTCTCAGGTTAGCTGTTCACCTTGCTCCTTACTGTATCTAAGACTTTTCACTGTGAGGGTGTTAACCCTTTGTCACATATGTAGCAAAGATTCCTTTCAGCATTAACTTTAAACCATGGTCTTGGAATATTGGTGCTTTTGATACTCCAAATTACACAAACAACGCTCTAAGTGTTTGGACTTCTAATGCCTAGCATACATCAGATGTTTTAAAGCCCAAGCCCAGAACCAGAGAAATGGCTCAGCTGTTAAGTGCACATGTTACTCTTGCAAATGACCCAGGTTCCATTCCCAGCACCCATGTTGGACTTCTGGCCTCTTTGGGTACCTGCACCCATGTTTCCAGACTCATAAGTAAAAATAAATCTGTAAGAAAATAAATTCCCATTCACAAAACACAAGAATTTCCCTTTGCTTTCCCGCAAATACCCACTTTTAACCACTTGTTTGACAGCTGTCTAAGCCCTTTCCTGGTTGTCTCTGCCAAGACTCCTGTGAGTGCATGCTACTTCAATCTTCCTTTGCCTCTCGATGCTGGACTGAGACGTCACCCATTCTATGACATCATCCATTCTATGACATCATCCATTCTGTGACGTCATCCATTCTATGACTGACACCCTCCCGGCTCTGAGAGGTCTAAATGCCATATTTTTCTCCAATGCCTTTCTTGTCTTGTTTGGTTTTCCACACTTAACCCAGAATGTATGTGGAATGTGGCTTAAGGTGAGGATATTTCTGTTTTGTTTTTCCAAGCAGAGAGAGTTGGTGGGTGTTGGAAGGAAGCACACGCCAGAAAAGAGGGAAAGATGAGACACAAGCGTGCACAAAGGCCGGCGTTATGAAGCGAGTCCAGGGACCTAGAAGGCCAAGGTGTAGAGGGCCAAAGCGAGAAGAGCAACTGATCTCAAGGAAAGTGCTGGGTAGTTCCCACCTGCTGGCAGGGGACAGATGCAGGGGAGGGGCTTGGGGAGCAGAAAAGTAGAGGGGAATCTATTATGACTACAGAACTCTCCAGCCTGAGTGGCTTTTCTGCGGACAGAGACTGTGCATCATCTGGGTACAGCTGTTCTGGTCTTTTGTCCACAGTGTTTCATCCATTTGCACAGGTGGGGGATTTCCCTTTGTTTACCGAGGTAGAGAATGGATCCTGCAGGTCAGTGACTTGTCCAAGCGCAGCAGGAAATCTGACTCCCTTCCTGTGGCACTGATGGACGGATGGACAGATGGACAGCAGGGCTCTGGAGGCGGTGAGCCCACTGTTCCTGTGTGCCCGAGGTGGTGGTAGTGATGTGAGCATCCACTGGGCTGTCTTTAGCATCCTGGGCATCAGAGCTTCTTGGGTGGCCTCCTCCCAAGTAAACAATGATATGACACAATGTCTGAAAGACCAGAATATTTCCTGTCTCTTTTGGCCTGGTGCCTTGCCTGTTGCCACCCCAGCCTTTCCCTCCTCACCCCTACTCCAGTCCCCAATGCCAGGTTCTGTGGAGCACTCTGAGTTCACTGTCCCTGCCCTGGTTGGCAACAGCTGCATCGAGAGCTGAACTTCCTTCTGCCAAAGAAAACCCAGCAGGTGGCCCAGCTCCCTGGACTCCTTCCAACAGACTGGTCCAGCAGGACCTCCACCTGGAGCCTCTGCCCGACTCCAGGGTCTGGTTTTCCTGGTGTCCCTATTAGAAGGGTGCTGGATAAGACCCACTGCCACTAAAAAGGAAGTTGTGTTGCCATAAATCACGTCCCTTCCAAGTTGCTAATAAACCAGCATAAAAGAGACATCATGAAGGGGACCTGGAAGTTCCTAGACTGTAGACATGTCCTCATCCGTTAGGGTCCAGGTCATAGGCCATCTGCTGAATGCTCACCACAACATGTGTTATGTTGTTAACAATACAGCCCCCATTGTGTATACTTTCTGAGCCAAGCCTGACTGATGGGTAGCCAATGCCTGGAAGTTATATCAAGAAGGATGCAGAGGTCACAGTGGGTGTAGAGTAGACCTTTGTGTCACACCAGAGAAGAAAGACTCAGGGAGGGCTTCACCACCAGCACAGTACAGTGAATCCTCCAAGCTGGACTACCAGACAGCACTATCTTCCTGCCAGCAACCTTCTGAGTAACCTAGGGAACGCTACTTCCTTATCTTTGTGTTTCTAGGAACCTACTGAGAGCTTGGCACATAGTAGGCGCATAAAATATCTTGTTGCCTGTATGCCTAAAGACTCCATAATTTTGCCTATTGAGCAAGAAGCAGATGCACTCCACGTGGCCAAGCCTCCTCTGGCTCTTCAGAGGAAGAGAACAGCATCCTTCTCTGTTTCCCATGGTCCCCACTATGGCCTTACTCCTGTGACTTCTTTGACAATGTATTCTTCTTAGTTTTTGTTTTGTTTTTACTATGCAGCCCAGTTGTCCTTGAACTCATGATCCTCCAGCCTTGGATTGGCGCTGCGGGCGTGTGCCACCACATCTGGATGACAGCGTCTTTGCATCTGCAAATTTAATGTCTCCAGGTTAGGGATGCCCTCATCTACTTTAACTTGCACCATCCCCAGCCCCTGTCGTGAATTCACAGCCTCGGTGTGAATTATCTGGTTAAAGGCATCAAGGTGTCATCTGTGATTCTCTAGTTGTCATTTACACTCCTGTTTCTTAGAGACAATGTGTTTGGATTTGTTATTTCATAGCAAGTGGATCACCATGTGTCTTACTGAGGGTTTCTATTGCTGTGATGAAACTTCAGGACCAAAGCAACTTGGGGAGGAAAGGGTTTATTTGGCTTACCCTTTCACATCATTGAAGGAAGTCAGG
This sequence comes from Rattus norvegicus, assembly GCF_021556685.1. Taxonomy (NCBI): domain Eukaryota; kingdom Metazoa; phylum Chordata; class Mammalia; order Rodentia; family Muridae; genus Rattus; species Rattus norvegicus. The sequence goes on along the minus strand of NC_141551.1, from coordinate 71,453,283 downwards.
AACTCAAACATGGCAGGAACCTGGAGGCAGGACCTGATGCAGAGGTCATGGAGGGGTGCTGCTGACTGGCTTGCTCTCATGGCTTGTTCAGCCTGATTTTATACAGAACCTGGGACCACTAGCCCAGGAGTGGCCCTACCTACGATGAGCTGGGCCCTCCTGCATCTATCACTAGTTAAGAAAATACCAACTTACCTATAGCCTGACCTAAGGGAGGCGTTTTTCTCAAAAGGATGCTCCCTGCTCTCTGATGACTCTAGCTTGTGTCAAGTTGACATAGAACCAGCCTGGACGCCATGTTACATAATCATGTCTGATTTCCTCTCATCAGAATCCAGAATTTGAATTTCTGAATATTCAAAGACTTCTAAGTTGGACTGTATGGCACCATCTAAAACCTGCCAAGGGGAGGACACAGAGCCTGAGTCATGGACCGCACTGATGTCTGCTTGCTCCACTGACAGACATTTACTCAGTGACAATGCTTACCAATCACGCTCCATGATGCCCCATCTTACCATGGCCTCACAGCCAGTAGAGCCAAGGACTGAGGGCTGTGAAGGAAATAAATTTCTCCCTTAAGTTGTTTTCAGACATCGTGTCATGGTGATGAGAAAACTTTCTTACACAGTAGTTCCCTGACCTTTGTGTGTTGTCTCAGGAGGGAGTAACCATCAACTCTAGTGAAAAGGAGTATCTCGATCCTTTTGTCTGGAAGGAAGCAGGGGTCCTTCCACAAAATGGCCTCATTAAGTCTGATGGGCCTGATTCAAGCCTGACCGTCCAGAATCATGTGATCCGCAGCATTCCATACCCTCCCTCTGCTTCTCCTCTCCAACCTTTAAGTAGAACTAATTAGTTCAAGAGAGTGGAAAGGTTGGGTATTTTTTTTATTTTAAAAAAATATTACTTATACGCTGGACACTGGTGGCTCATGCCTTTAATCCCAGCACTTGAAAGGCAGAGGCAGGTGGTTCTCTGAATCCAAGACCAATCTTGTCTACAGAGTGAGTTCTAGGACAGCCAGGGTTACACAGAGACCCTGTCTCAAAAAAACAAAAACAAAAACAAACAACAACAACAAAAAACAAAGAAACAAAAATATTACTTATCATTGTGTTGTGTATACAACACAACACACACACACGTGTGTGTGTGTGTGTGTGTGTGTGTGAGAGAGAGAGAGAGAGAGAGAGAGAGAGAGATACTGAAGCTTCAACTGTCTAGCTGTGTGATCTTGAGCCATTAAGTAGCTCAGCTTCTCTGTTCCCTTACCTATAAAGCAGAGATAACAAATGAACTATATATATATATATATATATACATATATATACATATATATATACATACTGTAACCTTCAGACACACCAGAAGAGGGCATCTGATCTCCTCACAGATGGTTGTGAGCCACCATGTGGGTGCTGGGATTTGAACTCAGGACCTCTGGAAGAGCAGAGTCAGTGCTCTTAACCACTGAGCCACCTCTCCAGCCCTCCAAATGAATTTCTATTGGAGAGGCATGCAGATACCACATGAGCTCGACGAATGTTGCTAGCATCTCACAGACGTAGGACTGTAAGAAGCCAGCGTGGAAGACGGAGAAATTCAAAGATGAGCGAGGGTGTGCTGCACAGTTAGTACCCACAGCTCCTTATTTATATTTCTCTTATTGGTCTTTTACATTGATTGGTCTCAGAGATACCCAACGCCATGTGTGACATGATGGGAGACCAGGTGTGTCCCACGACGTTGGCATGGCTCACTGTGGCAGCCCTTGGGGATGGCTCTGAAGGCCCCCTCCTTCCTAAGACATTGTGGCCCTCTATCTTAGTTAGGGTTTTACTGCTGTGCACAGACACCGTGACCAAGGCAACTCTTTTTTTTTTTATTAACTTGAGTATTTCTTATATACATTTCGAGTGTTATTCCCTTTCCCGGTATCCGGGCAAACATCCCCCTCCCCCCTCCCCTTCCTTACCGGTGTTCCCCTCCCCACCCTCCCCCCATTACCGCCCTCCCCCCAACAGTCTAGTTCACTGGGGGTTCAGTCTTAGCAGGACCCAGGGCTTCCCCTTCCACTGGTGCTCTTACTAGGATATTCATTGCTACCTATGAGGTCAGAGTCCAGGGTCAGTCCATGTATATATAGTCTTTAGGTAGTGGCTTAGTCCCTGGAAGCTCTTGTTGCTTGGCATTGTTGTACATATGGGGTCTCAAGCCCCTTCAAGCTCTTCCAGTTCTTTCTCTGATTCCTTCAACGGGGGTCCTATTCTCAGTTCAATGGTTTGCTGCTGGCATTCGCCTCTGTATTTGCTGTATTCTGGCTGTGTCTCTCAGGAGCGATCTACATCCGGCTCCTGTCGGTCTGCACTTCTTTGCTTCATCCATCTTGTCTAATTGGGTGGCTGTATATGTATGGGCCACATGTGGGGCAGGCTCTGAATGGGTGTTGACCAAGGCAACTCTTATAAGGACAACATTTCATTGGGGCTGGCTTACAGGTTCAGAGGTTCAGTCCATTATCATCGAGGCGGAAACGTGGCAGCATCCAGGCAGGCATGGTGCAGGAGGAGCTGAGAGTTCTACATCTTCATCTGAAGGCTGCTAGCAGAATCCTGACTTCCAGACAGCTAGAACTAGGACATTAAAGCCCACACCCACGGTGACACACCTACTCCAACGAGGCCACACCTCCTAATGGTGCCACTCACTGGCCCAAGCACATACAAACCATCACACCCTCCATTTTGAACTAGAGAGCTTCAGTTTCTTACCTTAACCTCCTGCCCACTTACGATCTGCATGGACATGAGAACGTCGCTTGCTTTACTCGACTATAAAAGGAAGGCTATTGTAAAATTTGAGATGGAAATAACCTGAAAACTAAGTAAATACCCTAAACACTTAGGCATTCCCTGCTCTGAGAGAAGAAGGGTCAGGGAAACAGCACACAATCAGATCTTTTGCACCTTCTGTTCATGGCCTTCCCCACTCCCTGCTCCCCAGCATCTGGCCAGTGCTTCTGCCTTATACAATGAAGTGTTTGTTGAGACCAGGGGAGCGGTTGGAACCCTTGTGGGTGTCCGTCCTTGAGAGCTCTGACATTACCTCTCAGCACTTCTAGGACAAACATGAGTCACCGGGCCACCAGAAAGGTAATCGAGGAGAATTTACAAACTTGGTAAAGTTGCACCATCAAGTGCACGCCAGCGGAGAGTGGGGAGGCAGGAGAGAGATGAGACAGAGCCAAGGTCATGCGAGTGGGACACACTTGCTGCATGGCTCTCGAGCAGGCAGGGCAGTCCCTGGGTGGTCTGTGCAGGAGAACCATAGTTTCCCAGCTACCACATACTCCCCGAATTGCCCTCACCATCCCACACATTGTGGGATGTCGAGTGCACAGGTACTTACTCCCATCTCCCCCTGGCACTCTGACCCTTGTCCACTCTTACCCCTGGAGGAAGCCTTCCTCCAGGCTCCTGATAGTTGTGCAAGGATCTTTCCCCGTGCCCCATCCATCTCCCACCACCAACCCGATCCGGGTCTCAGATGTCAGATGCCAAGACCTTACTGATTTTCCTGTCAGCCCTTGTCACAGTAGCACTGGTCGCCTTAGTGTAAACCAAGTTTGGTTGAGTTTGAACTTTGCATTCTATTAGCACTCTCTGAGCCCCAACTTGCTTCCAAGGTGCAGGCAGAAGGATCAGACGTTCAAGGTCTTTCATGGCTACTAAGGGAGATTGAGGTGAGGTCACATAAAATCCTATCTCCAAAAACAGGGGGTGGAAGAGAGAGAGAGAGAGAGAGAGAGAGAGAGAGAGAGAGAGAAACAGACAGACAGACAGACAGAGAGAGACAGAGACAGACAGAGACAGAGAGACAGAGAGAGAGTGTGTTATAAAGAGAGAGAGCTGCAGCTAAGTTGATAAAAGGACACTAGAATCCATCATATTATTAGAATAAGAAGTTGTGGGGAGATAGCTGCATTTAAGAATAACATATAAAGAACTAATATGTTTCTAAGATTCATTAACAGTTAATTATGACATGGAATGGGGAAAATATGGTTAATTTGGTTATGTGATATTTTTACTTTTTGCAAGTTTTTTTTTTAAAAATAAAATTTATAAAATAAAGAACAAGAAACTATTTTCTGGAGACGTAAGATCTAGAAGAGACATGGAGCTCCACTTACCGAAAGAGGTGCATTCAAGACTCACCGGAAAGTTGCAAACCTCAGCAGTTCTCTACCCCTGTGGAGCAAACCTCTCTAAACACTTAGCAGCCAACAGAAGCCACCGTTTATCTGCCCATGTCCCTTGCCTATGCTTGCTGGGCAGTTTCCCCGCCGGTCCCACCTTGGTCGATCATGAAGCTGTCTGTCTGATCACTGGCTGATCACTGGCTGGCCACTGGCTGTCTCAATGGACTGCTTGACCTACAGTGTCTGCACTCGGGTGTGGTTGCTGGGACTGCAGATTAGGTTCTCTTTCTTGCAGGCATGCAGCCACAGAAGAGTTCCCAAAAGCAAAAGCCAAAGCCACAGGCATCCGGAGGGACAGACTCCACAGCCATTTCTATGGTTTGAATGTTTGTATTTTCAAATTTTCATGTTGAGACTTAAGCTTCGATGTAATAATTTTAAGACCCAACGGTGCCTTCAACCGTTTATTTGCCTATGACCAGTAGGGGGTTTTGTCTTGTTTTCTTTTCCCTGAGACAGGGTCAACTATGTAGCTTTGGCTGCCCAGGGTACACCAGGCTGACCTAGAACTCACAAAGATCTGGCTGCCTTTGCCTCCCAGTGCTGGGACTAAACACTGTGTCTGGCTAAATTGATGAAGGAAAGCAAAGGAAGGGGTTGGAAAATAAAACAGATAAGGAAAATGGACGAGAGTGCTGGAGTGTGTGTGTGTGTGTGTGTGTGTGTGTGTGTGTGTGTGTGTGTGTGTCTGTCTGTCTGCCTGTCTGTCTGTCTGTCTGACTGTGTGCCCATGTGTGTCTGTGTGTGTGCTTGTGTATGTGTCTGTGTGTGCCCATATGTGTCTCTCTGTGTGTGTGCTTGTGTGTCTCTGTGTTTGTGTCTGTGTATCTGTGTGTGCATTATATGTGTGTGTGTGTCTGTCTGTCTGTGTGCCTCTGTGTGTGTCTGTGTATATCTGTGTGTGTGTCTGTGTGTTTGTGTGTATACTGTATGTGATGTGTCTGTGTGTTTGTGTGTATACTGTATGTGAGTGCCTGTATGTGTGCCTGTGTGTGTCTCTGTGTTTGTGTCCGTGTATCTGTGTGTATTGTATGTGAGAGAGAGACACAGAGAAACAGAGAGAGACACACACAGAGACACACAAACAGGCACAGAGAGAGAGAGAGAGTCCCCAGAAGTGACAGACTTAGGTTTATCAACTTTAAAGATACAACATAACAGATGAAATAACATAACTTTAAATTTTATATGAAGGGAAAACACAACATTGTAAGTGTGTAAAGCTGAGAAAGGCTCTGTGTATCTCGGGAGCACCACGGGAAGCCTGAAGACAAAGAAAGCCTACAAAATTCTGAGATTGGGTCATTTCCAATCTAGAGCTCTGCAACAATGCAGGCGGTCGACAACAGTTGATTAGGAGAGTGAGGAAGATGTTTGCAGAGGTGGGGAATCTCAGACCATTTACCTCTCTCGTCTCTCCTCTAGAATCTTCTGGAGGACCATACCCTAGGACCTAGAGTTACGCGCCACCACTAAGGAAGCAGAAGAGCCCACAAGAACGGGGTATCTGGTAAGGGAGGGGGCAGGGCAGCATCCGGGCACCGGCTCAGAGGCTTCCAGGAGACGGCAGAACTCTGGAGAGCCTACTCAAGAGAATGACTTTGTGAAGAGGAAGACTAAGGTATTATCTTCGGGAGGAACAAAAGGTGGTGTGGAAAGAAAGAAGCTGTTGTGGTTCACCATGTGGCTCTAAGCAGAGCTTTTAAAGATATCTTATTTATAAGTGTTCTGCCTACATATACGCCTGCATGCAGTGCCCAGAAGAGGCTAGACAACACCTACAACTGGAGTTACAGACAAATGTGAACTGAACCTGGGCCCTCTTCAAGAACAGTGCTCTTAACTAAGTATCTCTTTATCCCCTAAGCAGGGCTTCCAGATAATCACAATAATCATGTGAGCCCTATAATAGCTTTTTTTTTTATTATGGTGCAACCAGGTTAGGAAGAGGAGGGAAGGGGGGCTCACCTGGGTGGAAGGACAGAGAAACTGTGGAGAATATAGTTTTGATTTTAATGATAAATTGAAAAAATTAATAGGTGACAATGGCAGCTTGGAAACCACCCAGAGACAAGAAGTAAGCTTCAAAATAATCAAAGTTGAAAATGGACGTCCCTGAGGAGAGAGAAGTGCAGAGGAAGGCAGATGACTGGGATAACGTAGCAAAATGTGGAAAGTGAGATTTAACTCTCCAGGTTTCATTAGAATGAACTTTTAACAAAATTTAACAAATAATTAAATGATGGCAATCTTATAGTTTCTTATTACTCCACGGGGTTTGAAAATTTGCCAGTTTCTTATACATAAGTAAAAGGTTCCTGACGGTTAATGAGGCACGAGAGCAACTGCACAGGTCAGTATTGATAACCGGCGTGGTATTTTGAAATGTCACAGTTCTGTCATGTGTGCTCAATCTTCCAAATTGTTTGTGTTTATTTAGCTTAACAGGCTTCAAAGTAGAGAAAATTGTCATGTTGTACACACATGCACGTGCACATGCACACACACACACACACTCACACTCACACACGCATATACACACTCTCTCTCACACACACACTCATGCCCGTACGTACACACACACATACACATACTCTCACACACACTCACATACACATTCACACTCACACACACATATATACACACATATACACACACTCTCTCATACACTCTCTCATACACACACTCTCTCTTACACACACACATACACACACATACACACTCTCACACACATACACATACACACACATACACATACACTCTCACACACACATACACACACATATACACACATACACACACTCTCTCTTATACACATACACACACATACATACTCACACACACATATACACACATACACACACTCTCTTATACACATACACACACATACACACTCTCACACACACATTCTCTCTCTCTCACACACACATATACACATTCACACACACATTCTCTCTCTCTCACACACACACACACACACACACACACACACACACTCACATCTTGTCTCTCCTCCTCTTTCCCCACCTCTTTCTATCCTGTAGTTGTACTTAAGCCTCAGTGTAAGTGAGGATGTCCGAGGATAACTCGTGGGAGCCAGCTCTCTCCTTCCATCATGTAGGTCTGAAGGATCCAACCCAGGTTGTCAGACAAGGCAGCAGATGCCTTTATCCACCCTGTGTCTCACTGCTCCTGACACCTAAGATCTTAAATCTTAGTGGTTTGTTACATATTTTTACTTTCTCCTTTAAAAAAAAAAAAGAAGATTAAGATAGTCTACTCAATGTTAATGTTTCCGTGTAGACAAGCAGTCATCCGAGCCCCTTCTCCTTGGCATGTGTGATTTTGCTGAGGGTCCGTTTGTGTCAGGATCTCTCTCATCCCCTGTGGGTTTATTGGTTGTGCTGCTTTCTTCTGTGCTTAATTAATACAGTTTTCTAAAAAGCCTGGTTATCTGACAGAGAGAGAGCCCCTGATATTTGGTTCACAATTGCACACATACTCACACAAAGTAAAAGACTAAAAATAAACATTACAATTCTCAAAGATCTTAGCCATACCTAGTGGTAGTGTGCCTTTAAACTCAGCATTTAGGAAGTGGAGGCAGGAGGATTGGGTTTTTAAAGGTAGGCTTGGCTATGTAGTAAATTTAAGGCCACATGAAACCTCATCTAAAAAATAAATCTATTTTATAAAGTGAACAGAGCTAGAACAGAATGGTTGTGAGCCACCACGTGGGTACTAGGGTCAAACCCAGGTCCTCCGTAAGAACATTCTAGACCCTCAACTAAGGTTCTAAGTAAAGCTGAAGACAGACCCTTAGGTCTACATTATACTACAATATAATGGGTGGGGAAGAAAAGGAAAGGAGAAACCAGCAGATGACAAGAGTATATCTACTGTCTATGCCTTTCTAGCTCCCAATAATGACATGGAGACCTCTTATATTTAAGGAAACTTAGGCCTTATAGCTTAGGCTTTTTCTAACTAGTTCATACAACTTGATTAACCCCATCTATACTAGTCCACGTTTGCCACGTGGCCTGTTACCTCTCACTATGTCCTGGTACATCCAACTTCCTCAATGTGTGGTTAGTGAATCCTGGGCCTCTCAGTTTCTTCCAGTGGTTTCTATCTCTGCCTGGAAGTCCCACCTATCCTCTCCTGTCCTGCTATAGGTTGTTAGCTCTATATTAAACCAATCAGAAGGTAATGGAGAAGACTTTACAAAATACTAGACCAGGTGATGATCCAATAAAAGAAATAATAGCAAAGTCTGGACAGTATTGAGCTCTCTGCTGGTACAGAATATTTGACTAATACAAAGATAACCTTTACACAGTGTACAAGAAGATTAGACGATTATCCCAACCTCTCCCCTTTTTCCTTCCAAAAAAGAGGCTCCTTCTCTAACATCAATAAGCTATATACAATGAGAACAATTTATAAGAACTATCAGGTAAGAATTACATTCACAATGCCCAGAACACATATATTTGGCAACCTTGGAGAACATATTCCACTCTATGCTATCCTGGTGAGTCCAAAGTTCTATACGTAAACAATTTTCTATCACAACTTGCATTCATCAACCTAAAAACATCGTCCTAGATCTTAAAATGTTTTCTTTAATCCTAAGCAACTTAAGTTTATGCGTAAGACTATAACTATCTAGTGTTCAACCTATCAGAAACCTGAGAAGGATAAATATTACCTGAGCAAACAGAAGTGCAGAGCAAGCAGCTTCCAAAACCTATAGAAATGACAGAGACTCCTGGCTACCTGGTCACCCAAGATTGCTCTGCAGGGTTGGGACATCCATCTTCAGCCTACATGCCCAGAACATCTGATAAACTTATCTGTGAAGCAGAAACATTGAAGGATTGTCCTATCTTGTCTCTGCCAATCGACCTCCCAGTGTCCCGCTTGTCCACAGTTTGGACAACATAACGTCAGCAGCTGAGGCGAGGGCAGATCTGCCCAGTTTCAGCTTTGCCACATTTGAAGCACACCCCATATGGAAGTTCTCCGATGCCCCGTCGTCTTCTTTGAAGGAGCATGGGAATGCTGCCAGGAGCCGACGCGTCTCACTACCATGAAAAGCCTTTTGTTATTGAAACATCCTAAATGTCATATTCTGTAGATCCTTGAAGTGTTTGAAGAGTGAACAGGCATGCTTTATTGGCTTTATTACTTACTATCCGCTTAACTTTGAAAACACCCACAGGAGGCTAAACCAAGCTTATTTTTGTAACAAACTAAACTAGTACCTAGCATGGACCCAAGTTTGATTGACTACTAACTTGTATTTCTTAATTATCCTAAACTGTTTGTAACAGTAGCTTTCAAGGAAGAGAACTTTACATTTTTAAAATGAGTTGCAAAGATACAATACCTTAAAGAGTTGAAAAAATATATAATATGATGTAGCAAGAAATAACCTTGAATTTGCATAAATGTACAAAAATCTATACCAAGGTAAAATACTTGAGACTTGTAGTTGCTTTTTAGATTAAAAGTAGATTCAGTGGTCTACCCTTTTATCCTATTATTTCCATATCTCCCCCCTCCCCTTAACTATCAGTTCTCACTCCTTTCCCCAACACTAGATAGGGGAGAAAGAAGGCTAGAAGAATGAAAAAGAGAGAAAAACAACCCTGAATCTAACCTCCTTTACTTTGTTTCCTCTCTAATGGAGACCATTAACAACTGTGGCTAACTCCCCCCCCCCCCCGCAAATGACAACAAACACCAATCTCCCATCCAATGAGGAAAAAGACACCCACCAAACCTCTTGGCAATGGGGCATCATTCTCTTAAAGATTGCATCCTGCTCTCTGGGGTGACAGAATCTTTTGGGAGCCCTAAAGAAAAATGGGATATTGGCCAAGTCCTGGGAGAGCTAGCTGCATTACTTGTTGTCTAGTCTCTGTGTGAGGAGAAAGTGCAGGGCTTAACTGACATCCTGCCTGGAACAGTCCGTGAGGCTGGACCAATTAAGCTGGCGCTTTGAAGTTGTCCTGGAGGCAAATTTTTGAGGAAACAGCAACTAAGGCAGTCTGGGAGGCTGGATTATTGGGGCTATCTGTCTTGTCTTCATCGGTGTCTTTTGCTCTGAAACACAAACCTTTACAGGTAATATACATATATGCATTAACACATGATAATATACATATATGCATTAACACATGAATGGAATGCGCGGTGTGCACAAGTCAGCCAAACATGATTCCCTGCTCTATGTGTGAGCAGAAAAAGACTTCAAACTTTGTAAGTTCGTTTGGACTGTATAAAACCAAACCATAATATAAATTTCCATTCCTGCCACATGAAAGAATGGCATGTAATAAGTCTTGAGGACTCTGTAGCTAACAAGATTTATTGGCTATGCAAAGACCTCCATGTCTCAGCCAGTCTCAGAGCTGCTCCCATGTAGAAGGATCAGCATTCATGCCACCTGATTTGTTATCCTCGGTTTCTTCATTCATATCTGCAGCCAAGAGTTTTCAGGAGGTCTCTGTAGGCTTAGATTTTTTCAAAACCTTTTAATAAGGGTTCTTAAATGCTTTAGCCTCCCTTCTAGCCCGCCACCCACCAGAGGTAGTGGAAAGGAAAGGTTAATGGGGCGAAGAAGGATGTGGACCTGTTTAGAATGGTTCTTTGGAGTGAATCCAATCTTCATTGTCAGGATAGCGACAGGTCAGTTCACACAAATCAGCAATAGTAGCTCAATCCGCTTGCAAACACCATTTACAAATTGGTGAATGGCGGTTCAATTCAGAAGAAACCGTGAGGCTCTGCCCATCAGCCCGATTCTGTGCAGAAATGGCAAGAAACCACCTGAATATCACGAGAAGTTCTTTGAGGCATTTCTCTCTACAGAGTCACAACAAACAATGATCATCAAAGAAGGCAAGGAGAACCAATGCCACAACGTCGTCAGCCAAGACCAGTGTCAGCAAGGTCCAACAAAGACCAGCACAGAGTGACAAGGTAATCACTATCACAGCATCGTTCACTGTCTGTTGGGTTACACTTACACACTTTCGCTTGTCCTCTCAAGTGTCTGCTCTAGCAAAACATCACATGCCCCATTTCCAGGCAGCTTCCAGAAAAACACCACATGTCTGTTTTCAGCAAAATATCCTCCCACGTATCTGCTTCAGCAAAAGCATCCTCTCAGAAGTCAGATAACAAAATACAAAAACAACAAAACATCACCCGACACAACTGAGTCTCCAAAGAAACCAGGAATTTCCACCTCGGGTCTCCTCCTAGTCAGATCAATCTTATTAATTTAGAAGGCATGCACAGCTTTTCATTTCCTGTTGAAACCAAGGCATAACCTCTCCCCTATTGCAACACATTCTCTGACTTCCATTAACACAGCTTTGGAGTCTATGGGCTGGTTTAACTCAGCAATCCTTTCTAAAACAAAAATCCAGGTTTTTCAGCGGCTATGCCGCTGGTCTCATTGACATTTAGAAAATGTAAAGTCAATAAAACGTTATTTTAATCTATCTCTTGGAGATCCCATATTCCCTTTTTGTTCTATGAGCGTCTCATTTAAAGTATAGCTAGATCTTTTCACAGTTGTCTGACCTGTAGGATTGTAATATACGTGTGTATATATAACATGTTATATATACAATATATATTATACATGTTAAAGTATGTGTATATATAACATGTTTTCTATCATAATGTCTGAAAATTGTATTCTACTGGGTCTGTGTGCTGCAGCTTCATCAGCATCGATCTGTAAAGGCATCTTTAATATAGCTATTAATTCTAATAAATGTGCAATCTCAGAATCATCCTTTTCAGAACTCAATGCAAAAACCCATTGGAATCTTGAATATATATCAGTTGTACAATGTGTCAACGCATGTACATACTTTAATTCTCCAAACTCTACAAAATGAAACACATAGGCTATTGTACGACATCACTCTAAGGGATGGTATCATTAAACAGAACATGTATTTTTAACTCAGCATATTGTCCTTCATCTAGCAACTGATCCTTGACAAAATATAATATCTGTCCGATTGTGCCGGTTCACAGCTGAAGCCTTTTTTATCTAGCATCTCTATGAGCTGCCATTCTGCAATCACATCACAAGGTGGCACCATAGGCTTCAGATTAGATTTCTCTGATGATCCTTTATTTTGATGGTTCTTAAAGAGGATATATGAAATTTCAATCATTACTGAAAATATAATTATCTTGATAATTGAAAACTAAACAAGGTCCAGGTGCCCTCTGTCATAGTATTTTTCCATTTTTTAACATAGAAAATAATATTTTTAAAAACATTTGTAACTCTCTCCTTCCTTCAGAGACTTTATTATTTTTAAACGAATTATTTTTCCTATGATTCTTTATACTGTTTGTTTGTTTGCATTTGAGCCTGTTTAAGCATATTGTGCCCGACTTCTGTTGCCTATAGTTACTAGTGACTCAACTTAGCATGTGGCACTGGTAGCTAGCTCTCCCCCCTCAGCTCTGTCTAGCAGGCTGCCCTCAGTTCTGGGCTGGAGCTGCTGTTTGCCAGCCCACGCCAAGCCTGTCCTACCAGCCATGCTTCTATGCAGATGTAGGGTTTTGCCCATGGGCATCCAGTGGTCACTGACCAGCTGTGCTGATGGCCCTGCCACGGCTCTAGGAAGTTGTTGGGCCTGGGCTGTGGCAGGTGCTCTCAGGCTATCCTGCAGTCCTGCAGCCCACAGTGCTGGTGCTCCTTCTGAGCCATGGTAGACCAGATGGCTATCCTGCAGTCCTGCAGCCCACAGTGCTGGTGCTCTTTCTGAGCCATGGTAGACCAGATGACTCTGCTACAGTCTGGGAAGTGAGCTGAAGCTCTGGTATCTGGTGCCCCATTAGCTGCTTACAGGACCTACTCGAGTGCTAGGCTTACCTCAGTCAGTAGAGCATGAGATTCTTGAACTCAGGGTCACAGGTTTATGATGGGCGCCAAATATGGCTGGGCTGTCTGTGATCAGTTAGCTCCCAACAATGACATGGAAACCTTTTATTATTTAAAGAAAACCTAAGCGTTATAGCTTAGGCTTTTTTCTAACTAGCTTATATAAGAATAAAACCCATCTATACTAGTCCATGTTTGCCATGTGACCCATTACCTCTCGCTGTGTCCCAGTGTATACGTCTTCCTCAGTGTCTGGCTGACGAATCCCTCAACTCTCAATTCTTCCCACAATTCCTATCTCTGCTGGGAAGATCCACCTATTCTCCCCTGTTCTGCTATAGATCGTTGGTTAGCTCTATATTAACCAATCAGAATATAATGGAGAAGAATGTTTACAAAATACTAAACCGAGTGATGATCCAATAAAAATAACACTCCCGGGCTGGAGAGATGGCTCAGCGGTTAAGAGCACCCGACTGCTCTTCCAGAGGTCATGAGTTCAATTCCCAGCAACCACATGGTGGCTCACAACCATCTGTAAAGAGATCTGATGCCCTCTTCTGGTGTATCTGAAGACAGCTACAGTGTACTTATATATAATAAATAAATAAATCTTTAACAAAAAAAAAAAGAATCTAAAATAACACTCCCAGTGTCTGGACAGCACTCAGCACTCTGCTTGTACAGACATCAACATTTGACTAATTACAAGGACAACCTTTATACCGTGCACAGACAGACTATCCTAAACAAGAGGACTTGTGTGACATTAATAGAAAGTTAGGGGGGCTGGGGATTTAGCTCAGTGGTAGATCACTTACCTAGGAAGCGCAAGGCCCTGGGTTCGGTCCCCAGCTCCGAAAAAAAGAACCAAAAAAAAAAAAAAAAAAAGAAAGTTAGGACCCCAGGTGAACGCCAGAAGCTCCCATTGGGTACAGAGAATGAACCCAGATCTGTCTCCACTCTTTGTGACCTTTAGTCTCCAGCCCCGGTCCCTACGAGACCTACTCTGACCTTAGATTTCTATGGGACTCTGAGCCTGTTTTCTTGAGCTAGAGTGGGGACTTCCACCTTTCCTTCCCACCCAGCCCCAACCGGAAGAGTCTGCGAGCCACACCTACTGTTTAGATAACAGCCTCAAAGATAATCAAACATCTGCGGACCGAGAAAATGTCCCTTTAAGGAGTAGTCAGCAGCATCTTGTGTGCATTAAACATGGAGCCTTCATAAACGCACATCATGTTGATGCATACGCACACTTGTGTTTATATGTGTGCACGTTTATGTTTATGGGCATATGTTCAGGTTCACATGTACAACAGCACATATGAGGTCAGAGGACATCCCCAACTGTCAGTCCTTAACGTCCATTGCATTAAAAACAGGGACCCTCGTTAATCACGCTTCATAATCCAGGCTAGCTGGTCTTGAACGCTTCTTCCAGACCTCTTGTTCCCACATCTCTCTGTCAGGCTTTTATGTAGGCTCTAGGGGTCCAAACTCAGTTCCCTTGCACTTGTGGGACAGGTGGAAAGAGACTTGGTGCTTGACCTACTTGGACATCTAAGACCTAAAAACAGAATCTTCATATCTACCTGAACATCTCATTTAGTATCCTGGAGTTAATCCCAATCCAGGGACATTGCTACAGTTTACCCTACCTCCCATCACAAGGATCAGGGAAACAAATGCCAGTCCTTCCTCAGCTCTAACCACCAGAGACATGCTCCAAACCCTCCATTTGTCTCGCTATAGTGACATCCGTCTATCAGGAAAGTACTACAGATGAATCAAAACCGGCCTGGCTGGCCAGTGGCGATAGCTCCCCTCAAAGCTTAGACCATTCAGGATCCCATCCAGTGAAATCCACTTCTTTTCTGAGTTTTAAAAACATCTGGTGCCGAGCTGAGAGCCAACACTCCTGTGCTAAATGAAAGTGTGTGGCTGTCTGTTCAGGAGGCTGGGGCTCCTCTGAAGGGCACTGTCAGCATCTCCCCCACCCTCAGCCCCTCAAAAAAAAAAACTGGCACAGGATGTCCGGCCTGGGCAGCTTCTTCTACCACAGCAGAGGATGCCAGTTGAAACATGGGCCCTTGCCAAGACTCCTGGACTGCATTCAGATCCAGGCCCAGGGAGCAAATGTCAGGACCGTGCCAAGTTCTACAGCTCTTGTGGCCTCTTGTCCTGCAAGGTTTCTGGCCTCTTCTCTGGAAAGAGAGCATCAATCTTCTCGTGTCCCTCCCAGCAGCAGAGCCCTGGAAGGTGGACTAGAATTTACTGGTTTGGTTGCAGACTGCCTTTACAGCTAAGTTGGCTCCAGATGCTGAATTTCTGAGCGTCAGGGCCTTCCACCAGCTGCTGCTCTCAGGGAAAGTATCCATCCCCCTGGATTTGCATGATGCCGCCCCTCTCCATTTCTTGGAATTCAAAAATATCTGGTTTTGTGGAGATAAAGAAATAAATAAGTACCCTGCCCAGGGTCTGAAGTTCTTCCCCCTGTCTTCCTGGAGGCCGGACTTGATAAACTGAAGGCAAACACTGGATAATGAAGGAAATTTCTCTGAAATACTGTATACTGTGTTAGTCATGTGCCCAGAGGTCTGCCTTCAGATGCCATTTGCCACCACAGCCTTCTGGGAAAAACGAGGGACCCAGCCTCCTTTCTATCTTGGGGGGGGGGGAGGGGGGGTGACACCAGGCTAATGGAAGCCTCTGAGACAACTGTAGGGACACCAAAGCAGGGCTGTGTGAGAAAGGCAAGTTTACAAGTCCCTGAGGCCACATGGATAGAGAGTTAAGAAGATGGAGTACCTGAGGTCAAGTCTCTTTCCACTGCCGCTCCAGCCTCCACTGCTAGGATGGTTCCCTAGCCATTGCAATATGGTTTCCCCCACTCCTACCTAAACCACTCTCCTTATTTTCCTTCCCCCAAATTCCCATTAAATCTTCTCTCCCCCAGCTAGATATTTCTCAGATTCTCAAGTGCCCTGGATTTGGAAAACTCCAAGCCTGCTGGTTTTTCCCATTGTTTGCCAAAGGATGGTATCGCAAACGGCCCCTGGGCAGGATCAAAGAAGGCAGTCTTTCACAGCTCAGAGGAAGTGGTCTTATTTTCCATAAGAACCAATTCCTCCACCCCAACCCTCCCAGGGGAAAATCAAACATAAGTCTGAGATGAATTTTGGCAAAGAAGCCCGTCTTTCTCTTCTGGCCATGGGTGGGCGCAGAGTGAATCCAGGGTCACGCTGGCAGAGAAGCATGGGGGTTTCCTAGCTGCTCCCCACCTGGAAGCATCCATCTGAAATCCAAACCCACAACACCATCACCAGAACAGTATCGGAGAAACTCCTCCCAAATTTCACAGACCAGCCTCATAGGAATGAGACTCACCAACCTGCCCCATCTGTAACCTTGAGCAAGGGTGCCACGATGTGTGTCTCAGTGTTTGTATCTGATAAAAACAAGGGAACAAGTCAAACAAACAAACAAAACAAAAACAAGGGAACTAGACCAGTGAATCTGGGGGGGGTCTCTGCTATGTGGTCTAGGTGGCAGATACTGTGTGTATGTGTGTGTGTGTGTGTGTGTGTGTGTGTGTGTGTGTGTGTGTGTGTGTGCTTCTCATGTGATAGTTTTCTTGTCTAGTCCATACTTGGCCATTTTTATCTTGAATAGACAGCATAATTCTCTACAGCGGTACCCATTAAATGGAGAGCAACTACATTCTTTCTTTGAAAGGTGGCTTGGGTGAGACTAGGTTTCCCAAAGGGCAAGAAAACTGTCTTTGAGCACTGAGAATTTCCCTCAGAGATGCACATAAAATTTGTACCTGTTTTGTGTGTGTTATCCCTGAATTGTTTAAAATAGAAACTTTAGATCAAAGTCACCCTCGGGAGTGTATTCCAGGCTCACAAAGCCTGAACCCCTATGGTGACCTGCTGCCCAAGCCAGGCGCTTGTATAGGAAGCAGAAATCTACGTCCCAAGGGACACCAGAGCTGAAAATTCATCTTCCCATCCAACAAGACGTCCCTCATCCATTCCTCTCCTGTTAAAATTCAAGTGCCCTTGAGGAGGGGATAAGCCATTTGACAAATGGAAGACAGAAGATTCTATGAGAAGCCAATTGCTATATTTAAGGTGGTTTGTGTTGGTTCTGGCTGGTAGTTAGCAAGAATAGCCAAGGCTCTCCTGAACCTCAATGGAGGCAGCAGTGACTGGCAATGCTCTCCGGGCCAAGGAGGACATAGTTTGAGCAATGAATAGGTTCCCCTAAGAGCTGCACACACTACTAGAAACAAACACAGCTATGCTTGAGCTATCTAGCCACATGGCCAGAGGCAACGGCATAGCCATAGCGGTTAAAGGAGCAACCAGAGCGTACTCAGGGCAGGGCCTCATCTGATGGTTTCAAAGGAGAACTTGGGGTCTGTGTCACTGCAGGAGGCAGAACTGGGATAGGGATCAGCAAAAGGAGTGAGCATCCTGGTCTAGAGGAAGTCAGGTAGGAGCTGGGTGTGTAGCTGGGGGGAGTGGGAGCCTGTTGCTGAAAGTCTACAAAAGGCTGGACACGGAGAAGTGGCTTTAGGGTCCCTTTCCAGGACTTATTGCTCTGCTTCCGGGGGCGTGGGCAATAGATAGCCACTCTCTGCGAGTCAGTCTCCACTGCAAGGAGCCTCCTCTAATGCTCATAGCTAGTGTGACACCCAGGCATCTGGCCCTGCTGCTGGTCCACTTCCAAGCCAAGCTACCAAGGCACTGAGTCTTCTACCTTCTGTATGTATTTCGAGCTCCATCCCAGTGGCATGTAGCCTTAGATTTTTTTTTTAGACCTACTTTATTTGGGATTCTTTCTCTTTTTTTTTTTTTTTTTTTTTTTTCAGAGCTGGGGACCGAACCGAGGGCCTTGCGCTTGCTAGGCAAGCGCTCTACCACTGAGCTAAATCCCCAACCCCTATTTGGGATTCTTAAATGCTTTAACCTCCTGTCTAATCCACCAAACAGAGTTGGAGGAAGAAGGTTTACAGGAAAAGGGTGTTGCGGACCTGTTCAGTAGTAGTTCTTTGGGGGGCAATTCCATTCTTCATCGTCAGGATACCAGCAGTCCAGTCCAATGGCAAACACCAAACACAAATCAATAGCAACAGTTCAGCTTGATCCAGCAGAAACTGCAAGGCTCTGGCCGAATCCGCATGAGTCAGCAGAATCGGGAAGAATCAGCCAGAACACCATGAGAAGTTCTTAAGAATCAGCCGGAACACCTTGAGAAGTTCTTTGTCATATTTCCCTCTACAAAGCAAAGACCAGGAAAAAAATTGACACCAGCAAAAACGTTTCACAGCCAGTGAAGTCCAGAGAAGTGTTGCATGGCCAGTGAATCTCGGTGAAGCCCAGCGAAGCCCAGTGAAGCCCAGCAAAACATTGTATGACGTCACAATGCAAGAGCATCCCTTCACTGTCTGTGGGGTTTTACTTATACCCTTTCCAAACATCACAGCATCACGTGCCCTCTCAAGCGTTTGCTTCAGCAAGACATCCTCTCACAAGACAGCTTCCAGAACAGCATCACATGACACAACTGAAACCAGAAATTTCCACTCCGGTGTCTGCTTCTGAGAACCCCTGCTGGATGCTGATGGACACTGCCCAGGACCAGTGGCCTGTAGATCCCATGAGATCCAGCTTGTTTTACTAATTTTCTAGGTGGCCTTACATCTCAGTATGGATGACATCACAAGCTGACGCGTGTGTCCTTGAAGAAGTAAAGGAGTGGGAGAACTCACAAGACTGAGGAATTCCAGGCAACGGAGTGATGTGCGCCGTTGTGTTGCATGTGGATTACAATTCAACGAAACGTTATAAAATGTGGAAATGGAACTGAGTTGGCCTGTATACGTGCTAAGCGGTTGTAGAAAACCCTCAATGTAGCACAGTACACCGGCCTAGAAAGACAGATGAGAACTCCTTGGCTCCCCCGTGGCGCTGTCGAATCGTATGGAGGGATAGTGAGGCAGCCCTGGATGGGGAAGCTCTGTGGACCCCGCTGGAGTGCAAAACTCAGTAGACAATGTTGCATGAGTGGGCACGGCTGGGTTTCCGTAGAGCTTTGCTGTCTAGAAGTAGGCATTAGGCCAGATGTGGCCACATCCTCCATATAGCTTGTTGACAGCAATCTTAGAATGGAAAGCCAAGTACTTGCAAATTTTCTACTATGTGAGAATACATCCAGGCATCATGTTTCTTCCCTCCCAGGTCTGACTGGAAGCGGGCCCAGTTGATCTCCATATGCTTTAGATGTATTTTAGTTCAACTGGGAGCAAAGACTTGGAGAATATGGTCCCTGCTCTCAAGGAACACAGGCTGTCTCTGGAACCACAAAAATAGTTTTCATCTGGTATGAAGTGGGCATGTGAGCTGGTGGGCCACGGGTGTGTGTGTCTGAATGAAATGCACCTCTAGCCAGTGCTGGTGGGATTCAGATCATTCGCTTTGGTAGTGTAGGTCAATGGCCATCGTGGTAGGATAAGGAAGTGGTCTTTGTGGTCCCTGTCTGCCATGGCTTTTGTACATCCACGGAGGACTTGACTTTTTTACAATTCATCTTGGAAACAAAGACAAACATATGTATCCCAGCTTATCTCTGAGTTGGATAGGATTGATACTGCTCTGAGGCCAGCCACAGCGGAAAGGCTATGATCTGGCTGTGGTTTCAGACACCACACTCTTGTTCTGGACCTTCTCTGTGTATTTCAACTTCTGCTTGCGCTGTGCAACCTTATCCAACCAGGCTTTCACAGCTAGAGGCTGCCCACTAGGTTTGGTGACTTCCAGGGTTCTGTCCTTGGGCGCCCTCTGGTGGCTCATTAGCTAGAAAACCCTGTTACCTGGTGAGCCGGGAGGAACCTGAGATAGTTCTCCCCAGCTCCTCCCCAGGACACAAATTCAAATCCAACCAGAGACTTGGGAGTGCACTGAGAACTTACAGGAGTCATTTAGTTGCTGATCTGTTACCCTGTGTCCTTTCAATGAGATTGTTGCTATGTTCACACCACATAAAGAGCCTGGTATCCTTGACTTTCTGATGATACAGTGGCTTGTGACATCTAAGATCTATAGGAAACTGGGCCATTTCCTTAGAGAGAGCCATTCTACATGGCTTTCCATACCCCTATCTGTGTTAACCTACTATCTTTTATAGCTGGGTATCTCCAGGAAAAAAAAAAAAACTTCCCAGGCCAGAAGGCCTGTGAGTGTGTGTGTGTGTGTGTGTGTGTGTGTGTGTGTGTGTGTGTGTGTGTGTGTTTGAGCTGTTTGAGCTGTACTGGTGTTGCCTGAGACGTTGATCCTGCCTATCCTGGGTCAAGCTGCAATATTTGGAAACTTCACTTCGAGGCCCTTTGCCTTGAGAAGCGTCCTTTCTTTTTACCTACCTTGCACCTCATTGCTCCACACCCTTGCCTTTTCTCTGTCTACTCTCAAAATGAGCCGTCACTTGGAACTTCCAGCACCTCTCCAAGAGGGAGTCTTGACTTTTGCATCTCCCCGTCTTCTGCAAAAACAAAAGTGCTGGGCTCGGAGCAAAATAGATCTGCGTTCCCATTTTTGTCCTGGGTCTGCAGGCTGCATGACATCGGATCGGCCTGTTTCTAGCTAGGTATCAAGGGTGGTGGTGATGGTAGCTGACTCTTCTCAGCTTGCTCACAAAATAGAATCGCCCAGCAACTCGTTTTAGGTCCCCATTGTTGCTAGGAGCTCACCAAGAGTCTTCTTCATAGGCTGTGGTGGTGGGGACCCTGTCACCAAGATTAGTTATAAACTCTGGATTGTTCTTATATACAACACAACAAGTCCTGACTCAGGACAGTGGTCCCACAGAAGGCTAGAGGCCCTGGATGAGTGGGGAACTTAGAGCCACCAGCATTGTCTACACATATAGTCTGCCTGGAAATACTTGTGCAAAGAGTCCAGGAACTCAAGAAACAGCCTTGTCTCCGGAATGTCTATGTGGCCTCTGTCACCCGGGATGATGGTCGAGGTCAAATTCAGCATTGGGTTCACCCAGTGACTAAGGGTGAGGCAGGAAAGTGCAGGTGCCAGGCTCAGACTAGCCCCTAGCTTCTGGAAACACCCCGTACACCCTCCTGCACCCTGTTCCTCCATGTCCAAAGACACAGCTAGGCTTGGGGCTCAGTAGTGAACTGCACAGAGCACAGATCCAGACTCTGCCGCTCATTAACAACGTAACCTCAGAGAAGTATTGATCGTCTCTTGTTCATTTCCTGGTCTGTAAGATGTGCTTTGGAAAATTAAGTCAGATGATACCCCCCAAAATGCCTGTGATGTAAATATTTCTGGCTCTTCGGGGGAAGGCTCACATTGCACTAAAATGAGAGCTGGCTTTACTCTCAGCTCTGCTTTATTCAGACCTGAGACAGGTGACCTCACTTCACTGCTTAGCACCCTCTGGTGATAAGACTAACCCTTTCTTTAACTCCCCCTCAGTTCTCCACTGACGCTGCTTGGCCTCTGATGTCCCTCAGCTCATGTGCTCTCTTCAGCCTCTTGTCCTCTTGCAAAACCCAAGGTGCTCACAGCCAGTGAGGGGACTTAGAAAACATCAACTGGAGCACAAAGCCTTCGAGACCCATTTAGCACAGCATTCAGCTCACCAAGCACTGACTCCCAGTTTGGGCTTAAATGTCCTTGCTCTGTCTGACAAGCTTCCAGGCCAAGCAGGTAGCACAAATCTACAATCCCTGAGCTCTTGAGGCTGAGGCAGGAGGATGAAGAGTTAAAAGGCAGCCTGGACTGGTTATGTGTAAAACCCTGCCTCACAAGGGAGAAATGCTGGTAAATCAATCAAAGGCTTCCAATGAAGGAGAGAGCAAAGTGGGCTGCCTCTCTCTGCTGCATATTGAACCCTTGGTGGCTTCCCAAACAAAGTCACGTGGTTTGATGGCAGTTCTCTGGGGTAAATGGCACACCCTTTCATTGCCCTTGTGACTCTTACAAATATAGTCTTTTATTCAACACCTAATTCAGTGGCTGTTTCTGATAGAATGGATAATAGAAAGGGGGAGTGTATTTTTCTCAGCTGTGGCACCAGTGCTCCCAGGCTCTATTTCAAATCCCATCTGGCACAGGCTAGGCTCTGCCTTCCCCAAACCTATTGAAGTCCCCACCCAAGACCCCAGAGGGGTGAGACAGGGGTCACAGGGCCATCTGTTCAGGTATCCAGTCTCCTACACCTGCACTAATCAGATGGTGAGCGCCAAGCTGATCCGAAGAGATGAGAGGTCATGTTCCTAGAGGATCTCTGAGCCCTGAAATCCCGAAGGGTGGCAAGATACAAGCCCGATGCCTACTTATGTGGTTGAAGTACAAACAACCAGGCTTACTCCATGGGGCAGGCTGAGAGTGCTTCCTTAGTTCTCAGATACAAAGATCGGGGGTGGGCTTCAACTGTTCTGGAAGCCTGCTAACCAACCCAAAGCCTACTTCTACCAGAAATCCCTCTCTGATTGCCTATTGGAGCCATCTACAACTGGGTGTTTAGGTATCATGGAGTCACTCTCTCCACACACCTGCTGTGGTGTTGGAGGTAAAAGCCTCATTACTCCTTGGATGTCCCTCCATAGTGTTACAATGGTCACCGTGGGTAGGATCAGCTGGCTCAGTGTCCGGGTCTCTTACAGGGGCTTACACACAGTCTGGGCTGTTGGTACCACAGGTTTGATACCCATAGTGGGGCTACCAGGGCCTTCAGTCACGTATCAGACTTTCTTTGTCGGAATGCAATATCATAAATGTGCAAGGCCACCTTTGCGCCACAGGGTACCATCACAGAGTCAGCATCTTCTCTCTCTATATTTACTGTCTGGGTGAATGAGTTCAAGAAAAGAAGGTGCTGTTGTGGTTTACCCTGAAGTTAGCTGTATTTTGATGCTAATTCCACTTCCCCAAGGACAGCTGCCTAGTCACATACTCAGGAATCAGGTGACTTCACCTAAACTTCTCCCCACTGAATTTGTAAAGTACAGGTGTGGGGCAGGTACTGGATAGAAGGAGGCCTGTCATTGGAGGAGAAGGAAGGATGGGCGGGAGAGAAGTTTGGAGGAAGAGGAGGAGACTGGAACAGAAAGGAGTAGATGAGAGAGAGAGAGAGAGAGAGAGAGAGAGAGAGAGAGAGAGAGAGAGAAGCCATGGCAGGACAATATGACAGGTGACATTAAGATTAAGATTTCACGCTGTACCTTTACAGGTTGTTACAAATGTTCTTAAGGGATGGATGTGTACAGGACTTTGTATGTTTAGGTGGGCAATTATATCTTATCAAAGGTTATTGTGTTATGTGTTCTTTTATGTGAGGATTTGAGTGTAGCAAAGTGTGCGGCGGCTAGAGACACTGGGCCATCATGGGGTTGGGATGTATTTCCACCAAAATATCTAGCAGATATCTTGGGGCACTGCAGTGCTGGACCTAGCGGGACAAAAGACAACAATATTTTTTTTTATTTTTTATATTTTACAACAACAAGGTGCCACAACCTTTTTGATGGGACTTGAGTTGAGCCTACAAGGATGCACAATCCCAAAAGTCCCAGAGGAAGCCATGATGGTTAAGATCTCATTGGAGCACACTAATTCACTGCCCTGGTAGGGTAGCCTGTAAGACCAACATACCAATGCAGAAGCTCACCAGAGGCGTAATCTGGGTCTGCCCCGGCCATGTGTATACCCTAGGTATTCTTTAGATCATCAGAGCCTGGCACGAGGCCTGGCATTTGGCGTTCTCTTAGTAAGTATGCACTGGATTGTTTCAAACCCGTGGCCACAAGACTGGAACATCTAAGACTTGAGGCTTTGGGGAGCCATACATGTGGCAGGACTCCCTGCCAAAATGCCCCATCTGCAGGGCTCAGTTCAAGAAGAAACACAGAAGAGTTTTTGGTTCACTGAGCAGTTTAGGTGCTGCTGGCTGAGACCCCTTTCTGGAGACTGACTGTCAAAGTTGATCGAGCCTGGAGAGGTAGCCACAAACTAGACTGGAGCAGAACCATGAACCAATTACTGCTGGCACCATGCAAGAAATGTGTGGACTGTTGAGCAAGCCAGGTCCTTCATTGCAGGACCATCTCATTGTCCCCATGCTTTCCCCCTCTTCCATGGTGGCCTTAGTGGCAGCCTGGATTTGCTGTAAAGCTCTACATGGTTAGCCCAAGAAATAGACACTCCCAGCTCCCACATCACACCTGCTCTAGCCGCTGCAGCCCCTCTGAGGCATGCACCTCAGGTCCTCAAGCATACAATAAGAACTATAATAATGACCTAGGGTCAGTGAGCGTAGTTCAGTGAGACATTGGTCTGGAGAGCTGGGGGCTAGCACAGGCTCTAGGCTAATTAATGTTATAACTTCTGCTTCACTGTCAAGGGAAGGGAAGGGCAGGATGTCACAGGCTCTAACAAGCTACTAGTGTAATGCCCAGCTGGAATCTGTTTGTCCTCTTCCAAGAGACCCTCAGCAGGGCAAATGGAGGCTGTCCCCACCCCAGCAAGGCTAGAGTGACAGACATACACCACCAGCATCTCAGTTCTTGGGGTCAAGAAGTATATCCAATAGACTGAGGGTTTAGTAGGAACTGGAGTGCGAGGGAACTAGACCCTTCTCCTGCCTGAGCACTTCCTGTCCTGTGTGGGCAGTGGGGAAGGAAGAAGGTGGCAGTGGCGGGAGGCCGGAAGGTGGAAAAGCAGCGGACACTTCTATGGCTGCAATCCAGGGTAGATCGAGAGAGTTGATAAGAACAGGGGAGTTCACGGAGCCAGAGACAAAGCATTCACGGCCAACTTCAGCATGGTGAGCCAAGTCCTTGGTAAAGGGATTACTGTTTACTTGAGTGACTCAGCTCTGGGCTGGCTGCGTCCATCCTGAGGTCAGGTTTTCAGTCTTGATTCTGCCATTCTCACAGCAAAGTCGTCTGGAGATCCTCAAACCTATATTCGCTCGGATGAGAAAAGGACACGTGGATATAGTCTTCCACCACACACCCACAGGGTCGACTGGATGAGATCGCTCACACAAATGCTGAGCAGGGAGTCTGCCATAGAGCAAGTGGTAACAACACCCACTGTGATTAGGGGTGGGCTGGTTGAGTGTCAGAGACAGAGGGATGAGGAAAACCAGGAGAAGTGTGGACAGAACAAACCAAAGCTGCCCATCAGTTTGAGCTTGGGCCATTTAAAGAGCTGCAAAGGAAGCATAGATTGTAAAATGAGCCTCTCTCTATTCTAAAATGTAAAGAATCTGCCTTCCTACTTTAAGCTGGAGCTTCAATCAGTGTCTTAGCTACTCTTCTATTGCTGCAACAAAACACCATGACCAAGGCAACTTATAAAAGAACGCACTTAACGTGGGCCTCACAGTTGCAGAGGGTTGGAGTCCATGACCATCACAGCAGTGAGTATGGCAGCAGGCAGGCATCCATGGTGTCAGTGCAGAACCCGAGAGCCCATATCTGATCCATAAGTATGAGGCAGGGTGAGGGGGAGCTCACTGGAAATGGAATGAGCTTTTGAAACCTCAAAGCCCATCCCCAGCGACGCACCTCCTCCGACGAGGCCACGCCTCCTAATCCTTCCCAAACAGTTCCAACTGCGGACCAAGCATTCAAATACATGGCCTATGCGACCTGTTCTCATTCAAACCACTACACTCAATTATTTCTGAGGTACTTAGGAGGTGCAGCAATGGCAGTTACGGCACTCCGTACATACACCAGGTGGTCTCCAGCCTTAACAAGTTAGCTACTGACGAGTCTAACTGTGTGAATCCCAGAGAGAGAATCACCCATGACCAGATGCTCCAGCGCTGGACAGCCTTCCTCCTGCTAAGATCAAGAGCAAAGGAGCCACTGCTGCTGAGGTAAGCAAGTTGCAGTTGCCAAGGGCGAGCAGTACAGGTCTGGTGAGAAATCCCAGGACCCTACCAGTCCGCTTTCACCGCATCAAAACTCAACTGTGGCTGCAGAGTATTTGTTCCCTATCCAAAGGGAACTAGCCCGGGAAGGTCTGACCTTGGCTCTCCCCCTTCTCCCTTTGCTGCAGACCAGAGCCACAGTGGCTTCCACCTTCGATCCAATCCACGGAACCGCTGCTGCTTATTGAAAAGCTTCCAGCTTGTCGTGGAATTAGCAAAGGGGTGCAGTGTGTCATACATGCCACACTGATGTGAAGCCACACCCATGGTGTGACGTAGCTTAGATACGTCTGGAGCTGGAGGCTCTTGGGAACTGTAAGTGTAAACTTAATCTTAGAGCACTTGCTTAATATGTATGAGGCCCTGGGTTCCATTTCCCAGATTAACACTCAAGGCACTAAAGTGACCCAATGAGAAATGATCATAACCTCAGTGTCTATTGCTAAGCCGTGACTTGTTAACAGACACCTCACGCTGGCTGCGCTGTGGGGTAGGAATCCTTACAGGACTCTGATGTTTTTCTCTAGGCCCTCTGAATCAGAATGGCACAGCTGTGGCATTAGGAAAGGGACTAGGAACTCACTGGGGGCTATATCTCATTAGAAATACGTTTTAGTTGCCTGAAAAGATCCCTCAAAACTAAGTGTAAATGTCATTAATATTTAAAATGTTTGCCCAACTTGTATCCTACACTTTACATCTGACCCTTCCCCTATTTAAGTATCTGCCTGGCCATAGAAAGAGTATGAACCTGTGGGCCTGGTATTACAAATTCTCTGCCTAACCTCTTACCACTATAACTTCAAAACTGGTGCCCGGGAACACATCATGTTGGAGGTACACTGTGTTCAGTCCCTCAGGAGGAACTTGAGCATCTCACCATAGAGATACGTGGAGCATCCAGACCAAGTGCACAGCGAAGCAAATCTAACTCAAAGCCTTTCCTGATTCCATCAAATTTGCCTCCCCTGCCTATCCCGAAGAGAACTCCACCATCCCAGACAAAGGATTCTGTGTTCCTGAAACCAGAGGTCTACTGACTGTGGGCAGCTCAAAAGGAAACCGGGCAGCCAGCATTAACCCACAGGCCCTTCCAGACCTATAGTACTCTACAAAGCCTAGCATTGACTGAGGCCTCTGAGCTCAAGGCTAGGTCACCACCACCAGGCCCACAGAGAAAACCCAAGGCAGCCCTACCCTAGCTCTTCCAGGCTTTGAGACAGTGCCCTCAGCAGGGCCTCAGATCTGAGAGAATGGGGTTGGGTTGGCTGGCCCCAAGTGCCCTGAGGGATGTGGGCAGCCTTTGTTTATAGATTCTATAGCCAAATCTTGGGCACTCTTGTCACAAGAAACCGGGAGACAACTTTCTGATATGAAAAACAGGGATGTTGTGGGGGGGACCGAGAAAGAGACAGAGAAAGACAGAGACACACAGAGAGACAGACAGACAGGCAGACAGATATACATACATGCCTGCGAACAGACAGAGACATGGGAAGAGAGACAGAGAGATAGAGACAGATAGAATTATGTTGGAATGGGGAACCAGGCAAGAGGAAAGAGAATAAGAGAAAAAAAAAACCCAAAAGACAAAACAAACCAGCTCAAAAGATGTGGTTTTCTTCTTGTGGTTAAATGCAAGGGCTTGGTGGTTTCAGTAAAACTCTGAGCCCAGATTGTGGTATAGTTAAAGACTAGGTGTGTCTGGGAGAGTCTGTGAACACAGAGCATGGAGGGGGCCCTGCCCTAGGGAGAGACAACATCTCCACTCACCTCAATTCAGGCCCAGCCTTGTAGTCTAACTACCCCTTAGTCTGGCCTGCTGATCTACTTGCAAAGCCTTCCCCAACGTGACTCATCCAGAAGTTTGTTCATCTTTTCTAAGAAGGCAGCTGCGAGAGCTGATGTTCTCTAAGGGATGTGTCAGAGACCGCAGAAATATCAGCCTCACAGGAAAGCAACCAAATGAGGATTCGCCTTTTTTGGATCTTAATTCTGGAGCAGTCAGCAGTCCTCTACCAACCTCAGCCACCTTTGTAGGAGCTGATGCTTCCTGGGTTCCCACACCCCTTTCTATGGGTGTGACCTTCCTCCCTCCCTCTTGAGCTCAGCGACAGCAAACGGCCTGGAGTATGAAGGATGGAGGGATAGAAACCAAAAGCATGTGGTACTTACTGTTTGCCAGCCACACTGACTTGAATGCTATGAACCATTTAACTCTCACATGACCAAAGAGGAGTGAGACCGCCAGAGACAAAAATATAGATAGATAGATAGATAGATAGATAGATAGATAGATAGATAGATAGATAGATAGATAGATAGATAAAGAGAAATTAAGAAACCTGCTGGATTGGGAATCTGGGTGATGAGATATGTGTGTGTGTGTGTGTGTGTGTGTGTGTGTGTGTGTGTGTGTGTGTGTGTGTAATCCAGAGGACAATGTCAGGTGTTGTCCCCAGGGATCCTCTTATTCCCCTCCGTAGCACCACAAGCCAGCACCACCACACCCGTATTCTCCACGTAGGGTTTTATCTGAGAATTGAACTCTTCGGGCTCGCAAGGCCATCTCACCAGGTGTACCTTCAGTCCTTTAGCATTAGTGATGGGCTGGCTAACCACCGGAGGTGAACATGCTTAGACAAAGGCCAGTGTGAGGTTGCCAAGGCACCTGCTAGCCAAGACCCCTTCCTTCAGTCCCCAGTACACAGAAAGAGGCAGAAGAGGACGCTCATTCCCAATGGAGGCCAGCGCCCTAACTTCTCGAGTCTGAGGAAGATGCGTGGGCCACTAGGCCTC
Source organism: Rattus norvegicus (assembly GCF_021556685.1). Lineage (NCBI taxonomy): Eukaryota > Metazoa > Chordata > Mammalia > Rodentia > Muridae > Rattus > Rattus norvegicus. The sequence continues at coordinate 71,424,319 of NC_141551.1, read as the reverse complement.
GCTGATCTCTGAGAGATAATGGGAGCGGGGCATGGGCGGGGAGTGGGAGGGAGTGGCGTGATTTTGCCGGCTGAAGATAGTTTTTGTGATTGTGTGGGATTCTGGGGACTCTTTCAGAGGGTAGATAAGTGCTAGGGCCCAGAGAGGTGGAGTGGATTGTTGACAGGGTGTTGTTGGCTGCTACTGGATGCTGTTGGTTGTGGCTTGTTAAGTACTTGTACGCAAAGAAGAAACAAAGCAAGAAGAAATTAGATATCCTGACTGATGATAAAGGTCAAACTTTCCCCCAAGGAACTCTACACCCCTAAAGCCTCATAGTAAAACAAAACAAAACAAAACAAAAGACAAAACTAAGAAAATCCATTGTCAAAGAAGTCACAGAAATAAAGCCACAGTGGGGACCCTGAAAGACAGAGGGTGTCTCCCTTTCTCTGAAGAGACAAAGGAGGCTTGCCACATGGAGTGCATCTGCCTCTTGCTCAATAGGCAGAATTATGGAGTCTTTAGGCATACGAGCAACAAGACATTTTAGGCACCTCCTAAGTGCCAAGCTCTGTGTGAGTTCCTAGAAACACGAAGATAAAGAGTTGGTGTTCCCTGTCCTGGTCTCAGCGTCCAGGGAGGACACTAGGACTGAGAACAGGCAGGACAAGGCTGAGTTCTGGGTGTGGAGCAGACGGCTTTGCCAAGCACACACCAACAAGCGTCTGTGCCATCCATCTAAGTGAGTGAGACAGTGGGTTTGGCCGACTGAGGTTGTAGTGAGGTTGGGGTACACGTCATAGTTGGGGTGCACTTCACAGGTTACTTCTTTCCCATCTACCTACTACACCCATCTCTCCTCAGTGCCCAGACCACAGGAACATTACCCATGAGGTCCCTGGCTTGTCTCAACCCGGACTACCAAAATTGAGATATTTTAGGCTCTTGGGCATGAGGCTCTTCTGAAACTGCCATTCAAGGGGGTACCTGGCAGTCCAGTCCAGTCCTCCTCATCAAGATAGCAGAGATAACTCAGGACATAAAGCCAACAGAGACGACTTCCATGTTCCAGGCTGAAAAGAATAAATGTAGACACTAAAGCCAGGATCCTAGGTTACAAATTATACTGATAGTGACAATAAGCAGGGAAGACCGAGTAAAAATTAAATGTTTAGCACAAGTCACCAGTGAATGCTATGGGCCTTTGTTTTCTCCTGCAAAGCTTGGTACTTCCTGCTTCGGTCTCTTTAATACATTTTCTGCCGATTCAAATTATCTGCCCCTTGTTTGTCTTCGAACATTTTATCTTTCAGGAAAGTGCTCTGTGAGGTTATAACTTGGGGGAGCAGAGGGTTGGGGGTTTTTTTTCATATTTTTATTATCTTTTTAATGTCCTTGGGCTCTGACATAGTGTTCCCAGTTCCATATCTAATATTAGTAGTGTGAGTCCTCTCTCCTTTTTATCTGCCTAGGTGGAGACTTAGCTTTAGAGCCAGTGTTTGAGATTGTTGGTGCTCTCTGTCGATGCCTAGTTTCCAATTTCCTTGATTTTTTTACGTTAAATCTTACTAGTTGTTTTCTTCTGCTTATTTTAGATGAAAATTTCTTTTCTTTTCCTTTTGGTTTCTTGTGGTGCACACTTAGATTATTGATTTTAGCCTCTTATAGCATATGAACATAATGCTATGAATCTCTCTCTAAATGCAGCTTTCACTGTGTCCCACAGATGCGGGTAGCTGAGGAGATCCAAGACTGCCAGCTCGGAATGACAAGACCTTAGAGAGATGAACAGCCACATTCCAACCTATAAGCCATGGTTCCCTTTGACCTTGGCAAGCCCCCACTGTCGACAAAGATCAAACTATTGGCGCTGGGTAGTCTCATGTCAATTTGACACACAAATTGGGGTCATCTGAAAGGAAGGAACCTCAATTGAGAAAGGGCAGCCATAAGATCCAGCTGTTGGGCATTTCCTTAATTAGTGATCAAGGTGGGAGGGCCCAGCCCATTGTGGGTGGTACCATCCCTGGGCTGGGGGTTCCAGGCTCTGTAAGAGAGCAGGCTGAGGCGGCCATGAGGAGCAAGCCAGTACTCAGTACCCTCCATGGCCTCTGCATCAGCTCCTGCCTCCAGGTTCCTGCCCTGTGTGAGCTCCTGGCCTGACTTCCTTCTGTCATGAACAGCAATATGGAAGTGTACGCCAAATAACCCTTTCATCCCCTACTTGTTTTTTGGTGACTGGTGTTTTGTTGCAGCAATAGAAATCCTAGCTAAGACGAGGTGCTTAGAAACCCTAAAAAAATAAAATAAAATAGGTGCTCCTGATGGAGTTATGTCCAGAACACAGCAATATCCTGGTCCTGTCCCAACCCAGGACTCAAGGCTGTGCCCACTGGATTTCTCAGCAAAGCTGCTGAGATCAAAGTCTAAAGTGGACTTACCCATCAAGGTGATTCCTCACATACTAGCAAATGCAGTTTCCTACAGGCTTGCCATAGAACTAGCCAATTCCAGAGGTAGCCTAGTTAGCCAAGGAGAGACCTTTATCTTCAAAGGAATTTATAAACTCCATGGTCCTCTGCACCAGATAATTGCTCAGTTCCTGGATTCCAGTTCGTCTCCATTTGTACAATCTGCCCTTTGTCCTCCATCTTCAAGTGCAAGGTCAGACCAAACCCATACAGCGAAGGAAGACAGGGTGGACACTGCCCATCCTGGCAAGATTCTGTGGCATTGAGATAGAACGCATCTGCAAGCAGCAGCAGCAACAGCAGCAGCAGGAGGAGGAAGAGGAGGAGGAGGAAGAGGAAGAGGAGGAAGAGGAGGAAGAGGAGGAAGAAGAAGTGGAAGAGGAGGAGGAGGAGGAGGAGGAAGAAGTGGAAGTGGAGGAGGGGGAGGAGGAGGAGGAGGAAGAAGTGGAAGAGGAGGAGGGGGAGGAGGAGGAAGAAGAGGAGGAGGAGAGGAAAGGAGAGGGAAGAAGAGGAAAGAAGAGGAGAAGGAGGAGAAGACGAAGAAGAAACACACTCTAATTGCATGTCTTTTAACTCCAGTCATTTAGTCTGTCCACAGCTCCCACTGCAGTACCTCTCACAGACTTCTTATTAACCACTCTGACTTCCGGACACCAAAGAGAGATTGATGCTTCTTAAAGGGCCACACTCCAAAACAATGGGCTTCGGCAAGCCTTCCAGCGTTTCTGTCTCAAGCTCATGATGGAACAGATAAGGCACAGGATTTTCAGTCCATTTAAATAGAAAGAATGACACTAAGCAGTTGCTAAAGGCACAACTGTGTAAAGAGATACAGTCTTACTGCTGAGGAAATCCCACAACAGCACAATTCATCAACTTACAGAACCCAGCACAACTACGGCTCAAGTAATTCTACTCCAGCCACTTTCTCTAGAAGACATTAAAATATTCTCCAGCCGGAAAGAGAAATGGAAGGCTGACAGATACACACACACATACATACATTCATACATTTATACATACATATATTCATACATTCGTACATATATTTGTACATACATACATATATTGATAATACATTCATACATACATTCATATATACATTCATAGATACATAACTCATACATTCATGCATACATACATTCATATACACATTCATACATTCATACACACATTCATACATACATTCACATATACATTCATACACACATACATACATTTGTACATACATTCATACATACACACATTCATACATACATACATTCATACATATATACATTCATTCATGCATACATACATACATTCATTCATGCATACATATATACATTTGTATATACATTCGTACATACATACATAAATACATTCATAATACACACATACATTCATACATACATTCACATATATATACATATATACATTCATACATACATACATACATACATACATACAGTATCGGATCAGAATCCTACACTTACCAAGGAGACATTAAGTTTGAATCCAGACAGTAGTTTCAAAAGATTACCAAAGCTGAAAGGCGATATTGGAAAACAGTGTCTCATGAGGAGGCTCCAGCAGAATTATGCTGGGGGATGTCAAAATTAAAGATGATTTTCATCCCTACAGACTCTGATTCAGGGAGGGTAGTACAAGTCTTGGGTGCCTGTGATCTTTAAAGCTTCTGGGCTTATTCTGATGCACCACCACTGAGTTTGAGGGCTGTGTTCCTCAGGGTTCCCTGTGAGAACAAAATCAACTGTAATATAAAACATGTGTGTACAGGCTTACTTACTAGATTGGCTTGCATGGCCCTCTGATGGTCTCCTGGTGGCCGTCTGAATGCTTGAGTGCTGGAGAGCCGGAGAAGCCTGTAGCTGCTGGCTTAATGATTTGGATGCCTCGGAACAAAAGGGACCAATCATTCAGACCAAGGCCAAGGCCTGGGAGCTCCGTGCAGAGCCACTATTGTGAGTCTGCATTAAAAGCTGAAGCTCCTGGAGCCTGGAGTCCATCAAAGATGGCAGCAGCATGAGACACACTCACTAAGGAGGAATCCCACTGGTGCACCTAGAAGGCCCCCTTCCTCCTCCATGTTTGTCCCATCAGGGCCTCCATCTCTTAGATTCACAGTGAAGGTAAGTCTTCCTCGCTTTGCTGTCTCGTATGCTATTTGTCTCTGGAACATCTTCACGGACACCACTGGATGCTTGACTAATTTCCCAGCCCATTAAGGCTGACCATGGAGATCTAACTGTAATAAAAGTCTTCGGAACATACACGCTGATGCCAGGGTTCTTCCAGCAGGTAAAAGTCAGAGATGCACACATCCAGCACTCGGAAGACAGTGAACTTAACCAGCAACCTGTCCAAGGCAGAAAACAGGGCTCCTTGCCTCAAACGTCAACTGTTTTTCCTCTACTGTTAACTCCTAGCCTGAAGAGCTCCACAAACCCCGGCCCTGAAGTGCAAGCTAAGACCCATCCCAGAGGCAAAGGCATGCTCCTCAGTGGTATATGAGGTTAGAAAGGATCAGGAAGTCATGGCTTTATTCCCAGCCAGTAGAAATTCCATCAGGCCTGGGGAAACAAGGAATTTGATTTTTGAGGCCAGGCTGCATCACTGGGTAGCATGGACCTTTAAGAAAGTCTATTATGTTGAAACTAAATCCTTGTTAACTGGTAATTAGAGTATTATTGACCACAGAGATCCACACTCCACAGAAGGCCCCTCAGGGCACACATCTCTTCCATGTTCTCAGCACCAGAGCAACTGTGTGGAATTAGGCACACCTGGCTGCTCTCGTGGACAGTCCGTTCTTACGTTTTGATTTATAGCCCAGGACGAAAGTTGCATCTAACTAAAGTGTCTCGAAGGTAACGCTTATTGAGTAACATGACCTTAATTTGTTCATATTATCATCGATCATAGCTTTTACACACAGACGAACCTCCTTAGAGTACTGTCCCTGACTTTCTGAGTTCCAGTCTTAGGAATGCTGCCGCCACTCCTGGCAGTAACCTCCCCGTGATGGTAAGACTCCAGGCTAAACCCAGACTCCCCACGGCAAATGTACTCTGCGTACCACACTGAAGCATTCTCCATTTCCAGACCTAGCTAGAACTCTCCACTCAGTTCACGGCATGCGGCTTTCTGAGCAGTAACCATGACTCACACCTTTAATTCCAGCACTCAGGAGTCAGAGACAGGTGGATCTCTGAGTTTAAGGCCAGCCAGGTCTACAGAGCAAATTCCAGGATAGCCAAGGTTACACAGGGAAACCCTGTTTCAAAAAGAAAAGAAAGGAAACAAAGAAGAACAGAAGACTTAAGGCTCTAAAAGACAGATTCTCTCTACAGAAATACTAAAACAGATTTATTTTTCTGCCGCTTTAGGGAAGATTACATGGAGGATTGGATCTAAGATCAAATTCCGAGGTCCTCAGGTCAGCCATGAAGATGTCACATAATGCTGAAAATAATCTTCACAAAGTCAGAATTGTAACAGGAAACTCTGCGACTTGAGATGGAGACACTGAGGGAAATAGACTTGAGAACTTAAAACCCTCAAATCCCTATAAATCTCCTTTTTCAAAGATGTCTATCACCTTTGCCAGAAGAGACTAGACTCTCCTTCCCTGGGACGTTCACCACACGATCTTATAGCAAACTTCACAAAAATGATGTTTGTACTTAACACTATCTAACCTTCTGAGCCCTTTTGTCTTTCATGCTGTCCTAATTAGCCTTAGTGGTCAATTTAACAGATCCTAAAGTCTTCTGAGAAGGGAGTATCAGCTGAGGCATTGCCCAGATCAGATCAGCCTGTGGGCATGTCTGTGGAAGATTGTCTTAGCTGTTAGAAGGGCCTAACCCGCTGTTGGCAGCACCACTCCCATGGCAGGTAGTCCTAGGCTGTATCAGAAAGCTAGCTGTGTATGAGTTGCCCACAAACAATATTACTCCATTGTTTCTGTTTCTAGTCCCTACCCCAACTTCCTTCGATTATAAGACTGCAATATGGAAGTGTAAGCCAAATAAAACCTTTTCTCTCCTAAATTGTTTTTGATCCCAGTGTTTTATCATAGCAATGGATGATATTAGAACACAGACTGATGGCCACAGTAAACATGGAGGCATAAAATCTCTGTTCCAGGAACAAATTAACCCAAGACAGCATTTGGATTTTGAAGGCAACCTAGTAGGAGTCTCTTCTCTAGTTCTGAATTGCCCCAGAAAACCACCAGTTTGAGAAGCAAATCTAAACTGTGGTTCTAGTACATACTGTGTTACTTTGGCCATGTGACCTACGGTTCCAATAGTGCTAGTGGCATGTGTGATGCATAAGGATGTGGCACTCCTCAGAGGAAGAGTCTAGGCAACTCTTAGATTCTAGACCAGGACCGTGCACTGTGGCACTGACTTCCTGTCTGAAAATAACTCTTAGCATCTTCTCGGTCCCAAGGGAGATTGAAGAGATGGATGTGGTCACATTGTTGTGCAATCTTATTCTCTAGAGAGACAGATGTTATGTCATCTACAAGGAATGCAAGTCTATCAGGGTATACAAGTAGTCTAAAATACTGACGATATTTCATCTACTTCAACCACACATCCATTCCCCCACATCCATAGTCTGTCTTAAACCTACAATTCTTTCTTCCCTTGCCTCCTCATTGCCATGCCTAGGACCCTTGTGTATTTGAAGTGTCCATGGGGTAACACAAGACACAAGACATAAGGCAAACTGAAGAGTTGGTGCAGGGGTTTCTCATTGAGTTCCTCGTGATCTTGCCCCATAACAAACAATGACTGATTCTTTCTGAATTTTAACTTCAAAGGGTCAACTTGTGGAAAGGCCATTCATTTTCCCAAGACACTGCTGCCAGCAGCCTTTCTGTTTGTGTGTATTGTGTCTACCCTCCATCACTCATCTAAACTACCCTGTCAATGGTTAACAACACCCAAAATAGGTCCTTCTAGGTCAGTTCCGGGTTGAGCTGGGAATTCTAGTGTCAGGACCAGATCAAGAAGACCCTATAACCTAAGAAAAAGCAAAGTGAAGGAGAGACTCATCACATAATTTCTGAAAGATTGCCCTTAGTCTCTATGGTGGGAAGTCAGTGGCTCCCCCCACATACAGGGCAATGCGCATAGCATTTCATAAGAGGACAGTCTTAGGTCCTTTCCAAAGGATTCCAAGGAAAGCTATTGGTGTACTCTTGGCCCACGGCAATTTAACCTCTAGGATTAATTTGACATTTAAAGCTCTTTCAACTGAGGAAGAAGGGTGTCAAGGAGCGTGATAGCCTGACCTTAGTATTTAAACTCTTTGTAATTCCCCACAATGGCTATCATCCTGTGAATCTATATTTTTTAATAAGCTCAAATTGTGATGCAACTCACTCTAAGGTCATCTCAGTCACAATTTCAGCAAGGCAGTGGGGATGGGGAAGGTCTCCGCCCTCAGAGAGGTAGACTGCTAAGGCCAGTAAACATTTCCACTTCTTTGCCTGGGTGCTTTAGAAAGGTCTCAGCCCAGAAGACCTCCCCCCATCTGAGCTTTGTCTTCTCATCCATTTGTTTATCCTTGAGCAGGTCACCCATTTCCCGTAGACCTGCTGGGAAATAGTAGAGACCCCCAGGCACCGGGAACTTTTAAATATGACATCACATGTCCCCAGTGACACCCCTTCCTGCAGGATGTACACTGGTTAGGACCCAACCTCTAGAGGTTCTGTGGCCTCTCCAAATCAAGAGGCCAGGTAGCTAATCAGAGGGATCCCATTGTTCTCCTGGAGGCCCACTGACTAGGTTTTATTTGTTGAACACCAAAGCCATAATTTTTCCTATGTAAAATTTAGATAAAGCATAAACAAAACAAGACACTTGAATAAATAAGTAAATAATAAATCAGACTGGGGGGGCAGGGATGGCTCAGTGGTTAAGAGCACTGACTGCTCTTCTAGAGGCCCTGAGTTCAATTCCCAGCAACCACGTGGTGGCTCACAACCATCTGTAACAGGATCCGATGCCCTCTTCTGGTGTGTCTGAAGACAGGGACAATGTACTCATGTACATAAAAGAAATAAATCTTTAAAAATAGTAAATAAATCTTCGTTATTGTTGTGACTCAGTTCCCCCAAATGGTTAAAGCCCCCAACAAAAATTAGCAAAACTACCAGTAGTTATCCTGACATGCGCTCCTGGCCCCTGGACACAGCCACTGCTGCTGTGAGTAGATCAGCAGAGCACTGGGAATTCCCACGATCTTTCCTCATCACGCAGCCTTACCCTGAAGTCTCAGCCTCCAGAAACCCTAGTCACTGGCTCAGCTAAAACCTTGTAAGAGCAACCTGCTGGTACTTGGATGTCGGGTCTCGCGGCTTTGTCATTTTTGTGTTGTTGTTTTTCATTCTTAGGACAAAATCTTATTTTACCATACAAAATCCATCCTTATCCAAAATATTCTTTCATTTTAACCCTTTTCACCAAAAACGTAGCGTCATTCTTACATCCTTCTCAGGGACGTCTTCTATAACGCCTCACTGTTTCTTTCCTATTCCCACACACAGAGGTACTTTTGACTCCTCTTTTCCTAGGTGTGGCCTGTTACTTTCTTTCTCTCCTCCATCCATCTAGTGCTTCGAGCGTGGTGTTGGATAGGAGGACAACCTTGTCTCAATCTTGATTTTAATAGGATTGCCCTGTGATTTTCTCCATTTAGCGGGATGGGTTTGCCCTTTTCCTTTACTGCTGCGAGGCTTGGCCCCTCCCGTCCTGGTCTGTCTTGGCCTTCTGTCATGAAGGCACAGCGGATTTTGTCAAAGGCCTCTTCTGCATCTATCGAGATGCCCTAAACAAGTGCTGAATCCCAAGTACATACATGACACAAATTAAGATTACCACGCACATACTTTTACCTGTGAAGAAGTTTTTCCTGTTTGAAGCTTCAAGCAAACCTCCACTCCACTTGGTCTTTCATACTATGGCTGTCACCCCAGCTGCCATTACCACCACCACCACCACCACCACCATCACCACCACCACCATCACTACCATCATCACCACTATCACCACCACCAGCACCACCACCACTATCACCACCATTATCACCACATCACCACCACCAGCACCACCATCACCACCACCATCACCACCACCACTATCACTATCACCAGTACCACCACCACCACCACCACCACCACCATTACTATCACCACCACCATCACCACCATCACCACCACCACCACCATCACCACTACCACTACCACCACCACCACCACCACCATCACCACCACCACCACCACTTTTCCCCCCCTTTCCTAGGGTTCTCATAGAACCTGAGAGTTAGTTATATTTAGGAAGCTTCTTGGCACATCATTGATGACTTTGAGTGGAGGAATTTTTTTGTAAACAAGAAAAGGCAGAAAGAAAAGAACTCAGGAACCCAAAGTCTCCACACATTGGCCCTGGAATTGTGGTTTTAGATGACAAAAGGCATCCATTGTCCTTGTTCCAAGCAGGATGGAGAGAGCATGCAGAATTGTTCAGAAAAGTGATTTCCCACCATATCTACCCCAGTGGACTTTCTGACTCTGTCTGGCCAGCTGTCAGTCACAAAGTGCAGTGTTGATCACCCTTGTCCTAAGGCTCTTCTGTGTCTGACCCCAGTATTTTCTCATCAAACACTTCAGCCTTTCCAGGGCTTCTGCAGGTCCTTCTTCTCAGCCCTGCTGAATGTCTAACTCCCAGGCCTGTGTCCTGACTCTCTTAAGCTACTTTTGAAGACCCTCTGTGGGGTCTCACTGTTACTATGCAGTGCACGGCTGTCTGGAAATCTTTTTCACTGGTTCAGATCCTTTATCAGTCTCCTTGAGTCAGAAGTTCTCTTTCCAGAACCTCAAAACTCACGCTAATGGATTCTTGAGGGAATGTTAGAGAGACCAATTCATCTCTCCCTTTCTCTGTCCTTCCTGCAGTTACTCACTGCCCCACAACAGACACACACACACACACACACACACACACACACACACACGCATGCACTCACACACTCTCTCACACATACTCATTCTCTCTCACGCACACATACACACACACATACACTGCTGCCACCCCTGCTGCTGCCACTGTAGCAGGACCTCAGCTACCTGCCCTGTGCAGGCCGCTCAAACCTACGCTGTAACACTTCTGGCTTTCCCCGCCGGACCAAGACCCATGGAACCTAATTGTCTAGGTTCAGCTTCACCCTTCTGGCGATAGAAGACAACACCCTGGACTTCGTTTCCTTCTTTTAGAATAATCTTGTAATTCTTTGACATCTCTGTCACATTCTCATCCTTCAGATATGTCGGACCACCAAGACAGAATAGAATGAACTAATCCAGTTTTCTCAGCGTGGTTCCTGCACGAAGTCGCCTGGTTGCCTCGGAGCTTGCTTTGGTCTTTTATCCCTAGGTGGACGATTTCCCTTTGATTTCAAGTTCCCAGTACTTCTGGAGCCAGGGCCACCATACAAGGAGCTCGGTGCACCGCCCAGGGTGGGAATCAGTCCCCAAGGCCCTCAGGTATAGAGAACAATCCCCACATTTGGTGTCAACTGTTAGGAATGGAACTGGAGGGAAAAGATAGCCAGAGCAGTCTGACGAAGCAAAGAGCTTTACTTCTGCAGAGGACAGAGGAGCAGTGTTTAATCCAGTCAGAAGGGACCCCACTGGCGGTGACTCCTAACACGCAGGGACCCTGAGCTGACTTGAGGGGGTCAAAGTTCAGCCTCACGTTCTTACCCCACCAGCCGGTACAGAGCACTGCATCTGGTCGTCAGAGCGCAGCCCAGAGCATAGATTTCAATCTTAGGAAATGCTGACTCAGGAGAGACTTGCCAAAGGGCATTTTTACAATTTTTTTAATGGTGCTTTCCTTGTCTCATTGAACCCTTTGGTGGAAAAATGGTACAGTTCTTTTAAGCTCCCCACAATTATTCACAGAAGGCAACCAGCCACCAGTCAGCCACGTGGGAACACTTTTGCTTCAGAGCAGGCAACAGCTCACCTGTCCTAGAAATAACACTCCAGTGAAGAGTCTTCTTCAGTGGAGGACACTACAGACAGACAGACAGACAGACAGACAGACAGACACACACACACACACACACACACACACACACACACACACGAACATCCATACACATACACCCCTGCTGTGGCAAGATGTCAGGACATTATAACAATGTGTTGGCAATGAGGAGAAATGAATGAACGCAGGATAAGTGTCTGAAGTTCGGGAACTCTATTAAGCCTCTCCTGCCTTTTCCTCAACCCCAGCTGGACCACAGTCCTTTTCCTGGTCCATTCTAATTCCATTCAGACACACCCACATGTACAATCTCCCCGATACCGCTTCCTTCCCTGTCCTTCTCAGGTTCTTCCTATTGGTCAAGCAGACAGAGAACCATTCTATTTGATTCTCCTATCGTCCCTTACAATAGGGTGGGCAGTATTATCTAGGTCCGTTTCCTCAGAGCGACAGCTAACCTAGCCTAGTACAGACGGACAGAAAACAATCCTCACTGCGTCCCATCCTGGCACATAAGGAACACTTTTGTGCCTCTCCTTCCTGACATTTGGAGTCTCTGTGACCCTACAATGTACAGGGAAGCCCCATAACATGAAAGAAGGCCAGGGCTCTAAGTTCTGCATGGACCCCAGCTTGCATCAGACTTGAACATAATAAACAAGAAAGGTTGTCATCGTGTCAAACCACTGAGGATTTCAGATTATTTCTAAAACATCTAGCCTGCCCTGAGCAAACAGGAAGACATGTGTGCACTTTATTGATTTATTTATGTTACGTGTACAATTGTTTTGTCTGTATGTATGTCTACACACCATGTGTCCCTAGTGCCAGCGATGGCCAGAGAAGGATATGGGTTCTCCTGGAACTGGAGCTCTAGATGGCTGTGAGCCACCATGTAGGTGCTGGTAGTTGAAATTGGGTCCTCTGGAAGAACAGCCAGTGCTCTTAACCACTGAGTCAGCTCTCCAGCTCAGGTGTGTAGATTATTAAGAAGGATGTGTAAAACCCAAGAACTGAAAGAATACGTGTGTGTGTGTGTGTGTGTGTGCAAACATTGTGTTTGTGTGAGAGAGTGAAAAGACTGAAAAGATGGCTGAGTTGCTAAGAGCACTTGTTGCTCTTTCAAAAGACCTAGGTTCTGTTCCCAGCACCGACATAAGGCACAATCAGCCATTAACCCCAGCTCCAAGGGATTCAACAGTGTCTTCTGGCCTCTGAGAGCACCAAACAGGCATGTGACACACATACACACATACAGGCAAAACTCTGTCACACACACACACACACACACACACACACCCCTAAATAAATACATCTAAAACCTTTTTTTAAAACTGTATAGGTATTGAAACATCGCCTTGTTTTCAGGCCATCGCATCTAGAGAGTGTTCTGCCATGGCTCAGTCAACCCCACCCTTGGTCCTTCCTGATGGTCTAGGAACATCTGGTTTATCTCTGTTAAAAATGACAAGGAGAAAAACCGTCTTGCAAGTTGATTACAAAGATGAGGAGAATGTTTACAGTGCGCCAGGTACGGAAGCTGGCAGGCAGCAGGGCCGAGTGAGCATCTAGTCGGGGCGGCAGCTCACAGAAACGCGCAGCGAGCAACATCAGAGCCAGGGACAGAGCCCGGCGTTCCAAAGGTGAGCCCCAAGTGGCCCCTACCGTGCCCTTGGTTTCCCTGAGTCCTGCTTTGTGCTGCTGCCAACCAACCACCTGTTCGTCATAAAGGAGCCCTTGTTAGTTCTTCAGGAGCAGGCTGCAAGTCTCCTATGAACATTCTCGGTTTTTTTTTTTTGTTTTTTTTTTTTTTTTTAAAGGGCTGGGATTAAACCTTGGGCACGGTTTGAATGATAATGGAATGAATCGTGTTATCACAGAATTCTGCGGCACTTGGAACAGAGGTGACAGAGGGGTCACGCACAGAAAAAGGCATTTCAGGAATGAGGGTTGGTTTTTATTTATTTATTTATTTATTTATTTTGGATATTTTACTTATTTACATTTAAATTGTTATCCACTCTGGAAACCCCCTATCGCATCCTCCCTCCCCCTGCTTCTATGAGGGTGTTCCCCCACCCACCCACTCCCGCCTCCCCAACCTGGCATTTCCCTTCACTGGGGCATGAGCACTCCCAGTACCAAGGACCTCTCCTCCGGAAATGAGAAGGGTTTTTTTGTGGTCTCCTTCATTGGCTTTAAACCTGCCTGGGTCTCACTGCGCCCTCTGGTGGCTGAGAGTTGAATTGGCTTTGCTTGTTCCTACACTCTCTATGGATGGGAATTCTCATGCTGGATGGAGCGTGGGAACCTCTTCGGGTGGAAGATGCCAGGAATCAGCTTTCCACCCACCAGCTCCCTAAGAAGGGTCAGGGAGGAGCCTGCATAACGCGCAGGCAGAGACTAACCTCGGGGTTAGGCTGCCTGAAGCCCTCAGAGTGGTAAGAGTCTTCCTCCCTCCAAAAGTATACAGAAAGAGGAAATGGTTTCTAGGCAAACGGGTAAGGAAACCACTACAAACAAGAAGAAATGGGGGCAGAGAAAAGTTAAGACATCTTTCCTGGATGCAGATTCCTGGTTACATGCGGAGCACTGGGGGGAGGGGTGTGGTCATTCATCTCCCAGAAGATACTGAGGGCTAACTTTCACCAGGCATGTGGTAGGCAGCACCACACTGCTGCCAGGCTTCCCAAGCACACTTATCTTCGCCCTGCTATGCCAGCGAAGTGAGCAGTACAGTCCCCAGGACGAAGAACAAGGTACTGGTGAAGACAGCCTGAAACCCTGCAGCCACTGCCATGGTGCAGGGACTCACTCCTGAAGGGGAGCTTTCCTGGGTTCTAGGGCAAGTTCAAGAAGTCTAGAGGAGGGGTTGAGGATTTAGCTCAGTGGTAGAGCACTTGCCTAGCAAGCTCAAGGCCCTGGATTTGGTCCTCAGCTCTAGAAAAAAAAAGTCCAGAGGAAGGTGGCACTTTCTAAGGATTTTGGAAAAAATAAATTAAGCCAAATGAAATAGCTTTTTGTGTCGTAGCAGTTCTTGGAGCTGCTGCTGCTGCTCCTCCTCCTTCTTCCTTTTCCTCTTCCTCTTCCTCCTCCTCTTCTCCTCTTCCTCCTCCTCTTCCTCTTCTTCCCCTTCTTCCTCTTCCTTTTCCCCCTCTCCCTCTTCCCCCCTTACCCCTTCTCCTCCTCCTCTCCTCCTCTTCTCCTTCCTCTTCCTCCTCTTCCTCTCCCTCTTCCTCCTCTTTCTCTTCCTCTTCCTCTTTTTCCTCTCCCTCTTCTTCCTCTTCCTCTTCTTCAAATTTTATTTGTGTGTTTGGCCCTGTCTTAGTTAAAGTTTCTGTTGCTATAATGAAACACCATGACAAAAAAGCAAGTGGGTGAAAAAAGAGAGTTTATTCAGCTTACACTTCCACACCACTGTTCATCATTTCTAAGGAAGTCAGGACAGGATCTCACATAGGACAGAAACCAGAAGGCAAGAGCTAATGCCGAGGCCATGGAGGGTGCTGCTTATTGCCTTGCTCCTCATGACTTGTTCAGCCTGCTTTCTTATAGAACCAGGACCACCAGCCGAGGGATGGCACCATCCACAATGGGCTGGGCCTTCCCCATCAATCATTAATTAAGAAAATGCCTTACAGCTGGATCTAATGGAGGCATTCTCTCCATTAAGGTTCCCTCCTTTCAGATGACTCTAGTTTGTGTGTCAGGTTGACATAAGACTAGCCAGCACAGGCCTATATGTATATCTGAGCGCCATGTGCTTGCCTGATGCCTGTGGAGACCAAAAGAGGCTGAAAGATGCCCTGAAGTTGGAGTTTCAGGCAGTTGTAAGCCACCGTGTGGGCACTGGGAACCAAACCTGGATCCTCTGTAAGAGCAGAAAGGGCTCTTTACTACTGAGCCAGCTCTCCAGCCCTGGGATTCCTGGAGTCCCAAGGACACTGCTGTCCATAAGAGTTGGTATATGGAGCGTAGGGGATGGAGGGCGCACTTCCATATTTACTTGCACACTACTGCCTACTGTTTACAGCGTGTCTTACAAGATGTGGCCCAAGATCCACTTAAGGAACACGTGTTTAACTGGAGTTTTAATTGCCCTGGCTGTAACAAAATACCTGAGGCAATCAACTTGGAACATGGAAAACCATTTATTCCGACAGTTTTGGAATTTCTAATCCAGGATTAATATGTCCTGGCATTTCAAGTCTGTGACAGCATCATGACATCATTTGTGACAGAACAAAACTGCTCACCTCATGACTGGAAAGTGACAAAGACTGAATATTCTTAGACCCCCCCCCCCCCCGCTCCCTTCAAGAACACACCCCCAGTAACTCATGAGGTCCGCCACTAAGTCTCCCCTCCCGAAAGTTCTACCATCATGGTGTCATCCTAGGAGCCAACCCTTTAAGTGTGTTTGGGCCCTGTCTTAGTTTGGGTTCTATTGAAACTCACAATAGAAAATGTTTAATTGGGGCTGGCTTACAGTTCAGTGGTTTAGTCCATTATCATCATGGTGGGAAGCACGACATCTTGCAGGCAGACGTGGTGCTGGAGGCGCTTGGAGTTCTGCATCTTCATCCTTCAGGAGACCGTCTTCAGTGGGCATCTAGGAAGAGGCTTTCTAGAACTGGGGGGAGCTTGAGAGCTTGAACGTAGGAGACCTCAAAGCCCACCTACACGGTGACACACTTCCTCCAACAAGGACCCACCTCCTAATAGTGCCACTTCCCATGGGCCAAGCGTATTCAAACCACCACAGTCCCTTAGGAGATTTTCAGACTTCAGCCACCTGTTTCCGCAGCGTCTCGCCAGCAAAGGGGTTCTTGTGGTAGAAGGAGCACTAGGCTAAGAGTCAAAGGAGTCCTGCCTGGGCTCCCATTAGTGTGATTCTGCCCTTTGGGTTCTGTTTCTTCTCTGTAAACTGAAAACACTCCACACTGCCTCAGGGGTGCTTGGGCGCCCCTACATTCACCAGCCATGGTGTCCATAATGAAGAAATGTGCCCTCCTGGCCAATTTCTCCTGTTTATCTTTTCTGTGCTGATGGTTTATTAATGCCTCTGTTTTGAATGACAGTTTGCCAAAATGGCTTCCAGACCTGTGGAGTAGTTGATCTCCAAGGACAGTTTCAGACATATGCGGTTGTCTATGTTTATCAGCCAGATAGAATACCCTGGAGTTTACATTTTCACCAGTATGGGTATTTGTAGTACACACACGTCTCAAGATCCTGGGACAACTATTGGCCCCATGCCGCTAAGCAATTGGGCATAATAAAAGAGAGACTATTGGGGCTGTGTTAGAAGCTTCAAGGGTACAGAAATTGAGTAACAGTCACCTGTGGGAGGGAAAAAAGGTCATTAATCCCCAGAGCCCAGATCAGGGCACCTGGTGGTGGTGGGATGACACAGCTGCTCCATGTTTTAAAATTCATGGGCAACACCAAGCAACAGGAGACTTTATGCTAGCTCTTCAGCCAAACTACGTTTTGCAATGCTCGCCTCCCGCCACCCCTAATTCATATGTGGAACTCCAAACCCCCATTTACCTCAGAGCATGACTTTGTTTAGACAGGTCTTCCCAGAGGCAGTTCAGTCAAAATGGGTCTATTTCAGTGGGCCGTCATCCAGTCTGACTGGCCTCTCTAGCAAAAAGGGTTAGCAGGACTTAGAGATGTGTGGAAGGAAGATGGAGTAAAGGGGCCGGAGAGAAGATGGCTGTCTAGGAGGAAGCCCTGCAGAAGAGCTTCCCTCAGCTCAAAGACTGACTCTGTGTGGCAGGATATTTGACCCCACTGTGACCCTCAAGACTGTGTTGTTTACAGGAAATACCTGTTTCCAGTTGTGGTGTGGTGTAGGGGTTGGTTTGATGGCTGCTTGTATTCAAATGCTAATTTCCATATCCTGAGATCTGTACCCCAAGACCAGCAGATGCCTTGTTGTATAAACCTCGCCCCCCCAAGTTGTCCATGATTAGTTAGTAAAGATGCTTACAGCCTGTAGTTGGGCAGAAGAGAGTAGGCAAGGCTTTGGATCCTGGGCTTGGGGTCTGAGGCAGGGGATGACAAGGGAAGAGAGGACACAGAAAGAGAAGGAAGAAGTCACTACCGGGTGTGACAGTACCTGGTCTACTGGAATATGAGAGGCCCAGGCAGATCACAGCAAGTGATATCTCAGGGTTATTGGAAGTAGACAAAATAGCACAGAAGATTGCCCAGCTCTATTGCTTTTAAGGCTTACTATAAATATAAAGGTTTTGTGTGAGCTAAGGCGGGGTATAAACCCCCAAATAATATTTACCCAACAGTGTGGCTCAGCGTTAGCGTACAATTTTAATCCTTCTGGCTGGCATACAAACACACTCTTAGAACACACCTTTAATCCCAAACAATGAAGGTAAAATTTGTAGAAGGAAGCACCCAAGTTTGAAAGCGATGTCTATTCGAGTGTCAAAGTGATGAATCAGAGAAAGATTTGACAGAATAAGATACGTCCAACTCTCATGAGGACAGTTGTACAGAGGCAGGTTGCAGAGAGAGAGAGAGCAAGCTAGGCGCGGGTGAAGACGGAACGAGACAGAGAATGGGAAGGAGCCTGAAGGTTAGAACAGATTGTCGACGTTAGTATGAGGCCAAGCAGAGCAATTCAGTCAGAAGCTGAAAGAAGCCAGTTTGAATCAGTCAGCATGGAGAGGACTTTTGATCAGCCAGTGAAGCTCAGAAAGAGCTGGGGAGGGCGAGCTCATTCATGAGCAAGTCTCAGAGGCTGAAAACACTCTAAGCCTAGACGAGATTTTATGGAGGCTAGATGCTTCCAGGGCTGGGCCTAGTTTAGCAGATGAAGGCAGGAAGCCTCTGAAATGATAATTACATCAGGTAAATAAAAGATATTATTACACCTCTACTCTTTCAGGCTTCCAGCTTTGCTTTCAGGGGTGTGAGGCAGGGTGGTTATAAGCCTGTGTTCTTCCTCCCCTCCCCTCCCTTCCCTTCCCTTCCCCTTCCCTCCCCTCCCCTCCTCTATTCTCCCTTCCTCTTCCCTCTCTCCCTCTCCTCGTTCTCCTCCCATAGGGATAATCTCTTGTGTACTGTGTAAGAGCATCACCCTGTCAATAAAGAGCTGAACAGCCTATAGGAAGGCCGGGAGAAAATAGGCGGGACATCGGCAGAGTTAAGAACTCTGGGAAAGTCAGGTGCAGGGTATTTTCCATGGAAGAAATCAGATGGATGAAACTGAGGAGAGGTAACCAACCACATGGCAGACACAGAATAATGTAAATGGATTACAAACTAGCTGGAGAACAAGCCTAGCTTAGGCATTATATATAAGCCTCCATATCACTATTGGGGAACCGGGGCAGATGTAGAAAAGCCACAAACAGTTACATCCACCCCTGTTTCCATTCTCCTTCCCATCTCTTCCTTTGGGAAGGGGAGTTGAGAATTTGCAGAGTTGCCTTGATTTGTGTGGATCAATCTGTAAGCCCTTAGCTACTGTTCCCTGGCTGTCTGCTGCTCCATGCCTGTCTGCTGCTCCCTGGCTGTCTGCTCCTCCCTGGCTGTCTGCTGCTCCCTGGCTGTCTGCTCCTCCCTGCCTGTCTGCTCCTCCCTGCCTGTCTGCTCCTCCCTGGCTGTCTGCTCCTCCCTGCCTGTCTGCTGCTCCCTGCCTGTCTGCTGCTCCCTGGCTGTCTTCTGCTCCCTGGCTGTCTGCTGCTCCCTGGCTGTCTGCTGCTCCCTGGCTGTCTGCTGCTCCCTGGCTGTCTGCTCCTCCCTGGCTGTCTGCTGCTCCCTGGCTGTCTGCTGCTCCCTGGCTGTCTGCTGCTCCCTGCCTGTCTGCTGCTCCCTGGCTGTCTGCTGCTCCCTGCCTGTCTGCTCCTCCCTGCCTGTCTGCTGCTCCCTGGCTGTCTGCTGCTCCCTGCCTGTCTGCTGCTCCCTGGCTGTCTGCTGCTCCCTGGCTGTCTGCTCCTCCCTGCCTGTCTGCTCCTCCCTGCCTGTCTGCTGCTCCCTGCCTGTCTGCTGCTCCCTGCCTGTCTGCTGCTCCCTGGCTGTCTGCTGCTCCCTGGCTGTCTGCTGCTCCACGGCTGTCTGCTGCTCCCTGGCTGTCTGCTGCTCCCTGGCTGTCTGCTTCTCCCTGGCTGTCTGTCTGCTGCTCCATGCTTCTCCTTGCTCTCTGAAACAGTATAAGCAAAGCCCAAGTCAGATTTTGTTTTACAAATTGCCTTGGCCACGGTGTCTCTTCACGGAAATAGGAAAGGCACTAAGACAATGATCTTTACGTGTCAAAATAAGGGGGTTCATCCAAGTAGAGTTTAGATAAAGTGCAGGACTTTAAAAATAGTAGAGAATTAGAAAGAAACCCAACTAAGGAGACAGCTTGCTGGGTGAGTGGTATGGACTTGTAATACAGCACCCCAGGAGGCTGAGGCAGGAGAATGGAGCCTTCGACCTGGGCTGCAGAGAGCCTCTCCACTAGAGGGGAGGGAAGGGACAGAGGTGGGGAGGAAGAAGGGGAGGAGAGAAGGGAGAGAAAGATGGAGAAGAAAGGGAGGTAGCAGAGGGAGGAGGGGAAGCCTCAAGGGCCAAGTGACCTTACCTGGCAGGTTAGCTTTTCAATTTCCCTATTAACGCTCATAAACACCAAGTAAACCAGGTATAATCTCTCTGTGTGTGATAGGTATAATATATCTGTCTCTGTCTCTGTCTCTCTGTGTCTCTCTGCCACTCTGCCTCTGTCTATCTCTGTGTGTGTCTCTGTCTCTGTCTCTGTCTCTGTCTGTCTCTGTCTCTGTCTCTGTGTGTCTCTGTCTCTCTGTCTCTGTCTCTGTCTCTTTCTCTCCGTCTCTGTCTCTCTCCCTCTCTCTCTCTCTCTCTCTCTCTCTCTCTCTCTCTCTCTCTCTCTCTCACACACACACACACACACACACACACACACACAAACTTAAAACAAACAGAACCACACAGATGACCTCTAACCTCTTCAGATGACCTCTAACTTCTTCAACACTGGGGAATGGATGCCCTGAGCAGCAGCAGCAGCAGCAGGACCAGGCTGCTCGAGTCAAAACAACTCTGCAAACTCTCAACAGGACCCCACACACACACCACACGGTCCCCCGCGCCCCCCCACCCCGCCACAGCCAAAGAAGAAGACGATGCGGAAGAACGAGAAGAAGCTTGCCACAAAGCCCAGGGTGCAGAACGTCCCTTGGGCACAGAGGTGGGGGAGGCTGCAAAAGGATCTGTGCAAGGATGTGGGTTGAGCTCAGAAATAAGTTCTGTACCAGTCGCGCTAGAAGGAAAGAGCCTTCTGAGAGAAAATTACCTGAACCGGAAGGAAACCACGCTGAGCAGGGCAGGAATACCCTGACTGAGGGTGTTAGGATTGGGGGATGGGCGGCTGGAAAAACACGTGTCGAACAGCATCACCTGATGAAGGCCCTGGAGACTCAGCAGGGCTCTCCCCGGACTGCAGCACATAGCTACAAAGACAAGCTTGGAATTAAGAGATGTGGTAGCCTTCAGTTTTGAAGCTAGGACAGGGAGTATCCCAGGACATTTCCTTCCAGCCTCCACCTCCCCGTGGGTTCCTGTTGGGAGGAAACTTCTCCAAGCCTAGAATAGGCTCCAAGTTCCAGCAGGAGGAAGAAGAGGAGTACTGCTTAGCGTCTGTCCCCAGATTACAACTGACTGAATGGCATCAGAAGGAGGAGTGGCCCACCACGGCATGCATGGTGCCCCACTGTCCATCTCCAGCCTCAGCTGCAGCACCACGGGTCAGATTCTCCAGAGCTCAGCCCTGCCTGTCCAGCAGCCCTGACTTCCCTCATCGGAGCTGAAATAACACTAGTGATCCCAATCTTCTGCCAGCTTCCGGGCCCCTGTCTTGTTTCTAGGGACCTGAGTGAAGTCAAGTGCTCTTGCTCCCCCTGATAATGTGTCTTTGTTGGTTGCTTTCCTCCCAGCACCATATCCGTAGCTTCCTGAGGCCAGCACTGTGATGGTTTGTATATGCCTGGCCCAGGGAGTCACACTATTAGAAGGTGTGGCCTTGTTGAAGTAGGTGTGTCACTGTGGGTGTGGGCTTTAAGACCCTCACCCTAGCTGCCTAGAAGCCAGTATTCTGCTAGCAGCCTTCAGATGAAGATGTCGAACTCTCAGCTCCTCCTGCACCATGCCTGCCTGGATGCTGCCATGTTCCTGCCTCGATGATACTGGACTGAACCTCTGAACCTGTAAGCCAGCCCCATTAAATGCTGTCCTTATACGAGTTGCCTTGGTCATGGTGTCTGTGTACAGCAGTAAAACCCTAACAAGGACAGCACCCTAACCAATCTCTGAAGTCCAGCTCCAGGGAATCTGTGTTACAGTGCGGGAAGGGAATCAAGTATGGTGTCATATACCTATAATTCTAGTCTTTGGGAGGGTAGAGCCCCCAGGGTCAGCCTTAGCTTCATAGTGAGTTCAAGGTTGGCCTTTATGAGGTCCTGAATTTAAAACTGAGGGGAGTGGGGGGATTAGATGCTGGAACTTGGGACTTGGTGTCAGCACAATGTATAAGTACCAGTGGCGTAGAATAATGAAGAGGTCATGACATCTCACATGCTCAAACCCACAGCACTAGCTGGACAGCGTCTATTCAGTGAATCCAGAACCTAAAGGGCAGAGAGTGTGGGACTCTAAAAGCAATGAACTTGCACTGGCTGCTTATGAATCTTGGCTGGCACATGTTAGGTTAGCCTTGTTTCACCTCAGAACACTGTGGAAAGGAAGTCCCCATGTCAGTGTTTACAGACAGTCTTAGGCCCTGCCTCTAGAGAGAGGACTGCTCAAAGGCCCCAGACCTACCTGTAAGAACGACAGTGCTGTAAGGGGGCTTTCTTTGCTGACAACTTGGCTCTAATGGAAAAGGAGTGGTGCAGGGTCTGGGATGGTGATATTGAACAATGCTCTCAAAAGCCTGGACCTTCTGAGCTGCCATGGTACCTCTCACCTCGTAGCAGCTCTCTCTTGCTTCAGCACTGTTCATCCATGAGGCTGAGACAGAAGGTTCATATTAGCGCAAGAATGAAAACTAGCCAGGCATGGTGACATAGGCTTTAGTCACAGCACTGGAGAGGGAGAAGCAGGCAGATCTCTGTGAGTTCAAGGCTAGCCTGGTCTACATAGTGAGTTCGAGGACCGTTATGGCTAGACAGGGAAATAAATCAAAAGAGAACGGGGTGGCAATGCATCCCAACCGGAATGAGGATCCAGATGTTTTGCAGAACAGCAGCCTGGGTGTATCAGCGAGGCATTTCTGAATGGTAGAAACACTGGAACACGTAGACGGAGTGCAGCAGATGGCTCTCCCTGATGTGGGCGGGCCTCACCCAACCCACTGAAGAACTCAGAGAACAAAAAGGCTGAGTGGGAGACAGCTCTGCCTGGCTCCGTGAGCTGACACACCGCCTTTTCCTGGGTCTCAAAACCTCTGTTTAGACTAACATGTATTGTCTGTCCTGGATTTTCAGCTTAGAGGCTCTCGGTGCCCATAATCCTGTGAGCCCATTCCTTATAGTAAACCTCTTTCTTTCCAGAGACCATCCACCCCTATGGCTCTAGCTCTCTGCACAGCCTCGGTTGAGTACATGGGATAAATGAAGTAAATTCACTTGTGACTTAGGGGTTAATGGCTTGGCAAGGACTTGGAACCAGCTCTAATGCAAGACTGTGATGCCTCTTGGCCACTCAGACATGATGGTGGAGATTGAGGTCCCACTTGTCAGCCAGAAACCTCGAAAGGGCTTATTGTGTGAGGCAGGAGATGGCAGATGGTGAGGTAGGCAGATGGGCTGCAGTAAGAGGCAAATGCATCCACACTTGGAATACATATCCATGGAGGGAGAGAGGTCCAACGTCATCAACTTGCCATTGGGAAACTGGACAGCTTCTTGGGAGAGTGGTACCATACTCCTGGTGAGCAGTTTGCCTCTGCTATTGGCTACAGCCATAGCTAGCCTGCCCTAGCAAGGGAGAACTCGTGTTCTTGGGCCCAAGCATAGCCTCCTTTCCTGCCACTATGACGCATGTGCGGCTGGGGAAGGCGGTGACATCATTCGGTACACCTGATTTTTAAACCTCTCCTGCAAAGGACATTTTTGATTGGACATCGTATAAGATGCAAAAAATATTACCTGTGCCTACGCTGAAGGTCTACCTATTTCCAGAGGTCAGGTCTGGGTCAGATGTAGCTAAGGTTCTCGTCCTCTTATTTAATTAAATCAAGGTTCACACAGATTTGCAAAGGAAGCAGGTCACGTCATTCAAAAGCAAAGCAACGGAAAAAATATATTGTCAAGAATAACAGTGGGTCACATGAGTGAAGGTACTCAAGGGTCCTGATTGTCGTTTGGGGTCTCCATCTACGGAGTTCAAGAGACGATGTTTGGTTGCTAGGAGACATGGTATATGGAGGTTGTTTTCTGTTTTGATGTGTAGGCTTATAAGTCATATATCTGTTTTACTGTACATGTCCCTCACCATAAAGCATATGATTTTAACCATGCACATGACCAATTATACACACGGTGGCAAACAGGAGACTCCCCTTAAAAGTTCAGAGGATAGAGTTTGCATTATCGTTCTTGCACCCCAAAGTAGTTCGCACCCAAATCAGCCCTCCTGCCCTCTCGCCAGATGGATTGGCAATGTATCTGAATCAAGTGAGCTGATGGTTAAATGGAGGAGTAATTTATGTCTTTGTTCACAGAGAGGCGTGCAGGCTGCTCCTTGTCCTAGGAGGCTTACAGGTTGCCAGGTTCTTGTTCAGAGGGGAATATGTGTGTTTGGTGCACATAGGTAAGAGTTTCAGACCACCTGGGACATTATGAGAAGAGAGGTGTGTGTGTGTGTGTGTGTGTGTGTGTGTGTGTGTGTGTGTGTGTGTGTGTGTGTTATAGCCCAACCCAAGCAGAGTCCCAAGCTGCTAAGTTATTCCCTATGCTTGCCTGCCTCACAGCCACATAACTTTCCCAGACTACCTTGTCACCAATTCGTAAGTCTCTGCTCTGTCCAAGTTCTTGGGTTTTTGTACCAAACCATTTCCAAATGCTTATGAATCAACAAAGAGTCATATTCTGAACCACTAGTCTTTGTGTCCCTAAACCTAAACAAGTTGCCAACCTGATTTCCAGTGTTGGGCCATATTCAGAGGTGAGACCTCTAAGAAAGTACTGAAGGTTAAATGAAACCATGAGGGTGGCCTTTGGTTTGGTATAATTACTAAAAACATTGAAGAATCTCATCCTCCATTCTTCCCTCCCTCCTTCTTTCCCTTCCCTTTCTTTCTCCTTCCACACACACCAAGGAAGGGCCGTGTGAGAACACAGTGAGAAGGCAGCCATCTGTAAAGAAAGCAGAGAGCCCCCAACACACACTGAGTCAGCTGGCACCTTGACCTTACGATTCTAGCGTCAAGAATAGTGAGAAAGACTCTCCGTTACTTAGGCTGCCCAGTGCATGGTGTTGTATCATGGCAGACAAATGACATACTCTATGATGTATTTATGTAAAGGTCTAAAACACGCAATGCTGCCATATGTTGTTTGGAGCGCACACATATGTAGTAATAATATAAATGTATGCCGGGATGGATCAATGCCACGTGTTAGAGAGTGGCTCCCTTTGCAGGGGAGAGCGTCGGAAACGGTGCCTCCGTAAGAGCCAGGAATTGTCAACCATGTGTCTTATCTCCTAGGGCGAATACTGGGCTGCTTTTTAAAATGTGCACGCTCTAGGGTGGGCCATGAGATCTCACTTGCCAACCATCCCAAGAGAGGTGACTCATTCCTGGCATTGGGGTGTTTATTTGTTACCCTCTGGTGTCAAATAGGGGAACTGCTTTTCCATTATAGGATAACTCTATTTAACTCTTTTTAAAAACATATATATGTGATGAGTAGTTTGGGGTCTACTTGACACAAGCTAAAGTCATCTGAGAGGAGGGAGCCTCAATGGAGAAAATGCCTCCTTAAGATTGGGCTGTAGGCAAGCCTGTGAGGCATTTTCTTAATTAGTGATTGATGGGGGAGGGCCCCGCCCATTGTGGGTGGTGCCATCCCCTAGGCTGATAAACCTGGGTTCTATAAGAAAGCAGGCTGAGCAAGCCATGGAGAGCAAGCCAGTGCACATTCCTCCACGGCCTCTGCGTCAGCTCCTGTCCCCAGGCGCCTGCCCTGCTTGAATTCCTGCCCTGACTTCCTTCAATGATGAACAGTGATGAGGAAGTGTAAGTCAAATAAACCCTGTCCTCCCCAAGTTACTTTGGTCGTGGTGTTTTGTCGCAGCAGTAGAAACCCTCAGTAAGACAGTAGGTGTGTGTATTATGAAGCTTCTACAGTAGTCAGTTTCTATGTGACTTTTTAGAAAAGGTCTTCAGTATTATTCACCTCCAGTTTCCCTCTGCCACATGGTCCCTTCCCTTCACCCTCCTCCGTTTAACCCTTCCCGTTCCATTATTCTCCTTTAGTCCTGTATTAGTTACTTTTTCCTCTGTTGCTGTGTTTTTAACCATAGCCTAAAACAACTTACAGAAAGGGGGGTTTATTTTGGCTTATGGTTCCAGAGGATAAGAGTCTATCACGGTGGGGCATGGTAGGAAGGCAGACAGAGTGGCTGAAGCAAGAAGCTGAAAGACCACGTCTCAACCACAGGCATAAATCAGAGGCAGAAAACCAGAGACAGGGCAAGGTTATACACTCTCAAAGCCCCTCCTCCAGCAAGGCTGCACCCCTAAACCTTCCTAAATAACACTACCGACTGGGTATCAGGTGTTCAAATGCCCAAGCCTAGGGGGGTTGTTCTCCCTCACTCAAACACTACAGATGCTGTATATTACTGTGTGTTTTCTCCCCTGCCTTGAACTCCACCCTCGTGGCCCCTCGCTAGTTTCGTAACCTCTGCAGGTACTCCAAATGAAATGCACAGACCTTAAGATTCGACGCTAACATTCACAAATAAGAGAAAGCACACAGTGTTTGTCTCCTCTGTCTTCTGGGTTGCCTCCCACAGAACAGTTGTTCCCAGCTCCATCGGTTTACCTGTGAATTTCCTAATTTCGTTTTTTTTCTTAACATTGTGTGTTGGAGATTTGATTTGTGCTTACATGGGAATTCACACGTCCACTGCAGGTCCCGGCCAACAGTTGGTTTTTTTGAATGGTCAATAAAGAGCCAACAGCCAATGGCTGGGCAGGGGGACAAAGCAGGACTTTTTAGGATTTTCAGGCAAGAAATGCAGAGAGAGAGACAGAGAGAGAGAGAGAGAGAGAGAGAGAGAGAGAGAGAGAGAGAGAGAGAAGTACAGGAGGGAGAGCCCTCTGACATGTAAGAATCAGGGATCTTACTCCCCTGACTGGATCTGGAGTAGCAGAGCTGAACTACAGATTTAGCAAATATTACCTCAGGAATATCAGAGGGGACTGTGTGTCCACCATGTGGAGGTTCAGGAGTAGCCCAGCCGTTGAGCTGACTTAGGGCATATTAAAATAGTGCTGCACATTTGTATCTTTCATTCAGGGACTTCAGAGAGTTGGGCCAGGTAGAATCGCACCCCTGCCCCAGGCTGGAGAATAAAGAGTGGATGAACAGTTTACCACTGCCATTGTGTAAATGTCCCACATTTTTATTACCCATTTATTAGTCGATGGGCATCTCGGCTGCAGTGACTAGAGCATCAATGGACTCTGAGGAGCAGGCACCTCTGAGGTAGAATACAGAATCCTGTGGGAACGTGGCCAAGAACGGTGATTGGATCATCTGGTAGATCTGTTTCCAGCCTCTTGAGGAACCACCACACTGATCTTTCCCCACCAGTGAATGAATGTTCTCTCCCTACCTCCATGCCAGTATTTGTCATCATTTTGAAGTCTCAAAGCAGTTTTAATTTGCATTTCCATGATGGCTAGGGATGTTCAGCATTTTAAAGAACTGTTTCTCAGCCAACACCACTGGAGAACTCTCTGTCTCATTCTATGCCCTTTTTGGATTTTCCCCTTGATGTTGGTTTATGTATTTACTTAACAATTATTTATCTTTCATATTCTTGAATCAGAGCATAGAGAACCCAAGCTGGTACACACCTGAAATTCATCCGTCGAGGCTGGCTTTTTATAGTGCTTTGTAGCTACCAGAGGACAAGAGTAATCGTAAAACCCACTTACAGACCCCAAGAGCTACAATACAACTGGCCCAGTGCACCAGCAGTGTGAGCATTCTGGAGGAAACAAACCATTATTTTAAATTGGATTTAAGTCCCTCTGTAGGTATAAACTTATACCTGGCAACATTACTAAGCCAAAAACTTATGGCCAGACAGGTCATAGGCCCTGGGAGAGAATTTATAACTATTATTCTGCTAAACGCAGTATAAGCCAATTGCTAATGACTCATTACTATACACATAGATTAGGGTATCTCTCAATGCTCATCAGAGAAGGTTCTAAGGGCACAAGTTAACCTTGATTGGAGGAGGAGGAGAGAACAAAGTTGGGTAGGAGAGGCAGTAAATCTGGGGGAACCGGGAGGGGGATGAATATGACCCAAACACCGTGTAGAAATTCTAAAAGAACTATCTAAATGAGAAAATATGTGCTTTATCTATCACGGTTTTTAGAGATACTTATCTATTATGTTTATGCATACGTGCATTTTGCTTTCATGTATACATGTGCACCACACACATGCAGGGCCCGTGGAGGCCAGAAGAGGGTGTTAGACCCCGCGGGATTGGAGTCATACATGGTTGTGAGTCATTGTGTTAGATGCTGGGATTCAAACCCAGGTCCTCTGCAAAAGCAGCCAGTGCTCTTAACCGCTGAGCCAGCCCTCCAGTCCCCTACAAATCACTTATTTTTTTTACAGATTTAAGTGGGGGTCTGGATCAAGTCTTACCAAGTTAGACAAGCCAACATCCTCCAGAACACTGTCAGCTGGGTGGAGTCTGATTTTTTTTTCCTGTGTCTGCAACCAGAGGCTCCTGTGGGCCTTGTTTCCTCAGAGAATCCTTGCCTAACACAGGCGACTCTGGAAGAAGCCCATTTCTTGGATTCTAGATGCTGCAGATGATGAAGTCGGTCCCCATTTGTATCGCGTGCACCTGCCGCCTCTCTAGTGCGCTCCGTGTGCTTACACAGAGCTTCACTGTCTATCCCTCTTAGCTCTGTACTCCATTTTGCAGACCAGGAAACTGAGGCTCGGAGATATATTTTACCCAATGAGGATTTCACAGCAGAGTATACATGCTAAGCTCATTCATGCGCTGCCAGACCTTCAGAGGCAGGACCTTGGCTACCTTCTGTCACCCAAGCCAGTCCAACAGTGACCTGAGGCCGTGCTATACAAATGCTCTGTCCTGAGCACTTTAGAGCAGGGCCTTTTGTGGAAAGACTCGGGTACAGGACCGGTGACCACAGAGGCCACTGGTGAAGGACACACTGGCTGGCTATGCAGAGGTCAGAGGGTTCCTGGGCCACAGCAGCCCGGTTTCCCCCAGGTCTCCCCAACCTGTTCTCCGCTTCCTGTGCTGACTTCATGGGCACTTGTTACAAGTGCCACTAGAGGGCGCTGTTACTTTATTTTTTTTCTGGGACCGGAAGGCTTCCCAACGCCATTCAGAACTGTTCAAAGCAGGATTCAGCCTGCCTCGAATGAATCCTGTACTGGCTTCAGAGAGATCAAACTCCCACTGCCAGCACCAGTAGCCATGACCCAGAGGAGGGAAGAGAGCACACTTCCAATGAGGCTTCTGCACGCTATCCAGCTTGTATATGCTTAGATATTAATTATAGCCAATAGTAATTACAGCCAATAGCAACGCTTAGTGCGCACAAGGCAGTGCTATATACAAATAGGGACTCACTGATATATGCGTGCAGAAGCACAGAGAGGTTAAATAACATGCCAAGGTCACACAGCTAACTTTTCCTGGAATTGCTTCAAAGGAGAGTGGGACAATCTGTCACTCTTGCATGCAATGACACCCAAGTGGCTTCGTGGATCACGGTCCACTGGAATGGAGAAGAGTCTGCAGACAGTTCTTCACCTTCTGCCCTAAGGACCAGCCATACTCTAGATCCTGTCAGCCTTACCTGCTATCCCTGGGTCCCTGTCAAAGCCCATGGCCTTGAGGTGTCAGTGAGAAATAACCCTGAAGTGTGCTGTTCTCAAGACCACAGTGCCATTTCTAATGATTTAATGACACAGCATTGAAGAACACTAATCAGGAGGTGGGTCATTGGCATGCCAGTGTGAATTTTCACAGACCCAAGACTCTGGAGGCCCTGGGACTTACTTGGGAAAGAAAAGAAAAGAAGAGAAGAGAAAAGAAAAGAAAGAAACTGGGCAGGTGGCAATATGCCTTTGATCCCAGCACTTGAGCGGCAGAGGCAGGAGGATCTCTAAGTTCCAGGCCAGGCTGGGCTACAGAGGGAGTTCCAGGCCATTTTCCTATGAGCCACATCTGTCTCCTCTCCATCCAGAGGCAGTCCTTTGTCCTCCCAAAACAAATACCCCTCCCTTCTCTCCCTTGCTCCTTTCCTCCTCCCCTCTCCTGTGTTCCCTTCCCCTTCTCTCTCTTCCTCTGTCTCCTGTCTTTGTTCCTTATCCCTGCTCTCTGTCCCTTTGGGACAAATAAATCTCCTTCGTGCTGAGCACTTGGTCTAGCCGTGTCTTGAGCCAACCCTGCCGTTCCCTTCAGGTCCCACAATGCATCATTCTCCCCCTCCTGTTATTTGCATGGCGCTCTTTACTTCAAAAGATGGAAACCATTTTTTTTATTTTGAGCTGATTTTTAGTCATTACAGTGAAGGGACAGGACATTCTAAGACCTTCGTGGCTATGTCTTCCTTCAAGTGCTGTGGTCTCTTAGAACAACCAACACATGATGTGTAATAGTTTCATTCCTCCAAGACTGAAACATTGCATCCTGCAGGGAAGCTCCTTAAGCAGGAAGGTAAGCAACTCAAAAGAGCACCAGGAAGTCCCTGAAACTGACCAAATTTACTAGGTCCCTCTGTGCCAAAGTAAACAATAAAAGCTATCAGAGGAAAGGAAACTGAGCTGCAAAGAAGACTTTAAACCACACCAGCTTTGTGGAAGAAGAAGAAACCAGCTGAACTGCCTGGAAGAGGTATAGAACAACAGAATCACCTAGAAAGTTCTCTCTAACCTGCTGAGCTGCCTGCAGGCTGTGTATTGTGCTCCTGTCACCCATGCTGAGGTGGACTGTCTTGGTGAGGTAGCTGTCTGAGTAATTTCATCTCCTATAAGTAACCCCTCACCCATATTCCTGTAAGTAAACACAATAAAACTTACTGTCTTAGAGTTTCTATTCCTGCACAAAACGTCATGACCAAGAAGCAAGTTGGGGAGGAAAGGGTTTATTCAGCTTACACTTCCACATTGCTGTTCATCACCAAAGGAAGTCAGGACAGGAACTCACACAGGGCAGGAAGCAGGAGCTGATGCAGACGCCATGGAGGGATGTTACTTACTGGTTTGCTTTCCCTGGCTTGCTCAGCTTGCTCTCTTATAGAACCTGAGACTACCAGCCCAGGGATGGCACCACCCACATGGGCTGGGCCCTCCCCCCTTGATCACTAGTTGAGAAAATGCGTTACAGCTGGATCATGGAGGCATTTCCTCAACTGAGGCTCCTTTCTCTGTGATAACTCCAGCTTGTGTCAAGTTGACAGACAAAACCAGCCAGTGCACTCACCAAGTTGGATTTTAATGGTGTCCGCACAGCTGTGAGACCCCTATCTGGGGTGGGTAGATGTACATATTGTGTCTCCCAGGAAAAGTGTGAAAACACACAGCAACACCCCATCTCAGAAAGCAGCTGTCATGAGTAAGAGGCCCATGCCACCCCACTTCAGAAACCATTGCTATAGATAGAGGTCTTACTGTGGAGGGAACGTGATATAGGGCCTTTTGAGAATTTAATAATTATACACAATCTTCCAGTTAGACACACATGAAGGCATTTTGAGGTCTTCATTGTCACTATTATTTTGTTTTGAGATGCGGTCTTAACAATGCATTTGCATCTGGCCTCTACCTTTCTGCCCTGAAGCTTTCTCACAACTCCCCCAAAATCTCTGCTAGGTGCAGAGATGGTTTTAAACCCACATGTGATGGTTTGAATATGCTTTGCGTGTGGGAAATGGCTCTATTAGGAGGTTTCGCCTGGTTTGAGGAAGTGTGTCACTGTGGGGTGAACTTTGCCATCTCCTTGTGCTCAAGCTCTGCCCAGTGCAGAAGATAGTCTCTCTGGGCTGCCTGGGAGAAGACAGCTTCCTTCTGGCTACCTTCAGATCAAGATGTAGAACTTTTGGCTCCTCCAGCACCACGTCTGCCTGCACACTGCCATGCCTCCTGCCAGGATGATAATGGACTGAGCCTCTGAAACTGTAAGCCAGCCCTAGTTAAATGTTTTCTTTTATCAGAGTTGCTTTGGTCACGGTGTCCCTTCACAGCAAGAAAACCCAAGCTAAAACACCAGGAGACCGGTTCAATGAATAATGATCAGCAGAGGAAATGTGATCCTTGGGGCACTGAAACCATAAGGGATAATAACTATTTTGGACTTGAGCATGCCTATTCTTGGTTGTCAACCTGACAGCTGTAGGAGAAAGTTATTTAGCAAAAGCACCAGCTCAGGAACCTCCCGAATGGCTTGCTCTCTCCCTCAACAATACAGATACAGGTCAAATTAGACCAGATTAAAAATAGATAAAGGCAGAGGTTTATTAGGAGGTAGCTCTCAGGCAGGGTCACTGACATCACAGGAGGGGTTCAGTAGAGTCAGTATCCAGGCTAAAGCAAGGGGTTTTTATAGAGCTTAGGAGAGGATTGTCAACTAGGACCTGGGATGGTGTCCGTACCTGGTCAAAAACTGAGTGGCTAGGCAGGCACTCTTGGATGGGCTGACAAAGGCTGAGACTGGTAGTGATGGATGGCATGCTAGCCCAGAGTCTTCTTCATTTGAATAGGGGGATTTAATCCATTCAGACGGAGTTGTGAGAAGGAGGGCAAACAGGGTTTCCCAGCTTGTGCAGGGGCAAGCAGGGGTTCTAGCCTAACACCCCCAAGACCAAATTCTCAGAACAAAGGGGATTTATTTCTCCTCAGAGGGACAAAGGGCAGGAATAAGGGACAAAGTCAGGAGATAGAGGATGAGAGAGAAGGGAAGGGAACAAGAGAAAGGGGACAGGGGTGTTTGTCCCAGAGAAACAAAAGACTGCCTCTGGACAGAAAGGAGACAGACGTGGTCCACAGGCAAATGGCAACTTATAAAGGGGAAAGGGGAAACCCTGTGTTAGAATGAGGTGCTTAATTTTAATTGGGCACATTAATTAGGTAAGCGAAGGGGGCTTTTGATCGCTGGACTTCAATACTTTCATAGCTGGACCTCTGTAGTCAGCCTCAGGAGGAAGAAGTGGCCAAATAAGGGAATAGACTTGGTGGCTGGCTTTAGGATGTCACCTATGGTTTCCAAGGCAGAGGGAAGGGGACAGGCAAGGCCTGCCAGCGCCACACTCTTCACACTCCAGCTGGCACGGTCCCTTCAGTACATCTGGATTAACCAAACCCTAAGTGTCGGCTTATACCTGTGAGGGATTTTCCTCAATTAAATGATTTGAGATGGGAAGACCTACATTTAGTCTGGATTTTTTTTTTTTTAATGGGGCTGGGGACCGAACCCAGGACCTTGCGCTTCCTAGGTAAGCGCTCTACCACTGAGCCAAATCCCCAACCCCTTAGTCTGGATTTTATGAGGTGAGGCGATCCACCTTAAATCTGGGCCACGCCTTCTGCCGGCAGCCTGTATAAATAAAGGACACAGAGGAAGGAAGCTTTTGCTGTTTGCCTGTTTACCCTCCATCTTGAATCACTGGCTTTAGAATCTAATTCAGCTTTCTAACGTATACTGAAGACTGGCTGAGACATCCAGCCTGAACAACTACTGGACTCTCAGACTTTCTTTTGGGAGACAGTCATTATTGGGCTAGCTGAACCACAGCCTGTAAGCCACTCTAATAAATCCATATGTATATACATATACACATATATAAATAATGTATATATTATATACCTATTACATGTGTATATTATATATCTACTACATATATAATACGTGTAATATGTGTATGTATATGTTATATGCATATTATATTATATATTAAGTATTATATAATAGTATGTAGTATATATAAAGGGGATTTATTTATATTTTATATATTTATTTTTTTCTATCAGCTTTGTTCCTCTATAGAAGTCCGACTAATACAAAGGCACAGTGTGTATGTCTGTGTAATTTTGGGAACTAAAACTAGGGCCTCACGTACTAGGCATGTACTCTAGCACTGAGCTCAGTTCTTTTTTGATGGATTGATTTTATTATTTTATTATTTTAATGTTTAAAGCAAGATCTTACTAAACTTCCCAAGGCATCTTGAACTTGTAATGTTCCTGCCTCAGTTTCCTAAGCAGCCAGAGTTACAGGGCTTTGCCACGAGACTGCACAGACTTTCAATTTACAAAGGTTACAGTTGGTGTAAAGCAGGAAATGGATGAGTATTCCTGGACGTGGAGAAGCTACTAGGAAACTGCTACATCCAGGGGGACGATAAGATGTCACTCAGTGTATTTATTTACTCAGTAAACATCGATCCACCCCAAATATGGTCCGGGAAATTCATCAAGAAGGGTATAAATCATGTTTTATATCATTGTGTTTTTTTAAGTTTTTTAAAAATAAACTAAGTTTATGTTTATGTTGTGTGTATGCCATGTGTGGTGGGAGGAAGGATAACCCTTGGAGGCCAAAGGACATTGTCAGGTGCCCTGGACGAGAGTTAGAGGTGGTTGTGAGTTACCTGATCTGGGTGCTAAGAACCAGTGCTCTTGCCTGCTGAGCCACCTCTCCGGTCCCTCATATTATTTTATTAATAAACTGTTGTAATTAGTTTACACCTTTGTGCAACTAGAGTTTCCTTTTCGCTTTTTTCAATAAATAGAAATTGAATTGATCAAAACAAAGCAAAACACTCTTACCATTCTCCCTACAGATGACTAAGCCTGGGACAGAAGAGAGAGATCTAACAGATGTCCCCGAGAGCAAGAGGAAAAGCTCCCATGTCCTGGATCCAAAAATACCCACAAGGGCCAGCATACTGTCAGCCAAAGGAGTCACAGTAGCATCTGTATGCTCCTTTTAAAAGTGCCCAGGCAGGCCAGGGAGAAGAGTTAGCTGATAAAGTGTTGGACTTGAGGACTGAGTTGAACCCCAGAACCACCGTAAAAAGCTGGGCATGATAGCTTTCCTTTATAATCCCAGCACTGGAGTTATGTGATAGAAAGGGCTGGCTGGCCATCCAGTATGGCATACTTGGCAAATTCCAGGTCAGTTAAAGACTCGTCAAAAAAAAAAAAAAAAGTGAGTGGAACCTGAGGGGTTGTGGCCAAGACACATGCACATGTGCACACACTCACACACATAGATGTGTTCACATAGATGTGTGCATGCACAGACCTTCATATACGTGTGCACCTAAATATACATGAATATGAGTGAGAGAGAGAGAGAGAAAGAGAGAGAGGGAGGGAGAGAGAGAGAGAGAGAGAGAGAGAGAGAGAGAGAGAGAGAGAGAGAAAAGAGAGAGAAGAGAGAGATTTCAGATTCATAACTAGCTTTGCAGAAGTCTGAGACAGTGTGGTAGAATTTTCTGGTTCCCTTCATTTTCAGACGACTCAACACACTTTCTAATGTAGCTCCCAGAAGCTTCTAGGCTTTAGAAAAGCATCTTCCAAAGAAGGTGAAGGAAGGAGGAAAGCCGGCTTAACAACAGAGACCAGGGGGAAAAGAGGGAAACACGTTTTTCTTAACATTTCCAAGAACAGCTCCTTTAAGATAGCTCATTTACAGTGGTTCAAATGCACAAATGCAATCAATCAAGACTGATGCATCTTAGTTCCCAGAATTCCCAGAGCTTTTGGGCAGATGGACCACATCACCCTGGTTTGCATAATAGTGCAGACAGCAGTCTTTCTAAGTCCTTGGTGAAAAGGCTTTGCAGGGTGATAGGCTCGTTTCCGCATGGAGCAACTTAGACTGGGAGTGGGTATTTGCCTCTAAGTCTGGAGGAAAATGAGCCACAGACTCAAAATGGGGGCATTGCCTGTTGACTGGTTGTTTCAAATCTGCTTTACACCTGTAAACTCTGCTTAGTCATCTCCTTTTTCTTCAGAGAGGGTAGAAAATGTCCCCTGCTTTTCCACTGATGAGTTCTTAGCCATTTAACCACCAGGGTCTATGTCTTTATCTGGTAAACAGAAAGTGGGATCTTAGGCCCATTGTGCTGTGAGCATCTCTAGACAATATGGTTGATAGCGTGGTTTGAAATTTTTTAACTACTTTTAAAACACATTATTTCTGCCGTTCAAATTACCATCTATTCCTCCCACAATCTAGGGGTCCATTGGCCACTTCCTCCCTCACACAAACACACATGATCCATCATCTGTTTACTCACTCAGCAAATACGTCAGAGCCCTGTATCTCTGCTTTAAGCATTTGGGCTATATCATTAAAAAAAAAAAAAAAGTCCCTTTAGAGCTTAGTATTTCAGGGGAGGAAGGAAAATAAATAAGAAATATATTAGGTAGTAGTATAAAGAAAATATTCACTTGCCAAAACTAGGTGGTTTATGTGCACGTGTGTGTGCCTGCATTTGCTTGTACAGATAAAATTTAAAGAGGAGAGAATGGGGGGGTTAGGGAAGCTGGGGTTTGAGGATGAGCGTCCTACATAATAGGCAGGAGTGCATATAACTAGGGAGGTGAGAATTAGGTTGGAACTGTCCTGACTTTCCTGAGAACACAGAGTCCAGGGGCTATTTATTCTATGATTCATTGTTCTGGCTTTGTCTGGGTCAGAGAGAATGTCTAACAAGGTGACCTGTGGTGCTCGCTACAGATGACCCAGTTGTGAGAAGCTGAAGGGGACTGAGCCTGGGAACCAACCTGTTGCTGTCCTGCTCCCAGTGCTGGGTTAAAGACTGGATACGGGTTAAGTGGCACCTCTCTGGGACCCTCTGTGTTCCTTGTTCACATTTTCTCAGGCTCAGTTCCCGAAAGGACACTGGCTTGGAAACTGGGTCCTGTTGTTACTGTCATCCCCGGGAGGTGAGAGATGGCCTTTTCTCCCTCCCTTGATCCTAGCTAGGGCTCAGCACACCTGGGCTCACCAGAGTTATGCTGTACCCACAGATCCTAGGACTCTGACTCCCCCAAAGATGCAGCTTCTGAAGATTTCAAGAGACAGTAGCCTTCTAGGTAGTAGCTATTAGTATCCAAAACTGTGAGTTTCAGTCTCCATACACGGAAAATGGGCACAATTGTGACAACCTTGAAGATCATGGGTATTGTTCATTTTAACAATAACACGCTCCACACACAAGAATGTTATGTGCCAGGCACTGTATTAATTACTTCGCATTCGGGATTTCATTTCTCTTAGCAAGACTCCATAAATATCATTGTCATGCCTACTTGTCTATCTCGCTCCTTTTTCTGTGTTACAATAGATGCCAAAGGTTGGGTGATTTATCAAGGAATGAAGTTATTTAGCTCACAGTCTCCAGAGGCAGGAAGTCCAAAAGGAGGTGGTAGACAGAGAAACTAGCACAGAAGACAATAGAAAACACAGGGGCAGCCTTGCTTAGAGCAGCATTCTCATAGGAAATAATCCAGTTCCGGGAGAGAGGCACTGAGCTCCCTAGACAGCCCTGAAGCCGCCTCCTGTGGCAATCAGTTTTCAACAGTGGTTGCAGAGGGACCCACCATATTCAAACCATAGCACCAGCCCGGACGAGGAGTCCTGGCTGATAGTTCAGATATATTGCCCTGGGGCTGGAGAGAGGGTATATTGATTAAGAGCACTGGCCGCTCTCCGGTTTCAGGAAATCCAAAGTCCTTTTCTGGACTCTGTGGACACTGCATGCACTTGGCGTGTAGACGTGCATAACACTCATACACATGAAGGGCTGTGGAGATGGCTCAGCAGTTAAGCACTTGTTGGCTTGCAGTTTCAGAGTTCAGTCCATTATCGTCATGGCAGGAAGCCTGGCACCATCCAGACAGTGTTGGAGAAGAAGCTGAGGGTTCTACATCTACATCTGAAGGCAGCTAGGAGAAGACTGGCTTCTGCAGGCAACCAGCAGGAGGGTCTCTTCTGCACTGGGCAGAGTCTGAGACCTCAAAGTCCACCTCCACAGTGACACACTTCCTCCAACAAGGACACACCTTCTAACAGTGTCACTCCCTGTGGGCCAAAGATTCGAACACATGAGTCTGTGGGGGCCCAACCAATTCAAACCACTACAATCATAAAAACCTAGTGCCTTCAGACAATTATTAGTTTTTATCCAAGAATTCCATAGGCCAACGCCGAAGGCTAGGCTCAGTCTTTCTGGATCCACTCATGTTTCTGCAGTCAGTGGAAGGAGG
The DNA here is from genome assembly GCF_021556685.1 of Rattus norvegicus. NCBI lineage: Eukaryota > Metazoa > Chordata > Mammalia > Rodentia > Muridae > Rattus > Rattus norvegicus. Next base: position 71,386,246 of record NC_141551.1, on the reverse strand, counting down.
CTGCTGGGCTCTGATTGACTGTGATCTAGCATTCTGGCGTCTGCCATACAGTGTCTTCTCCTCCAAAGGCCAGCCTCAGCTTCCTCTCATGGTGGCCTCATGGTACCCAAGTCTTATCCCATAGGTGCCCTCAGCCACCAACTGGCCAGATCTGACAAAGGAGATGTTTGTCCCCCACCTCTGGGCCTGCCGCCATCGCAGATGCCATGAGTCTCACAGATACTATTACCAAGAGGAGAGGGCGCTAACAAGCCACTCAGAGGATATCAACTGCTGGCCGCTTCCACCCTCAGTGGGCCCCTCCCCACCTCCCTGGAGCCCTTGGATTGATCTGAAGTTTCCAGGCCCAACTGTATTTACCAGATCTTAAAATTTTTGGCATGTTTAAAGGTCCAAGGATACTTACTTGAATCTACGCAGTGTTGCCTTTAGATGCCTACTGTGTAATCCGAGATAAGGATTTCAAGGCTCAGAACCAGCCAAATTAAAAGGTGCAAGGAACAAAAAACCAAAAACACCCAAAGCAAGACAGATAGGAAGACAATCGGAAAAGAGAGAGAGGCCTTCTGTACACAGAATATACTGGATGCTCTATTCGAGGGCTGGGGAATGTCTGGGAGAGAAGTCTGCACTGAGGACTAATGAGAGAGAGCTCCTGGCTCCTTCCCTGGAGAACGTTATCGCCATTAACCTTATGATTCCTGCAGTTCGAACTCAGCGTGTTCTGCTTTGCCTCCTGTCCCCATGCTGACTAGCCGTGCGGGGCAGGGTGACCAATATATCAGGACCTCTGAAAGTAAATGGAGATGCTAAAATGGTTTCACCTGGGGGATCACAATGAGGCTGTTAGAATGTCCTGCGTGCGGTCATTCTTTACATAAATGTAATGGGTCTAGCAGAAAACACAGGGGAAACTTGTCACAGCCGAAGATTTCTTAAACGCGACAGCTAAAGATGACTCATAAAAGAAAAACGTGGTCAGTCAGGCTTTAGCCATGCCGGGAGCTTTTCCTGAAAGGACAGTCGCAAACAAAGGGAAGGACAAGTCATAGGTGGGGTGACAAGTCACATGCCACCGTTCCAGTTTGGACTGTTTTAAATAAAACTGTAGTGAGCAATTGGTTGCCACTATTGGAATAGACAGACACCTTCATTTCTTTGGTGTGCTTCTGACACAGGTAGTAAATCAGTCAGGAGTCCCCACAGGCTCTGAACCACTAGGGGGCAGTAGGTACAGAGATAGATGGCTGGGTAGGTAGAAGGATACATAGATAACAGAAACTTGGTTATTTAGAAAGAGACAGACACAGGCATAAGTTATAGGAACTGGCTCACACCGGGATAGTCAGGAAGGAACATGATTTGCCACGTCCAAGCTGAAGATCCAAAGGAAACGTGGTACGATTCACAACTGGAAGCCCAAGAACAAGAAATTCGTGTCTGGAGACGGGAAAAGATGGATGTCCCAACACAGACTGGAGGCAAACTGCTCTTCCCCTACATTCTGTTCGGATCAACCTGTTAACCGAGTATCTTAGTTGCTTTTCTATTGCTGTGATCAGGCACCGTAACCAAGGTAACTTATAAAACAAAATGTTCATCTGACTTGCAGTTGTAGGGGGTTAGAGCCCATGATGGTGGGGCGAAGGTGGGGTGGCAGGGACAGCCGAGCTCACAGCTTAATCACAGGGGAGGCAGGAGGAGCATGCTGGTAATGGCCCACAGTGACACGCCTCCTCCAACAAAGCCACACCTCTCAATCCTTCCCAAGTAGTTCCACCACATGAGGACCAGGTTTTCAAATATGGGGACCCTTCTCATTCAGACCGCCACACTGAGGCCACTGCCAAGGCAACCTTACTTGTTGATTGCTCCTAGAAACACTTATACAAGACATTCCTCAAAACGATGCTTTCTAGCGCTCTGAGAATCGTTTAGCCCAGTCAGTCTGACACCTAAAATTCACCATAACCGGCAGGTGTGTGTGTGTGTAACATTAGAGACTGCCAAGCTTTTGAAACCACATGACCCTTTTACAGCAATGTGTGGGAGTTCCAGTTACTCTATACCTTCTCAAAAATTCAGGTTGGTTTTCATAATTTTAGCCATTCTAGTGGATGAGTAACATGATGGTTTTTGTTTTAATTTTATTTTACATTTTTCCATAATAAATTTTTCTTTCAATACTGCAGTACTAGAGATTGACCCCATTGTACATTAGGCAAGCTCTCTCAGGCTTAACGCAATCCCAAGTTTTCTTTCTACATCTTATTTTATTTATTTGGGGGGGGTCTCTGTGTGTGTATGTGATTGTGCATGTTTGTGGTGGTATGTGTGCACATGTATGCAGATGCACATGTATGTGGAGGCCAGAGGACATCCTCAAGTGTTGCTCCTTAGACACAGTCTACCTTGCTTTTCCAGACAGGGTCTCTCACCAGCCTGGAGCTCACCAAGCTCGACCCACTTGCCAGTGAGCCCAGGAATCCGTTTGTGTCTGCTTTCCCGGGGCTGCAATTGCAAGTTCCACCATACCCAGCCATTGTTTCTGGGGATCTTCTTCAAACTGAGCTCTTCCTGCGTACAAGGCAAGCATTTTACTACTGGAGCTCTCTCTCCAACCCCTTTTGGGTCTTGAGTTTTATTTTCTGGGATAGGATCTCATGTAGACCAGGCTGACCTCAAACTCACTATATAGTTGAGGGAGGGCTTGAACTCAGGAAGCTCCTGCCTCCACCTCCTGAGTGCTGGGATAATAGGCACCAGCAACCGTGCCCAGTGCTGAACATGTTTTCATGTGCTTCTTTATATTTGCATATATTTGCATAGAATGACATTCATATATGGTATTTTCTTGAAGCCTTTGTATCTCGCCATTGGATTGACTCTTTTACTAATTCCTTTGGTTTTTTTTTTTTTCTCTTTTTTTTCGGAGCTGGGGACTGAACCCAGGGCCTTGCGCTTGCTAGGCAAGCGCTCTATCACTGAGCTAAATCCCCAACCACAATTCCTTTAACTTTTATTTCATATGCATTTGGTCTTTTGCCAGTATGTAGATCTGTGTAAAAATGTCAGATCCTCTGGAACTGGAGTTACAGACAGTTGTGAGCTGCCATGTGGGTGCTGGGAATTGAACCTGGGTCCTCTGGAAGAGCAGCCAGTGTTCTAACCTGAACCATCTCTCCAGCCACATACTAATTCTTTATATATCGTGAACACAAATTCTTTGTTCTTTATTTTAGAGTTTTTCCCCTGGGTTTGCCTCACTATTAATTTTCTCAGTGATGTCCTTCTCTGTTGATGAAAACAGATTTTTAATTTCGACAAAGTCCAATTTATCCATTTTCCCTTTTATTATTGTTGTTTTATGTGTCCTACTTTAAAAAAATCTGTTTATCCAAAAACGATAAAAAATATTCTGTGTTTCCCAGTAGAAGTGTGGGTCTGCGATCCAACGTCAGTTCTTTGTGCCCAGTGTGAAGCAGGGTGCCGATTTGGCTTCTTTTCTACGTGTGTGGTATTCTAAGGACCCAGAGCAGTGCCTGGCTCACGCAAGGAGTCAAGAAAGAATTCCACCATTTGCATTGACATTCCTCACATATATGTGGATGTTCTTCTCTTAAGGGTATTTCCTGAGACGTCCTCTCTGCTCCTTCAGCACTGTTCAGTGAGATTGTTTTCCCCTCATGACCTGCCTTGCTGACAGAGATGCAAACCAACGGGTGACCTAGGTGTGCACATCTTTCCACACGTCCTTCCTTTGATCTTCTTTCTTTGTCTATATCGGCTCCATGCTGCCCTTCAGTATTGCACATCTCTGAGGAACCCTTGAACTCTGGTGGCTTGTGTCTCAAAGAGAACTTTTTTTTTCAAGATAATTCAAGCTGTTCTAGGTTAATGGTGGGTTCTGGTTTTGTTTCTGCTGCTATGATAAACATCATGGCCAAAAGAAACTAGTGGAAGAAAAGGCAGGAGCATGAAATGAGAAACACAGAGGAGAAAAGCTCGGTATGGGTATGCTCCCTCTGGCATGCTCCCTCTGGTGTGCTCCCTCTGGAGTGCTCCCCCAGCCTACTCCTTCTGGCCTGCTCCCTCTGGCCTGCTCCCTCTGCCTTGCTCAGCCTGCTTTCTTGCACAGCCCAGGGCCTAGCTGTCTATGGAATGCACAGTCCACTGTGGGCCAGGCCTTCCATTAATTAATTAATTAGCAATTAAGAAAATGCAACACGGTCTCAAAGCGATCTGATGGAGGTAATTCACCTGAGTTCCTTCTTCCAGGTTACTCTAGGTTTGTGTCAAATTGATAGCTGAAGCCAAATGGCTTGCTTCCATATAATTTTCGGATAATCACGTCAATTTCTATCAAATGCCCTATGATGTTTAACCTGCTGATTAATTTGAGAGAAATGTATATATTAGTGATATTGAGCATCCCAATATTTAGACATGTCTCTGCAACATTTTATATACTTTTTATAATTTACTTTTGTTGACAGAAGTCCCAGAGGCAGAGAGATAATAGTTCAGAGGTTAAGAATATTTGTCACTTTTTGCAGAAGACTAGCTTGGTTCCCAGGGCCAACACAAGGTGACAGACGTGAGTCACCTGAAAGGCTAGCTCCTGGGTCTAGCTCTTCTAGCCTTCAGTGGCATTCGTGTGCTCATACCCACACATAGGCACACACACAAAAACACATACTCGCAATTAAAACAAATCTTTCCTTCTAAAATAAAATCTCATAAAATGCGAGGTTTAATTTTTACTAGGAGATTTTTTTTATATCAAGTAAAGAACTAAAGTATCACCCATCCCACCTATCAACGAGTGATCAAATAGCCAGTAGAAGGAAGAAATGCTAACTGATACTCATCCAATAGGTCAGATGGTTTGTTCCGTGAGGATAAAAGAGGGTTTCTTCGGCTGGGTTTAAACAATCTGATTATATAGGCACACCAGGTTGAACTCTCATAACATTCTAAAAGACTCGCTGTATTTCTCAGCCAAGCACTACTTATTTTCCGAGACTCAACTCAAGTGGCATCCTTGTCTAAGCAGTGCTCTCTGATGACAGCCTGCGAGCCTGCACCTTATAGATCTTCCGTGGAACCCTGTCTTTATCTCTGTCTTACCGTGTGATTAGCTGAGCTGTGAGTGGTTGAGCACCAAACTGAGCACTGATTTCAATGCACACATCCAATTGCCCCTGTAAACAATTGTCTGGAGGGGCAGCCTGAGGCTGGCAAGGCGGTTAGTCACCCAAGTCATCTGGGAGCCTTTCTCTTTCTCCTGCAGCATCCTCACTGGAGGGTTCTCAGCTACAAGATCACCCCGTGATCCAAAATGGCATTGGAGGGTCCGCTGCCTGGTCCAACAGTGAGGAAAAGAGGAAAGCTCAAGTTTAAAGGCTCCCTTTGAGCTATCTGTCCAGATGTTATCCATGGCATCTCTACTTATATCAGACTGGCTTAAAATGATCAAGGGATCTCAGCCAAGTAAAGGAACCTGGGCACTGTTATGGCCCTGCAGCTGAGGGAGGAATGGTCCAGGCAGGAAACCTTCCTATGGAGCTGCACCGCACCTCAGACAGTGTTGAGATTGCCTGGTTGGCTGCCTGGCTGTGTTTACTGTGTACTCTGAGACCCCAGAGCAGAGCTTAGTATACGGTGGAGACGCCCCCCAAATTTTCATTTGTTTTGAAGTTTATCATGTATCTGAGTGTACTCGTTCTTGAGAAATGTTCATATATGACTACACTGAGGTGTCTCAAGATGTGGATCAGTTCCTGATGGTTTCTTCCTGTTCCTTCCTGGCCTCGTCATGGCAGCCTCCATGGGTGGTGGTGGCTGGGGTGGCGGTGATGGTGTGCAGGTGTGTGTGTGTAATCCTGGTGACTGTGGAGGCCAGAAAAAGGTATCGGCTTCCCTGGAATTGGAGTTGTAGTTGTTTGTGAGACACCATGCTGGTGCTGGCAATCAAAGCAGGGTTCCCTGGGAGAGCAGCCAGTGATCTTAACCACTGAGCTATCCCTCACCCCTAGACAAGTGTGTCCCTGAACACCTAGCCAGCAGATTTACCTTTAGAGTCGAGTGCCATCGCACTCCAAGGACCTCACCCAGTGGTGGATTTTCTCAGACCATGTTTCTGTGGCTAAGGGGTTCATGAATGTCATGGGTCCCTGGCTGATATTCTAGAAGCCACTCACACAACGATGTTACATAGCTCCATTCTGTTCATCTGAAGCACTTCCTGGAACAACTCCGGTCTGCCTTCCTTTTAAAAAGAAAGAAGCCTTAAACACTGCCTTTATCTACCCTGCTGCTGCGGGCTCGAGCGTGCTTGGACAGCCATGAGGGTGTGGTGAGGCTAGCGGACGTGTAATGTTGTGAACAAAAGCCAGCATTGGAGATAAGGGAACCCCAGGCTGCCATCTGGAACACCTGCAGCCAGCCCCGCATGATGCCGTGTGCCAGTCCAAACTGCCCAGCTGGAGAATGTCTGCCTCTGCCACCCTCCTTGCGGCACTCAGCTCTTTCTTGGTTGGCCCAAACGGTGGGCTCTGGATTTGTTAATTAGGCCCAGCAGGATATGGCAGAAGCTTGGCAGAAGTGTGAACCACAGACAAAAGCCTGTCAGAGCTGAATCTGATGGAAGGCAGAGAGTCTTTGCTCGCAGATGCAGAGCATGATGATGACCCTACTCTTCCTAGGAGCCACCCCAGAAAGTTTGTTCTGCCACGTGTCAGCCCCTGTCACGAATTCCCAAGGAAAGTCGTATGTGAAAACCATAGCATGGACTGGCTTCTTCTGCCCCTCTCCCTTTAAGTTCAAAGGGGGGGCCCCAACAGGACCTGGGGACAGAGCTCAAGCCTACCATCCAGTGTCCCAGGGTAGGTGGTGAGGCTGAATCTTCCAGTACAGGTTCTTCTCCAGACCTCTCTGAGAACTTCCCTTTATTCCTTCCAGGTCCTTCCGGGTCCTTCCGGGTCCTTCCGGTTCACACCTGCAAGGTCTGGGACCTCCACATTCTGCTTTACGGAATTGTATTAGTTAGCTTTCCTTTGCTGTGGCAAGACCCCTGGCATTAGAAAACAAGGAAAGAAGGATTTATTTGGTTTCGGAAGGATTCAGCTCATCATGGTGGGAAAGGCATGGCCGGCAAAGTCGACCCTGTCATGGCCACCTGGGATGCAGAGAAAAGGGAGGCCAGCACTCTTGGAGCTCTCCTTTGATCCCTAGCACTTTTGATAGTGGCTGTCTGCATTCTGTTGGTTCCTGCTTCGACTAGACTAATCGTCTCTGGAAACATTCTCACAGACACACCCAGAAGCATAGTCTTCTAGGCAAATCAAAACCCAGTCAGGGGGCTGGAGAGATGGCTCAGAGGTTAAGACCATGTCTGCTCTTCCAAAGGAAAAGCAATTCCCAGTTCAATTCCCAGCACTCACATGGTAGCTTACAACTGTAACTCCGGTTCCAAATGATCTGATACCAATGCACATAAAATCAAATTACTTTACTGACACAGTGATCCAGAGTCCCTGCTCATTACCTTCCCCCAGGGTATTACCATCTTGTCTTCAGAACACAGTGATATTCAACTGGCAGCATCTCCTTTATTTTTTCTTTCTTTCTTTTTTTTTTTTTTTTCCAGAGCTGGGGACCGAACCCAGGGTCTTGCACTCACTAGGCAAGCGCTCTACCGCCGAGCTAAATCCCCAACCCCCGTCTCCTTTCGATTCTTAAGCATAGTTTGGCTAATCCACATTCAAGAAATAATGTAAGATTTCTCTAAGGAAATCCAGAAGTTAATCCAGAAAGATCTAGCTAAGGATCTAGCAATGGTGAACAGCTGAGACTGTCAATGTGCAGGCTGAGGCTAGGGGATTCTGTCCTAGTCCCTGTTTAACTGTATCTCCTTCCCCAAGTTCTCCTCAAGCTGAAGTGTCACCCCAACAATCATGTGGATCCCAAAGCCTGCTTATTATGTTTAGAGAGAGCATATTTCAAGAGGTTTTTAAGGCACAATGAGGATCTACCTGTAGTAGACGAGTGTCCTCATCAGAAAAGGAAGAGACACTAGGAACTTACAAAGAGAAAAGGCCATGTGGAAGACAGCTGTCTGAAAGCCAAAGAGAGAGAAGAAACTGTCCCTGCTCACAGTTTTACCTTGGACTCTGAGAAAGGAGTGCCTGTGATTTAAGCCATTCAATATGTGGTGTTTCGCCCTGGTGGTCCTTGTCACCTAACCCTAAGTCCTTAATTAAAACGTTCACTCCCCAGTGAGTCTGGCTACTGTTCTGACAGCTTACTATAAGCCTTCTCAAAAGCTGGTAGTAAGATGGACGTACCTGGAACAATGCTTGGAGGCTGAGGCAGGAGGATCATGAGTTTCAGAGCAGTCTGAGCTACATGGTAAGATTGGGTCTCAAACAAAACAAAACAAATTTACAGCACTGTAATGGTTTGAGTAAGAATGGCCTTTGTAGGCTTACATGTTCAGATGCTTGGTCACCAGGGAGTGGCACTACTTAGGAAGGATTAGAAGGTGTGGCCTTGTTGGAGGAAGTGTGTAACTGGAGGTGGGCTTTGAGGTTTCAAAAGCCTAAGCCAGGCCCAGTGGCTTTCTCTTCCACCATGATGATCATGGACTAAACTTCTGGAACTTTAAGCTGGCCCCAATTAAATTCTTTTTTAACCACCAACCAAAGAGTACACATGGAGGGACCCATGGCTCCAGTCGCATATGTAGCAGAGGATGTCCTTGTCGGACATCAATGGGAGGACAGGCCCTTGGTCCTGAGAAGAGTCGATGACCCAGTGTAGGGGAATGTCAGGGCAGGGAGGCAGGAGGGTTGGTGGGGGAGCACCTTTATAGAAGAAAGGGGATGGCGGGATGGAATAGCAGGTTTCTGGAGGGGAAACGTGGAAAGGGGATAACATTTGAAATGTAAATAAATATAATGATGATGATGATGATGATGATGATGATGAAGAGTTGCCATGGTTATGGTGTCTCTTCACAGCAATAGAACACTAAGACAAACAGCAATAAATCAACGTCTTTCTGGTACATATCCACACAAATATTTCCTTCCCTTAAACTCCGGAAAGGTCTTTATTTTTCCTGGAAACCCACCAGGAAGTTTATCTCGCCCAGTGCTATAGCAACAGAAGCTCTGCTAAGAAATGGCTCCTCACTGCGAGGCCTCCACCAGATGTGTGAGGGAGTCCAGCATGCTCTGACAACCAGCCTCAGGGGTTGGATTTATCACCTGGACCTGAAATTCAGTCTGGCCCGGGGAGATGGCTTAGTAGGTAAAGACATTCGCCCTCACTCCTGACAACCCGAGCTGAGTTCTTAGGCCCCACTGATAAGAGAGGCTGACTCCATAACAGGCTTCAGATTGGCAGTTCAGGAGATTAGGCCTAAAATCAAGGGCTTCAGGAGTCATCACCACCAAGCCTGAAGCAAGGACAATGGGTCAGCAGTTTCCAGCCAGACCTCATACCCCGTTAATGGAATATACTTAGAAATAGAGTAAGATAAAGACCACCTACCCGGGATTCCCCTAAGGTGCTTTAAATCGGGCCTGCAGGCTCACTTAAGGATCTCTCTATCTTGGTAATGGGAGACCCTAGCATGCTGGACTTCTGCAGAATAAAACACTTTTGCACTTACATACTGTTTGAGTCCAGGGTATCATTTTTCAGTGAATCATGGATGTGGGGGTAGACAACTATCTCTGAAAAGCTGTCCCCTGATCTCCACAAGTAACATTTATGTTTGTGCATGCATGCACATGCGTGCGCGCGCGCACACACACACACACACACACACACACACACACACACGTTTAAAAAGAAAACCTTATAGTTTAAATACAGCTGCCAAGCACTTGGCATTGTTGTTCTGTGGCCTGGCCTTTTGGATTGGGTCGTCTGCTCTATTTGTCTTCCTGACACAGCCCAGTTTCCCAGAGAGCAGGGCCTCTGCCGAAGGCTTATGTGCAAGCGTCCTATTGGAAAGTGTGACCCCAGGGAGTGAGAGTGGGGGTAGGGGAGAGAAGAAAAGCAATAAGAAGCAGGAGTGAGACAGGGGCTGGGGGTCAATGATATTGGAGCCTGCTATGAATTGTGTCACTTGAGGTCCTAGAAAACACACTCAAGACCACCCCTCTTACAGATGGGTAAAGGGGTATTTCCCAGCTCCCAGATAACACTGGTCCATTTGCCACCTTGTGGTTCCAAACCACATAGACAGTGACACTAACTGCATCCCCATGTGGCAGCCCTAAAGGCAACATCAGAATGGAAAGTGGAAGGAACAGGCAGGCCAGTCCCTCTGTAGCTCTATGTATAAATGATTTCACTTAAAAGTATATTCCAGAATCAGGTACAATGGCACACACCTGAAATCCCAGTATTTGGGAAGTCGAATCAGGATGATCAAGAGTTTGAGCTAGCCTGGGTTATGTACCAAGCCTTTGTCTCAAAAACGTGGTTTATTTTATACAAATATACAATGTGTATGCACCACATATGCTACCGATTTCATAGGCCTACATGAGACATTATTTGTCAGTGACATGCTAGACTAGACAACATACACTCGTTTGTTTATTGTTGCAATTGTCCAAGAGCCATCACTATTTGTTCATGCCTATCAAGCCCACTGAAGTTCGTTAACTCCCTCCACACTGTGGAGGACAGAAGCAGCTTAGGGGAGGAAGGATTTACTTTGGCTCTCAGTTGTGATGCTAGCCTTCATGGTAAGGTTGCCAGGATTTGGGCTTACATGGGAAACAGGCCTTCGGCATATCTGTGAGGATGTTTATGGGCAGCACCCTTCCGTGGGCTGAAACACTGAGGTGAGAAGAGCACCATCAGGCTTCTCTCTCCACTTCTGACTGCTGGTACAATGAGAGCAGCTGCCTCACACACCCATGGCTCTGCCTTCTCATCACGACGGACTGTATCCCTCAAACTGTAAGCCCAGAGAACCCTTCCTCCCTTAAGTTGCTTCTTGTGAGGTACTTGGTCAAGAAAAGGAAAAGTAACTTATACCTAGTTTAAGAAGACAGACTTCATGGTGGAGGGAGTTGCCTCACACTTTGGCAAGCCTAACACAAGGAGTGCTCAGGCCAGAATGGAGGTCAGAGGAGGCTGGTTCTCAACAACCTATTTTCTCCAGCTAGGCACCACTTCTTAAAGGTTCTACAGCTTCCCTAAAAACCACTGACTGGGAACCCAGTGTTAAAACACAGGAGTGGAGGACAGGACGCATGCAAACCATAACACCACCGTGTCTACTGACCCTATCTCTCACTGAGAATCAAGAGTCTTGTTACCCTGTGAATCCTGAGAGCCTGTGCGTATAGTTCTGCTTGCCTCTGCAGTTCCCTAAGACCTATACTTAAGGCTAGTTACCTCATCACCCAGAATGCTGCCTCATTCTGCCACCTCATCCTTTCAGCCACCCAGTACCTTGGTTTCCTCTCTGAGATTAGTCATTAATGAGCTTCACTGATGTTAATAACAAACTGCAGATATCGGTCAGTGTGTGCAAGACACTGAAGGGTACCTCACTCTCTGGCTTTAGCTGTCCCCCTTACCCTTTCCGATAGTCTTCCAGCAGCAGCAGCACATCCTGGGATCTGATCTCCTCAAATGTTGATGTCATCCTTTCCTGTCATGTGGCCACCAGAAGGGGAAACAGGCAAGAGGCCTGAGGGAAAGCTAGAGAACAGATAGTTTCCACAAGACATCTCCACACTGCATTTAACAAGACTTCACCAAACTGGGAGAGCACAGTGTCTTCACATTCCTCAGAGGACCCGTTGTTCATAGGCATGGAAGCGTAATCCTGTAATCTCAGCAGTCAGGATGCTGAGGCAGGAGGATCAGGAGTCCAGTATGGAATACTCGGCATATTGAAGGCCAGTTTATGCTATTGTCTCAAAAAATGAAACAAATATGACTCACACAAAACAAAAAATAAAATAATATATCCTGGCCTGAGGCTGGGGGTTACACAGATTAGAAGCAGAGGGTTCTCCTGGCATTTGCAAGGTCCTAAGTTTGCATCTCAACACCATACACACAAACTAAATGAAAATAAATACATTGATAGTTAGTACAGTTATCTGTTTGTTTTCCTTCTCTTTCTGAAGAAATCAGAGGCCAAGTTCTGAACGTTGATCATTCCTCCACTATCTGAGTCTGGGAGATTAAAGGCAGATTGTCCAGTTGGTGGGCACCTTTGCCCACTGAGCCCTCTTACTGAACCTGGGAGAATTTTATTGAGGATGGCCACCCTCGTGCAAAGAATGTCCTGTCATAGGAAGAATTCTTGGATCTAGACAATCCAATCTCTATTACCCTGGCTTAGTTGACCACTCAAGGCAACAAACAAGATATAAGACCCAGTGAACAACCTGAGCCACGTCTGTCTCCTTCCTGAAAGCCATATAGTGGGAAGAGTGAATATCAATGAGTATCTGTTGAGTGAATGAATGTTTTATTTAGAGCTTCAGATTGTCCTGGTCACAATCTGGAGTCTTTCTTGGAGTCAGCATCGATGTCATATCAGGAGCAAGGTCACTATGTTTGTTTCCAGGTCTGGGCTTGGAACTGACCAATGCATTAAAAGCAATAGGTAAGACTCCATAGAGCCAAAATCCGTAATCTAATATCAGCTATGTCATGGTTCTGAGGATCAAATATGTGACCCAGATTTGGGGGTGCACACCTGTGATACCCTCATAGTTCACACAAAGGCTAAGATATGCACTTCCTAAATGTTTGTCTTATGAGACAAAGATAATCCCAAGTAGCCTTCGAGGACCTCGGATTTGAAGCCAGCCCTTGGGGAAGCAGTGAATAGAATATCCCAGGTGCCAGCCCAACAGCCCGTAAATCTTTGCTGTTCCAAAGTACGTTGAGCCTCCCTTCTACACACTAGAAAGTTCCGGATAGTGCATGCTTTGACTAGCCCACACCTGGGAATGAATCATGCTCTGAGCCTGCTTCAGGTCTCTCTTACTCGCTACGCAAAGCTTCCATCCTGCCTTATCAAATGGTGTGAGGAAGGGGTTACCAGTCCACACCGAGGGAAACTCCTAAGCACAAGGCCTCTTCTCTGCGCCCTGGAGTGCTCCGCTCTTGAAGAACTTCCTACTATCCTCCTGCCCGGAACTGGGAACTTTAAATTAGGCAAAGCCGATCGATCGTAGTCAGAGCCACTCTAGGAGGACCACTTGTAATGCCATAGTTCTTTGATATCCCCCAAAACGCCTTCATAAAGGTGAAGTTGTCTTTCTCCACACGCCTCATTCTGCCATTATAAATGAGACAAGAGGGCTGGCAAGATGGCTCTGCAGGCACAGCACTTGCCACCAGGCCTGGTGACTTGAGTTCTAGCCCCAGTGACCTGCATAGTTGGAGAGAACTGACTCTCACAAGTTGTACTCTGAGCTCCCGTGTGTTCCATGGGTGCATGTGTATGCATACACACGCACACACACACACACACACACACATGCACACACATGCACACCCACATGCACACATGCATGCACACACACATACACACATGCATGCACACACACACACGCATGCACAAATTTTCTCAAAAACAAAGATTTTTCTACGTTTATTTATTTATTTTACTTATTTACTTTATACCCCTCTCGCTGCCCCCTCTCCCAGTCACCACCCCCTCCCACACACACCCCCCATCTCTCTTCCTCTTTTCCTCTGAGCAGGTAGGGGTCCCCTGGGTGCCCTCCCAACCCAAAACAAAGATTTAAAAATAGAAATAAGGTGTAAAATGCCAGCACAATTGACGAAGCTTCCCCGAAGACCTATAATCTCAGACTCACCTGCAGCCACGGCCCCACAGATTGCTGGCTTGTGAACGTCACATTAGAGCACCTGACGCTTTTAAAACGCACAGGTGCCATGGCTTTGCCCACAAACATCCTGACTTAAATGGGTTTGCTGCACCCTGGACATCAGCCGGGGACTGTGACTCACCCTACTCCCCTCTTTCGACTCCTCCCAACTTTATTCATGAGAAGATGAGAACTAGAGAAGGCAGACTTGTCCAAGATCACAAAGCCAAGAAGTGACTAAGCCAGGATTAAACTCAGTCACCTAATTCTTACTGAGACACCTGCTTCTCCTGGGCTGGGAGGAATGACCAGACTCCTCCTGGGTGTGGCTTCTACTAGAGAAGGGATGGGGAGAAAGACCACATTCACACAGAAAGAAGAGGGGGAAGCCAGGGTCACGTTTGCTCCACTTTGCACGGGTAGAGTGTAAATATGTTGTCATGTTGCGTGGCTTCCACCAGGGGAGGCGTGCAGCCTAAAGTTACACTCTGTGGTCATTGTCGAAGCCTCTGCTGTTTCCCCAGCTTTACCACAGTCTCCAAACTCGATCCCCATCTCTGAAAGGCCACTCGATCCCCATCTCTGAGCTGATCTGCCCCTTTCTCCTGCCTAGGGAAAATTGCAGGCGACACAAAAAGAGTGGCCGCTCCTCCGGGACAGTTGTGCTGAAAAGGCCCTGTGTCTTAGAGGCTGCACATAATACCCAATTATCCCCAGGCTCCCCTAGGGAGAGAAAGGAGAGGTGAAGGCTTTCAAAAGCCAGGATCCCTCCAGGCTCCATTATGGGCAGCTTCGACACAGACTCCTTTCTCCACACAACCGGGAAGGTCCGTGGGACGCAGGTTCCAGAGGCCGCTCTGTGGGTCCGAGTGAATAGCCCTTGCTGTCAACCCAGCCCAAGCAGGAAGCCTCATTGTCAGTCTTTGCTATAGAAATGAAGATGAAGGATACCTCTGCAGAAATAGAACCACACAGAGGTGCCTTGTGGCTTCCTGAACAGGCTTTGGACAAAGTCACAGAGAGGTCTCACTGCCCTCCAAAAGCACTCTCTTGAGTTCCTTCCAGCCTGCCTTGCACCTAGCCCCACTGAGCTTGTCCACTGGGCATCCCTGGGTGTGTCTCCCACCGGACAGACTGTATGAGGAGTCGTCATCTCTGCTACGTTACTGTATCTCTCAGGGGTGGGGGTGGGAGGTGTTGGGATTTAAATCTCGGCTCGCGTCCAGACAGAACCCACCAAGCCAACCTAGTTCCACGTGGAAAGGTTTAATGAGAGAAGAAGAATAGAAGAGAGGAGAAGGAAAGGCCGGCCATGGGCACAAGGAGGGAAGGGTGTGGGGGGGGGGTGAGGAGAGAAGGGACAGGGACAAAGAGGGCACGAGGGCAGAGAAGAGAAGAGTAAGAGCAAGAGGAGGAGCAGAGGGCAAGCAGTCCCCTTTAGAGTCAGGCATACTGCCAGGCAACTGTGGGGCGGAGCATACATGGCTGTTGCCAGGCAACTGTGGGGGTGGAGCTTAGACAGAATACTAACAGCGGGTACACACGCTATCTCTGTGGTTAACTCAGCTTCCCTTGAGCTGTAAAGTCTGTGGTGAGCATACAGTGAAAGCAACACTGTAAACAGCCGTTGACTAATAGGTCCTGGGAGATAAGATATTTTCGTGTCTCTGAATCTGAATACCTGGGCTTTATATTCCCCCACCCACCCTCCGCTCCTAGAAATACTTAAGTTTTAATACTGCACGTGCGCCCCGCTCATGGAAAGCCCCCATTTTAAAATTCAGTACCTATCTGCAGAAAGAAGGATCTTGAAGTAGTTAAGAGTATGAAATCTTAATGTCTGCCAGATTTTCTTTTGTCCCTTTCACGTGTGTGTGTGTGTGTGTGTGTGTGTGTGTGTGTGTGTGATGTACTTGCATGTATGCAGGTGTGTGAAAAGGCCTGAGGCTGATCTTGAAGATCCTCTTCAGTCTCCCGTCTTACTCTCTATTAAACCCAAAGCTTGCCAATACCACTCTTTCTCTACCTGACTTGCCTCTCTTGGTTTTCTCAGGGTGGCATTTCCTGGGTCCTGGGACTCTGCACCCCGGTCTTCTTGCACAATTAGCACATTAACCTCTGTGCCGTCTCCCAGCCCTGGATGCCTGAGTTTTGGCTTCCAGTTCTTGAAATGAGGTTACACCAGGCAGGGACAGGCCTTGTCAAGCCTCACATTACCATGTGTGAAACGGTGACGACATTGGTACCTTGACGTATGGTAACAGTTAAAGGACATGATGCCTGGGCTCTTAGTGGGCTGCCTGGATCACAGCCGGCAGTGATAAAAGTGAGACCTCATCATCTATCGAGACCTACATCTGGCCAGCTCAACACATGGCCCTAGGCATTTGAAGAATTAAGGAAACGATGGCTTTAGGACCTGAAATAGAGGGGGGAGGACTTTTACAGAACAGTACTTCTAATAGTAACATGGAGATATGACCGGATATTTTTGGAAATCTAGAGAAAGAACCCTAATCAGATTTCTTGGAGCAAGGGGCACACATGCACAGAAGGTTGGAGGTGGAAAGGGCTTGGCTGTCTAGACTAGAAATAGAAAGGCCTAGTGGTGAGAGCCAGCCTATTAGAGGTCCGTGTGGGGAAAGGGAGGCTGGTTACTTGCTCCCACTGGAACACTGAGCAGAGACAGGCTGTTGCATGGTAGTGATTGTCTCACAGTTTCACCTGTCCTACATCACTAATGTTGGCCAACAGAAGTGCCTCAGAGTGAGAGATGACAGGGACAGAACAACTTCTTGCCATCAGCAGCAGGTTATGTCAGCTCCCAGAGCTCCTAGGCTGGGACCACCCTAACCCCAACCAGGAAGCAAGTTGGCTAATGGTCTGGTAGGGGATCCATCCCTTAGGGGAGCCTCCTGCTTCCTCCCCTGCTCAGAGGCCCATGTATGGAATCCAGTAGCCAACTTCCTGGAATCCAGTAGTCAACTTCCTGGAATCTAGTGGCCAACTTCCTGGAATCCAGTAGTCAACTTCCTGGTCACCATAGAGCTTTCCACAGGACCTGCTGATGGAGGAACTCACAAAGTTAAAGGATCAGTTGGCTTGGGGGGTGCCTTTTACAGTTTTATTCAGGGGGTGAAGACACACCAGAATCTACCATATACAGATATACTCTGGCAACTAGGTCATATCTTTCCTGGCTCTACTACATATCACATCAAAGGACCCACCACTCCCAATGGATGCAGGGAAAGAAGAAAGTTAGATCTTACCCTCTGGTACTAAACAGTCCTGAATTGGATGCAGACTCAAGGTCTAACGTGTCCACAAATTAATAATCTCCCCTCCCAAGCCTTGATCTGTTTTATAAAATGGAAAGGACACAAACAAGCAACCCCACAGATTTTGCGAGGATTCCATGAAATAAGATAATAAGTTTGATACATACTAAATATTAAAGAAAGGTTAACTGTCATCAATGCTAATGTTATCGCCATGGCACGGATTACCACTCAAATCTAATCCGTGCGTTTCCCCTTTGACAGGTATAACATAACGTTCACTCTGGAATTTACAATTCAGTGATAGAAGGAGATAGATTAAAAAGATGCCACAAGCCAATCAGGACAGAGGAAGGACCACAAAAAGGGAAATCAGTGTGAGTTAGCAAGGACACAGGCGTGGCTCCCTGAGGATGTAGTTTGTTAGTCAAGTCCCAAAGGCGGGGAATATGGACCCAGGGAAAGGATGAGGGAGAATGTTCTAGGCAGTGGGGATGAGGGCACTGTTAGACGTACCAACCTACAAACCATCTGACTCTATAAGAAGAACTTAGGCTTGAAGACAAAGGAACTACAAAGACAGGGCAATAGTTTTCGATGGGCTCTTCTGTTGAGTGTGGTAGAACTTGTCAGTTGCCCATCAAATATCCATGTCCCCCTTCTTCTTCATCAACAAGACTCCCCATGATTGAGTGGGACAAGTATTCAGAGAAAAATCTACTTCTGAGTTTCTCTTGTATATGAACGACTAAGGAAACGTATAAGAGTTTGTTTTTACATTGTACAATAAAGAACTCAGCCATATACGAAAGTGCAGAAAACCGTATGAAAATCATCGAGTGGTTGTATAGCCATCAGCATTTTTACTATTTATGTGTGTGCAGTGTGTATTCCTACATGTGTGTGGGGGTATGTGTGTGTGTGTCTGTGTGTGTGTCTGTGTGTGTGTGTGTCTGTCTGTCTGTCTCTGTGTGTGTGTTTGTGTGTGTGTGTGTCTGTCTCTCTCTGTGTGTGTGTCTGTGTCTGTGTGTGTGTGTGTGTGTGTGTGTGTGTGTAGGCCTGAGGTGATGTTGGGTGTCTTCATTGCTTTCTATTTTGTATATCGAGTCCAGGGCTCTCACTAAACCAAGGGCTCATTGAGTCAGGTTGTCTGGCTAGCCAGCTTGCTCCAAGAAAGGTAGGAGGTGTCTCCACTTCTGGTGCACTGGGATTACAGGCAAGCCACCATACCCAGCCAGCTTTTTACTTAGGTCCTAGGGATCTGAACTCTGGTTCTCACACTTGGGTAGCAAGCCCTTTACTCATTGGGCCCTCTTCCTGGCTCTTTCTTACCTTCCACCTGCCTTTCCCCCTCTAGATTCCTCTAGAGCAAAGGCAACCTGTTACATTCTTTCCCTTGGTAAGTAATGCACTGTGTATCCCCAAGAGAGAAACACTTGCATCTTTAGCAAAACCACGAAGCCAGTGTCACACTCAACCACATCATTAGTTCTTTAGTTTCATATAATACATAGACTACTCATTTGGGTAATGTTACAGGTTGACTCTTTCAAATCATTGCTCTGTTGACAGAGTTATGCTGAACGGATTACTGGAAGGTAGGCTTGGTTAAAGGGCGTGAATGACAGGGGACATATTAAGGGTTTCTTTTTGTCCCTGGATTCCCATGCACCCACCTCCTGGCTACCAGGAAATGAGCAACTTTCCTCAGACGTTCCTTTGCACTGCCATGTTTCTGGCCTGTTACAGACCGGAAAGCAATACAGCAAGCCAGGTGATCAACAGTGAACTTTTCCTCAGGTTTGTTTCCTCAGGTCATAGCAGTAACAACGTGACAAAATACGGGCACTGACTTGGCAGCTAGCGGGTGACCCCCAGCCCTTCCCATACCTCCATTGTTAGGTGATGTTCAGACAGCCAGTGTTCAAGCTGCCACTTGATGAGGAGAAGCCAACTTTGAGGCTGGAATTCAGGCACCATCACACTCACAAGAGTCAGCCTAACTAGGGAATTTATCAGTTCTCAGTCTTGCTTTTTCCCACAAGAAGTATCTTATATCTTAACTTTTGAGTATTTTTAGATTTCCAAACATTGAGCAGAAAATACAGAGAGTTCCCCCCCCACCAAATTCTCCCTCACCAGACCTCACTGTTTTGCCTAGTGTTAGCATTGTATGCTTTAGTGTTTATTGAAGTCAATGAGTCAAGATTAATACATTTTTAACTAGCACCCAGAGTTTACATTAAACTCCACGTCTGGTGTCATATGTTCCATGGACCTTGGCAAGTGTATAATAATAGCTATTCGCCATTATAATGTATAAAATAGTTTCACTGCCTTAAAAACAAATGACTATGTATTGTATATAAATATGCACAATCTTACAATACTTGGGACCTAAACCGACCATAGATACTTTTACTGGTTCATAGCTTTGTCTTTTCTAGAAATTCCTGTCATCAGAACTACATAGTATGGAGGTTTTCTGGCTTGGTGCTTTTCTCTTTTTGACATATTTTTTAGGCCACTCCATGTGTTTTGGTGATCTGACCACTCACTTCTCACTGGCGCTCGCCCCATCGCTGGTTGTACTATAGCTTGTTTATGCATTCATCCGCTGAGAGACACCTCGTTGCTTCCAAGTTTGGGCACTCATATACAAAGGTGCTACAAACATCTGTGTGTAGGTTTTTGTGTGGATGTAAAATTTCAACTTATTTAGGAAAATACCAAGGAACGTGGGCTAGTGGGCTGTAAGGTGTGTTTCCTTCCGTAAGGATCTGCCAGCTCTGGTACGATGGTTCAGTGGGTAAAGGCTCTTGATCACTGAGACTTACACTGTGGAAGGCAAAAACCAACTGGTTTTTCCTCCTCTTAGATCACACACACACACACACACACACACACACACACACACACACACACACACGGGGGCGGGGAGGGAGAAGGAGAGGGATCGAGAGAGAAACTACATTAAAAATATTTTAAAAGAAGTGGCTAAATTATTCTCCAAAGTGGCTGGAAATTTTTGAGTAGGTGGAAAGTCTCGTCTTAGTTTTAAAGTCACTCTAACTTGGGCCTGTGACATTGGCAGTGAATTGGAATTCTTAATCAAAAAGTCCAAAGAACATGTCCGTCTAGCTCCACGCCACCATTGGCTCTTGGGAGATATTAGGGTGTCATGTACACCACACAGATCCCTGGTTCTCTCCTATCCCAGCTCTCAACATTTGCAGGATCTAAGAGCTGGCTTGGCCCCTGACGATCCTATTAGAGAGTCTCCTGTGGCCTCATCTCCCTAACCTCCGTAAAGCACTTGTCTAATCATCGTTCACACCTGTCGTCGGCATGACTCTGCGATTTGTGATTTCATCAGGATTAAGGGTGTCTGTTTGACAGTGGGGTCTGTAAATCCCTTCCTAGTTGGAACCCTCAAATGCCAAAGCGAGCAAATATTCCACGCTGCCATTAGCCTGCAATCAAAAGCATTTTAGCAACTTAATTTGGCTCCATGCTGAGCAGTAGACGTGTTCTGCAGACGCTATATATACATCATATTGTTATAGATTAATTCACACTTCGAGTGATTGGAGAAAGCTCATCACAGAAGAGGATAATTCAGTGAATCCTCCCATAAAGCAAATAATTCCATTACGGGGATAATCACCCTTGAATCTAGTTCCCGATGGGAATGAAATGCTTAAATATCGAAGGTTTTAATTTTTCTAGATTCGGGGCTGGGGATTTAGCTCAGTGGTAGAGCGCTTACCTAGGAAGCGCAAGGCCCTGGGTTCGGTCCCCAGCTCCGAAAAAAAGAACCAAAAAAAATTTTTTTTTCTAGATTCTAGCTGGATGTTTGGTTATATTTGGTTCCTTTGTGCCCCTTTAAGATTTCAGTCATTCTGTTCATTGTTTGTTACTGCCAGAAAAAAAAAAAGGCATAAAAAAGTTTTGAAAGACACAACTGCATTATTGAAGATTGTCCAGTCCGCTGATAAGAAAGCCTTCCTCTAAACCAAGAAATTATTGTTTCCTCAATTCCTAGCTTCAGGGATATCAGTGATTATTGTATTACAGATCGGTTTACAGATCTGTAAAAATGGGAATGGCAAGCCTAGAGAGATAGCTCGGAGGCTAAGAACATATAATGACGCACTCATCCAGGGGATCCTGGCAGTTCCCAGCATCCATGTCTCCTTTATCTGCCTTTATCTCCTGCTCTGCTGGGTCCACTTCCCTTCTTAGCCTGTCCTGATCTGTACTCACATGCACAGAGCCCCACAAAGGCACGTACATGCATAATAATAGTAATAGTAATAATAGTGAATAAATCTTTAAAAACAGTAAAAACAGGGACCTAGAGAGAGGGCTGAGCCCTTAAGAGCAGTTAGCTGCTTTTCCTGAGGATCCAGGTTCAATTCTCAGCACCAACATGTCAACTCACAACGAACTGTAATTCCAGTCCTAGGGAAGTTGATGCTTACTGGCTTCCATAGGCATCAGGCATGCACATGGTGTATGTGCGGGCAAAACGCCAACACATAAAATAAAATAATAGTAATAAATTAAAATTCTTAAATGGGAATGATAATGGTGCATATTCTCGAAGTTGATTTGGTGATCGAGATAATAACAATGCCTACCACAGCCAACAGCCATTATAGATATTAGCATCGGTGTTATCAGGAGATGGTGTTAGCCAGGCTCCCCTCTTCAAGAATGCCTGCCAGTCATACACTGGGCTGTCTCCTAGTCGGGGAACAAATGAAAGCGTAGATGAGAGTGTGGAAACACCTTTGCGCTGTTGTGAAACGGTGTGAAACAGTGGAAAGCAGAATGACATGTCCTCGGAGCGCTAAAAATTACCACTGCACCCAGCAAGTCACCTGAGTAGACATCCTCTAAAGGAAAAGTCCGTGCATTCAGGTTGAAGCCTACCATTGCCCAGAGAGCCTTCTGAGCTTGGCACTGCCCAGAGAGCCTTCTGAGCTTGGCACATAATGGAGGACTCCCTTCATTGGCAGGCTTCCCCTTCTCTATTCTTGCCTGGGGAGTTCAAACCCCGCCCCATCTCTGCCTACAGAATGTCATGTAACTTTGGTTAAGATTACAGGTTCAACTTCCTTTCTCCAGATAAGAACCCATTCAGCTAGCACCTGAGATTCCTGAAACGCTAATGTGGCATCTCGGTACCTCAAGCCTTCAGCCAATGGCCTTTGCCTATCCTGGATGGTCCTACCTCTAGTTCCCCAAATTATATAAGCCTCGAATCACCCCCAAACAAAAGTTGATCAGCTTCCCTGCAGCTGGTCCTGGGGCTTCTTCTTCCTGGTGTGTGCATACTCACAGGGCTTACCGAACCTCTACTCCCTTTGCCCACATGGACCCATATTCGACAATGATCCCCAAAAGCAGGGAGGGTCACAACCCCCGAAAGATCTGAAAGAGCTATTTGTAGACCCGTGTTTAGAGCAGCCTGTCTGTCGCATCCAATTAGCAATGTAAATCGAACCAATACATATGTGTTATTAAACAAAGAATCTTTCATCACGTGTCCTTTCATGTACTTGCTTTAGCAAAACGTTCTTTCACCTATGTCTGCTTCTAGTCTCTCACCTGTGTCCACTTCAGGCAAACACTCCTTCATGTGTTTG
Organism: Rattus norvegicus; assembly: GCF_021556685.1. Taxonomy (NCBI): domain Eukaryota; kingdom Metazoa; phylum Chordata; class Mammalia; order Rodentia; family Muridae; genus Rattus; species Rattus norvegicus. Next base: position 71,363,419 of record NC_141551.1, on the reverse strand, counting down.
CCCCAGCAAAACATAGGCACTCACGCATGCATGCATACATGCATGCACGCATGCGCATGCACACACACATACACACATGCACACACGCACACATGCATACATATATACACACATACATATACACACACATATACACATACACGCACACGCATACACACATACACACATTCACACACATACACACATACATGCATACACACAGGCACACATGCATACACACATACATACACACACATACTCACACATACATACATACATACATACATACATACACACATGATAGTAATCACCAGCCTTGAAGAGCAAATACACGTGACGTGTTAAAACATGGATGAAGCTTGAGCTTCATATTATTAGGCTAAGCAAAATAAGGCAGGAGCAGAAAGGCAAACACTAAATGGCTCTGCTATCAAGGACATCTAAAGATATGGATGATGTCATAGAGAAGGGGCACAGAGTGGTGCCTGCCAGGCGGTCCAGGAAAGGGGAGTGGAAGAATTAGTATTACTCGGGGACTTGTGAGGAAGAGGAGGCACAGTGAATGACTTTAAGGAAACAGAGTCTTGAAGACAGCAGAAATGAGCTCACAGGGACTGTGGCAGCATGAATGACACCTGCACAGGTCAAGCCAGATGGGTTCCCTGAGAGGGAAGGGAATATGGGCTCCCACCCCTAACCAAGGAGCTATCTGCAATTGAAACAGTTGGGAAAGGAAAAGTGGGTTTTCTCCCATCTAGACCCCAGGAGTATTCTAACCACCCCGAAGGACAGGAACCGTGGCCAGGAGGAGTGGCCAACGAAAAGCAAATCCAATGGCGTTTTTGTAGACTTTTTGGATCGTTTTGCTTTGTTTTGGCATTTTTATTTTGTTTTGTTTTATTTTGTTTTGATTTTCATATTTTGTGTAGGTTTTGTGTGGTGTTTCTTGTTTTTGTCTGTTTTGAGAGAGAACGAGGGGAAACATGATCAAAATAAATTGTATGATTTTTTTTTTTCAATTAAGAAATTGGTATTAAACCGGTACAGTCTTGGTTTTACAAGATTGAGAGTCCTGGGGAAGATGACAGTGAGGACTGTCACTTAATGCCATTGATCTGTGACTTAAAAATGGCCAAGATGGCTCAGGCCTGGTTGCACATGCTTTTAATCGCCGCACTCGGGAGACAGAGGGAGGAGAATCAATGCGTGTTTGAGGCCTGTCCGGCTGACATAGTGAGTTCCAGACCAGTAGAGCCACATAGTAAGGCCCCATCTTAAATAAATAAACAAACAAACAAACAAACAAACAAACAAATAAATGTGGGGGAAAAGAAAGAAAGGAAAAGGAAAAAAAGGCTGAGATTGTACATTTTATGTTAAGTGAATTCTACCATAATTTTTAGGGGAAAGGAGGAGTAAAAATAATACGATTCCAATATTAGGAATTATCTAGGTATGTATGTGTCTAGGAAGTGGGGCCAATGAGGTGAAAGTGATCGTAGGAATGGAAAGCCAGAGTGTAGACACATGGGACATTTTCACGTGGGAGTAGCTTCTCCCCCTTCTCCCCTCCCAGCCCCTGACAGGCTGATGCTTGGGGGGCGGGTACTAATATTTCCCAAGGATCCCTCCGCTAATTCCGAGGCCTAGTGGCTTATAAGCAGAAGTTAAGACCAGCACCTGGGTAACCACAGTTCCCAAAGCAGGCCCTGCCCAAAGAGCTTCATCCAAAAATTACAGCCCAGCTGATAACAGGAGAAGCGCTCCATGGTGCTAGACTAGCAATTAAGTTAGAAGGTGATTATTAGTCTGCTCCGGCAGGAAGATCACATCTGACTACCCTAAGTATCCCAAGACTCAGAGTCCTTCTAGAAAGAGAATAACCTGAAACTAAATTAATGGCATTTTCTACCAATTACAGATGCCCTCCCGTCACTATACTGTCGTCATGGCAACAAGCCCACTGAAAGGGTACCTTTGCTGAGGCCTGAAGAAAAGGCTTCAAATCTTATCTCCGTGTCAGACCAAATTTGTTTTCTAGGAGTGGGGAGGGGACCAGTGTTGGTGTCCCAGTCAGAGGATGTAGGCTGGCTAAGCACTCAGACACAACTACGAAAACAAGAGCCCATCTTCTTCACTGGTCCCGTGTCCTGGGGCAGTCTCCCAGTTTGGTCAGCCAAAAGGCATTTCTCCTTGTTTTTCTGAAAATTCCTTTTACTTCTCCTAACTAGAACCCGGTGACCTCCAGATCAGTGTCCACCCAGTGGCTCATACAGAAGTCCCCTCAGGGTTTCACACGCCCTTCAATTCAGCTCCACGAAAAGCAGCCGGTTCCCACAAAGGTGTTTAGTGCTGAGCAACGTGGGAACAGGCTGATGCCGGAGTAATGTTCCAGGAGAGCTGCTACTGAGGCAGAACTCCACCAATCAGATCGGAGGCTGCTTATACCGTATAAGCTACTTGAAAAAGCCGCGCATTCTATCTTCAAGAAAGGGTTCATCTCGTAAGGCGCCCTTGGTGTGAATTTCTATTTTGTATAGCAGCTACCCCTGAGGACTGGGAAAGCTGCTGCTAGCCCTTTCTGGGAAGAGTACGGGATAAACATCTGATAACCCACAGTGTTGGAAAAGTAACACGTAACACGGTTGGGGTCAGCCTGTGTCTCTCCTGTGAAAGGACAGGGAAAGCCAGCAGTCACTTCTCGTGCGGAACCCCCAGAGGTGAGGTAAGTAAGGGAGTGGATGAGAGGTCCTGTGTTCTCAGGTCAGGTCCAGATGGGATCTTGTACACTAGGCTTGTACACTAGCACTGTGTGGTTTAATTGTCCCTTGACATAATTGTCCCAAACTCTGTTTTCCTCTTCCTGGGTCAGAGAATACAGCTCAAATTGACCATATTTTTTCCCCCTTCCCATAAAGTTAGGTAAGATAACAGCCAGGTGTGGTGGCACATGCCTTTAGTCCCAGTGCTTGAGAGGCAAAGGCAATTGGGTCTCTGTGAGTTCAAGGCCAGCCTGGAGTTCTAGGACATAGTGAGTTCTAGGCGGTATAGTGAGAGACGCCGTCACAAAGAACCAAAAGAAAAATACTCAAACACAGCCATAAAAACAAAGATGAAGGCTAGCTTACTATGCAAATGTGCCTTACACAAATTCTCCAGACTTTAATGCTTTAACAACCATCTTATGTAACCTGTGATTTCCCTATTTTATAGAGGACACAAACTCAGAGTAATTCAGTTTGCCCGAAGTCAAGTGGCTACAGAGATTTGGCTCCTGGTCTGCCTGCCTCCTGAGTCCAGCCTTGAACCCACTGCACATCACTAACATGACAAACTTAATTCTGCCTCCTTCCCTGAGTATGTACCCTCCCCCTGACAATTCCCAGACACGGCTCCTGCTGGCTGCCCCTGGAAAAGCCGCCCACGCACCATTCCATAGCATCCTTCTCAACCCCAGCCATTCAGGTGCCAAGGCCTGTCCTGTCCAGGCTGTGCCTTGACACCTCCAACCTTGACACAGTATCTTTTCCCCCTTTCTTTTTAATAATTTTAAAATGAAATTTTATTTATCATCGTTGTATGTGCACGATACACCTGTGTATGTGCATGGTAGTGGAGATTAGCAGGCAACTTTGTGGAGTCAGATCTCTCCTACCTTTTGGGGGCATCTAGGGTTCGACAGAACAAGTTGTCAAACTTGCATGCCAAGTGCTTTATCAGACGAGCGTCTTACTGGCTCCGCTCTGGCTTTGAGAGGCACCTTTCACCCAAACAACCACTCTGTCTATAGTAAATTCTTGTTCTTAATTTGATTCCTCCCGTCCCCCGATGCTGGGGCTAGAATCTAGGTTTTGGTGCATGTTAGGCAAATGTTAGTTCACTGAATTATACCCCCACCCTGAATTTGAATCCTATACTGCCATTTCTTTTTGAAGTGTCTCACATCTTCTGAACTGTGAAGTTCCTTAAGCCTAGATTAATGCACATTTCAATGTGTCATTGTCATTCTTTATGTCTTAGAACAAACATGCACTAGATGCTAAAAATTGTCATTCAAATAATTCTTCAGGGATTGTCTACAAAGACTGTAGTAACACAGACAACATCTTTTTAATTTTATTACAAGAGTAAAATAGGATGCAAACTGCATACACAGGGACATTTCAACTACTGTTATTACGCAGCAAAGTACTTGTTTAATAAGGAGCCCTTTGGGGAGGTATATGCTTGTAATCCCACTAGGAAGGCAAAGCAGACAGATGAAGCATTCAGGACCATCCTTGGATGCATAGCTTTTGGACTCTAGATTTACACACACACAAACATGCACACACACGTGCACACACACAAACACGTGCACACACAGGCGCGCATGCATGCACGCATGCACGTGTATATACACATGTACGACATAAAAGCAGACTATTTGAGGTAGGAGTGGACCAGTGGAATCGTGGAGAAGAGATGAGAAATGGTAATTGGCAGGGATGATGAGCAGAGCACAATTATACTTATGTATGAAAAACTTCACAAGGCTCACTGTTTCATATGCAAATTAATTCTTATGTGTATGTGCATGGGAACCTGTGTGCATGTATGCTATGTGCGGGTTCCCACAGAGACCAGAAGAGAGAGTTCGATCCTCTGGATATGGATGCAGGCAGGTGTGAGCCCCTCAGCTGGGTGCACCAATCCAAACTAGGATCCTCTGGAAGAACAGTAAGCGCTCTTAACCGATGGACCATACCCTCAGCCCATTTATATGTAAATTAAAAAACCCCTAATTTTGAAAGTTATTTAAAAACATTTATTTCATCTTTAGAACATCATTTAAAATGTTTTATCTTGGTGGACATATTAAATAGAGAAAGGAAGGAAGGCAGGCAGGAAAGTAGGAAGGTAGAGACAAACATGTTTTTAAAGAATTATCTAATATATATATATATATATATATATATATCATATATATATTATAGTAGCTGTCTTCAGACACCAGAAGAGGGCAATGGACCCCATTACAGATGGTTATGAGCCACCATGTGGTTGCTGGGAATTGAACTCAGGAGCTCTGGAAGAGCAGCCAGGTCTCTTAACCACAGAGCCATCTCTCCAGCCCAGAGGCAAACATTTTTAATGGCACCTGACCTTTCTTCCGGCTGTTGAGCTGTTGGTATAGGTGACCCAGGATCGCCACTCTTGACAGACCTCACACCACTGTGGTCTCAGGAGAGAATAAAGAGACCTTATTGTAAGTGTGCCAGCGAAGACAGATGATACGCTGTGGTTTCTTGTAGCTGAACCTGACGTTTTGAGATGTGGGATGGACCTAAGCTCGCTGGCCCTGTTCACAGCTCCTACAGACCGCCAGCTTCCTACCTGTTATGGAACTCGGTATTTTAATCTGTTTAGTTAATAAATTGGTTATTGTTCTCTGAAAAGTATTAGAGGTGTGGAAGGTTCGAAGCGAAGTTGCTTCGAAGACGAAGCTCAGAGTAAAGCATTAGTGGACAGGACGTGTAAACCGGTTGAAGGGAGATATACCACCTATGACTTAAAGAGAAAGGGGAGTTTTGGGAGAAGATAGCTGCTGGTTGAACTCGTGTCTGTACCTATGTAACCTGACACAAAGCTATGGAGATCACAATATAGATGCAGAGACCAGGGAGCCAGGGAGTGAGAGTGAGGGACCAGGCTGTTCTGGGCAGCTTCCCTTCATCCTCTCTCCCTCATCTTCTGCCTTCCCTCGATGAGCACTTCTTTGGCTTCCTTTTATTGGGCCAGACCACCTTGGCCACAGGCCTTGACTTAAGGAGCTATCAGCAGTGGACAGTTCTTCAGTCTTTTCCCTAAAATTCTTGCAGGAAGAAATTGGGTTGGCTCAATTCGATGGAGCCCGGTCAACCTAGCCACTGGATCAGGTATACACCTCTGGTTTAATTAGCCTTGGCTACCCTTCCAAGGGGACAATAATTCCCTTTCTTTTGAGTAACCTGGCAAACAAAAAAAGAGACACTATCTTTTACAGGGATGCATCTGTCTACTTTCCCCCAATCCCTCATCAAGGCCAAGCACAGAAGTTCACGTCACTGACCTGAGATCTGACCTTTAACTCTCAGGGCCCTGAGAAAGGTCTGTTGATTCCTGTTGTCCTCGAATCTTACCAGGCAAAGTCTGCTTGCTTTATTTCCATTTGGGCTCCTTCAAGCCCTTCCTGCAGGTTGAAATTTCTTCCAGGATGAAAATTCAGCCTCTTGGCTACTTAATTCTACCGCCCCTTTTGCCAAAAGATTGCAAACTTCTTAAAGGGAGATAATCTCAGAGATCAGATCCAGTGGTGTCGTCTTACAGATATAAGAACCGAGGCCCAGAGGAAGGCAGTGTCACACAGTGAGCCGGGGTCAGGTGGTACCCAGAACCTCTCAGGCACCTTGCCATGACTTCTGCAGAGCCCGTTCCCAATAAACACTCCTTGATTTACCTAATTTTCTTTTTTTACTTTGGCTCCTCTCAAGTTCACAGTTCTTTGCTCATGCCCCCCTCTCAACCGATGGCCGCCTCTGGGATCGATTTGCATCTTCTTTCCCATCAAGGATGGTCTTTGGGGTTGTGTAATGGGAGCCGAGATGAGGCAGGAGTGAAATTCAACCTGGGTCTATCAAGTCTGTATCTCTCTAGGCCAACACCACCACAACACAGAACAGACACCAGAAGACACCTTCCTTCTGTGGGGCTAGCAGTCACCACAGTACACAGTGAAGCCACTCCAGCTCCCACCAAATGCCATTGTTTTTGCTGTGTTCCCAGGCAAGTGCTACCCCCCTGTCAAGCGGGGCTTCTGTTGACTTCCTTCCAGTGAGAAAGTACGAGTGGCTGTGGTTCCATTTTCCTCTCTTTTTTGACCATTGTAGCCCCTTGGATCTTTAGTTCACAGGAAGTCACCTTATATGAGTGGCAGATTGGGAGTGGTGTGGGGGGAGCTTCATTCCTTTCCTGGGCATCAAGATGGACTCTCAACTCCTGAAGGCAGCCATCTTCTCCAGCAGAGCCTTTTCTGGCTTCCCAGTGGTCCTCAACCAGTGTGAGGGAGCTGAAAGAGAAGATCTGCTATAAAGTGCTTGCTTAGCATGTATGAGGCCCTATGTGTACTCCTAGCACTGCAAAATAAGTAAATTTGCAAATACATAAATCTGAGGTCTGCTGGGGGTAACATCTCTCCTGGAAAGGCTATGGAGAGAGCTGAGAGGAGGACTGGGAGGAGACAAGATGTAGATTTCTTTTACTAGCATTTTTTTTAAGATTTATTATTTATTTTACATATGTGAGTAAAGACAGACACTGTGGCTGTCTTCAGACAGGGACGTCGGATCCCATTACCGATGGTTGTTGAGCCACCATGTGGTTGCTGGGAATTGAACTCAGGACCTCTGAAGGGGCAGTTGGTGCTCTAAACCGCTGAGCCATCTCTCCAGCCTTTACTAGCTAGCATCTTGTTGTAAACAAAAACAAACAACATCTCCCAAAAATTGCAAAAAAAAACACCAAAACTGCCTCAGTCGAGCAGTTTCCCAATAGTAAGTTATTTCTCTAGGGTTCCTCACTCAGACACTCTTCTGGCTTCAGCTTGCAGGTGAATGCTGGGTCGACCATAAGACTGGGAAGGAAGGTCTTGTGCAAGCCGGCAAGTCAGGCCTTCACTCTGGGCATTTCTATGTGGAGGATACACAAGGCCTCCTTCCCAAAGTCCCCAACCCAAGCAACAAGGCTTGTCTCCAGAGGCTACTTTAGAGAGCTCTCCCCCGGAATCCTGTGGGTTGGAGAAGAGAATGCAGATAGGGCCTGAAGGGGGTTAGTAACAATCTAGTAGTTGGGAGCGAGCAGGGATCTGGGAATTGAGAATACAGCAATCAGGAAGTAATCTGATGGCCACCCATGCAGGGTCTCTTGGCACTGCCCACTCTCCAAGGGGAAACAGGCTTGCACAAGAAGAGTCAGGATGGGGGCTTTCAGAACAGAAAGAACATAGACAGACCTCAGTCAGCAGATGGGGAAAGCACAGAAATCGGCCAAAGTTCCTTGAAGACAAAAGAACCTATTTCCCATTTTAGGATGAGGTCAGGATTCCTTCCCACTAGGTCAGCTCTGCTGGCTTGTATCTACAAAGAGAAAAAAAAAATACACAGTCATCCTTACAGACTAGAAAGAGCTCAGTACAGGATAGAAACTCAATCACATAGCCATTTTCCTTGGGATAGATCCACATAAAGAATGGATCACCACTGGTTCCTGTAAGGTCAAAGTTGTTGCATGAGCTCCTCAAGGTTATCCTGTCTAGAAATTAAATTAGTGACCCATGGTCACAGCCACAGAGGGCAATGCCAGTATTCAGGAGTTAGGTGGACTAAGTTCCCTCTGCTGTGTTCAGTCATGGTGCAAACTCCACGGAGCCTCCACAAGTACTTTGTGTGCATGTGCTCTTTTCTGCAGATTGTTCAGCCTCTCCTCACCTCTGAAAGGTGAGGAGACTTACAACCAGGGCAAGGACCAAACCAGACAGTTCGTTCTCAGTTGCTTTGTAGGTGGTGTGCCTGTCACTGGATGTGCAAAACATCCTGGCAGCAAGGTAAGGGACACAGAATTGACTGAAAGGATAGACTCTGATACTATTAGTTGATATTTTGTAAGCCCAAGAAATTGTCCAGATGTTAGAGCATAAAATTAACTCACTGCTGAATCAATGAGGCACACTGCTAAGGACAAGCCCCCAGGAAGTCAGGTTAGCTTGTGTTCCGTAGGTAATGAAGATAGATAGATAGATAGATAGATAGATAGATAGATAGATAGATAGATAGATAGATAGACGTAAGAGAGAGGGGGAGAGGTGTGTGTATGAGAGAGGTGTGTGTGTGTGTGTGTGTAAGAGAGAGGGGTGTGTGTATGTGTGAGAGAGAGGTGTGTGTATGAGAGAGAGAGAGGTGTATGTGTGAGAGAGGTGTGTGTGTATGTGTGTATGCGAGAAAGAGAGATGTGTGTGTAAGAGAGGGAGGGAGAGAGAGGGGTGTGTGTATGTGTAAGGAGAGAGAGAGAGAGAGAGAGAGAGAGAGAGAGAGAGAGAGAGAGAGAGCGCCTGAGTCCTTTGGTTTTGGTTCAAAAGTCATCCACAGGAGGTGAACATGCATTCTGTTTTGCTTTCCATCAGTGGCCTGGTTCATTCAGTACTCAGAACTCACTGCAAAACAAAATCCCATCCATCACCCCAGGCCCACTCCAAACCCCACTTCTTCTAGCAAACTGTCCTAGGGTCCTTCTGCCCTCTAGACTCACTTTCTAGCCATTCCTTTCTTTAGGCACCCCACCCCCCAGCAACATAGCTGGAGTTGCAGAATTAGCTCTCTTGTCTTGAATCTAGAGCCTTTCATAGCCTTAATAGATGCCTGCACCTCGAAAAAAAAAAAACCTTAGTAACTCTTCATTCAAGTACCAGGTCCCCCAGGAAGCTTTCCCAACCCCATCCTGGTTCCATGGCGATTTGGACTGGTCCCTGTATCAAGTGCTCACTTATTCCCTCTATTCTTTCACAGCCTGTGGCCCTCCCACATGATTGAGCTCCTGGAGGGCACAGACTGAGGGCCTTAGAGCTCCCTGCATGTCCAGATGTGCTCATTAGCTGTTTACAAATTAATCCCTCGAAGGATTTCTTCAGCAGGTCTGTTCCAGCACCTCCAATATGCACCTGACTCCACTGCTTGGTGAGACATGCAACATCTTATATTTCTCCTGGAGGCTTCTGCGCTAACCTCAGTTTTAACCAAAACAGCGGAGATCAAGTGATGACCGAATTATCCACTGCATCGAATTCTTCCGGCCAGTGTCCCAGCTTTTAGCATGGCCAATGGAAAATTAATTGGTCACAAAGTGCATATCTAATTACAACATCCCGCCCCTGCCAGAGCGCTGCACAAACGTTAATTATAACATATGAATCTCAATAACCGACGGTGGCACTTAATGCCGCATTAATAACGCCACTTGCGCCCACCCCCACCCCCCAACATCGCTCCCCAGAGCATACACTACGCTTTCTCTTATCGGCCATTGGGACAGACTTTTTGCACTAAGCGCCGAAGTCCTTATCCTCACAGCCTGCCTGATTCTAAAACCAAGTGTTTCTCTGCAAGCCCAGACGTTGCCTTCGCTCTCAGTTCTGTCCCCCATCAGCAGAAGGCCCCGCTAGTGCAAGAGGTCACTGGAGGGGGGGTATCGGCTTAGCAACACTGGTCTGTCAGGGCAGTTCAGGCGGTATCCCCGGCGTCCCCCTAGGTTCCCAGCTCTCTAGGGCCCGCCATCCTAGGAAAGAAAGGCGAACTACATTACCCAGCAGGCTCGCGGTCTCCCTCTTTCCTTTCAAGTCTTTGCACGTGGCCGGAGGGGGAGGCGGGGCCCGGACGTCACTCTCCTACATTCTCTTTCCCTGTGTCAGTACAGGGATCATTTTTTTCCTTCCTCTACTCCCTCCCTCTGCCTGCCCCTCCCTCCCTGTCTCCCTTCCCTCCCTCCCTCCCCTCTCGACTGGGTCGGTCCGCTGAGGTGCCGGATCCCCTCACTGCTGGGACGCGCCGAACTCCCAGCAGGAGTCCGCTCTTTGGAGCCTGGTCCCTCCCTTCCCCTTCCCTGCCCCCTTCCCCCACCCCCGACGCGGGCTCCGCGCAGCGGCCAGAGGAACCCCGAGGTGAGCATCCCTTGTCCTCCCTCCTCTTTTAGTCACCTCGACTTGCGGGTGGATTCGGGGACCCGGGAGGAGGGCTACGTGACGTGCTCTCGATTATAGATAAATCCGGGGAAACCGCTCCAAACAATTCTCCCCCTTCCCCCTCCTAGTGCTTTAGTCAGCCGGGTGTCCGCACCCATCCTTAGTCCCCTCCTCTGGGTCTAGTGGGTACCGCACTCTCCGATCTCGCCCTCTCCCAGGGTTTGTCCTGTAGTGGGCCCAGCTCCCTGCGAGGTGGGGACCGTGACACCAGAGCTCCGGAACCCAGAAGGGTTCCTGGGGGGACGCGCGTCTGGAGCCCCACTCTCGTTGGGAGCCGCGCAGTGTAGCCGATGTCTGGTGCCGGGTTCCGACCAGCGGGGAGGAAGCTCGCGAGCAAGATTCCTTTCCCTTTTGTTTTGGAGCCTCGTTTGCTGCAACGAGCAGTTGCTCCAGCGCCTGGCAAACTTGCAGCTGTTCCGACCGCGCGCTGCGCCGAGGTCGGAGCGCGGCTGGGGAGGCGGCTGCGGGCGCGGCTGCAGCACTCCGGGTTGAGGGAGGGAACCCGCGAGTGTGTGTCCACGCGGCCCTTCCCTGCCGTGCCGACCGCCGTCCCCGCGAGCTTGGGGACGTCTGTGAATGGCTCTCGTCTAGACAGGCAGCAGACCCCTCCCTTCGTCCCCGGTGAGCCCGCGGGCCGCGGAGGGCGCGGCGGATAGGAGCGGTGGAGGGAGCCTCGGAGGAGCCATTGCAGTGGCGGCTTTGGCCGTTCTACGCCGTGGTGATTCTGCCGGCTTTAAGAATGACCGATCATTCCTGTGGCCTCGGAGTAATGGGGCCTCGGGGGTAGATACGCCCTGCAGAGCTGGGGTTAAGTTGACAGGTTCGGAGAAGCCGGTTCTTTCTGACCTGTAACCCGAGGGCTGTGGAGTGGGCTGACGAGGGGAACTAGCTAGTGATGGTCACAGGCGCGGGTTTTAGGGGGAGATGGGAGCGATGGCTTGGCTGAAGTGGATGTTTGGGGATTCGGAGGGCGGAGTGCGGGTTCCTGGATGCCACAGGAGGAGGCGTCCCCAGGACCGGGTATCCGGGCTGGTTGTTTGTTGTCATTAAAAGACAATCCGGGATTCAAACCCTGAACTCGGCAGCCCCGATGTTGCAGAGTTCTCAGGGTAGGGGCCAGGGGGCGTGTGAGCTGGGAGGGGGGCGCGGCTTTTAGAGGGGAGGGATCGGTGGCTGTGCCCTGAGTGTCCCCACCAGGAGGGAGGCGTTGCCTCCCCCGCCCAACTCTGTGTGTGTGTGTGTGTGTGTGTGTGTGTGTGTGTGTGTGTGTGTGTGTGTGTGTGTACACAGCCTGGGTTTGGAGGGGGCGGCATAGTGGAGAACAGCGTGGGGTGGATGCCTCCTGGGATTGGACCAGCTAGCCCCAAATGGTGTGAGTAGGGTTGTCTCTTCTGTGCGTCCACGCTTGGGTTCCCAAGGAATCCTTAGGCTGGCGCCGGGGAAGACCTTAGGGTGGCTTGGGCTCTCTGGCAACCTGGGAGTCCCAAGCTCTGTGTGGCCCTCCCTCTACGTTTCTCTCGTCGCCTCCCTCTCCTCCCTGCCCCCCCCCAGCCCAGTGACTGGCTGCCCACCCTGCGGACTGGGAGGATCCACCCGAGCTCTGGTGCCCCCCCCCCACCAGCGCGAGTAAGCGGTGCTTAGGATCCTTGACCCTAGCACGGAGACTCCCGGTGTTGCTCCTGCCTGCGCATTTCCTTAGCTGGCTTCCCAGATCCTAGAGAGAATCCACGCTTTCCGCCATCCCTCCCTGCTCTCAGTTCTTCAATTGAGAACCAAAGCCTGCCGGGCAGACCCTGTCTGCCTCTGCCCGCAGGCCTGCGGGATCACAGGCCACTGCCTACCCCGCCCTCCCGGCTGTCATTTCTGAAGCTCCGAGATTATCCTTCTCTGGCTAGGGGCCCCTGCACCGTCCGGACACCTCAGGAGTGGCAGGCTCGGGTGTTGGGAGCCTCCCCAGGTCGAAAGTGACACAGCTTAAGCACCGCCTCTGCTTGGAGGGAGGTGCGGCAGAGCACTGGGAGGAGCAATGGGCTGTCCTGCTGGGTTCCTCTTGGCCCTGCGTAGGGGCTGGGCCCAAACCTCTGGAATCTCGGTTCCTAACAGCCCGTGGTCCGTGGAAGGACACCTCTAGGACTTTAAAAGAACCCAATTGTATAGGAACAGATTGCCCTCAACAGACGCTAGATAGTGGCAGGATATTCTCGGGTGGCCCGAGAAAAGTCCTCTGAGTATGTGAAACAGGACTCTGTTGATAGCAATAGGCTAAGCGATGTGTCCAGTACCTATCCTGGTGAGGATAGTAATGTGCAAGGCTTTCTGGGTATCCTGCAGCCGAGGTGGGTAGATTGCTAAAACGAGAATGTGTCTCAATGAATTTACAGAGCGGGGTTTCCCCACCATACAGTACAGTTATTAAGGGGCTCCTGGGAGGTAGGGAAGGACTAATCCCACTGTACAGATGAGGACACCGAGGCTAAGGAAGTGATGTCACTTGCCTGTGGCCTTTCATTAGGTAAAGGACAGCTTTCTTCCTCTAGTGTTTCCTCTTTGCATACCATTGCTCTTTATTTTTAAGGCAGGGGCTCCCCAGTGTTGCCTGGTCTACCTCCACCTCCTCAATGCTGGGAAATTAGGAGTGCACTTAGTACCCACAGCTTTTTATTTAAACAGTGATTTTTATTTTTATTTTTGAGGGTGGGTTCTTGGTACCTTGGGAAGTAGATAATTTACCCCGAAAAAGTTTGCCTGGTACATATTCCTTGTCAAAATACTTTTGTTGTTGTTGTTGCTGCTGCTGCTTTGAGACAGGGTCTCACTACTTAGCCTTGGTTAGTCTCCCTACGTAGACCAAGCTGGCCTCGAACTCACCTGCCTCTGGGGTCCTAGGATTAAAGGTGCATACCACCTTGCTTAGATTTCATCAAAGTAAATAACAATGAATGACGAAAACAGCTACTATAAACCACAGGCCTCTATCACTCATCTAATAGATTGATGTTTATGAGTACATGCCAGCTATGGGTGTACCTATTCCGTATTATCATATAATAAGCACATAGGGTCCATATACACTTGTTCATGGAGTTCTTGGTGATTCCAAGATGTGTTGTTTGCATAGGTTTCTGTTTGTCTGTTTTGAAACAGGATAGCCTAGGCTGTACTTATATAGCCCAGGCTGGTTGGTCTTGAACTTACAGCAACATTTCTTCTTCAACCTCCCAAGTGCTGCTACAAAGATTTATTCTTTACTGTGTTCAGTCTCATTAAATTGAAAATGTAACCCCATGTCTTCCTTCTTGTCTCAAGATGGTCAAGCCTATGAACCTTGAAAGCATCTGTACACATCTGTGTGAGTGCCTCTACGTTGGGCAAATGAAGGTTCTCAGACATGGGCTTGGTTGTATGTGTGGGGAGGGGGTTTAAGGTTGGCAAACTCATCAGAAAACCGACCTACCCACTCATTCACAAATGTGGATTGGGCGCCTTTGACTTTGCGTGTCTTAAAGTACATATAAGAGGAACTAACAGCTGGTTCCCGCTATGTGACAGAGCAGCAGTTCTCAAACTGTGCATTACCACCCCTTCCACAGGGGTTACCTACCACAGTCAGAAAACACACGTATTTATGCTACGGTTTATAACTGTGACAAGGATTACAATTATGAAGTAACAATGGAATAATGTTACGGTCGAGGGTCATCACCACATGAAGAACTGTATGAAAAGGTCGCAGCCTTAAGAAGGTCGACAGCCACCGTGCTAGACTCTAAAACTGTCTTAGCTGTTGTTGTGGACATGAGGGTTTCAGTTTTTCTCTCTCTCTCTCTCTCTCTCTTTCTCTCTCTCTCTCTCTCTCTCTCTCTCTCTCTCTCTCTCTCTCTCTCTCTCTCTCTCTCTGGAGCTGAGGAATGAACACAGGGCCTTGCACTTGCTAGGCAAGCGCTCTACCACTGAGCTAAATCCCCAACCCCAGGGTTTCAGTTTCTCAAACGCTTGTGATGGACTCACAGAGGTTACACAATCCGTGTTGGTTTGGGTACACGAAGGTGGTACAGCAGGAATGGTTACATCATACTGCAAGAATAGAGTCCCGAGGAGGTGACCAATCATCAATATATAATACTCATCCTGGGGCTTAATCAGTGTCACATATGTTGGTTGCCAGGCCCCATACTGCTTTGTATCTTAGAGCAAAGGAGGAGGGAAGCAGAGGTAGGAAGGTCCTCGTGTCTCTGTTACCTGAACTGCAGTCTATTTGGAATCTCTGGAGTAGATCCAGAGTGATGTCCTTCTGCAGGAGCTGGGCAGCCGATGGAGATGTACCCTGAAGTCAACCAGCAGGTTCCTCTGAGACCAAGGCACTGTGAAGATGTTCTTTTTACCCCTACCTCGAGCTCTAATGTGCCGTGACTCAGAGAGAAGCTGTGGTTTTGGTCAAGGTCTCACCAGACCCTGCAGGGCTTCCAGATCTGCGTATGTTAGTACGAGGCTGTCTAGTCCCAGATTCACTTGCGAGACCTCCGTCGGCTTCCGATTCCATTTCTACTGACCCTATGCTAAGGTAATATTCTGTGCAGTGCCCATCATGATGGCAGACGCTGTGGGCTCTTGGTTGAGATACAGAACCTCGTCTTTTTGGAGAGACGGGAAAACAGACAGGCAAATTACAGTCTCTGAGAACTCTCCCACGGTGGTGTCTCTGTAGAACTTACCTGGTCACATGTTAGCTGAGCTGTGGCTCAGAACTAGGTGAGAACAGACCCAGCCCTGGAGCCAAGCAAACAGGTAGAGTGGCAGTTTGCCTGATCTCCATGAAAAGACCTCAGGGCCTCTGAAACAAAGTAACTTCTCAGTCTCACGGAGCTCTCTCGTCAGAGCTGGGTAGGAAACCTTGGTCTTTCGTGCCTCAGTTTCTATCTCATGATCCTCCTGCCTCTACCTCGTTGGTATATCCCACAAGTATAGGTATATGCTGTCACAACTGACCCAATTTTTTTTCTATACCAGGTACTTATATACACCCACACCCACACACACAAAGTGGATCCTCACTTCAAAGTCTGCCCGCTTTGTCTCCTGTCTTTCTTTGACATCCACTTGGCTGGTGATTGCTTTCCTTCCGGACTGGCTTTTGTTGCTTTGTGTTTCGTGTTGGCATCCAGAAATACAAGAGGCCTTTTCAAGAGTGGAGGCTCTGTTCTTATTTGGTGTGTTGCTCTCTAGCCCTGTGGCATGGACCTAGACACCAGTGTACTTGCATTCCCCATGGTCTTTAAGTGAATTAAGGACAGATCTGCAGTGGGAAAGAGGACAATGGGGTTTGGCTGAAACCCTTGATTTACATGGCTTTATGTGTGTTACCTGAATCACCCCATGGACACTTCTCATTTCTGCCCCCTAAGGCTGTTTTCATCTCCCTGGCCCATGTTACAAGTGAGGAGGCCAAGTCCCTAAAATGGACTTTGGAACGGGCACATGGACACCCCCCCCCCCATCTCCTGTCTCCACACTCTCCGTATCCAGTGCTAAGGACATTGCTGTACCATCTCACATTGTCATTGTCATGAATGGAGACCTGCTGGACCCAACTGCTGACTCCAGAGAAGGGCTGTGGAGTAGATAAAGGACAGGAGGCAGTTTCCATGGCAATGATACACAGAGTAAGGACTAGTTCGGGATGTTTAATGGAAGAGGTGTATTTGGAAGTAGGTATGGGTAATCTGTATGAGGGGTTTTAGATTGGATAATGGCCCAGATGTGGATAGGGGGGAAACTGTGCATGGGGTGCATGGGGAGGTTTGATTGATCACCATGCAGTCGGTGTGACCTTCTACGTGCTACTGGGATTTGTTTCTAGGCCTGGCTCTGTGTTAGGCTTGGACTGTAACGGTAGAGCCCTGACTTAAATGTGGTGGGAGTGAAACATTGTTACACTTCACCACAGCGTAGAGGAAAGGCCTATGACTTTTCAAGTACATGATGACATAGAGTTCCTGCCACCCGGGAGGACTTCCTGAAGGAGGCAGCTGAAGCATTGATTATTAAAGGAGAGAAAGGAACTAGCCAGAGGAGACAGGAAAGGGGCCTTCTGTGGTAAGGAACAGCAGGCACACAAGGGCTGGAGGACTGACTCTGGGAAGGAACTGTGAGCAGTGAGGTCAAACCCAAGGACTCAGCTGAGGAAATAGTTCACAACCAGCTGAGGACCAGCTGCTAGATGGAGGGGAGAGGGGGGCTTTAACAAAGTGGCCTCTGAGCTCTCAAGGCTGCAGTGTTTGTATCTTAGGGAGGAGATCTAAAACCAAGCGAGGCTGGAGATGAGTCAAGGGTCACATGTTGTCTTAGTGATCCTTGGACCAAAACTAGGACCAAAAGCAGCTTGGGAAGGAAAGGGTTAATTTCCCTTCCCACCACTGCCCATCCCTGAAGGAAGTCAGGGCAGGAACTCAAGGTAGGAATCTGGACAGGAGCTGATGCAGAGGCCACGAAGGGTGCTCCTTACTGGTTTGCTTCCCTTGGTTTGCCCAGCCTGCTTTCTCATAGAACCCAGGACTACCAGCCCAGGGATGGCACCGCCCCCAATGAGCTGGGCCCTCCCACACCAATCATCAATCAGGTTAATGCTCCACCAGCCAATCTGGTGTGGATTTTTTTCTCAGTTAAGGTTTCCTTTTTTCCAAATGACTCCTGCTTCTGTCAAGTTGATAAAAAAAAAAAAAAAAAAAAAGCCAACTAGCGTACATATTAGTTAGATTTGGGGAACACAGCCTTTATTGTTTACATTTAAAGGGAACCCCACCACCACAGACTGCCAGGCTTCGAGTCATACTGGCTGACTGTGAGTGGCAACCCCAGCCTAAGCTGGAATGGGTCTGCTGGGTTAGGCCAAGGACAAAGAGTGGGGGACAAGTTCAGTGTCACAGACTTGGAATCGGAATCGCAGATAGTACAATGCCGGGGGAGGAGGGGGCAGGAGCTGCTGTGCTAAGAGTGAGGGGAGATGACATCTGTAAGGTGTTGGGGGTCCTAGACCCCGGCAGGGCTGCAGTAGACAATAGAGCAGACCTCTTCCTCCCATTGTCAGAGAATCCTTTGTCACACAGGGCTTCGGGCTCCTTAGGGAAGCCAGGCAGGGATGCTGTGCTGTGTCATGCCGGAGGCCCAGCTGGCACAATCAGGCTGCAGCCTCAGCTGGATTCATCAGAGTGAGTTAGGCGAGAGAGAGGCTTTCATCTTTTAACATTCACAGGGAGCGGAGCCCTGTCCCGGGCCCTCGAGAAAGGGAACTGCTTTGAGGAGCAGGTGGTGTACTTGAGGTAAGATGGGGACACACAGAGAAAAGCTATCAAGTCTTGCAAGGCAGAGAGAGGAGGAGAATGCAGAAGATCCCCGTTTCATTCATCCATCATCATCCAGGGCTACTGTTGGGACCAAGCCTTCTCCTGTTTAGACCCAGAGACCAGAAGCTGTGCCTGACACACAGGAGGTGTTGGTCTCCCGTGGGTCTTTGCAGGGAGGGCCTGTGTCTGGAATTGGAGGTCAGCCAGAGGAAGCATCTGTGCACACATCCTAAGGGGGCACCCCAATACTGACTTAGACACTTTCGGTGCCACAATGGAATGCTCTGGAAGCCTTCCAACTACACCGTGCCTGGAGATGCAGCGGCAACCTTTCTAAGAACAGCCTGGCTCGACGAATGCAAGGGAAGCCCTGCCCCAGATGAGATGTGGGAGCCGAGTGTGTTCACACCGGAGGCTCAGGGTTCAGAACCCGAGGGCCCCAGCCCTGACTGTGTCTCCTCCAGGACAGAGAGCACTGCCTCTATTGGACGCCAGAAGGTGTGCCCTACCTGGAGAAAACACAGGATAGACATCAGCTATCTGTACCCCACTCCCCAACCCCCCTGGCATGGGTGGCACTGGGCTATTTGGACTTGAGGTTGGGAGAAAAATACCTCCTGGCAGTTGGAAACCTCAGGCCTGTTACAGCTCTGGGTGTCCACCTGTTATTCATCCTAGGGCTTCACAGAAGAAATTAGCCTTGGAACCAGATCCTATTGTGGAGGCTGGCGGCTCAGAGAACCTAGGGAAGACACGGGGTTCTTCACCCACTGTTGATTTAAATCTGCCCTCAGAATCCAAGCCCAGCTTTGGGCCCAGAGCAGGGTGACTGAAGCAGAGGAGAGGAGGGCAGAAGGACCCTGATTCGAACCTAGAGAGCAGGCCTTGAAGACAGCTGCACAGGGCTGGGGTAGACACATGGTGTGGAGAGCTGGCCCTGCCTCACCTTAGGGATGGGGAAAGGTCTACACATGACCTGCACGAGAGGTCCTGGGTTCAATCTCCAGTACTGCAGGAAAATAAAATAACATGTTTGTAGATGAGTCCCATATGTCTACAAAACCCTTTCTCTCTCATACTGCTTGCTCTCACACTGGCTTCTTTCCAGGCTGCCGTTTAGGGCTCCCTGAGAGGATTCCCGTGGTTATTTCTTCTCCAGAATATATTCCGCCTTCCTGTGCCCTAAGATGTAGTTTCAAACTTGGGAAGTCACCTGGGGTCAGCCGCCTTTCCCTGGCTCCAGAATACAGGCCAGAGCAGTGCTTGGCCTACCTGTGAGGCTGTTTTCTGCCTAAGAGAAGCCACTGCAGCCACCGACACTTCTGTCTGAACACCCCTGAAGCCACAGTGACACAGGATTAGTGCTTTTACCGTCCTTGTCTCTGCTAGAAAGGGCCCCTGTTTGCTGAGCTATGGATGTGATACCTCAAGTTATATATATATTTTTTTTTTTGGTTCTTTTTTTCGGAGCTGGGGACCGAACCCAGGGCCTTGCGCTTCCTAAGCAAGCGCTCTACCACTGAGCTAAATCCCCAACCCCTCAAGTTATATTTTAAATTTGTGTTTGAGTGTATTCTTGGTTTCTGAGACAGGGTTTATACATGTAGCCCAGGCTGGCCCTGAGCTCTCTATGTAGTCCAAAGTCTCTTTTATTTTTTTTAAGGATTTATTCATTTATTATATATAAGTACACTGACACATCAGAAGAGGGCATCAGATCTCATTACAGATGATTGTGAGCCGCCACGTGCCTGCTGGGATTTGAACTCAGAACCTCTGGAAGAGCAGTCAGTGCTCTTAACCACTGAGCCATCTCTCCAGCCCCTCAAAGTGTCTCGTGTCCAAACGTATGATCCTCCTGTGTCAGCCTTGCAGGCACTGGGATTAGAGGCATGAGCCACCATGCCTGTCTCGATGTAGGCATTCTGAACTACTCTGCTTTATAGACAATCATGAGAGACCCCCCCTCCCTCCATCCCTTCTTTGATGCCTTGACCATGCTGTGCTTGTAAGGAAGTGGCCTGGGAACCAGTGAATGTCTGTTGTGCACCAGGGTCAGTGTTGGGCACTTGGTATGTACCCCACAGAATGAAACTTACTTCTGTAAGGGAGACTTCGAGCGACAGAGACCTGGGGATGCTTGGCTATAATGGTGGCCACCGGACTCAGAAGTTACTTGGAAGGAATGTGTGTTGGGTAGGGTGGATACTGCCCTTGTGAGTCTGTTATGGGGAATCCCTTGGGATATACAAGATCCCCAGGCTACCACCTGCTGGAGACATACAAGCCTTTGCCATGATCTCGGGGAATTTGCTATGAGTTTGAGCCATGAGAGGAGACAGTGGCCTGCTGTGGAATTCTCATCCTGGCCTGTCCCCTATCAGGAGTGTGATTTTTAGGGTGCATGCATTATTTGAGTGCTGTGTCTATCTGAGGTGCCCCAGGCTCTCCTATAAACAGAGACTTTCGCTCTTTGCTTTCTCTTTGCAGTGCAAGGTGGCAGGGTGGCAGGGTGGCAGGGTGGCAGGGTGGCAGGGTGGCAGGGTGGCAGGGTGGCTAGCATCTGTTACATGTCCACTGGCTCATGCCAACTTAGGAGAACATACACTGTTCCTATGGTAAGGTTGGCCAGGTTGGGTCAGCTCTGCCCGCTTCTGCTGGACTCCTTGCTGTGCTGACAGGGCCAGTGGCGAGGATCAGAGATTCTGGAAATAGACACAGTTACCACCCCGCTCCCTGCAAATGTCACTTTGTCCACATGCCACCGGTTCTCCTTAATCTTTTTATCCTAAGGTTCTTACCTGCCAGCATTTGGTTCAGGTTAGCCGTCATCTGGCACTGGCTTGGCTGTGGGGGATGAGATTGGCAACCCTGAGAGGATCCCTTTTCCATCTCTTCCCATCCTGGTGGGAAGGACAGAGTAGCCTTGTTCTGAACAGTATTGGGGAAGGTGGAGGCAAGGGGACTGAGTGGCTGGAAGGAGAGTGGCTATAGCAGGGTTTGTCTGAATGGTTAGTTGTGCCAGGATACAGATGTGAACTGAAATTATTCCGGGCAAAGGAGACTTATTACCCACATGGGCCCAAGAGGACATGTGCATTTGGGTCATAACTTATACTACTGTTGGGCATGTCTACTGTGTCTGTGTGCCCATGGGTGTGACTTGTGTTCAAAACGCAGGGGCCTCTGCTCCTCTGTGTTGCTTAAGAAACTAGAGGAAAGCCTTGTCTTGGGAACCGTGACTCAGTTGTAGCCATAAGGCTCTTCTGTGTCTCACCATGAACTCAGTTGTGCAGTCGGGGAAAGAAGTCTGGAGGGAGAACGACTGTCCAGCTTGTCAGATGTCACTGGCTGTGGATGAGAAATGAAAACACTGGCAAGGGTAGATTTTACACCGAGGTGATTAACCCCCGTTGCCAAAAGTCTGAGGAGAGTTTCCGGGTTAGTGCATTCAGCGGACCGATGATAATTTTGCCGGCTGCCTTCATCTTCAGGTTCGACCCTTTAGTCACAGCATGGCTGCCACTGCACCGAGTATCACGTCTCCATGTAACTGTAGCCAGAGTAAAACAGAAACATTAAGTCTGAGAGTCTGTGGCACCAGCTAGTTGATGGGAGAGAGCAGACCCCTTTGCTGGTGGCCATGGCACTGGGAGACGAGGAGGGTACCTATGTCCTGCAGAGGGCATCCTTTTGTCCATGCTGGTTATCCCTGGCCTCAGGTGGTACGGGCTACAGGAAGATGGCAGAGTACATGCCTTTCTTCCTCACAAACCACTGTCCTCTTGGTGGACATATATACAGGTGTGCAGATGGTTCAGGCCGTGGGGATAACAGCAGGGCCCAAGCGTGTCTATCCAACCTCCACCTTCTTGGGTGTCTGTGGGACCCTTCTTCCCACAGTGGTTGGTGCACTAGGTCATGGGAGCCTTTCCCTTGGCCTCCACCCTCATGGTCCCTTGTGTGCTTTCCCGGTTTGTGCTCAGAGGTGGTGAACACGTTAAAAGTGTCCCCCACCTCTGCATTGACCCTGCACAGGTCTGGTGCCCACACCTGGAGGAAGTATGGTTGGTTGAAGTCTGTGCTTGTAGAAAGGTGGATGTTCATTTGGACTCAGCTTCATAGTTTGAGCTGGCTCATGGGGACCTGAAGAGTACCTGGGAGACGGCTCTGTCCGGAAGGGGAAGAAGGATCACTGATCATGATGCTCTGTGGACTGAGTGCCCCCGAAAGCCCTGCTAGAGGCCTTGAGCTTGTGGCTTTTCTGGGAATGAGGGTCTCTAGAGAGAGCACTGGGCTGCATCCTCATGTAATACAATTGGCATCTGTGTAGGAAGGGGACTTGGGCTGGGTGTGGAGGTACACACATGTAATCCTAGCACTGAAGAGTCTGAGGCAGGAGGATTACCAGGTTATAGAGCAAGGAAAGAAAAAGAAAACAAAAACAACAACAACAAAAAGAAAAACAAAAGAAGTCATGGACTACAGATAGAGGTGAGCCGTGCCCTGGGTTTTAGCCCCTGTACCCCCAAAACAAAGCCTAAGTAGATTAGAGCAGAAGTAACAGACTGGGGTGGAGGCTACTGGATGAGGCCATGCAAGCTCAAAGGGAAAGCTTTCAGGAGAGACCAACCCTTCCGGTGCCTGGTTTCTGGATGTCTAACTCCAACACTGTGAACCTCGACTCTCTGTTGCTCCCAACCTCACAGTGTGCCCCAGGACACAAAGGTACACGCATGGTATGTCCACTGAGCATGTGGACCTCTGAGCCTTCGTCATTCTTACCCAGGGGCCAGTCAGGTGCCAGTAAGAGCTTCTGGGTAGCACAGGGGAGTGGGAGGGTAGAGGGGAGGGAGAGGGAGCAGGTTTGTCCTGAAGTCCTTGGAAAGTCCAGTGATAACTTTAAAACTGAGGACTTGTTGGACTACTAATATAAGAGCGCATAGTGGGTGCTTTTTATACATTAACCTTCCAGACCTATATCCATGAAACAGTGAGGGCGCAGAAAGGGTTTGCCTTAGGTTGCATGGCTAGGAGGTAGTCCAGCAGATTCTAGTCTAGCTTTGCCCTTTTACCCTCAGTCACAGGGGCTGGCTGGTTATACTGAGGCCCCTGTGATGTTCTGAAGAGGTTTGTCATTCATAGTCTGGACAAGAAAGTCACCCCCACCTATGGTTTTTCTTCTTGGTGACCCCAAGACTTAGGAGAGATTACATCTCGGGTGCCTGCCCCTTCTCACCCTGTGGTTGCATGCCTATCCCTTCCTTATTCAGAATTGCCCATCTATGGAGAAGGAAGGGACCCTGAGCCTCTGTTTGCATTTGCTGACACTAAGGCTGCAGCTCCAGGTTCACCTGGGCTGGCTGCCAGAGGGTGCTGGTCTCTCCTTGTCTGGGAAGAGATGACTTCCTTTAGCAGCAGAGCTGATCCCACCCCATGCCAAGCTACCTCAGAGCCTGTGAGGAGGGCCCAGGCTGAGTTAGATCCACAGTAGCTCATGGTCAGCTGGGCCTGCTGCAGCCTGAGTCACAAGCTCTTACCCATTCAGCTTCCCTGCACGTAGGCCCATGTAGGCAGCAGCAGAGGGCCAAGTAAGGAGACGCTGTCCGGAAGTCCCAAGGACACAGTTGAGAACAGGGCCATCAGAGCAGAAGGGAGCTTGGTTGTCAACCTCTGGCAGGCCAGCGGGAACGTATCCCTGAAGGAGGCTGGCTTTGCTCACCGCACTGGAGACAGGCTTGCTTAATGGATCCGTAACAGATATGAGAAGAGAAAAGTGTCTTTCGAAGTGCCCAGTTCCTGGTAGCCTGCTGTGTGTGACCTCATTGCTTCTCCGATTCTGACATTAGGACATTGGGGCAATGGAGACAGCAAACCCCTATGCCCTGCCTTCAGTTGTCAGGGTTCCCAGGGGTCACAACTCCTGTGGTTTTTGTGGGATACCTAGGGGGCTGGTGGGACTCATGCTAATTCTAGCAGGGCCCTTAAAGGAGAGTGGCCTGGGGACCTAGCCAAGATCACACACACTCACTATAGAACAGCACATAAAAGAGGGGCTTTCTGAGCTACACCTTCCCAGCTCTTCAGAAGGCTGGGTACAGGGTTTCAGGTACACTGACCACTGAGCCATCCCATCAGTGTTGTGGCCAGCAATAGGGTCTTCTCCCAGTGCCAAGACAAAGATCTTATCAATTCAGATTTACCCAGTGCACTAGATTGGTTGGGGAACAGCTTCTCAAAGTAGCAGGCAGGGGTGCTGGGCCTGGATATCACTGAAGATGGGGGTCTTGGCAGGGAAAGGAAAAGCCTCAGAGAATGTCACCAAATTTTCCTTCCTGGCAGTGTGGGCAATCTCAGACAGTTGAGAACTATCATCTCAGACAGTTGAGAACTATCGGAAGGTCTCTGGTGTTTGACATAATCCTTATTCTGGAAGTGTGGGGGTTGGGAGTGAGGGGAATCTGAGGAGTTTGGCCTTCAGCAAGTGGGTACCTGGAAACCTCTCAGGACAGAAGACTCAGGACCCAAGGAACATAGTGTGCCACCACCCATACCCTGGCTAGGATCTCAGAGGCCCAAGATTGCACGGTTCATCTTTCTAGGCTTTTGAGACTTCTGAACCCCTAGGCTTCTCTTCAAGCTAAGCACTATCCCTTCAAGGTCTCTCCTGACTGAGTGCTCAGTATCTTTCCAGGGGTCTCTTTCCTGCACTTCCTTACCACTCCACCTCCTGAAACGGGAGACAGGGTGAGACAGTACTCTGGGCATGGCATGAGCAGTCCAGGAAACAAACTGTAGTCAGTTCTCTCCCTTTGTACTGCTCCTACTGTAGCCCAACACAGGCTAATCTAATTTTATGGTTTAGCTTCTTCATGGGGAAATTCCCAGCTCCTGTCAGAATAATCTGGGGTAAAGATCTGTTTTCCTAGCCCGGGCTCCACCCAGCCCTGGTGACAGCCAAAGCCACCTCTGTCCAGATTCTTTTGAACGGTCCTGAGAGCCAAGAGTCAGATGCAAAGCCAGTGAGATAGTTTTAGGTTTATTTTATATGTATGAGTATTTTGTCTATGTGTATATATACCACGTTTTTCCGGTATGCATGCCTGGCGCTCACAGAGGTCAGGAGAAGGAGTCAGATGCCCTGGAACTAAGTTATTTGTTTGTGTGCTAGGAACTGAATCCGGGTCCTCGGTAAGAGCGTCAAATGCTCTTAACCGCTGGGCCATCTCTGCAGCCCCAGAGGCTGAGATCTTGTATTTGTTTTGTTTTGTGGCAGAATCTTAACATAGCCCACACCGACCTCCGGCCTCAGCCCCTTGACTACTAGGATTACAGACGTGCACTACTAGATCTGGCTGGAGAGTTGGGTTCTTTAAGAGTTGACTCACCAAGCTTGGGAAAGCTGGGGGTGGATCACACAAGGCCTGGCCTGGAGACCTGTGACTTCCCCTTGCTTTAGGACCTGGCCCCTACAACTTAGGACCATGGCTGTGGCATCTCAGGCTCCTCGCCCAGCCTGGCCTCTACTTTTTTCTGCTCAGAAAACAAAGCAGTCTGGGTCCTCTCTTTGGCTCAGTTTGCAGAGGCGCTGTGATGGGGGGTGGGGAGGACAGAGGATGTGATGGAGACTCTCGATTGTGACTGGGTTGCAAGAGGCCTGAGTGGTTAATGCCATGCAACTATGAGTGTGTCTGTCAGGCCTGTCTCCAGAGCCCACTAGATCATGAGCACTCTGACCTCTTACGTGTCTAATCTCCTGATGGATCCACAGTGTGCAGACTATTGGAGGCGGTGAGCAACGGAAGGTGGAGCTGGGCTGAGAGAAATGCTCTCTGGGGTATCTTAGAAGGCTCGCTCTTGCTCTGCTGCCTTCCCATCTTTGCTCTGCTTCTTTGTTGCCTGGAGTGGAATTCTGTTCCAACACAGTCCTCCCGTGGTGATGGATGATATCACTTCTGTAGCAGGAAACAAAATAACCTTTCCTACCTTACAATGTTTCTGTCAGGTATTTTTGTTCCAACATTAAGTAACAAGCAGTGAGTTCCTACCTAAACCATAAATGAAGGGGCCACTTTCTAGATGAACACAGCAGAATCTCTTGGCCTGTAGCCCTTGGAAGTCTCTGGGGCTTGAGTGAGCAGGGCAAGGGTGAGCTCAGTTTGGGATGCAGTGGGAAGAGGGATAAGGGACAAAGGAAAGGCCGACTGGGCCCAACCTCAGGAATCTTTTATGGAAGTCTAAATTTACTTCCCACTTGTCGTCTTTTATATGTAAAGATTGGCGTGTGTGGTTTGAACTCAGGGATAGTTAATAAATCCCTTATTTTATTCATCCTCCAACTTGGGGGTACTAACTCCTTTTTTGTCACTGTGATAAAATACCACGACCAAAAGCAGCTTATGGAAGAGAGGGTTCATTTTGGCTGAAGGTTTTAGAGGGAGACTCTATGGTGGGGAATCTTGGCAGCATGTGACAGGCATGGCAGCCAGAGAGCCACATCCTCAACCACAGGCACAGAAAGTAAACTGCAAGTTGGAAATAGGAAAACCTTTCCTCAGAATCTCAAAGCCTGTCCCCCAGTGACTTCCTCCAGGAATGCCTGGACAAATAAACCTCCCCAAACAGGGCCACTAGCTGGGGACCAAGTGCTCAAATGCCTGAGACAGAGGGCATCATTCCCAAAGTACAGAGGGTGTGAAAAGTGTAAAGCTTCATATTTAAGCGTACACTAAAGCAAACAGCTGGGCTTGGTGGCGCAGACCTGTAACCCTCATGCATGGGAGGGAAAGAGAATGTAGAATGGGAGGGAGAGGAGGAGGAAGAAGAGGAGGGGAGAGGAGGTGGTGTCGGGGAAGAGGGAAGAATCCTAGCACATTAGTTCACCAGAATTCTGGTACATACATACATCTGTCCTAGCCCCTGATGGGCTGCTGTGACAGAAAGCCACAGGCTGGGTCATGTATACTCAAATAAGAGTTTATTTTGCTCCCAGGTCTGGAGGATGGGATACGGGACACCCATGGGGCTATATCCAAGGAACACCTTCTTACTGTGTCCTTACTCGAATGATCTCTCAGAGCTAAGTCTCTTTTCAGTCCAGATTGATCTCTTTATACAACTGGAACCCTATGACCTCCCAGCACCCTCCCATCAGGCCCTGCCTCCCAGCGCCAGCTTCTGAAGGGCACATTTAGACCAAAACGTTCTTCTGTGGGAATGAGGATGGCAGATAAATAGGCTTTCTGGTGGTCATCTGGTGGCCCATGCGATTGATCCTAGAACAATTTATTTGGAGCCAGTTCCCAGGGCCAGATGGTCTCGAACTCTGTGGTAATGGAGACAGCCAACCAGGGAGAAGCAGCAGAAAAAGCTGGAGATGTTGTAGGTGGAACAGAGCGTTGGCCCGCAAAAGGGTCCCCTGGAAATCTGACATTGCTAAATTGAAGAGAAACCCAACAGGCATCTCTCTCCCAAGATCTCAAACGATCTATCCTTCTAACCACTGCAAAGTTCGGCTTCCTGTGGTCAGTCAAAACCAGCTCAGTGACCTCACTCCCTCAAGGTCACTTGCCCAGCTCCCTCTCCCACTACCCCTAAGCCAGCTAGGAGGTTGAAGGGTGGCTTCACCCTCTTGGGGAGGTGTGGTCTGGGGCTTTGGACAGCCCTACAGGTGGTTTCCTATGGCAGGATGACTTGACAAGCCCTTGTGGCGATGAAATACAGCCTCCCTTGAGCCTTTCAGTTTTGACTCCAAGGAGGTGGGAGGTGAGGTGATCTTAAACCTTTTATTTTTACTTTAGAAGTGCCCTAGCTTTATCCAGACTGGGGATCCTGTCTGTTTACACAGGCTAGCTTTTCTCAAGTACCCTTTGCTAGCAATCCTACTGGGCCTAGGCGTCGAGCTAGTCACCAGCATTGTGAAGGCCAGGGCTTCTTCTGTACAGAGGGTGTTTGTGGATGTGGAGAAGGGTGGAGGAAGGGACCTCTTGTCCTGAATGCATCACTCCGAGAGCAGGCAGGCTCCTACAGGCCTGGAGAAGGAGGGGAGACAGTCCTGTGCTGATGGTCCTCTACTTGCAGAGGATCATGGGATGTGTGGGTTAGTTCTACATAAGCCCTCTGACCAGCCCCTCCTAAAACCCTCCAATGCCTGGCTCTCCTGCAGAGCTTGGCTTGTTCTCCTGGTTTGTCCTAGGAGAACATTTGACCTCATTTGTTTACTAGTTAACCATTGAAGGAAGATAGACATTACATAAAACGAGTTACTTAATTAAAATGTTTTTTTTTCTTTTGTAGATGTATTTATTTTATTTTATGTGCATGAGTGTTCTGCCTGTCTGTGTGTCTGTGCACCGCATTCATGCCTGGTGCCTGCAGAGGTCAGAAGAAGGCATTAGATTCCCTGGAACTGGATCTGTAGGTAGTTAGGAGCCTTTAGGTAGGTGTTGGGAATCAAACCCAGATCCTCTGTAAGAGTAACAAGTGCCTTTAACCACTAGGCTATCTCTCTAGTCCCTGAACTTACCTCATCTGAACAGCCATTGTGGGAAATCAAAGTTTGTCTTCCTTGGAATTTGCATGTTAAGAGTGTGGCCAAGCAGGTGCATTTCAATAGTTTTTAAGGAAGTCCTGCAAACAGGTGCCGCTCGTTGCCTTAAAGCTACCTGTGAAGAAGCATGAACTGCTGTGTTGATCGTTATGCCTTAAACCACCTCCCCACTTTGCCTGGCAACTGGCCACAATACAATTATCATGCTAAATCAATTTGCATACTTTAGTCTGAGATCTCGACTTGTACCCAACTCTATTATCCTGTCACTGTCTGCTCCTCTCACGTGATATGGAGACCGGACTCAATTCCATGATGCCTTTCCAGCAGCCCCCGGGCACTTACAGCCCTCATCTGTGACTTTCTGGGCAGAATGTCTACTGGGGTCCCAGCTTCCTGGCTGCTGTCATTGTCCTCCCCTACAGGAAACAGCTGAGCAGTTGGCTGGACTGTTGTCCCTTGAAATAACACCAGGAACCACTCATTTGAGCTGTAGTTTATGAGTTTCCTGAGTCCCCTCCTGCTTTCTTTGAGGCCAGGGAGGCAGTGTTGGTTTCTAGGTTTTGCCAGGATACTCAGGGGGACTAGAAGGGTCGCATGAGGCCTTGCAGCTGACACAGGGCCAGAGGCCATGTTGTGACTTTCAGTCTCATGCTTTTCCTGTCACAGTGTGGAGTCACAGGTGGGCCACTGTTTTCTAGTTTCCTGGTCTGTAGTGTGCATATCACTGAGCCTAGGACTCTTCTCTGGTGCGGTCCGGCTGGTCTGTCACAGTGGGGTTGGCGATCGGAGGTATTTTAGGTGTATATTAACCGTGACAAAATGCCAGAGTCAGGCGAATTTTAGGAAGCAGTGAGCTTTCTTTACTTCATTTACACCTCTAGAGGTTTAAGGATGTGGCTCTGTCAGCATCTAAAGCCTTTGTGGTGTAGACAGGAGAGTGTGTATGGCGGCAGCATGGTTATACTGAGAAGTTGGGAGCCAGGAGAACCAGAGCCCCACAGTCTTCTCTGGGGGCATACCCCCAAAGACTTGCCACTAGGCTCCATCTCCAGACACAAGACCACAAGGTCACACTTGA
The DNA here is from genome assembly GCF_021556685.1 of Rattus norvegicus. Classification (NCBI taxonomy): domain Eukaryota; kingdom Metazoa; phylum Chordata; class Mammalia; order Rodentia; family Muridae; genus Rattus; species Rattus norvegicus. The sequence continues at coordinate 71,333,663 of NC_141551.1, read as the reverse complement.
GGATCAAGCTGTCAGTTTGTGGCCCTCCAGGGACAAGGCCAGATCCCAAACCAGACAGGGAGTGAGAGGGGGAACAGCTAAAAGCAACAAGGGTGGGGGTGGGGTCAGTTCAGACTCCAGGATCTGCCCCCATTCTGGAGGCAGAGTAGAACCCAGGGGTGAGGTGGCAGAAGGGAACCAGGAGGGAAGACCCAGCAGGGTGTGCAGAAGGGGACTGTAAGCCATTTGGTCATGAATTTGTCTCTCACTCCCAAACCTCGGTTGACCTCGACTGTAGAATGAAAAGAGATTTGTTGTTATTTTAAAAATGTGAAAATGCTTAAAGTCGGGGGTGGAGGTGGGGGGAGCGAGGTGTTAATTTCTATAGAAGAAAAAAAAAAATAAAAACCCAGGCTGGTGTGAGGATCTCCCTCTCATATTGGCACCCTGCACCTAGCAGACAGCAGAAGTGAGAGAGAAGGCTCTGTTTCCTGTGAGTAGATGACAGCACCCAGCGTCAGCGCTTCAGAGGATGAGGCATGAGCTTGGCCTTCATGCATCCCGGTGGGCAGGGCAGCTGAGCGAGCGAGCGAGGGAGGGAGGGCATGGGTGAGGGGAGGCACTGGAGCCTTGGGTATCTCTGCCCAAGGTCTCCGATCGTGGGTGCCAGACAGACTCAGTCTGCTTCCGTGTGCTCAAGCCAAGGACAGGGCAGCTTAGACAACAGACATTTGTTTCTTAACAGTTCTGAAGGCTGGAAGTCCCAGGGCAAGGTGCTTGTGGGTTTGGTTTCTTCCGAAGCCTTTCTTCTTGGCTCGTAGACAGCCATCTTCTGCTTGTAGCTCTGAGTAGCTGACCATTTGCAGGGCTGTGACTGTGCCTCCTCTTCTTAGACCTGTCAGATCCGGGTAGGACCCACCTAGGGACTCACTTCACCTTAAGTACCTCCTTAATATCTCCAAATCTAGTCCCGCTCTGAAATATAGGGGGTTGGAACTGCCACATGAATTTGGGGTATACCGTTCTTTCAACACATCCACAGTGGATCCATTTATGAATGGAAAAGCACACCCCAGGGAACGGACAAAGCTTGTCCCAGGGAGCCTACACAGATAGCCTCGGGGAGGGTGCAAGTAAGAAATGCAGCAAGGCAAACAGGGCTGTGAGGGGCTTGGGGCACCCGGCATATGCACATTAAATTCTTCTTAAAAGAATTCCAGAAATGAACCTCTGATTTCAAAAGGTTCAGTGAACTTGCTTTATAAAAGGTTTCATAACAGGTTTCCTTTAAATGCCCGGCCTCGCCAGTATGCTTGAGAAATGATTTGATTTAGTGCTATGTGGTTAAAGGACTCCATTTTCCAGCCTAGCCATTAAAAGCAGGGAGGCAGCCTGCAATTAGCCTGTTGCTCAATCTTTCTCCTCTGAAGGGCAACTCAGTCCCCAGCCCTGCCCAGTCATTGCCGAGCACCTGAACTGGACGTCCACGGCCTTTGCCGTAAGTCAGGGGTGGGCAGCACCAGCTATCTGGCCACCGATTGGGGCCAAAGTGCTTTTCTTGAACCAGCGTCCAATGAACCAGCACTGGCTTCTATCTATGTCAGTAGCATGGCTGACTTTCTTCACCTCTGTCTTAGGGACAGCGACACTGGTCTCCTCTAGTTAGGGGGCAAGATGATACCAATCAAGGCATGCTGAGTGTTATATAAACTCATATTAGCACTTTCAACCTGCAAATGTGAATCAAGTTCATTGATGAACTTCTAGTCTTCTCCATTGGGATGGAAGATGTCTCCCGCTGGGCACCATGGAAATCCAAAAGAAATCCTTACCCAATGGGCAGGCCGAGAAGAGCATGTCTAACCAGGGAGGTCTGTGAGATCCATCCTACGGCAGGGGATTGTACAAAAATTCTCAGCTCATCAAAGCTCCCCTTCCAGGAAGAAGATCGCTTCCCTTCCTGGCTGAAGAGACTCTTTGTAAAGCCAGATGCTATTGGTTCGATTCTAAGTCCTCCTCAACACTGGGAACAGCCACTGAGAATTTACTTTGTGCCAGGCAGGAGCTGGGCTGAGTTCAGGGCACTGTGTCTTTCACGGGTCACATTATAGGGCTGAGATATTTCCTCCTTCAAGGGATGTATAGCCCCCCCCCCCCAACCGGGACTGCACCTTAAAGCAGGAAAGACATCAGGAAGAGAGAGGGATGTGAGCTGTGGGAGGCTGTAGGGGCACCCTGTCCACCTGGAGGAGTCAGTAAAAACCTCTCAAGGAAGCAGTGAACAAGCAGAGAGCAAAATCACGGCTCTCAGGCAGTCTGGTCTGGTCAGAGGAGTGGCTAAGGCCAAAGAAACATTCTAGGTCAAGGCCCGGATTAGAGGGAAGAGGTGGGGCCTTCAGATACCTCTGTGTGGATCCAGGATGTGGAGTGTGCGAAGGCAAGTGAAGAAGCATGCTACAGATGTGGGCAGGCCACTTGGACGCTGGTAAGGAAGCCAGACACTGAGGACTAGGGCAGAGGCTGCAACCCTCCTGGTTGGAAAGTTGGTTCCTGTTGCTTTGGCCTGGACTGGGCAGGAGGTCTAAGGCTGTTGCAAGTCTCACTTAACTCCTTCCTGGCCCTCAAGCTAGAGGTCTTCATTTGTGGTCTGTGAAGATACGGATGGCTCTGATGTCCTTGTCACTGAGCTGCTGGCTGCTTTCTGGGCTTGGGTGCCTTGGTGCCCCTTCATGGCAGCAGAGATCTTTTCAGAGCCTAGAACCCTAGCAACTTCACTGATGGCATGCTCTGAGAATGAGCCAGGGAGGACCAGCTGCTCACCGAGGACTGGGCTCTGTGCTGACTTTCTCTGTGGTGCTCAGCAAGTAGGTCCGGCTGCAGGGACCATGGAGTGTGACAGAGACGCTGAGGAACCCGTTAGAGTTGGATGCAGTTTGTCTCCCAGGACTCAAGTGCTGAAGTCTAGGTCTCCAGTGTGATGGTGTGAAGGAGGTAGAATCTTTAAGAGATGGGACCCGATGGGAGATGATTAGAGTATCCTGGTCTAATTAGGCCCCGCCTGCTTGGTGTCATCTGCCCAAGACTGCGCTGTGGGAACGCCCTGGGCACTGAAAGTAGAAGCCTCAGCCCAGGCCTTAGGGAGCTCCGTAGAGTCAGGTGAGGCCTTGGGGACAGTCTGAGGTCAGTGTGTAACAGCAATGGACGTCCTTTCGCCTGGGTGCAGACCCATGATGCATCTCGGGCTTCATTTTAGACAGGACTCAGTACTTCTCTGCTTGCAATTGTAAACTATGTGGGAAGCTGCATTCCCAGTCATTCTGTGATTATCATTTATCATTCATTTATCATTCACTTCGTTTTTATATCTAGAACACTTTCCACTATTTTTTTCAAGTCTTTATCTTTTCAGTGAATCTACCCCATGTTTCCATCCCACCTTCTCTGTCTATGAGAAACTTTCTTTCTTTCTTTTTTTTTTTTGAGACTGTGTAGTTCAGGTTGACCTCAAACTCTTGATCCTCCTGCTTCAGCCTCTTGAGTTCTAGAAATGTAAGCATGCTGCACAATTATATCCCACTTAGAGACTCTTTTAAAAACTGATGTGAAGAGATGGCATAGTTCAAAATTAATCAAAGTTAACAAAAAAAAAAAAGTACTGTGGAAATAACCAGTTGCCCATCACAAGATGAATGGGTAAATGAAGTATGGCATTTCCACACAGCCATGAAAAGAAACCAAGTATCCACATGTATTACAATGTAGAGAAGCCTCACCTATGGGAGGATCATGGGCATCGTATCACAGAGGGTGATCCGTTTGACTAAACTCAGCTGACTGTACAGTCAAAGCAGACACAAAGCCACATGCTGTGTGGTCTGTGTTACTACTACTACTCAGGTTAGTAGTTACCAGGGCTGATGAAGAGACGTTTGAGAGTCACGGGAATGTTTCATTGATGGTTTTGCAATGGTGTCGATGTGCTGAACGTTCCTTGGCTGTATTTTAAATGCCTGAATTGGTTAATTTCATGTTTCGTGACTTTTGTCTCAGTAATTTTTTTTTAAAGAAATGGCACGTAGATGTCTTTTGCTACTTTGTTCCATTCTTCTCTACCCTTTTCCACCCTTTCAACCCCTGACACTAGAGAAGAGAGAAAAAAGGATACAGAGGAAAGGAAAGAGGATTCCTCCCCCCAGAGGAAAGTCAGAGGTCAGAAAGGGGGCAACATTATTGTTAGATTAGTTCCTGCTGACTAGGGGTGTTGAGTCCTTGGGGCACGTGTGATTTTCAGTCAGGTTGTCTAATTTCTTCTTGTTGTTGTTTCTTCTTTGTGCACGACCTAACAAACTGTAATTTGGAATTCCCCAGAATTCCAAACATCACACAATCACAGAGACTATCTGCAGCTGACAGAATCACGTTCCTGCAGGAGGACGAGGCAAATCATAGTCAACTGCCGTAGTCGGTCTGAAACGGCCCCATATCCCACACCTGATGAGCTATAGTTTTCATCCTGGCCCGCCCTCCCCCACCCCCATCTTCCCACTTCTTTCTCAGAGTCTCCCTCCTGGCGTTAAAAGTTATCAAAATCTTTTATGAATAAAAGAAGACAAGGCTGTGTGAGAACTCTCCGAGTCCTCCACCTAGCACCCTTCGTTTTATGTAACTCTTGGACTCTCGCTCTACTCCCCTGCCCATGGGGATTAGAAGAAAAATCATTGACATTATTTTCTCCTAACTGATTTAGTCCCTATCTGCAGAAACTAGCACTTCTGACCACAGCAGGTGCCAACCTCATTTCCCCTCTCAGGATTTCCTTCTTGTCCTTATATCCTGAAAATGCTTCTCTGTGTCGTCTGCCTAGAAATCCTGTTGCTGCCTTGCGTATCAACAACACTGGCCCTTCCTAGATCCTGCTGGGCGTGTGACAGTTCCTACACACGGCTCCATCAGCCTTCATCTTCCTGTCTCCTGTGTGGGTGGCAGTCCTTTACTTCTGATTGTAGGAGCTTGATACTGTGTCCCAGGCAAACCACTTTAGCCCCTGGCTTCAAGGAGCCTGCCTTAGTTGGGGTCTCCAGAAGATGGCAGCAGGATGGCGCTGGCTCTGGCACTGGTTCCGGCACAGGCTCTGGCACATGTGACTGTGGGGGCCGGCACACTGAGGTCTGAAAGGTAGGCTGGCTTGTGGGAAGCTGTGTGAAGATTGGTCCTGCATTTTTCATCTACAGAGCTGTAGTTCAGACACCAAGACAGGATGCCTATGTGGTCTTCGTGGCTCTGTGAGAAATCAGCCTTTGTTCTTGTGGCCTTTGATTGGATTAAGCTCACCCACATTATAGACGGTCACTTGCTTTACATAAAGTCAGCCCACTGTATGTGTTAATCACATATGAAACATACTTTCATGTTAACAACCAGATGAGTTTGACCCAGAGACTGTGCACCTCAGCTTTACCGCATTAACATAAACAATTAACCATCACAGAACACAAGAGAAGGAAAAGGGAGGAGCCTGGGTCTCTTCTCTGACTGTTGGAGGTAAAGATGAATCCCCTCATCTTTATATAACTGAAGAAAGTGCAGATCAGAGAGGTCCGCTGACTTGGCCGAGTTTGCCCAGCTCTTAGGTAGTACAGGCATCCGATATCGATTATCCTGGGGCAGTGTCTGTGCTTTTATTTCTATGGACGTTGGTTTGTGCTGCGTGTGGGACTTGTCTGTCCCCATGGAGAGAACAAGGGGAAAGAGAAAGGTGTTGATGGTTGGAAGGGCCTTTGGCACTCACATGCTCCAGGCAGTGAAGCAGAACAGTGTGAGAACAGGCATCGTCTCAGAGCAGGAACGTGGTGGCTGCAGATGGTCTCGGGGGGGGGGGGGCCTGTGCAGGCCGTACTGGGCAGCATCTGGGCCTCACTGTGGAGCCCAATGTCACAGACCGGCCTCCACCACCAGCTAACTTACCCAGGCAGCTCAAAACACTGGCTGTAGGACCTGAGGCCAGAAGCATCCATGTTCAACTCTCTGCCCTTGGGACTTCCACTCTGTCTCGTTTGTTCACCCTTGGACAGTATCTCCCAAATGCTCACCTTGTAGTAGAAATCACATAGGTGCCCTTGCCTCCCCTACTATGTGTTTATGTCTGTAAACGTGTGGAACTGTGGAAAGGTGCGGTTTTTACATTTCCCTAAAGGAACTACAAATAGCAAGCTACCCGGCTTGTCCTAGTGTATCCCAGCAATTGCCCAGGCACACACTTTGCAGACAATGGGAAGCCACAGAAGGCAGATGCTGCAGTGGGAGTTCCAGGATGACATGGGCCTTAGAACAGAACTGGGAACTGGAGGGGTGCGTGCGGAGGGGAGGTGGAGTCGGTAGAGGAGGGCCGCGCCCACCGTAACCCAGCATGCTGACTGCACAAATGGAACCTACTCAGTGCTTGCCTGGCTTCTATTATCCTGCACCCTGCCACACTTCAGTCCCTCAGGAGGCTAGCATCCTCACAGGGAGCAGGAGGGCACATCAATGCTCAGCTGTCCCAGTCACCTTCTAGGGAATGGCATCTGATGTCCCCAGGCCTAGTCTGCAGTCACCACGCCAAGTCTCCTCTCTCAGCTTGCCTCTTCCTGTCACTGCCATGTTAATGTGGCCTTCCTGCCATCCCCACCCTCCTAAGAGGGAGGTCTCTGGTGCTCTGGCAGCTGCGTGTGGAGGAGCCCCACTCGCCTGAGGTAATGGGGTTCCAGGGACCCTTGGCTGCCTCCCTGGCTGGCACTCTGGCTTCTGTTTCATTCTTCACAGACCTTTTACTTTAGTTGTCTGAGCCTGCATTAAAGAATTAAGCCTAAATTAGTGTCACAAAAAGATGACCTTCTGATTATTTTCTCACGATTCTGCATTTTGGGGTAGGGCTCACGGTTAGGGGAAGGTTTCTCTGTCAGTGAGTTATCAGCCAGGGTTGCTAAAACCCTCCATGTCTCTCTAGGATATGGCTCCGTTATTGTCAGGTTTCCTCTCAGTTTGGTGGTCTCATGTGGGTGGGCCAGGCTAAGGTACCAGTTCCCCAGACCTCCAGCCTGGTTCCTCAGACTTCAGAGAAGAACTACTAGGCTTTCCCGGGATCAAATCCTGAGTAGTGAAAAGGTCACACATGAGGAATTGTGCAGACTGCTTAGTCAGCAGCTGTTTTGCTAACATAGCCTTGGACACTAGGCTCTTAGCTCTTGGGGTGCCTTTGTATGTGCCCTAGTCCAAGACTGCTTCCTCTCTGGTCTCTAAAGTGTGGGAGTAGCAATACTAGTCATCTGTCCCCTTGAAGGTTGGCATCTAGATCAGCGGTTCTCAACCTGTGGGTCTTGACCCCTTTGGGGGAGGGGGAGTCGCATGACCCTTTCATGGGGTCACGTATCAGATACCCGGCATATTTGCATTATGACTCATAACAGTAGCAAAATCACAGTTATGAAATAGCAATGAAATAATTTCATGGTGGGAGGGGGTCACCACAACATGAGGAACTGTATTAAAGGGCTGCAGCATTAGGAAGGTTGAGAACCACTGATCTCCATCCAGATGGGCAAGATTAACGCCATGAGAGGGTCCAGGAGCTGGTGGCAGGCAGGGACCTCTTTCCCTGGAGTCTTTCATCTATCCAGGAAGAAGGCCCCTTCTTTTTCCTGAGGAGGCTGAGTCAGCCATCTTTAGGAGGAGTGGGCCACCGTAGAGTGTGTAAGTGTACTTCCCTTGAGCTCCGTCTTGTGTCAGCTGCCCCACAATGCTCTGTAAGACAAGTGACTCTTTTTCTCCTCAGACACCCGTCCCTGTGACACAACTGAGAGGCAGAGCTGTAGTTTCCACTCAACACCTCCAAACCCTGTGCCCTGAAAGCTGGCTGGGGAGGGACTCCAGGCGACATGCCAGGATGCTCCTTCCTGAAAACAGCATCACCTTTAATTAGACTAATTTGCACCTCTCTTTTGCCTCTGAGGGGCTCAGGAACAATGCAGTCAGATCCTGTGCTGTGCTGCACTGTAATGGAGCTAGGATGTAGCATGGGTACTTCAGAGGCCAGCACCACGCAGTGGAGGTGACATGCATCCCTGAGCCCCACAGTGAGGCCAGAGGAGTAGACGGTCCCTGGGACCCCCAGCCTCTTGGGTTGGCCCTGCCCTCCTGTGGCGTTTATTCTCTGTGGTTTCTCAAGCCTGTCCTGGACACCTGATGTGCTGCCTGTGTGTCCTTTACAAAGGCCACTTTGTGCACAGCGGCTGTGATTCTTGCCTTTGGTCGGTGGCAGCTTCCACATTTGCATACCTAATCCCTGTCCAGGGTGAGCTGTTGAGGAAGGTTGATGCTCGGCACAGACCTCGGGAAATGAAGTCTTGCTTTTAGCTCTCTGGAGGCAACCGTAAGCATGTGTAGAGAGGTCCCCTTGGTATGCCAGGCAGGTGGGGAGGTCCGCCCCACGGAACAGTCGACCTCAGATTAGAGCCCCTGCTAAAGAATCAGATGGGTCTGTGGAGTGTCCATCCCTGGGCTCGGAGGGTAGCCCTGCCCACGGTGTGCCCAGGTGTGCTGCCCGCCTGGGCCAGGCGTGATTGGAAGTGACCCGTGCCCCGTGGAAGTGTGATCACTCACAGAGTTGACCTTTGGAGGGCCAGACACTCACCTTTGAGTCCAGCCTTGCGCCACCCCATGCACGGCAGTTCATTCCCGCCTCCTCTGACCTGCCACTGTTTTTCCTGGTAAGCTCAAACCGTAGAAGAGCGGGCAGCTGTGTGTCTGGAGGTGGGGGTGGGTGGAACTGTGACGTCCTCCCCTCCGTTCTTTGAGGACCTTTGCCTGTTCCCTCTCCCATTGCCCCGTCCTGGCACCCTGCTCGTTGGTGACTTTTCTCTCTTTGTAACACAGGTAGCATAAATAAATAGGTGAAAAGCCACCCCAGACCGGAAAGAGTCCCCGCTTTCACATTTGCTGCGACAGCTGACCCTACCTAGTAAAACCTTATGAAACACGGTTCCATAGCATCTCGTGTGCAGGGTATGTGTAGGACCCCAAAGGCTCAGAACAAAAGGATGGGGGGATTTCCTCGATTTTGACTGTACCTTCTGGTTCTGTTTCATAAACACCATGTTTTGGGAGCTCAGGACTTGTCTTTTGAGTGATTTTATTGCCCTGTTTTCTGGCTTTCTGCATTGAGAAGAGAATATTCAAGAAGCTTGCAATTGCTGAGTATTCTTATTCTTAGCACGCTGAGGTGCACTGAGGTAGATGTTGTGGTGTTGAGAGTACTTTGTATTGTGAGCCACAACCGCAAATGTGCAGAAGGAGCCTTCACAAGAGGAGAATCGTGGAGCGGAACAGAACTCAGGTCTGCTTAGGAAATGCTATGGAACCATATAATCAACCCCGTCGGAGGGAGGTCTGCAGCACAGGTGGGAAGCCTGCAGACCTGCATTCCCCTACAAAGACCCAGGAGGGTAGAGCCGTACCAGGATGGCCAGGGCATGGTGTGACAGAGAATTTAACAAGCTGGTGGATGAAAGCAGATGGATCTGGGATAGTGTGGCTCTAGAGCAGTGCTGGCCCGGTGAGGATTGACACATGTCCCCATGTCAGGCCCAGAGGGTCATGAAAGGGTATCCCTGTGGTTTCAGAGCCACATCCAGAAAGCAACGAGCTTATTACGGTCCCTAAAGATCTGTCCCAGAGGCAGCAGGGAGGACCCCATGCTGAGATGAGACCTGACCTCTATCTGCCCGATGCCTCACACATCTGGTCTTCTTCTCTCTTTTACTTTGTCTTTGTCCAGGACACTGGGGAATCAGTGTCCCTCACTCCCCAACCACTTTTCTTTCTTAGTACAAGATGTATAATAAGATAAAATGTACAGGCCATAAACCCACGATTGTGAAGTCGCTCGATTTGCTGTGTTCGTGTGTTGTGCAGTCACTACCACCATCTCACGCCAGGACATGCCCATCGCCTCCCCCATTTCTCCTTAACCCCTCAGCCCTGGGGAGCCACTAGCCAGATCTCTCTGTAGAGGTACCTGTCCTCGATTGCAAGATGTATAGTCCTTTGTGGCCGGCTTCTTTCCCTCTGCATAGCTGCTTCAGGGCTCGTCTGTCTCGTAATGTGCACACACGTCTCATTCCTTTTCATTGCCGAGTAGTGTCCCCAGCCATGGTCATACCGAGATGTATTGATCCCACTTATCAGGGAGTAGAAAATTGGAGGTGTTTCTGTATTTTTGGCTGTTATGAAAAGCAGCACCACCACGAATGTTCTAGTATGTTTTGGGTCGGTATTTATTTATCGTGCTGCCGGGGTTTGGCTTGTTAGGGGTCATTAAATGGAGGAGCTTCCATGTCTGACTAAGCGTGAGTCACTAAATGTTATCCATTCATCCGTCCATCCACTTCTCCATCCTTCTGTCTAACCCCCACCCCCACCCCCATCTTCCCATCATCCCTCTACCGAGAAAGCCAAAGATTTCCCTGGCCTTGTCTTTTGATTGCTACATATACAAACATCTGTTAACAGCTCTATGTAAATGCGGGTTTCAGCTGATTATCAAACCTGGGAGACAAACTGCCAGAAGGCCAGAGTATGAAGTTACCTGGGATGGTGAGGCACACTGGCACAGGGGACTTTTGGGTAGGTAGAGCTTGTGATACAGGTGTTAAAGCCAAGACGCAGAGCAATATCAGGCTTCTTGGCTCACCCCAGGGATTCTGGCTGGGCTGTGGTTTTCTACCCATCAGAATTCAGTAACTAAGGAGGGAGGTAGAGGCTGCTGAGAAATGCTCTCTCTGAAGCACTCTGACCACCATCCTTTAGCAGTCGCACCCTTGGGAACTCCATGTTCATCAGACCTGATACCAACTGCATTCTGTGTCCAGAATCAGGCCTAATGGAAAGTTAAGGTCTTGACCTTGACCTACCTTTACAGACCCTCTCCACTGTGACCTTTATGGTTCCCTGGGGCCTTCTATGCTCCCCTGGATACTCTGGTCCTGTCTGTCACAGTATGCCAGGTACCTTCTAGCATCATAGGAATTTTGTTAGGCTGTCTGTCCTTCTGCCCTCTAGTCTGGTCTCTGTGCCCACTCCCCACCTGAAGTGGGGCCAGGACTGAGCATTGGTAGAGACTAGATCCCTCAGCGGGATGAGATTCATAGGAGAGACTGGAGACTGGCCACCATCTTGAAGGTGTGACCTCAGAGCTAAGATACCCTACATATGCACATTAATATCTGGAGCCCAGTTCCTGACACAACATGGCTTTTGAGCCACTTTTCCCCCATGGACTAACGTGTCCTCTCCTGACGTCGCCAGACTGTGGCATTCTCTCTCCAGCACCACAAGATCTCAGACACTTGCTCTCCCAGATTTTCTTATTCCACAGTGATAGAAGGCAGACAGCAAGAGTTGTTTTCAGAGTATCAGGCCTGACTACACAGGGGTGTTTGTTTGTTGAGACCACCGGCATCCCAGGATGGCATGTATGACAGACACCTCTCCCTAGTCTCCCAAGGACACACTTTGCTCTTGGATTTTCAAAAATAGTTCTACTGAACTTGGGTTTGCAAGCTGGCCTCATCCTGGCCCCATGACGTCACTTTGTTCCAAGAACCCCCCTCCCCGCTCCTTTTCTGCTGCCCATGCCTAGAGTAGAGATGAAGGTTCCCCTCTCCTATTCAACAAATGCTCTCTGGTATTCTTCTTACTGCTGGCACTGCCTTCAAGTGACACAGAATGGAGGGCAGCCAGACTAGGGTAGGGAGTACTCTCTCTGCCGCCCCATGGCTATGAGAAGAGAGACTGTCTGAGGTGCTCTCAGGCTACAGTGGCCCCTTCCCTACTGCCTTTGCCCCCCTCCTTCCCTCCCCTCTCTCCTCTAAGTTTTTTTCAGACACTATATTTTGATCATCGTCTTTCTTCTCTTCCAGCTCCTCTAGGACCTCCCACCTCCTTACCCACCGGACTCCATGTTCTTTCTCTCTCAAAACAAACAAAAATCAATCAAATCGACAAAAACAGAAAGCACACACACACACACACACACACACACACACACACACACACACAAAATCATGTTTGTTTTATATTGGCTAACCGCCCCCGGGCATGGGGCCTGCCCTGGTGTGTGGTTGATATCCACAGTGGTATGACATCTCATTGGAAAAAAAAAAATGATTTTCCCTTTCCCAACGGTTATCCATTGCAAATAGCTTCTTAGTTAGAGGTGGGACTTTGTGTCCAGTCCCCCTAGGATTGGGTAAAGGAGGAAATATGAGAGGTGCAGCTAATACTGACGGCCTTTTGAAAATCCGGTATGGACAACTTACTACCTAGAAGCTTCCTAAAATTCCTATGAAGGAATTCAAATGGCGTCCGAATGTAATGGGGGAGACAACGCCCCATCTAGACATCTTACTACACCAAGTGGAATGTTCAGTGCCGAAAGTGAGTTACATTTTGTTGACTTGTTGGCCAAAGGCTTTCCATGGAACCCTCCCCAAAGTTACGGGCTATTGGTAAGGCTACAACAGAAAAGGCCCATCAGCAAGATGTACTGGTGTAATGGTGACCGGAGTGTTATGGAACTAACCAACCAGTTTTTAAATTTTTGGACTGAAGGCTCACTTCATGAGACGGAACCTGTACCTCACGCCGCTAAAGAGGCCAAGAACCAGAGACTAGATGGGTCGTGTGCCCTATGGTTTGTCTCCTGAAAGAGCTTGAAGGCTAGCGTGAGCATCATTATCCTGATTACTGAGTCTTCCTCCAGTCCTGGCACCTGGATGGTATGATTACCTTCCCGGGAGGAGTTGGGAGTGTCAGGATCCACACAGGAAAGGTATGGCTAAACTGATGCAAACAGAAGGCGTAAAAGTCAGTGCCGGAGGCTTTTAGGCCAAGAGAGATGGCCATAGGTCATGTGACTCAAAGCAGGACCAGCTTTGTGTCTGAGTGAGGGGCATATGGGTGCTCTGAAGGAAGGGTGGGTCAGGTGGTGAGGAGGCCCTTTGAAAGAGAGAAGTCTGTTGTCTTCTCTTAAATACTTCCTGTGTGATTTGGTCTCTGTGACACTGTGGTGGAGAGACACAGCCAGAAAAGAAGTGGCCATACCAGAGGTCTGTGGAGGTTTGGGGGGAAAGAGTCCTGGGGTCTCAGGGTGGAGGCTTAATTAGGCAGTAGGGCTGGGAGCTCCATCAGGTGGATTGGGGCCAATGAGAAAGCAGGGGAGTCATTTACACAGAACACGCTGGGAGCCTAACCACAGGCTTCCAGGATGGAGGCACTAATGCTGTCATTATTATGTGTCTCCTGCTGTCTCTCCCACCTAGGATGCTCCTGCCTCAAGGTTGTCCCTGTGGCTCATGGGTTTCTGACTTTCATGAGGTCAATGGCCTACTCTCTATGCATCTCAGAACAGATTGTTCTCTTAAAGGGACTCATAGGTGAAATCAACACAGCAGAGGGGTTGGGGTTGGGGTCAGGATTGGGGTTGGGGTCAGGGTTGGAGTTGGGGTTGGGGGGACTGGCACTAGTGTGGGGTATTCCTGAATGCTGGAGGCAGTTAGCGTACCCCAGCTTGCCCAGTCTTTTAATCAACCCTGTGGGCTTGGCCTCATCTCACAGATAGAACTGAAACAGAGAAGCCATTTGTCTGGTGTGGTGCATTCACTAAAGGGCAGAGGCTGTCTGGACCCTAACCTCAAGCTGTGGACTCTGAAGGAAAGCTGGCCGTGTGTCACTTTAGATACGAATACATCTGGCTCTTTATCTTCCCCTTGTCCACTTTCCATGCTGGCACTGGTGTGTGTGTGGTTGGGGGTGGCAGGAAGAGAGTATGATGCTTGCAGGAGATGCTAACCCTCAAGGGACAACATGGCTCTCCCCTAAGCACCTTCGGTGGGATCCCATTGCCACCTGACCCTGGGCTTGGGTAGTGACCCTGAGAGATTCTCAGGCCTCCTAAAGGGTGAGACAGAGTCCAACTGCAGGGTCAGCCCTGGTTGCTCCATTTGCACCGTGAGGTGTTTAGGTCTCTGATCTATGTGGAAATGTGCAACGGACCCAGGAGAGCACGAGTTTGGCTTGCATTATTCTCAGGTCTCTAGACTGGCAGGGGAGGGAGCTGCACTATTTTTAGAGAGCACCATAGTAGGCTTGTAATTAACAGACAGCATGCCCTCTGCTGCACATGCCTTACTTACTCACGCTGTATTGTAATTAGTGTTTTAATCATCTTCAAACAAGGTCAGCAGGTCTGGAGGCTGGAAATACGCCTGATTCATCCCTATCTGCCCCCCACAGCCCATCGAATGGAGGGAGGACCCGTCCATCCGGAAGCTGGGCAGTCTTGTAGACAATGTTAATGAGGGATAGCTGAACAGTGAGAGGCTGGGTAGGCAGCATGGCTTGACCCAGGCCTGGAGGGGCAGGAAGACATGTGATGCCTAGGTAAGCAAGTTACAGGGAGCCTAGAGATGATGTTGAGGGGTGACGGTAAGAGGTAGACAAGGAGCACTTTGCATGCTAAATCTCCCCCCTTCCCTAATGCATTGCGAGCCCCGGCTGAAACCACATGCTTTGTAGAAAGAACTCAAGGATTTCCTAGTCTGTTGGGTCCCCCGCCCCCACCCCAGAACTTTGAGAAGGCACCCTTTGCCATAGTGGATGGATTTAGAAGAAAACAGCCTTTTCCTGTGCCCCCCTACCCTAGTCAAGGTGGTTGCACAAGGACACAGGCTTAACAATATGTCCTGAGCCATACACAAGCTGCACAAATATATATATGGCCACACTTTGGGGATGCAAGGCTGGATTTAGGCTCTAATTGGAGAGAGTCTAAGCCAACATGTCTCTCTCACCCTGTCCTGTCCTGTCCATATGCTGTTCTCCCAGCTGCGTGTTGTTCTTCCTGTGTGGAACCAAGCACTGTTAACATTGCAGGCTAGAACACATTGCCATAGTTACTAAATATTGGTCTGGGTCCTGACCATTGCTGTCAGCCAGGGACCTCACCAAAATGTAGGTTCCGGTAACTTAGGCATGTGTAGTACAACGGCTACCAAGAGCCCAGCCTATAGCTTTCCTAAGTTTACTTCCTGGTGAATGCACATTTCTGGTACGTTTATGGGTAAGGATAGCAATACCCAGAGAGGCCAGTGACCAGCCCAGGTCTGTCCACAGTGACCCAGCACTTACTGATTTCACTGTAGGTCTCCTGTGGTACCAGGGTTCTCCCCCAGATCCCTCATTTCTGACAGTCTCTGATGTGTTGTGGTAAACATTAAAAAACGCCTAACTTTTTATCCCGAGGTAGCGTTGGCACCCGTGAGGCCTTGTGGCACTGCAGGGTACTTTTATCTCAGCGGCTCCACTCTGTCCCCAGTACTCTCTGACCCCGGTGGTCCTCGGGCTGTTCCAGCATGGCATCTTGCCACTCTGGTTCCTGGAGTTAGTTCTGGCACCTGAGGGACCATATGGAACTAACCATCATTTGTCTCTGGTTAGTATCTCTCCCAGAGGCTCTCTGCTAGCCTCCAACTCTCTGGTTTGAGCCATCCAGTAAAATCAGGGCTCAGGAAGTTCAGCATGGGCTGGCCTATCACGGCTCCCTACCATGGACTCTGCCCACACTCCCAACAATCGCACCCTGGTAGTTGATGTATAAATTCCCAACTACCCAGTGAAATCAGTAAACTGTAATTTATCAATCAGATTTATACATTAAATTCTCAATCCATAATACATCCATACAATAAACTCACAGCCAATTGATAAAGATATAAACCGCCCACCTAGATAAGATAAATTGACCTATAGAAATCCATCTCTTAAGAAGTATTCATAACAACCTGTATCTATGTAGGGATGCATGGCGAGGATCGGTTGTATCTGCCTCCATGTTGCTTCTCCCTTGTCTGTTCCTCCCTCTCCTTCCAAAATCTCTGTTCCCGCCTCCCTTCCTTCTCGTCCAGTGGCAGGCCTCGTTTTATCTTGTGTTTGCCTTCACCTGCATAATGACATCATCCTACACTGATGCTCTGTGTGATTTTGTTTGCAGATCGCACTATGTTTATGGAATCCAATCTGTATCAACCAGACTTCTCTGAAATAACATCTACATAGGCTAAAATGCAGGGAGTGTGTGTGCATGGCCTGGGGGATTCGGGCAAGTGCTTTGGACCTCAGTCACCACTGAGGAAATAAAAATAAAGCTTGACTCCATACCTGGAGGGCACCGTGGGTCTGAAAGGCTGCTGTAGACAGAGTCCTGTTGAGGTGGAACTCACTTCCTGTGGCCCTATATGGCTGTGTTCTGTAGTCCGGAGCCTGTGGAGGGAAGTGGGAGAAATTATCTGGTGCCCAAAGTCCCAGACCCAGAGAACTTTACAGGCTAGGGCAGACCAAGCCCCTGGACAGAAAGTATTTTAGAGTGTCTACACTTGTGGAAGATTGCCTGGAAGACTCTGTGTAGAGGCTGACTGTGGTGTGGAAACGGAACACAGACACCATTTTAAAGATGGAGATAAAAACTCTACCTTAAGGAAGGAGCTGGCTGAGCCCGGGCTTCACTCTGACCCTGCATCTCTGAAGTAATGCTGTCTTGCTCCTAGCCTGTCTTGACCTCAAGGAGTTTGCAAAGATGCTAGTGTGTGACATTGGAAGTCATTCCAGGGACTCAAAGCTTCATGTGTGACTGAGTTGGAGCAGGGGACACAGCCTAGACATCATAACCTCAATGGAAAGAGCTGCTATGAGTCACACCAGACCTCTGCCCCTTCAGACTTGGGCAGGTGCCCATTCCCCAAGCTCTCTTTGGTTGGGGAGGGGTCTATACTAACACAAAGTGTGGACAGGGGCCCGTGGGACTATTGTCCCATCCTTAGTTGGGACTGTGCCATCCTAGAGATGTGACCACTGAGGTTGTGCCACAGTGCCAAGGGGCAGGATTACTTGTCTCACCTCGCAGGTGGCACTTTAGCTCACAGCGACCTAGCAGCTGGCCTGCCAAGGTTCCTAATGGCTCTGTGGTGGTCAGCGAGAATTCTTCTGCCTGCGGCTGCCCTTTAACAGGCTCACACAATTTCCTTTACTTCCCTTTCCTCTGTCACTGACACAGCTCTGCACAGTTGAGTCAGAAAGTCAGTGCCCTTTGCCTCGGATCTCTACAATGTGTCAGCGGCTTCTCTGAAAAGTCAGGAGTCAGCCAACACCTGTCCTGGGGCAACTTGGAGACAGTTGGCCAGGCGTGTTCGCCCAGGTTGGGGTAGGCTGAATAGTTGTTCCACTCGGCCATGCAGAAGACAGGCTGCTCAGCCTGCTTTCACTCCCGTTCCAAAGAGAAAAATGTGTTTTCTTCTTCCGGTGTCCTCCCAGGTTCTGGTCATCCAGAGGTGATAAGGGTGAAAAGATAGCACCGTTTCCTGCTCCAGTTCTTTGGTGACTGGCCAGCTTGCTCTAAACCGTTCCTCTCTGCAGATTTACTTTTTATGTTCTTTTACCCTTTTATGAAAATATTTATGTAAATTGCCCCCTTTATTTTAGTTAGAGTCTTTATCCCAAGCTTAAGCCTTTCCTTTGCAGTTTAGAAAAAACAAACAAACAAAATCATCTCACTCTGGCATCTGAGGCTTGGGACGAATTAACTTCAGAGTGAAGCAGGCCACTGTGGGTAGGGAAGATGGCAGGTCCAGCAGACACAACTTCATTTCCAATGTAAGAGGCAGCAGGTGGTGTGTGGCAGGGTTCAGTTTGCCCGCCTCCCTTAGCAGCCCCCAAACGTGGCCGAATGCCCTTTCGGCCCACACAGCTAGCACATGACCCGTGCTAGTTGGCTCTCTGTTACTGTAGCACATGCCTGAGATAATCCATGTTTTTTTTTTTTTTAAGTTATTTGGCTGGCAGTTTTGGAGGCTTTAATCTGTAGTCGGTTAGCCCTGTTGCTTTTGAGTATCCAGTGAGGCTGCCGTGTCACGGTGGGACGTGTGAGAAAATAATTCCTGATGCAAAGAGAGAGTGAAGAGGCCAGCACCTCATGTTCCCTCTCAAGTGACCCAAGGCCCCAACAACCCCCACTATGCCCTCTCGCCTAGATTTCCCACCATTTTCCTCAAAGCACCAACCCTGTGGCCTTTGGAGACCTTTCCAGATGTAAGTCATAGCACCACCACGTGGACGTAGACATCTGTTAGTCTGTAGAACGGAGCAAAACCATAAGCCCAAGCCACTGATGGCACAGCTTGTAACAGCGGAGCCTCCCAATCCTTTCTGTGGGGTTAGGATGGGTTCTGTGGTTGTTGACCTCAATTTGACTTGCACCTGAGCGTGTGGTAGCAGCAGGAGCTGGGGTACTTTAGGAGGCGTGGCTTCTGGTCCTGGCCATGTCATTAATGAATGACCTGCCTTTGGCTGTCCACCTGACTTCCTAGCAAAAGAAGAAGCTGTGACCTAAATCATCCTTGGCTTGAAATAGCAGCAAATCTAAGCTTTTGCTATATATATTTTTTTCACAAACATTATATTTAAGACTGTTTGGCTTTTCTTTGCCATCTTTTGTTTTCAAACCTCCCTCTCTCAAGTCTTGTACGTGGATGATACTTAAAAGTGAGCCTAAAAACAGGAATGTGTCAACATGAACAACCCCCAGTTCCACATTTCACCGGAGAGCACCTCTGCAGCCCTGAGTAGCAGCTGCGAGAAGGTGAGAAGGCGTGGACGCCATTGGTGGTGTTAAGCTGATAGAGTCTCTTGCCCCCTCCCACCTCTTGCCCCTCCCACCTTCTCAGTTCTGCCTCTTAATGACTATGGAGTTTCTCTTCCAGGAGGCTCAGAACTGAACAAGGCTTCCAGGATGTCGTCCTCATCAGAGGTCTTATTACAGGCAGCTTCCTAAGCGCCATGTTTGTGGCATTACGCTTTGCCCAACCTCCTGGTGGCCTTCTCATGAGGCACCCTCTGACTCTAGCTGCTTCTGGCCCTACTCGCAATGGGCTGGCTAATGTTAGTCAAGTTAACACAAGCTAGAGTCATCATCAGAGAGGAAGGAGCCTCAGTACAGAAAATGCTCCCGGAGGATGGAGCTGTGGGCCAGCATGTAGAACATTTTCTTAAATAGTGATTGATACGGGAAGCCCCTCCCATTATGACTGATGCCATCCCTGGGCTGGTGGTCTTGGGTTCCATAAGAAAGCAGGCTGAGCAAGCCAGTAAGCAGCGCTCCTCCATGGCCTCTGCACCAGCACCTGCCTCCAGGATCCTTCCCTGTGTGAGCTCCTGCCCTGACTTATAAGGGACTGTGTAAGGAGGATAAACCCTCTCCTTCCCAACTTGCTTTTGGTCACAGCGTTTCATCACAGAAATCCTAACTAAGACACACCACATCCCCCTCCTCTCCCAGATCTTTGTGGTCACTGTGCTCTCCTGGGGCCTGTTCTGGGCCTGTCAATGCTTGGGACTTTGGCAGTCCTAGGCCCAGCGTTTTCCTCAGCTGCCCTGTTCCTGGGCTCTGGCGCTCTCACCACCACCTCAGGACAGCTGCACCTCAGTCATACCAGAGTAGAGCTCCTAAATCCAGTTCGTGATTCCAGTCAGCATTCCCTGCTGGGTGACTGATGTCACCTGTCAACTCTTAAACCCATGCTGGGGCACGCATTATGGGTTTTTTTTTGTTTCTTGTTTTTAAACCTCCTGCAATCGAGCAACTCTTAACCACCACCCTCCTACAGCCTCCCCTGGCTTTGCTTCTCTGCCCCTTCTCTTTCCTTGGTCCCCTCCTTCTGCCTGGGTAGCTTTTAGTGCCTCTCCCTGGCCTCAGGCAGTATCCTCTTTCTGAGTGGGTTGACTCCACAGTCTCCAGACCAACCTTTGTTTCAGATTTAAAGCCGGAAGATGCCCTGTGAGGGAATCTCTCCATAGCCACCATCTCTTCTCCTACTATTCCTGCCCCTCTCTTAACTGGTGGAGAAAACCGGCTTGCCAAGATCAATTTGCTTTATCTCTTCCTGTTCCTGCCGTCCCTGGACTACAGTATGGCACTGTTTCTCCCACTGACGTCCTATGTGCACACCCCACCTCCTCAACTTCCCACAATGCTCTGGGGCTGCATTCTACTGGTGAAGATGCATCTCTTTTCTTCACTCCCACCTTCCCGTGAGCCTTTCTCTATGCATTCCTATCTACATTCTCCTCTTCTCAGGCCTGCCCTAAGCCAGGGTGACCCTATCAAATCAGGTCCCCCTGCAGCCAAGGCTCAAGTAGATCTTTGGGGGACGGAGGTGAGCCGAAGGCAGCATGGTGGATGGCATTGCATTTGTGACAAGAGTGGGAATGAGGGGAATGGGGCTCATGCCATGTCCCCTGGGCTAGATAGACTAAGCCCATAGATTGGAAACTCTGACCCAACTCACTTCCGTATTCCCAGCACTGCACTGGGGTGCTTCTCTATTGTCTGGGCAGGAAGTTCACAGGTTCAAAGTTGCGTGGTCTTCTTTAAAGAGTGGAATCTCATATCTCACCCTGCATGCTCTGCCTCACAGAGGCGACTTTCCCAACTTAAGATCGTGCCTGTTCCCTTGTGGTCGTGTCCGAGGCTCTGCCGTTTCTTCTCTTCTGTGCTGTTGAGCTGCCAGCCCCGTGCCCGTTTTGTTAGAGGGGAGTGCCTCGCACTACTGGATTGTGATGCCTCTGGAAGTTCTTTGTTGCTCTGGCCCTCCTGACCCGCCTGGCTTTTGGCTGTACATAGAGTTTCTGAATCAGCATTTGGAGTTGCTGGAAGGCAGCGTTGTGGTCGGTCAACAGCCGCAGAGGTTTGGGCCCAGGCCTGCAGGTGGGAGAAGCTTGGGTCTGGAGCTCCATATTTAGCCTGGAATCTACTCTTCCTGTGATGATGTCAGAGCATAACCAGAAATGATAGAGCTCTGGCCCCCAGCCAGGACAGCCTGCTGCATAGCCAGGGCATGAGGCCTAACTGGAGCCTACCGCCCATATCCTGTCCATCTACTGATCATGGGGTAGGAGAGAAGGGAACTGATGGCTCGGAGTTAGAACTGCAAAGGGGTCTGGGAGTATCCAGGCTTCCCATCTTGCAGAGATGGAAACCAGGGTAGCTTAAAGCTGCAGCTTGTCCGAGGTCACAGTTAACTCATAGTAGAGCCCTTAGATCTAAGTCTCTAGACACCAAGTCTCTGGCTTCCCTCGGAACCACGGTGCCAGGTATCCATGTTATCATGAGTACAAGGCTCTTCCAGGCCTCAGCCCTAACCTAGAAGAACACCCTGGCAGCACCCACACTGGAAAAGACAGAACTCCGTCCCAGTTGTCCTGACTCCTTCCTGCACCACCTTCAGGCTGACAATGGCCAGTGCCAGTCTTTATCCTTTGCCTCCCGTGTTGAAACGTGTCTTAGTCATTTACACCACAGTGTGAGTGCCAAGCTCTTCCCGGGGGAGCCTGGCCAGTAGCCATAGAATGAGGGCAGACAGTTTAAAGGATGCTACTTTGCAATTGATGCCTGGTACTCATTACTTTGTTTGCTCCCCCATGTGAAGTCAGGGAGGAAGGCAGTTGGTCAGTGCTCCCTCTGGATTCGGAGCTCCCTCTGGATTCGGTGCTCCCTCTGGATTCCTATGGTGATCCTCCCCAGTGTGGGCTTTAAGAGCTACACTCATTCTTGCCCCAGTTAGCCTAGGTGCCAGTGAACAAACTGCCATAAAGCCCTCCAGCTGCCAGGCAGCAAATTCCCTGGGATGATTTGGAAATTATTCCCGAGTTCTGTGTCCACATGGACCAGAAGCAAGTCCTGAGCCTCAAGTGAGAGTGACCAATCAGTATAGCTGAAGATCAGAAGGACCAGGGCCTGGGCCTCCTGCCTGTGTGACTGGTAGTTCTCATCACCATGACTGTTGGAGGAATGGGAAGGGCGTGAGGTGCTGAGGAAGGCGATTAGCAGGTGTACGCCGGCCTGATGAAGCTGTCAACACAGCAGAGCCCAAGCCTCTGCTCACACACTTGCTTGGCTCTGGGCCCCAAGGTTAGGGAAAGCACCAGCTCCCTGGGTCTACTCTTTTTTTTTTTTTTTTTTTTTTTTGGTTCTTTTTTTTCGGAGCTGGGGACCGAACCCAGGGCCTTGCGCTTCCTAGGCAAGCACTCTACCACTGAGCTAAATCCCCAACCCCTCTGGGTCTACTCTTGATCTGATGGCTTACTGCTATAGATCAGGCAGTGGTGACCCCAGGGTTCTGAGTAGTCCTAAAGCCAATGGGGCCACAGCCCGACTGGCTGACCCCTCTGAGCCCCAGCCTAGGACCTGTCCCCCAGAGGAGTGGGCTATAGTCACAGATGACCTCCCCGAAGCTCTTAGCTGTCTCTCCCATCCTGGGAATTCTGAGTGGCCAGAGAGGCTGACATTGTGTGTGACGGAAGCTGGAAGTTCTCAGCTCTGAAGGAGTTCTGGAGGAGGTTTCTTGCGTCAGTACGCCACGGGCAGAAGTGTACGGGAACCCATGAATAGTGAGCAGGGAATCAGCACAGCCGCAGGAGTCCCCGGAAGACTGAAGAACAGGGCCAGTTTACAGTACACTGGGAAGGACTCGGGTGAAGCCAGGCAAAGTTTCCTTGGTTCTTGGCATCACGTTTTTTGGTATTAGTATTTTCTTAACATGTTGCCAGAAGTATACTATTAACCACTCAGGCATAAGTTAAAATATAGCCTAGATTTATTTCCATGTTCTGCAACTGAAGGAGGTCAAAAATAAAAATGTTTGTCCAGGTAGCGAAAGATCGTACAATTAGGGTGATCAGCAGAGGTGAGGGGACCAAAGGTGGACTTCAGTCTATGGTGTGCCCAGGCCTACTATAGCTAACAGCATACTCAGTTGTTTTTCTTTCTGAATATCTGATATTTAGTTAAGTACCCTATAGCAGAAGCTTCTAGAAACCACCATTTCCTACCAATCATTTGATATGGCTCAGAAGTACATATGTGCTGTGTCAAAGGCTCCCTGCTATCTTCTAACCAGATACACCTGCCCTCCCTTCCTGAACTGTGTGCTAAGCTAGAGAACCCAGGCAGTCTTAGGGAGTCACCTTGTATTGCTACACACACACACACACACACACACACACACACACACACACCCCACATACAACACATATACAAACAGGCATCCACACATATATTCACATCCACACACATTCACACATATATACAAACTTAAACCAACAGACACACCACATATGCACGCCTGGGCTTGCGTGCACACAGGGCATGAAGTTCAGTTCAAAGTCCTTAGTTTGAACAAGAAAGGCTTTTATTTTCTTGCCCGGGCCCTATAACTTCCATAGCTGAACTGCTGACCTAAGATGCCACATTTGGAGACTGTGTCCCACATTGCTACTCTTGGGAACTGTCAACTGGCCTGGCTGTAGTGGACAGAGGTTGCAGCGTGGCCGTCTGCTGCAGTTATGTGGCAGGTAGCTAACCGAGTCAGGCCTGAAAATTGTGAAATGAGCCCTCTCGCATTCTGGACTATTCCTTTCTACCTGCCTCCTCCATCAGCCAGGCTCTGACCCACTCTCATCACATAGAAATATTTCTTGGCCTGATGGGTGGAGCTGGAACCCACAGGTCCACATAGATTGCTATACTTTTGCCCATCTGAGGTGGGTTTTACCTGAGCCCCTGTATGGGCTTGTTTTCTGTGGACAGTGGAGGAGACTTCCCCTGCCCTTTGGGGCTCTTCCTCACCTGGCCAGCAGTTGGCTGTGTGAGCGATTAGGTTCTAGGCTCCAGTAGCACACCATGAGATGAGCTTAAGAACTTCGTGTGAATCCAAGAAGGACCAAGTGTGGTTAGCACCAACTCTACTTCCTAAATAAGGACACAGGACACAGGACACCTGCCCAAAGAAGGCACTGATGTACCTGTGTATAGCTCGCAAGGTTGATTTCTGATTCGGTGCCTGTTTTGGCTACATAGGAATTATCACCATGGTCAGAATGTGCATGTGTGTGTGTTGTGCACAGATGGTGTTTGTTTGCTGGAATTGCTGAAACAAAGGACAACATTCAGCTTACACAACCATCACTTATGGTTTCTTGGTGACAGAGGTCCAATGTGGGCAGAGCTGGATCCTTCTGGCCGTGTGGGTAGGAGTCCGCACCACAGTCTCCTTAGCTTCTGGTGCTTTGATGGCAAACTTGGTGTACTTTGTTTTCTGTGGACAGTGGAGGAGACTTCCCCTGCCCTTTGGGGCTCTTCCTCACCTGGCCAGCGGTTGGCTGAGTGAGCGATTAGGTCCTAGGCTCCAGTAGCACACCATGAGATGAGCTTAAGACCTGCTTTGTTTTAAGCAGGGTCTCACTGTGTACCTCAGCCTGGCCTGGAACCCAGGATCCTCCTGCCACTGCCCTCTCGAGTCAGGGTCACAGGGACGGTCCAGCTGCCATGCCTGGTTGTCCTCTGCCTTCCGATGTCGCCTGTCTGCCTTCCTCTGAACATGGCTTCTCTGTATGCAGTCTGCCTCAGTGTCCCTTTTTATAAGGACAACTTTCATAGGAAGACTGAGGGCAGAACTTACAGAGGGCCACACAGGAATCTCTGGTTATACCATTCGGGACTTAGCCAAGTATCCCAGACCTCTAGACAGGACTTGGTGCCATGTTCTTGACCCTATAGCTTCTCCTTGCCACTCTGAAGGACAGACCCATGTCTCCATTCTCCGGGGTAGCCTGGGGTCTAGATGCTAACCAGCAGACCATGACGCAGTGGCATGTTTACAGGCAGGGCCAGAGCCAAGAACTCCTTTGAGTTTTAACAGCGCAGTGTCTCCAAGTCTAGTCATAACTTGTCACTGCACCCCAGGCAGTGGAACACTTTCCTGGCCGTCCACCCTCTCCCCTAGATGGTGCCAGACAAGGAGGACAAATCTACCCTTCTCTTTTTACACAGTAACTGATTCTCTCCTTTCCACTGAGCTTCCTGACCAGTCCAAGTGGCTTCCTGTGGCATCAATCCCAGGGCAGCTTGTCCCATATCAATGACATTTCCTACACAGGCACATCCCTGGGGAGAGGGCGAATCTTGCTGAAATCGGAGAGTCACTTCCTCACTCCTGGCCAGCAGATAGTGCTCCTACAGGCGCTGGTCTCAATGCTGGGCAGATGTGTTCTGGTTGGGAGGAGACCATCCTTCAGGTTCTAGCCCTGCCTGTAGGAGAGTCAACTTATTGAACTAAGATCTACCCTTGACACTAGTGCTTCGGGTCCTGTCAAGGGTGGTGGGGGGCGGGGGTTGGAGGAGCGGTGAGGGGGTGTATAGCTACAGTTCTAGGCTACCAAGCAAGGGACAAAGTGGACAACACACGGTGCTCTGGGTCCCTCGTTTCTGGTTAGAATAGTCACATTTTGGAGCAATTCTGTATGGGTTTCTGTTCCGACTCAGCCTCTTATGAACCAAGTGGTCTTCGGCCGATCTCTACCTGCCTCGCTTACCTTGTTCGCACAGTGGGGACAAAAGTGGTTTCTGTGTTATGGTGCTTGCCTTGCACATGATGATTGTCACAGAGGGTCTGGCCTAAGGCAAACGCTCTGTAAATTGCTGTTTATTACGTTCCACATTGCAGGAGCATTTATGAGTTTATTTGAAGTTTACGGTCTTATAGAGGAGAAATAGCTTGGAAACCAGCAGTCTTTTGACGGACACAATATTGAGGACTTGCTTTCAAAGGCCAGCTGTGTGGGTGGGCGTTCTAGAGGCACCAGGAGGGTGCTGGCTCTCAGCCTAGAGGTCAGTTTAGGGATCCAGGATCCAAGGTTCCTGCTGCATTATCTCTTCAGGACTCACAGAGAATTCAGGAAGCGTCATGGCATCACTGGGGATGGATTGGGCGTGGGATGCCCTCAGTTGTCCAGCGGGTCTGGACGTTGTATAAGATACATACAAGCTACCCAGAAGAGAGGCTGGCCTCCAGCTGAGCTGTCTGAGCTGCTTCTCCAGTGTTGTGACTCCAGGTCTCTCTCTCTCTCTGCCCATTAGCAACCTGCCCACTGCTACCATGGAGAAAGAGCATCAGTTCCCTGCTGGCTGGTTCCCGTTTTCTGGAAACCCAGCAGCGCACTCCCAGAGATGAACTATATATCTGCGAGCTCAGCTCTGGCTCCCAGTGGCCAAGGGGAGGGATATGTTAGCTTCTGGTTTCTCTAGAGCCAGCTAGCTGCAAAGCCCACTCAGCAGTGCTGAGCTGGGGGGCATGAAGGAGAATTTGCGGGGGACACCCCTGGATATTCTTTCAGATACCTGGAAGTAGCAAGCATCCTGTCCCAGGACAGAACTTGAGCGGACTGCCTTCCATGGTAGCTTTCTTCTGACCAAGCCAGCCCAGTGCCTCCGAGTGACAGCTCTTCCAGTCACCCTGTGAAGAAAAAAAAAAAAAAAAAAAAAAAGGCCATCTACTTTCTTCTCTGGGCAATGAGTTTTCTGTGTATTTCTGTATAGATTGGTGGGAGGGGGGGTGTCACATCCGACTTGTTCTAGATTTATTTCCAAGTTCTTAGGGACACACTCATTTTCAAATTCATAGGTGACCCCCTTTTTTAACTCTCTCACTGGAGGCTGTCATGCTTGGATACCTGGAGATCCAGGCACACAACATATGGTTGAGGGGAGCCCTGTGGTGATGATTGTGAGAGATGGGGAGGTAACAAAGGGGTCCTGGGTCTAAGGAAGCTGTAGGTTGATGGTGGTCTGAGTGGACCAGTGCTCCTTCACACCAGCTGACTGTTAAAAGTATGGAAAGGGGGGGGCCAGAGCTGACTGACTGGCTTCAGAGTTGACTTCTGAAAAGCCACAAATCTGGACATTTGCACGAGATCTTTTGATTTGCAAATATTCAAATACTTTTAAAGCACTCAGCCAGATAAAACACATCACAGCCCATGAGTGGCTTGGAGCTGCAGACGACTCTATTTTGTGACTGTGCCTGTGTCCAGGATGAATTTGTCATCTGAGGGGTGGTACGTGTGCAGTGGTTTAAGTGAGGATGTTCCCCATAGCCTCCAGCATATGATACCTTGGCCCCCGACTGGAAGAGCTGTTTGGGAAGGCTGAGGGAGTGTAGGATCGGAGGAGGGTTTTGAGAGAGAGAAAAGGCAAACAAACAAACAAACAAAAAAACAACAAAACCTCACAATTTCTGGTTCGCTCACTTTGCGTCCTGCTTCAGTTCCCCACGTGAGCTCTCCTCTTTGTCCAGCATCTCCAGCTGCCATGCTTGATACTTGTTCCTCACGGTGATGAGTTCTCTCCCCTCTGGAACAGCCAGCCCCAATGAGCCCTTCCTTCTAGAAGCTGCTGTGGTCAAGGTGTTTATCACAGCAATAGAAAACAAAAACCAATGTGTACCTGTGCAGAGACCAGTGGACCCAGTAAACCCCTGAAAAGCTGGTTCAAGAGCAACCGTGAGCCGAGGGTCCAGCTTGAGGAAAGGGAAATGGGCACTGTTCTTGGCTCTGCCTTCAGTATGGTCTCTAGATGCCAAAGACCAGCTGGCCCTCCTATGTATTGTAGCCCCACTGAGACCCAGGGGTTCCACCACGGCTCCACTGGGCTGTGGTTCAAGACGATGTTGCAGAGACAAAGAGAGTTGGCTGGGGGCTGTGGTTACCCCAGGAAGGACACTGGAGAGGGAGTGTTACTTGAGGAGGGCCAGGGTGTTGGGCCTACTACACTCAGAGCTTTCAGGCCTTAACCTGAAGTGCCCTGCTGGGTTCACAGCAGGACACATTTGGTCTCCCTTCCCCTTCCTAACACTGCTCTTGGGTAGTACTTTTTCTTAGAGAGTAAACCCAGAGGCTTTTGAGGAGAGCCAGTGGTGGGTCCTAGCCATCTATCTGGAGCTCAGGGAGAAAAGAGACTGGGTCCTCTTGAGTCTCTGCAGCATGGCAGGACTGAGGGCACCCCAGACTTGTAACCCGGGAGAGACTCGGACTTAAGGCTCAGTCACGGCATGGGGAACTTAAGATTGTGAGACCTTAAGGAGCGCTCGCTGGCAGCAATAGCCAAGGAGAGCTTCAGGGAGGAGGTGTTCCTGGAAACATTCCCCAGACACAAGGGTGTGTAGTTCAAAGAGGCAGAGGCAAGAGAAAGTGCAGAAGCTGAGTGAGGGAGAGCGGAGATGGCCGCGAGGTCCAGGGATAAACGAGGGCTTGCTAGGTGTGCTGAGCCTCTCTCCCGTGCACCACTGTGCTTCATGCTTCCAGCTCCCTATGAGGTATATGTTCATCAGCGTGATTTACAGTGTGGCAGGCTGGGGAGAGCCCAGAGTTATGTGTGCAGTAGTCATTGAGCTAGCCAGTGGCACGATCAGAACCCATACCCTTCATATTTTCCCATCTTGAGAGCAGAGGAAGTGAGGAAACTGACTCCAACCAAGAATGTGGTTCACTTGACTAGCTAGTGACCCTACACAGCCTTGGTCAGTTGTACCTCACCTCCATGTCCCCCAGCACATGTAGGGCACAGTGCTAACAAGTGTCCAGGACTCCTTAGTTGTAATAGATTGTCCTAAGGAAGCTCCAGACCATTATAGGAAGAAGTCAAGCTGTGGATTGGTGGGGAGATATTGGATAAGAGGATCCCAGCATCCTGTGTTTGACATAATAGGAGCTGGAGGGGACTGGGGAGAACTGGGTCTCACTGGCTGTGGGCAGGAGAGCTAAGAAAGCTGGTCCGGAAGCTCACGCTAGGGCATGTGGGAGGCCTGAACTTGGGATGGAGACAGGTATAAAATACAGCATCACCTCAAAGACCTTGCTGTCTTGTCAAGGCAAGATAAAGACCCATAAATATTTCAAGAACAGCCCAGGGCAGAGTAACAGGATCGGGGAGGATAAGAAGGTGTCAGAGGCACCGTGCGCTTTGAGCCAAGGGAGGTGGTCAATGTCAGAGGCAAGTGGAGGCCCCTGTGGTCCTTGAGAATTTGAAGTGAAGGCAGACCTATATGGATAGTAGGGATATTCAGAAATGATACAGGGACTGTACCTCCAGAGCCTGCCAGAGTGCAGTCCCCTGCCTCAGTTGTCCTGGATCCAGCTCTTGCTCTGATGTCGCTCTTGAGAAACACACAGAGGCCCGGACTGGAAGGAGAATGCCATGACAGCTCACCTAACACCTCTCTCCTAGCTCCTCTCTACCTAGACCTTCCAGGACTGATGGCAGCGGCACAGACCAGCTACCCTCAGAGGCTACAGCACAGTCCCTGTGTTTGGCCCTGTGCCCTGCCTTCTCATGGGAACCAGCCCTGCTCCTAGTCACCCTGAAGCTGCTTTCAGGATGGACCAGGAAGCAAGAGGGGTTCTGTCCAGAGTTGGCTCACAGAGTAGGGCTACATGTAGGATGACTTAGAGTAATCTCCTATTGAATGTTCCCCATCCTCTCATTCCCACTCGGTGCTAATGATGGTACCCCAGATCTACACTTGGGCGGTCACAAAGGCTGGCCATCACCAGGAGAGGGGAGCTGATTCAGATGGGAGAATTGTGAGTGTCTAGGCTGACTATAGCGAGAGGCATCCTCTGGCAAGTGGTTATACCTGAATGTTTTGATCCCTTTGTCCATACAGGGTGAGGCTGCATTCTCATAGTGCCACTGGAGCTATGTAGCTCAGACTTTAGGGACAAGCACAGTGTGGAGATAGTACCAGGATCCCCTAGGAGATAGTCAACTCAGTCCATTGAGGTCCTATTCTCTGCAAGCTTTCTCTGCACACCGCATGAACCACAAGAGGAGAGCTCACATCTTGTGACTGCCTAGCCAAAAGGTCAGGATGAAGCCTCCAGCCATTCAACTATGCCAGGGGTGGGGCAGGATATCTGAATAGGTGGAGTAAGAGGTCAGATCCTCTGATCTTGGGTAGTCTAAGGACAGTCATCTGCCACCAGCAGCAGTCACCCCTGAGAGCTGACTAGAAACACAGACTCCCAGAAGACATGTTGTTGCATGCCTATAATCCCAACATTTGGGAGACAGAGTCAAGAGGATCAGGAGTTCAAGACCAACCTGGGGTACGTAATGTAGTGAGTCTGTTTCAAGGAAGAACAGCTACAGTGTTTGCACTTTAGCTCTACTGAGTCAGGGTCTTATTATAACAAGATGGTGGGGACACTGAGCCCATTGAGTTTGGCAGGGGGAGCACCATGCCTGTCTGCTAGACTTCTTCTCTTTTGGTCCTGCCCACCCCCCAGAAATGCATCACCATGGGCAAGTGAAACAAAAGTTCTAGAGGCAGAAATATTGCTTCAAGCGCCCAGTGCATGAGAATGCTCCACGTTCTTTAATTCTGCAATTGTGACACCAGACATTCGTTTATAACAGACCAACATTCTGAATAACACCCTGTCCAATGTTAGGGTACCAAAGGGTTAAAGTGGGGTTGGTAAAGCTGGGGAAGGGGTCCCCATTCAGAGGATGATAGATGTCCTACCTCCTGCTGCAGTAAATGTCACTGGTTTTGAAGTCCCACCTCCACTGCTGTGTTTCTGAACTCTCCCACTTCTCTGGGGCTGGGAACCTGAAGTTTCTGTTCACACAGGCCTCCCGTGAACCATCCTGTGTGTCTCTGGCACACATGACTATATTGAGTCATCAGGCCAGCACTGAGTGTAGCAACCAGACAATAGGGATCAAGAATTGATTGCCTGGGAAATTGTATTTTCTACAGAGTCATCCGTGAGGGGTTAGAGAACAGACCAGATGAGATGGCCTGGCAGGGAAAAGGTTCCCATGGCTTCCCCTGGGCAACTATGGGCATCTTCCCTCCCAGGCAGCTCAGCCTTTCTCTTCCCACAGGCGTTCCATATATCACACTGGCCTAGGTCTGCCTGGCAAGCCACAAAGGAGAACTATCATCCCAACTGTATTCTGGGTGAAGCTATTCTAGCTGGCTCTGTGTGGTAGGGGATCTTGGGAACTGGCATGTAATGACAACAGCCAGCACTTGTGTAACAGGGTCACCAGGAACAAACTGTCGGTAGGGAACCCAAGGGCATGGTACTCTGTATTACCAGGCCAGGTCTCCTAGGAAGTGGTATGGGCAAAGTTGGGGCGAAGTCTTGGGTAGATGTGATGATTGTTAGTAACAAAAATAGATCAGTGAGTCCATGCTGGATCCCCAGCCTTCAAAACTCGGATATTCCCTGATGTAGAATTAATATCCTTTTGGGATCAAGCACAGAACCAGAGAACACCAACTTCTGAGTCCTGGAGCATCAAACAACCCCTCTCCTTTCACTTCTAGGGTCCCTTGCAGCTTCCCTGGCTTCCCTTGCAGCTTGCCTGGGATCCAAGGGGGAGCGAAGTTATTTGTTGCTCAAGCCAACAACTGAACCAGGAAAGTAGACTTTGAGATCATTATAGCTTCTTGTGGGAGGTCCAACTCTATTGGGTGGGTTAGATGCTGAAGGGGTTAGGGAATGAGCTTGAGGAAGTTAGGGGGCTAAAGTGATGGATTCCCCGGGACTGGAATGACAGGTTTCCCCGGCAATCAAGCCTCCTGACCTGCAGGTCACCTAGCTCATCCCTGAAGGGGGAGGAGAGGAGGGAATGCCTCTAATGCCCTCTGTTCTTAAAAGGATTGGCTAAATTTACAGCACCTAATGCCTTTTGTCTCTGAGCAGGTGGTGGGTGGAAGGATAATGAAGGGTGGAGACTCTATCTTATTGTTTCTAGGCCCACAGGGTAGATGTGATGTGTTAACTTTTTCTCTAGGCCCATAGCAGGAGGGAGGGTACCGTGAGCCTCTGGGCTCAGAGCCTGGTAGAACAAGAGGGAGGAGGAAAGACGGGTACCTCAACAGAAACCCTTATGCTTTGTGCTGGCTTTCTATGGAAGCTGCAGACAACATTTGGGCAAAACAAGAGGTTGGATTGTGAGGGTCTGAAGGAGGGGACAGCAGTGTAGGGAAGGTATCTTTACATTCGGGAATGGGTGTTTTAAATTTCTAATCTTAAGTAGTCATGCCGTACATAGCTGCAGCATGAGTAAGGCTTGGCTGGAATGTGGTCTCAGCACACAGCCAGGGCTGTCTCTTCTCCCAGACAGACATAGGTGTGCCCTTCACTCTCTCTGGGAATTGCAAGGGCCCCAACTCCTACTTCATGCTGTGTCTGCTTTGGCCCCATCCTTGCCTCAGCCTTAGGGTGTCCCCCTCCCTTTTGGTGCCTTTACAGCAAAATGCAGCTTCAGAGCTTTTCTCTTTCTGGCTTTTTGGGTCTCCTCATCCATCACTTGGCAGGGAATAGGGGCAGGACAAAGTCCCAGGGACTCACTGGGGAGACCAGCTCCCAGGACAGTCATCTCTTCATGTCCAGTGCCTGAGTGACTGAGTTGGGTGTCCTTGGTCCTTTTCCATGCCCTCTTCTCTCTCTCTTTCCTTCTTGCCTGGTCCTGTCCCTTTTGTTCACTTTGCCTTTCTGTGAAGACCAGAACCTTCCTCCTCTGTGGCTCTCAGCTCAGCCTGTTACCCAGCTACATAAGGTGTTCCCATTTCTCCTCAGTGTGACTTAGAAGCTGAACTAGGAGAGAAAGCAATGGAGGGTAGCACTTACTGGGGTGGGAGCATCCTTCTTGCCCTGTAGATGTGGGGGGTTGGGGGGGAGACCTGCAGGTACATGCCCCGAAGGATTGAACACAGCAGGGTAAACATTTTTGCACATCCATGTTCATAAAAGATTCTCCACGGCCGGATGTGAGGACAACCGACATGCTAATTAATGGAAGAGTGGACGGCCAGAGTAAATACACATGAAAAGTTATCATAATACAGTATCTCATCAGCCATACACGTGCACGATGTCCTGCCATGTAGTAGCATGATCGAACCCTGAATGCACTGTGAAATAAAGCAATTGCAGAAATATCGTATGACTACACATAAGCAAAGTGCCAAGAATAAGTAAGTCATAGAGCCAGGAGGAAGGTAAGGTTAACCAAGGCCTGGACCTGGGGTATGGAGTATTAGTGTGTAGTGGATGAAGGACTTCAGTTTGGGATAATGAAAAGTTTCAGAAACGGAAGTGGGTAGTAGCCATACAACACTGCGGCCATCTTTAAAGCTATTGAGTTGTATATTTGAAAAAATATTCGCGTGTATTCTAAGCACAACGGACACGTGGTTGATGGACACGGTATAGGAGATTGCAGCCTGAGTGCAGGGAGAAAAAGACCTGCCTGGCACCTGCTTGGGATTTTGTTGCTTTGAGAGTGAGTTTCCCAGGTGTGACTTCGGTAGAAGACAAGGATGGTATCTCTGTAAACTATGTTCCCGAGGAGAGAAGACAAGACAGGATGCAAGGGAGGGCTACCACAGTTCTGCTCACTACTGTGAACAACTGAGGCCCAATCTGCTCGGGCTCACTGAATGATCACAAAGCTGCCACCATGATACTCTCATCAGAGACCCAAAGGCGGAACTCCATTCCTGTATAGGATGTCCCTGTGAGTGCTGGACCCTTCCACTTCCAGGTCATGGGGCTCAGGACTCAAGGTGGGTCCTGCAGTTGTCTACTGTCTGAACAGCCCCGAGTGGGTGGCACCTGATGTCAGGTGCTATCAGCTGTGCTGGGAGCAGATTGGCCACCAGCAACTGGAATCGTAGGGGCCAGAAAGGAGCCTGTGGATAAATAGGTGTCTAAGAATTGATAGATAGATAGATAGATAGATAGATAGATAGATAGATAGATAGATAGATAGATAGATAGATGATAGATAGATAGATAGATAGATAGATGATAGACAGATAGATGAATGCCCATGGAATCGTCCTTTTTCCCCCCTCTAAGTACTAAAATATCACAGAATCCAATTGAACCATGATTCTTTTCCTTACCTCAGTGAACCAGGGTGGGATTATTGCCATGTTCAGTTTCCTCACAGCATGAATCTCCATGAGACTCATGTGCCTAGAGAGCCCAGTAGAGCGGGCCACAGGCTGCTACAGCAGGCCAACCCTACTCTCCATTCCAGGGACTCCATGTCAAGTTCATGCAAAGGCCCAGTTTTGGATGTGCCTAGAAGCTCTGGGTAAGATCTGAGGTCTTCGAGGAATCGTGGACACAGCATGAGGTACGGACTGTGTCAGCAGGTGTCTCCTCTGTTGTCCCCTCCAGCTCAGGCCTTCTGCACAAGGCCAGGCCCTGAGCTTGAGCACAGTGCCCTTCGAGGCTGTACCCAGGCAAGGGGTAAAAAGCACATTTACATATCCCACTCCTAGAATTCCCTGCTCAGTGGAAGGAAGGGTAGGGGGATAGAAAACTGAGGCATGTCCTGAGGACCCACACAAGCTACCTGCAAGTGAGAAGCGGGAGGGGTCAGGTTATGGGGCTATAGACACGGCCACACCAATCCATGTGAATATGGGTACATTATACGTGGCCTCTCTGAGACCGTCTTTTCTAAGTAGTCCGATTATGCGAATTTCATAAATATTACAAAGATGACATGTATGGGGGGTGGTGTCAATGCTGAGGAAACTGCCGCCTCAGCCTGTGACACAGGTGCAGTAACCACTCACATCTCTTTTATTAGAAATGTCAGAGTCATGTCTGAAGCCATGGCTGGGTGATCCCCTTGCCTGCTAGACTGCCATTAAGCTGGAAATTGGAGAGACCCCAGCTGGTGTCTAGGTCTCTGCTATAGAATTCCATTAAGTGGAAGAGGGACTAAGTTTGGAAAGGACGGGTTGAAAGAGGGCCATCAGCAGGCAACACCACCCCCACCCCTATCCCTACCTAACCCCCTGCCCCTCCCCCTCCACCGCCACCATCTTCCTACTGCTGTGTGGAGAATTATAGCACCCTTTGGATCTTGCAGCAGTACCTTCTCTTATCCCACAGTTCTGTAAGTCAGGAGCCTGCCACCCTGCAGGTCTCGCTCTCCGACTCCGGTCACACTCACGGTCTCAGCGCTTCCGTACCACAACTGAGCACTCCACTGATTCTCAGTTATTAGCAAACACTGGTGATCTAGAGGAGACCTTGGGAATGTCGGTGTCGACACTGAATGCTCGGGCCTCCCCTCTCTTACCCAGAGCATCTTCACATGGCCTGTGAGGCGTCTGTATCTGCTCTTCAAACCTGCTTTGTCATTTTGCAAAGGGGTGGTCTGGAGAAAGTCCGGGTTGTTATGTTGATGACATGTGCTGGTTCCTCGAGTTGCATGGGACTCTCCTTGGAGGTCACAGGTCCCCAGGTGATATAAGAGATATAAGACGAGCTTTGACATCCTTTGCCACCAGGCCTGGAGTTCCCTGTCCATGCAAGGAAGGGGTGGGGACCCTGGTAGGGAGGAGGGGTCTGGCTTTTCAGATATGAATGAAGTGTGACTATTAGGGACAAAGGATGGTAGCGGGCAGTGGTGGGTTTGTACTCCTATAGATGAGGGTGACAATTCTGTTGGAAGGCTCTAGAGCTTATCCCAGGTACATACAATGGGTCATGTCCGTCAGGCTGAATTCAAGAGTAGGCCAGAGGGCTACTGGGATGCTCACCATCTTCTGGAAGCAGAACGTGTGGCCCAGCCACAGGTACATAGGTAACCTGCCAGGTTTTAGCATTCTGTCAGTAAAAGGCACTCCCGTTTCTGTAGACAAACGTGGCACTGCGTCAAGTTTACTCTACTGATAACCTGAGGCCCACAGACCACAGCTATACATGCAATAGTCTAGTGGCCAGAGGGGAAGAGTCTCTATAGGAGGCATCTCTTAAAGGGATGGTCCGCCTTAAGAGTGTTTCTATCTGTGGTGTCTATTTTGCTCTGTGCAGATTTAAAGTCAGGATTTTAAGTCAAGCCTGACAGACAGTAGGGCTCGGGTGCCGGTCTAGATTTACCATGCGCTCTCCCAGGCCGTGACCGCTAACCCAGGCACCACGCAAGTCAGCATGCTAGACAATTAGATAAGCTACCCATGCCTCCTCTGGCCTCAGTTTCCCTCTCATCATCGTGGGGACCCGGCATATTCTTGATGCTAAAGATTGGCCAATATCCCGCTAACGTTTCTGGCAACTGGGAGACCAAATTGCTTCTAAGAGTGAAGAGTATTTCTCAGGTGGGGCATCGTCCTGGCCTCCAGCAGCATCTCACGGAGGCTGTCTGTCTGTCCTCTTCCCCAGCAGCTGGAGGAATGGAGAACTCCTCGGCAGCATCGGCTTCCTCTGAGGCGGGAAGCAGCCGCTCCCAGGAGATCGAGGAGCTGGAGCGCTTCATTGACAGCTACGTGCTGGAGTACCAGGTGCAGGGGCTGCTGACGGACAAGACAGAGGGTGAAGGCGAGAGCCAGAGGACACAGTCCCATATCTCCCAGGTGAACACTGGCCCAGGCCCAAGGGCTTAGCAAACTCAAAGGCGCGATACGAGGGACCTTGATTCTGACTCTGTGTTACAATTTCCTCACGCTGCTGAGGTATGGTGATCTTACCTGACACAGCATCCAGAATCCTGGAGGAGAGAGGTTCAGAGATCCACCCAAGAAGACTTTACCTCTGCTGAGCACCCTTGACCTTTGAACCCACCTCTGGGACCCAACCAGACCACTGTCTCTTAACATACATTGTTTAGCCACTACCATTTGCTGGGTACTAGTCTGTGTCTTCTGCAAGCTTACATTCTAGAGCAGCTCTTGAGATCAAAGCTACCCATCACATGCATGTCTTTGGGGAACTGTGACCTGTGGATTTAACTTCAGCTACAGACAGTTGTTGGGAGCCTAAGAAATGTGTCTTCTGTATTGCTCTATTAGATGCCATGTGCCTATGCACTTAGATGTATGAAGCATTCAGGGAAGAACCTCAGGGTGCTCTCCTCTGCTGGGTCACCCTGTCCCAACTTGGCCTTGCAGGGGAAGTGATCTTATTTGGAAAGCTGTGGGCTGTGATGGCAACCTGTCACCACATAACATCTTTGCCCAACATAGTACATCCCCAGTAGACTCTTCTGAGAGTTGCTTCCAAATTTGTTTCTAGATGCTCATTTGACCTTGTGTGAAGCCCCCCAATACCAGAGGCTGTTTTCTTTTTCTCTTCTTTCTTAGAGACAGGGTTTCTCTGTGTAGCCTTGACTGTCCTGGAGCTCACTCCATAGATCAGGTTGGCCTAGAACTTACAGAGATCCACTTACCTCTGCCTCTCCAGTGCTCGAACTAAAGGCATGCACCATCGCTGCCCAGAGAGGTTGTTGTCTTTTCTGTCAAATGGCATTAACCTGCTGCCTCAGGAAAGCTGGAATGCCAAGGAAGACAAGAATAGGTGCTGCTAAATGCTGAGGTGAGGAAGGACCTTCTCTCCTGACCAGGGGTAGCATACCAGGGACACCCCTTGTAGTGCCCCCCTTCAAACCTGGGTATTCAAGTAAAGGATAAGCTATTTGAGATCCCTGCCTTTGAGAAAAGCCGATGTAACCACCTATCTCACTGCCAAGTAAGGAGAAAAATCTAGTCCTCCCATGTCTTAGTCTTTGTATTCCTGCATAAAACATCAGAACCAAGAAGCAAGTTGGGGAGGAAAGGGTTTATTCAGCTCACACTTCCACATTGCTGTTCATCTCCAAAGGAAGTCAGGACTGGAACTCACACAGGGCAGGAAGCAGGAGCTGATGCAGAGGCCATGGAGGGATGATACTCACTGACTTGCTTCCCCTTGACTTGCTCAGCTTACTTTCTTATAAAACCCAAGACCACCAGCCAAGGGATGGCACCACCCACAATGGGCTGGGCCCTCCCACCTTGACCACTAATTGAGAAAATGCCTTACAGCCGGGTCTCATGGAGGCATTTCCTCAACTGAGGCTCCTTTCTCTGTGATAACTCCAGCTTGTGTCAAGTTGACACACACAACCAGCCAGTACAATTGACCCCTTGTCAACTTGACACACAAACATCACTATTAAGCCTCAACCCTACTTTCTTATTCATCTCCAAGATCTAAATAAATTTAAAAGTCCCACAGTCTTTACATATTAAAGTTGCAATCCCTTTAAAAAATTCTAATCTCTTTTGAAATTCAAACTTTTTTACAATTCAAAGTCTCTTAACTGTGAGCTCCACTAAAATACTTTCTTACTTCAAGAGGGAAAAATACCAGGGCACAGTCACAATCAGAAGCGAAATCACACCCTAACCGTCCAATGTCTGGGATCCACTCATGATCTTCTGGGCTCCTCCAAGGGCTTGGGTCCCTTCTCCAGCTCTGTCCTTTGTAGCACACACCTTGTCTTCTAGGCTCCAGCTGCCTGTTCTCCACTGCTGCTGTTGTTCATCTCATGAACTCTGTTGTTTTCTGCTGCAACTGGCCTGCACTTTCACAAATAGCCTCTCATAGGCTCTTTTCATGGTGCCAAGCCTCAACTTCTCTGCATGACCCCTTCAGTCCTGGGCCTTCAACTGCCACTGAGGCTGCACCTTCACCAATGACCTCTCCTGGCCTCTCACAGTGCCAAGCCTCAGCTCCTACCCCTTCATGTTTCAAAACCAGTACCACCTGTGTGACTCACATTACCAAGTCTGGCTGCCAACATGAGATACAACCGTGGCTTGTGGAACAAACACAGCTTTTCTGTGCTCTCAGGAAACACTTCCCAGAAGGTTTCTTCTTAATCACCACTAATTTAGCTCCAGCTG